>NC_138548.1:163838619-164438619 GCF_964273705.1 Natrix helvetica | reverse complement strand
CACCAACCGCCACTTAAATGCACAATCCCATCACCACCCTGCACAGATCAACTCTGTAGCCAAGACCCTCATCTCCAGAACCAAACGCCTAGCCGACAAAGACCACCTGAAAACTGAATTACACAAACTCACAAATGTATTAATCTCCAATGGATTCCAAAGAAAAACAATCACCAACCTAATCCAAAAGGAGACTCCCCCAAAAAACCAAGATACAGAACAGGAAAATGGCATCGCCCTCCTCCCTTACATCAAAGGCACCACAGATAAAATCAGCAAAATTCTCCACAAGCACAATATCAGGACAGCCTTCACCACTGACCAAAGAATAGCCAACATCTTAAGAAACCCCAAATACAAAATCCAGCTAGAAAACCAAGGAGTCTACAAAATACCATGCAAAATCTGCCCAGCAATATACATAGGACAAACAAACAGGAGAATAAATGCACGCATCACAGAACACAAAAATGCAGTAAGAAAAAAAGAAAAAACTTCTTCCCTTTTCCAGCACCTTAAAGCTACAGGACACGAAATCAACTTTGAAGGAGCCAGGTTAATCTCCAAAACAGAACACCTCCACAAGAGAATAATCATGGAAGCCATCGAAATAGAGAAACACCCCCACAGCATGAACAAACGTGATGATACCTCCCGCCTACCAAACATCTGGAAACCAGCCCTAGCCAACAAACGAACACCACCCACCACCCAAGCCGTTAAAATACAAAACAACAATGCACACACAACCTGCACCAATCAGCACCAATCTACCAATCATGATACAACCACACAACCAATCATTCCACTTACTGAAACAAAGCCAGCACCCCATCCCCTCCCACCAAGACTTACAGAAAGACGGCAGCTCCATTCCCATTTTAAGCCCACAGCTTGAAGATGGCAGGTGTGATCCTGCCGAAACGTTGCAAAGACAATCTCAACCTTACACGGGAAAAGACCCGAATACAACAAAACCAGCATACCTACACCCGTGAAAATCTACGAAAACAAATATATATATATATATATATATATATATATATATATATATATATATATATATATATATATATATATATATATATATATATATATATATATATACATACATACATACATACATACATACATACATACATACATACATACATATACATACACACACACACACACACACACACACACAAATACATACATACATATACACATACACATACATATACACTAGCTGTACCCGGCCACGCATTGCTGTGGCCCAGTCTGGTTAAATGGAAAAGAAAGAAAAGAGAAAGCACAAGTTTCTAATATGTTTAATTTCACAATGCTTGTGGGTATACAATATTTTTTGTTGTTCCATTGTCTGTGCAGGTATAGAGATTGTCTGGTTGCCAGAAGCTGGAGAGAGGCCGAACTGTTCTGAATATACTATACTTACAAAATGAACACTATGGTAAACGACACAGCTCAATTCCAACGCAATGTCACATGAAATAATTAAATCAAAATGAAAATAAATCGAAATCTATAAAAATCAATATAACAATGCAATTGGAAACATTGAAATGGAATCGTGAAATATTTAGTATAACGTGTGTTGCTTTGACGTCCAGCAGATGGTGCTGATTTTCAAACAAGCATGTTTTTACAAAAAAGCATGTTTTTACCTGTCACAGGTGTGATATCTATATAATATACGTATATAAAAACATGTGCGTGTTCGAATGCAACGTTGTGTCAAAATTTCAAAGCAATCGGTGAAGAACTTTAGGAGATTTGAGATTTTGAGCAAACAAACATTACATTTTCATTTATATAGATAAAAAGCTGGATACCAGTGCTTTGTGATGAAACCATGTAATCAGGCTATACAGAAGAAATTGGCTCAGTGGTGGTTGGTGATTGAAATACATAAGGGAATATTTCTCCTACAGTCTTGAGCTTGGACACAGTTCCATAAGTGGAAGGCGTAGACATTTTGGTGAGGTAGCGACATTTAGTACTGTAAGGAGCCTCAGAGCGCTCCTGAGTGAAGGAGTGAAGTGTCTGCCAGTTTGAACTGAGGTAACAGAACGGGAGGCAACTGGCAATTGGAACAGAGTTCTTTTCAGGTGGGGAGGGGGAGTAGAACTCCTTAGCATCAGAGCGTGTTAATTACCATATAAGAAATACTAATGATCTGATGATCATTTTGAAAAATATTTTCTTAGCGAGCACCTAGAAGCCAAGAGGAACATATGTACCAAATTTCATGTTTGTAGGCTTTACAGTTCTGGAGATTTTGTGATGAGTGAGTGGTATTTGGCTTTTATATATATACTGTAGATTAGAGTAGCAGTCCCCAACCTTTTTGGCTCTGTGGACTGGCAGTAGTGGTGGTGGTAGGGTATGATTTTGTGTGTGTGCGCACACCATTTGTGCAAATGGAACTTCGCACACTCTCCCATCACTTGTGTGGGCCAGTTGCCAATGGGTCGAGGATCGGTAACGATTTGCAGACCAGGGGTTGGGAGCCTCTGTACTAGAGGACATTTAAGTTCTCAAAATACTAGAATTCAATTCAGTCTTCCCCAATTTGACAGTGTTCTGGTATGTTGGACAGAATGGCCAAAAAATGTACTGCTAACAATGGCCATTCCTGAGCTGGTTAGGGACTCGTTTTAAGCAAGAACTGGATTCTTGTGCCATAGTAGCAAGCAAGAACGCTACTGAGGCCCTTGGAATGCTAGAGGAAGAACAAATCTCTTAAGCTTGCATTCTTCATGGGCACACAGACAGGACTGCCTGTTTTTGTTTTCATCACAACTTCAACCATCACTGTAGTAATATATTGCCACAGCTAGCTAATTTAGATCAGGGGTCCACAACCTTTTGGGCACTAGGGACCGGTTCCGTGGAGAGATATTTTTTTGCGGACCAGAGTGGGCATAGCTTTGTGCGCTGCCTGCATCCCATGGATGGGGCTTTGCTTGTTTGTGTGGCCTGGTTTCTGGCATGCCATGACTTGGTGCTGGTCCATGGACCAGGGGTTGGGCACCCTAATTTAGGTTACCTTTCTCATGGAGTTTTCCTTCTTTTAGATTCTCGCGGCCTCATATGTTTTTGGCTGGATTCACAGATAATCCTTGACTTACAACCATTTGTTTAATGACCATTCAAAGTTACAACAGCATTGGAAAAAGTGGCCTATGGTTGTTTTTCACACTATGAAAAACACTGCAGCATCCCAGTGGTCATATGTTCAAAATTCACTTGGCAACTGCCATGTATGCTTGGGCAGGGGGTTGGACTAGATGATCTACAAGGTCCCTTCCAACTCCGTTAATCTGTATCTTTAAAGACAACCTGAGTAAGCTCTTGTCATTTACAGACACCACAAGGTGTATTCTATAAGTTTAGTGGAAGTACTGTTTTAGTTTCAGAGGCCATTTCATCCTTAACCTACTGATTTTTTAAACACGGTATGCTTAACAAAACAAACAGTCCTTTCAGTGATGGGCTTTTTTTCCTGCTGGCATGGAAATGTAGAGAGAAAAGGGGAATCATGACTTTCAACTCTTTCAATTTTCCTTTATGTTGACCATGCATGAAATATGCACCCGATTCAGTGGTGGGATTCAATTTTTTTTACTATAGGTTCTGTGGGCGTGGCTTGGTGGGCGTGGCTTGGCTTGGTGGGCGTGGCTTGGTGGGCGTGGCAGGGAAAGGATGCTGTAAAATCCCCATTCCCTCCCCACTCCAGGGGAAGATTACTGCAAAATCCCCATTTCCAACCGATCAGCTGGGACTCGGGAGGCAGAGAATAGATGGGGGCGGGGCCAATCAGAGGTGGTATTTACCAATTCTCCAAACTACTCAAAATTTCCGCTAACAGTTCTCCAGAACTGGTCAGAACCTGCTGAATACCATCTCTGACCCAATTGAAGCATTTCCCCCTCGAAGGAACTCCCATTACTGTCAGTGACTCTTTCATTACAAGTGCTTTGAACAGCAAGTTAAGGCCTCACTTGCAAAACAGGTATGAACTCACAATCCTAAGTACACTTTTCAACTCATTTAACACAATCAAAAAAGTGTTTAGATAAGGCTGAGCTGCATTTCAAAGCGAGCTTGCTTTCCTGGAAGACATTCTCCACCCAAAAGAATAAACACTATCTGTAGTTATTCCAAGCATGCACCTCCGGTGACTCGTAGCTGGAGGCTAAAAGTTGCAAGGCGGTGCCTGGCTTCACTTGCATATTTGTATCTAAACGGTGTTTGCTGAATTCACCTTTTCAGGTATAAAGATGGAGGAGGACATTCCGCGGACATTTTTTCCAACTCAATCTGTAAAGCCTGCCTGAAGGAGCAATATTAAGAAACACCCACGACTCTGAAGGATTTTAAAGTCTGTCTCGCTTATAGCCTGACCTCATAGTTCCACAAAGGTAAAAAAACGATGAATTAAAGAACTTTAAAAGCATTTTGGAATTTATATATGGGGTATAAATTAAATGCCTCAATTTCTATTTTACAGATTATCTGATTGACTTTCAATAGTAAGTTGGGATTTCAATGTATTCAGTCCAGTTCAGTCTGATCTTGCCTTTTCTAATAAATTTTGTTGCACTTTTTTGTGTGTGAGCTGCAGCTCATTTCATCAGACGCATCCTGCAATTAAAAAAAACAAACACCATATGACTTTTATTCAGATAAGGCACTACAGGCTGATTATTATTATTTTTTACTATAAACCAGTATGGCTTTCTTCCTACAATTTACTGTAAAGCAATCGCAGTAGCTCTTGACTTATATACTGCTACACGGTGCTTTATAGCCCTCTCTAAGTCTTTTACAGAGTCAGCCTATTGCCTCCAACAATCTGGCTCCTCATTTTACTGACCTCCAAAGGATGGAAGGCTGAGTCAACCCTGAGCCGGTGAGAATCGAACTGCAGCAGCTGGCAGTCAGAAGAAATAGCTTGCAATGCTGCATTCTAACTATTGCACCACTGCAGCTCTTAAGTATTCCTGTTAAAATCCAAGAAAGCAAATACCAGTAGCTGAAATGTTTTACAAGAGAGGGGGGGGGTTGTAAATTCTTTATCTTTCATGCCTTCAAGTCAGTCTTGACTCCTGGCCACTGCCTGGACAAGTCCCTGTAGTTTTCTTGGCAAGATTTCTGGAAATGGTTTGCTGCTGCCTCTCCCTAGATTGAGAGAAAGAGATTAAATGGCTTTGTGTCTAAGCAGGACTAGAACTCATGGTCTCCACTTTCTAGCCTGGTGCCCTGAATCACTGTTAACAAACTAATGCTCAAGGATAGAAAGCAGTAATTCATACAATATACCACAATTCATACAATATATAGGAAATGTCCTTCCCTCCTTCCCTGTCGTTTTCAGATCAACTTTCAGAAGCACCACTTAAGTATGAAAGAATGTTTCAGCAACCCATCAACTCACACAACCAACAAAAGCAAATTAAACAAATCCATTAATGTTGCAAGGAGAAATATACTTACAGAAACATCTTGTCTCGAATGTCTATTCATCAGAATATTCTCAAATGATTTAGAATCAGTTTAGGCTATTCTAAAATGATTAGGCTATTGTGTCATTCCTATAAATCTACTTTGCAGTGAATAGTATAATTCGAATAAGTATTTCTGATAAGTAACTGATTTTTTAAAAAATTACAACTAAAGGCATTGAGATATCTGACTCTCTGATTATACATGTGTGCAGGCAGAACAGTAGCATGGTAAGGAACCGTTCAGACTTATGACAGAGTAGTACAGTTTGTGGGCGCACTGAGGGATTATAAAGGAAACCAGAAAACCACAACAACTATTCAAACCACAAACCACTTGAATTTCTAGCCATGACAATCTATTGCTACATTCCTTTGTGGCTGTTTTGTATTCAGAAACATGAAATGCAATGACAATGCTGGGCTAGGACCAACCTAGATTGCCTCGTATGGTGCATTGAGAGCAGGATTTCGAGGCAGAGTCCACCACTCTGTTTAGCTGGCTGATTGCTTCTTTTGGGACTGAGTAACAATACTACCTAAGTGTCTCCCAAACAACATTTCTTGAAGTAAAAAAAGGAACTTCCCTATGATAAAAACAGGCAATCTTACCCTCGTCAAATTTTTGAAGTACAATTGCCTCTAACTAGATATATTACCTAAGGGGACGCAGTAGCTCAATGGCTAAGATGCTGAGCTTGTCGATCAGAAGGTTGGCAGTTCAGCAGTTCGAATCCCTAGCGCCACATAACAGGGTGAACTCCCGTTACTTGTCCCAGCTTCTGCCAACCTAGCAGTTTGAAAGTACACAAAAAATGCAAGTAGAAAAATAGGAACCACCTTTGATGGGAAGGTAACAGCATTCCATGTGCCTTCTGCATTTAGTCCTGCTGGCCACATGACCGTGGAGAATGTCTTTGAACAGTGTTGGCCATTTGGCTTTAAAAAAAGAGATGAGCCCTGCCCCTAGAGCTGGAAACGACTAGCACGCATGTACGGGGGGAAACTTTACCTTTTGAGATATAGTACCTAAGAGTACTAGAAGTTAAAAAGTCCAGACGAGAGGAAGTCTATCTTTTAAAAGACTACTGCCATCCCAAAGTCATGAATTTTGGGTTCGGGTCATCACTAACTGTGTATAATGTGATAACTTCAACAATCCCATGATGGCTTGAATCCTATCAGAGCCGTGGTGGTGCCGTGGTTAGAATGCCGTATTGCAGGCAAACTCTACTGACTGCCAGGAGTTCGATCCTGACAGGGCTCAAGTTTGACTCAGCCTTCCATCCTTCTGAGGTCAATAAAATGAGGACCCAGATTGTTGGGGAAAATAAGCTGACTCTGTGAACAGCTTAGAGAGGGCTGTGAAGCACTATGAAGACTAAGTGCTATTGCTAGTGCTGTTAAAAAGGAGCTTCTCTGAGCTAGACTATATTGCCTAATATAGAAGAAGTTACTGAAGACAAATTGGATACTTTTCAGTTGTGTTGGACCCATTCCTAATGAACCTGCCATGATTCCTAATTCTAGTGACCCTACTGGGGAAGGCTATTAAACAAAGTCTGAATCTTCTGCGGAGGTATGGACAACCGAGTGCATATCATTTATCACTGAATAATGGAAAAAAATGTAAACTGATCCGTCAACCTGTTGACCAACCAAACATGGTATAGAGAATTTCTTGCATGAGATCATGTAAGATTGGATAACGATTTGTCTGAAGTGGGGTAGGTTTTTTTGCCTAAGCAGGGGGTTGGACTAAAAGACCTCCAAGCAGAGGTGGTATTCAGCAGGTTCTGACCAGTCCTGGAGAAGCAGAAATTTTGAATAGTTCGGAGAACCGGTAAATACCACCTCTGACTGGCTTCACCCCTATCTATTCTCTGCCTCCCGAGTCCCAGCTGATCAGGAGGGAATGGGGATTTTGCACTAACCTTCCCTTGGAGTGGGAAGGAAATGGAGATTTTACAGTATCCTTCCCCTGCCACGCCCACCAAGCCACGCCCACAGAACTGGTAGTAAAAAATATTGAATCCCACCACTGCCTCCAAGGTCCCTTTGAACTCTGTTATTCTATTCTAAGAGTATTTGTTTATGAAAATCTGCTAAAATATAGCATGCTTGGGAGACCTGGAATGAAGTAAAGAAGAGTCTGAAATATTACACAATATTTTGCACATACACCTAGGATCCGAAAGGCTGTGGATTTTTGTAAGGCATAATGGCTTTGGCTTAGGCATTGAATCTGGGCATTGTGATTTGTACAGTGCATTTTATGGCTTAGTTATTATAGTGTGTGACTCAACCGAATGTGGGCCATTCAGTTAACTAAAACATGGCTTAGAACATTGTGCACATGCCTCATGCTTCTCTTCAAAGTGCAGAGAATAATCAGTAAAATGGATCATAGCAGTTAAATTATTAGGAAATTACGATCAACTCATATTTAGGACATACATAGGTGCATAATGGTGAATGTTCTATAAATAATAAATATAATATAAATAAACACTTCTGGAAGAGAAACAATGGGGCAAAGGTGAAAGGAAATTAGTCTTCTGCTACAGGAATCCTTTCCTGCATGGTATAAAAGAGGTTGCAGTTGCAAGAGGAATTGACTCAGAGGCTAGTTTGTTATAGTACATAATAAGGATAAAGGGGGAGGATTTATTATGTGACATAAAAAGCAAATTTCAATGGATAATAATCAAGATTGTATGAGAGTGGCAGTATTCACATAACAAGCAAAGGAAAAGAAAGGGGAAGTACTGGAACTTGGAAAGCTGATAAGATTGAGAGAGTGAAAGAGAGAATGATTCAGAGGTGGAATCCAGCAGCTTCTGACAAGTTCTGGAGAACCGGTAGCAGAAATTTTGAGTAGTATGGAGAACCGGTAAATACTACCTCTGACTGGCCATGCCCCCTATCTAATCTCTGCTTCCAGATTCCCAGATCGGGAGGAAATGGGGATTTTGCAGTAAGCTTCCCCTGGAGTGGGGAAGGAATGGAGATTTTACAGTAACCTTCCCCTGCCATGTCCACCAAGCCACGTCCACAGAACTGGTAGTAAAAAAAAATTGAATCCCACCACTGGTTACAAGGTGAACACTTCCAAGTTGTTGCTGAAAAGTACACGGTGAACAAGTGGAATGATTGACAATCTCTCTGAATACTTAAACTTAATCTCTGCTATGATACCAAGAACTCATCATTCATGCTGAGACTAAAATGTAAGTACAGTATCAACTAAACTGAATATCATGGCTGTCTAAGAACTACAGAGCTGTCCAGATCAAAAAGGTCAGCAGTTTGGCTGTTCGAATCTCTAATACAAGTCTCCTGCATGAGTAGGGGGTTGGACTAGATGACCTCCAAGGTCCCTTCCAGCTCTGTTACTGTTTACTGACATAACATCAACCTGACCTCTATAGCACAATATACTTTTTATTTGAACAAAATTTTTTATTAGTTTTACAGAATTTTAAGGAAAAAGGGTAATGGGTAAGGTTACAAATTTTGACAGCTACATTATGCAGGAAATGGCACTCCCCCCGGTTTTCATAACTTTCACTTGTTAATACATTAGATAATTATTACTTAGCAATATTTTGACAGCATATTTTTACCTTATATCTTCCAATAAATTCAATCTATTTTATATTAAACAGAAAAAAAATTCCCTGTATCAGCAATTGCATTATTTTTCTAACTCACTTTTGTGATCTAAGTTTTCTCAATGTTGCCTCTTTCCCCCCCCCCCCCAGCAAAGCTTCGGCACCTCCCATGTCTTGTGTGTCTCGTGTTGTATCATCAGCTTTATCTAGGAGAGCTTTGTTTTTTTCCATGAAGGCCTCCGCCTCCGTAGTTGTATTAATTCTAACTCTACTGCCCTCCCAGAATATCAGCATACCTTCTGGCAAAAGCCACCGGAACCAAACCCCTTTTTCAAATAGTTTTTTTGCTAAAAGCGAATATTTTTTTCTTTTATCTCTGACTTTCTTTGGGATTTGTTTCAGGATGACTGTCTCTCTATCCTTGTATTTTAACATTTGCCCCCTTTGTGCACTCAGGATCTCATCTCTTGTAGTCTTTCTAAGAAATTTAATGTGAACCTCTCTTGGAACATTGTGTGTTCTAGATAAGCTGAATTAACTCTATAGATCAGGTCAATATCCCATCCCAACTGCTGTCTGTCTTTTTTGATATATTCAGCCAATAATTTTGTCATAATCTCCCTCAAATATTCATCATCAGCCTCAATTACATTTTGAAATCTAAGGGAAAAAGGCATCCTTTCAAATTCCATTTTTATCTGATGATTCTCAAGTTCTTGGTTTCCTCTCTGGACCCCCCTCACCTCCCCCCTCACAATATACTTTTTGATTTGACATTTCCATCTGTCAGAGAAGATGGTGGAGGGAGATGTTCCGTTATCATGGTTAGTTTTCTATCTGGAAAGGCAATCAACAGTCACCCCTCCCCCATGTAATTAAAATGGATGATCCTGATGATGAAAGAATCTGAGGGGGAAAAATCTCAGAGCATTTTTTGTGTGCGGCTTGTTGTTTTTGGAAACTTGGATCTCCTATCAACGCCCCATCCATTCTGTTTATGGTATGGCGAAGTTCCAGTTCAATGGAAAATTATATATTAGAAGAAAAGATCTGAGCACAAGAGGAAAGCTTGTAGCTCCTACTCATGAAAATTATCCAATAACATATGTGGTTTTGGTTTTTCAGCTACAAAGTACAGGCTAATACGACATTTGTCTATAATTCAAATATTTCCTCTACCATAAAAGGTTAGGAGATAGGGGATGGGTTGATCAAGTCGATAATAACTGGATCTAAAGATTCACAGAGTGGAAAGTGCATATATTTATGAGAACATAGAACACAAACCAGGAAGTAAATAAAGCAAAGATAGATCATCTTTAAAACATGTACTTCTGTTTAATTCAATAATCTCCTAGTGACCTTTACTTCAAAGGTAACATGAGGCTAAATCTGTTTTTTTTTTTAATATGCATTAACTGAAGACCATATCATTACCTGGAGTGTACATAAACATTACCTTCTATTTTACCAGTTTTTCATTTTTTAATGTACCCTTTTGATCATTGCTAATATTTTATTATTGTCGACTAGTCTATTACAATTCGACTAAAAAATTCCAGAGGTATCCTTTCTCCAGACGTTTTTTAAAAGTCCATGACTATTGATACCCATTTTTCAATATAATAATGAAATGGAGTCATAATGTCAGATAATATGATTTTTTTCAATATTCGAAAGACACATCTACTAAAGATCAACTCTAAGTTATCTAAACAATCATTCCTGTTCAGTGAAGACTCAGTTTTCCACTTACTTGAAAATATACTTTGTTATTTCTATATGAACAGATTTATATAGCTGTCCAATTCACACAACTCAGTATTTCCACTGATATTTATTTCCAACTAATAATATAGATAGTTCTCAGTTTACACCCACAATTAAACCCAAAATTTATGTTGCTAAGTCAGATACTTGTTAAGGGAGTTTTGCCCCATTTTATGAACCTTCTTGCCACAGTTTTTAAGCGAATCACTGCAGTTGATAAATTAGTAACATGGTTAAATGAATTTGGATTCCCTCTTGCTAGTTAGACCCCGGGGCAGGGGGTGCGATGTTGTCACAGGGGGTCCACAAAGGCTTGAAGAAATGTTGTGATTTAAATCTTGAGTTAAGTCTTGGGGGTACATGGCCCCAAAAGGTGAATTTTGTGGTGAAGAAGTCTATGGAAGTCTATGGTGAAGAAAAGGTTAAGAACCACTAGGATAGAAGGCCGGTTTTTCTATACACGTGTTGAGATAAATAATCTGCAGACACCAGTTCTGAAAAGTTGGGAGGGAAGGAATCTAATTTTTTGCAGAGAATTTTGTCCCTGCTCTCTAGGGACAACTTTGTTACACTTTAATCTGCCTTGGCTGATCTCATGCATCCTGTTATTAAAGGTTTCATTGCAAATAACATCTGCTTTCATTGTTCAAAAACAAAGGAATATCAGCATCATGGTAGGATGATAGGAAGACACAATGCTGACTATAACATCTCTGAATTACAGCTTTAAAAGGCATTTTAAAGAGAACATTTAAAAGTATGTGAAAAACTACTATGCAGTCTTAATCAATATGTTCAGCACATCGACGAGGGAAGCCATGGGAAGGAAAAGAGATTAAAGTACAGGTAGTCCTCAAGTTACGACCACAATTGAGCCTAAAATTTATGCTGCTATGTAAAACATTTGTTAAGCGATTTTTGCCCCATTTTATGACTTTCCTTGCCACAGTTGTTAAGTGAATCATTGCATTTGTTAAGTTAGTAACATGGCTGTTAAGTGAATCTGGCTTCCCCATTGACTTTCCTTGTCAGAAGGTCGCAAAAGGGAGTCACGTCGTGACTCTACAACCGTCATAAATGTGAGTCAGTTCCCAAGCATTGGGATTTTGATCATGTAACCATGGGGATGCTGCATCGGTCGTAAGTGTGAAAAAGGGTCATAAGTCAGTTTTTTCCAATGCCGTTATAACTTTGAATGGTCACTAAATGAATAGTTGTAAGTCAAGGGCTCCCTGTAGCTGGGACTGATTTTGCCTGTAGCCTGTCATATTATGGCTTCTCATACAGGTGGCTATGACATAGTTCTTTGCAATAAATTCATATTATATGGGAGCCATATTGCTTTTCCATCTCTTGATGTTTAGGGATCTGCAAAGTCATAAAGCAAATAAGACTTGTTGAAAATAGGTACCTTCTGTGGCATCTGGAAAGGTTGATTTTCACCCTAAAACACTTCATTATTTTACTGCTAGTTTGCAAATGTGTAATAAGAGGTGGAAAGTGGTAAGTGATGATTGAGGGGAGCAAATGCATTTGTTTATATATAATGCATCTATTCCCCACCTTAGTTCTGAAAACTTAAAATGGCTGACAAGAGGATCTACCCTAACCATAATCTGGTGAATCCCTCAATAAGTTCTTTGGTCAAGTGGAGACATGAACCTCCGTCTTTTGGTTCAACTCCAACTCTTATTCACTACCGTTCTTTTTCTGCCACCGCTTGACAATGTTGTCACTTTTCCGAGAGCCATACGTTTTCATTTCTAAAAGCCTTGTGAAGCTACACTAATATTGCTCTGCAGGGAACTGTAGACCATTGGAGAACACTTGGTCCAACTGTGGTGGGTTTTGACAATCTCTGATGTTCTGTGTGTGGGTGTGCCCAAATTAAGCAGGCTTTTTTTGATCTGCTTCACTTGTCACATGAAATTTGAGAAATTTGGTTTGACCCTTGTTAGAACCTCCTGTCATCAGATCGCTTCCCTTTCTTCATCTCTTTGAATGAGTCACTGTTCTGAAAAATATTAAGGGTGACATTAAGTCCATTCTGGTGCTTAAATTGCATCTGGAAAATGCAAATATCAGTCACTGGGGGAAGCACATCATTATCGGAATCTCAGATGGCAGAGAGAGTTCAAAGTGCTCCTTTGAAGTTAGCATCGCACTGCGAGGAAGTCTCCCAAAGGCACCAAAGTTTTGAATGCTCCATAGCTTTGATTATTATGAATAATAATAGTAATAATCCTTTGCCATATTTTAATTTTTTTTTCACATGTATATCTTTAGCAGATACTTTGGTTCACAGAGGGAGTCAGATTTCTTTGGGAATAATCATCTTTGCCAGATTTATATGCCGCCTTTCATTTAGAAGCTCATGAGAAATATACCACATTCCCTCCTTTGTATTTTTTTTCTTCCTCAAACTCTGTGTGTGTGTGTGTGTGTGTGTGTGAGTGTATTAGAAAGCAATATACAAACTTTTTTTTATAGAAGATCTCTCAATGGTAGTTTTTCTCAAACTATAAATATCTCCTTGGGGCCCTTGTTTTGTCATGGGTAAGATAATTTTCTCCAACATGCTCCATAACCAAATAAATGAAAATTATCTGTCTCGTAATTAGTAATTTACCAGGCCGGGGGGGGGGGGGGGATACACACAAAAATCACTAGGAGGGATGATTATCAGATGGACTTCATGGATTAGACCACAGAGAAGGCAGGAGCTTGGTTACTTCTATGTCTATTATCACCAGGGCAAGTGATGTTTTTGAGCCACCAGCTTGCTAGAGCTACTCTCAAAGCAGTGGTGGGATTCAATTTTTTTTACTACCGGTTCTCTTGGTGGGTGTAGTGTGTCTTGGTGGGGGGTGGCAGGGGAAGGTTACTGCAAAATCCCCATTTCCTCCCAATCAACTGGGACTTGGGAGGCAGAGAATAGATGGGGTGGGGCCAGTCAGAGGTGATATTTACCGGTTCTTCAAACTACTCCAAATTTCTGCTACCGGTTCTCCAGAACTGGTCAGAACCTGCTGAATACCACCTCTGACTCAAAGTGTCAGTCATTAGGGCCAGAGAGGATGGCATTTAAAAATGTCTGCTGGAGTGTTTCATTAACATCCATTTACCAGATACTGATGAGTGAAAGTACACTTTGTCATCCCTTCTGAATCTCCAGAATATTCTCTATGACCCCTACTTACCATTCTCCTTTCTTCTAAACAGATAGGTAGATTCCTACAGGAACTAATCCAATTTTCATTTTCTAAGAATATTTATGGGCATATATAGCTTTATAAAGCTTTTTCCTTTAAAGTGAAATAAAAAACAAACAAAAGGCGCACAGGATCATCAGGCACAAAGGGAGACAATAAGTATTTTGGTGCCCACGTTGCCTATCCCTCTCCTTGTAATAAGAGAAATTTTGTACTGTACCAACAAAGCCTAGATTTGTCTTGATGAGGTGTGCAAGTCAAGACAAATTCTCCTGGCTGTATTCCCAGAAAATAAACATTAATATTTAGTATTAACATTTGTTATAGATTACAATTCAAAGAGACTGCCACATTGCAACACCACACACTCTGAACAACAATTATTCTGAGAAGTATTATAGATCTCAGGTGGGCTCTGAAAAGAAGATTAGGTTCTCCACTCCCCTCAAAAAGCCTTTAAAACAGGAGGGCCCTATTTTCTAAGAGTAAGACATTGTACATGATTTTCCCTACTTTTTGAAGATACCTAGGTGTCAACCTAGGTATATACTTAAACCTCAGAACCAATGCTTTGGACTTTACCTGGAAACCTATTGTCAACCAGTGCAGGACCCGCAGCCTATAACATGGCCAAAGTAGTTTTTATCTCCAGCATGTGGACTCTTCCACTTTGCAGCCACTGTAAGTTCCAACCAGTTCTCAAAGGAGCCCCATGTGGAGAGCATTGCCATAATTCCTTCTGGTGGTGATGAGAGCATGAGATACCATTCTATGTTCCCTCATTCCCTATATGACAACAGATATTGTATTGTATACCCAAGATTGTCCCTAGCCATTGTCTCTCTGGCAACCCAACAGCAGTAGCCGTGAATTCAGGAGGAAACTCAAGTCACAGACCTGCCATTTCAAGGAGACTTTCACCCTTCCAATGTTATAGCCTGGACAAAGAAAGAATAAAATGGTTTTCTCTCTTGTTAGGGTTTGAATTCAGCTTGTTTTATCCTATCCAGACCCCTACAGCCTTTGAGTAAGAGGTTGATATGCATGGTACCTCGGTAGAAACAATCACCAATGTTCTGATGGTTGTTGTTGTTAGTGGTGAAGTCGTGTCCAACCCATCGCGACCACATGGACAACATTCCTCCAGGCCTTCCTGTCCTCTACCATCCTCTGGAGTACATTTAAGCTCACACCTATTGCTTCAGTGACTCCAGCCAGCCACCTCATTCTCTGTCGTCCCATTTTTCTTTTGCCCTCAATCGTTCCCAGCATTAGGCTCTTCTCCAGTGAGTCCTTCCTTCTCATTAGGTGGCTAAAGTATTTGAGTTTTATCTTCAGGATCTAGTCTTCTAAAGAGCAGTCAGGGTTGATCTCCTGTAGGATTGACTGGTTTGATTGCCTTGCAATCCAAGGAACTCGCAGGAGTTTTCTCCAGGACCATAATTCAAAGGCCTCCATTCTTTGGCGCTCAGCCTTTTTTATGGTCCAACTTTCACACCTATACATTGCAACTGGGAAAACCATAGCTTTCCCCAGTTCCGATGGTATCTCATCCTAAATTGACAGATAATACCTCCTCCTCCCCCAAAGCTGGATCATGTAGATATTAAAACATATGGAAGAGAGAATTGAATCCTGATCACTGCAACAACTTTTCTTCTCCTCTGCCCTTGATTAGAATTGCTTTTTTGGAAATATCAAAAATAGTATTCTCAACCTACAAGTGATCAGTAATGGATGGAGTGCCCCTATGGAGGTTCTGAGAAATGATGATCAGCCACAACAACCAATGCTGTCTCAGATCAAAATTATGACTGAAAGGTTTTCCTTTCCTTCAAGGCACTCTGCAGCAGAAGCAATATCACCTGTTAGACCACCTTTCTGGAAAAGGGAAAGATGGAGAAAAGTTGATAAATGTCCAAGACAGCTAAGTACAGGGAAGAACTTTTGAGAAAGGATGTACCAACACCTCATTAAAGGCATCAGACACAGTTTCTTTTTCCCAGAGATACTGACTACTGTATTTTCCTCAATCAGCTACAAAGTTGGGTATAAAATAAGTATAAAAATGGTTCAAGCAAGCTATTGGCTTAAGACGATTTTTCAAATTTAAAAACCTCAACAATACAAAATTTGAAAATAGCCATTCATAAAACAAGTTCTCACTCTTAGAGAATCTTCAAGCTTACACATTCCCATCTGGAATCAGTTGAACTGATTTTAATAACAAAATCTCTTCCAGGAGCAACCCAAGCACAAAATCTTTATTGCAAATGTCCAAGTGATTAGCTTACAAAGCAGTTGTTTTGAGCCTTCTTTTAGGCAAACTTACTGCCAAAAATGTTTATTTTTGCTACTGATGTTGCTTATTTCAGGTCTTACATGATAATGACAGTTGTAACAGAAACTAAGTTGAGGGGCCTCAAGAGCAGCCATAGTTACATCTGCTTGAATCCTTTGAGTTTGTGCGGTGTTGTGATGGCCACCCACATGTTGTTTAGACCCCTGCCCAACCTGTCTGGGTGCTGGCTGAAATAGTAAACATATCACTTCAAGAGTAAAAGGTCCTTCTTTATGTTTTTTTAAAAAGCAACTGGTTGTTGGCTCCAAAATAAAATAAAATAAAATAACTAACAACTCATTCTCTTTCTAAGCAATCAGTCAAATAAACAAATATGTAATGGTAAAGGAATTGTTGGAAAACCTGTTTGGTATAGTCATTAAAGACATGAAGTTAGGAACAGGAGACTGTGAGTTCTAGTCCTGTCTTAGGCACAAAGTCAAAGTGGATGACCTTGGATCAGTCACTTTCTCTCAACCCTAGGAAGAAAGCAATGACAAAGCATTTTTGAAAAAAATTGTCAAGAAAAGTTTCAGGGACTAGTCCAGGCAGTCTCTGAGAACATGAATGAATGGAAGAAGAAGAAAAAATGAATTATTAGTATAAAAATACCATACATCATATCTTTCTACAAGATCATTCAGCTCAGTTCCAGACTGGAGCTCAAACTCAGACCTTAAACTGTTACCGAGAACCCTTATACAGTCACATGAAGTACATTAATATTTGATTGTATGCAGTGGTGGGTTTCAAATTTTTTTAGAACCTCTTCTGTAGGTGTGGCCTGCTTTGTGGGAGTGGCTTGCCGGCCATGAGACCGAGTGGAAGTGGTTTGGCAGTCATGTGACTGGGTGGGCGTGGCCAACTTGTAAAATGTGGTGAAACTCACTTAACAACTCTCTTGCTTAGCAACCAAAATTTTGGCTCAGAAACTCTGGCATTTGAAGCACGCAAGTCTTAAAGCTGTCAAGTTACAAGACCCTTGTACCCCTAACTCTTTAGAAGAAAAAAACCCATGGGTGTTCAAACTTGACAGCTTTAAGACTTTAAGGTTTCGATAGGACTCTTAGAGGTGTGGGGGGGGTGATTGGTGAGCCAGCCAATCAGTGAGCGGCGGGCAGGGCAAGCGTGGTCCGGACGGGTGGTGGGAGGGAGCTGGAACCGGTTCTAAATGGCACGGTAGATTTGTGGAACCTTTTCCATAGAAGAAGTTAGAACTGCAGGAACCCACCCCTGATTGAATGTAAATAAATGTAAAGAAATACGGATATTCCTATTATACAGTATATTACAAAGAGCTGTTCCCTCAACAAGAATACCCTTGGCATTATTCTGAATACTTCACTGAAAGAATAATTTTCTTTGTGTAGGCTCAAGGCATAATAAGATTATTGAAAAGCAAATAAACGAAATACCTAAGAGTGAAATCAGATAAAATAAGCATGCTGCTCCTAACACTTCCCTTCTATACATATACAAATCCAAAGTGGACAAGTTTAACAGTAGTCTGATTTAAATCTGCCCGACTGCAAAAAGCTTGGAAGCACAGTGATAACATTTTGATTTCAAAACCATCATTTTTTTCCTTGACATTGCATTGTGCCTAGGACTTTCAAACTGTCTTAAGTCTTCCCTGCTACAAGGTTTCTTTCATTTAGCTTCCACTTCCAATTTGCTAACTGGGGACACTTCCAAACAGCCTCCTTATCCCAATGTGAAAGTGTTCCACCAGCATTTCCAGAAGATATGACCAGAAGCTGCAGTATCTCATCATCTACCTTCAGGTAAAGGAATTTCAAACTAACTCTATATGCTATATTCTGAAATTGGTGTTTTCCCTCTTATCCCCTTGTCGATCTAGACCAGTGATTCTCAAATGTTTTGGTCCCAGGACAGCCTTAGTTTAATTGGGTTATATCTTATCAATGCTGTATTAGAAATTAAAGCTGAGAAATTTTAAAATGTATCTATCATCTATCTATCTGTCTGTCTGTCTGTCTTTCTGTCTGTCTGTCTGTCTGTCTGTCTATCTATCTATCTATCTATCTATCTATCTATCTATCTATCTATCCATCCATCCATCCATCCATCCATCCATCCATCCATCCATCCACCCACCCACCCAACCAACCAACCACCCACCCATCAATCAATTATTTGTTTGTTTTCATGGACTCTTTGAAAGGGTCTCAGGGACTTCCAAAGTCACCAGACCACACTTTGAGAAATAATTTTGCAAGAATGTATTTGTCCAGATGTGTTGGACATTTTGGAATATTTGGAGCAACCTACTGAAAAACAAGCTGCATTGCTCTTAGATGTAGAGGCCTTTGACAATTTGAACTGGACGTTCAAAGTTTTGGAAGTTGTGAACTTTGGAGATGTAGGAGAAGAGCAGGTGGGAGGGGAGGTAAGGGGTGGAGTTAAACACATCATCAGTTTAGAGTCCTTACATTCCCACAAGAGCTGCAAGTCCAATTCCTTCTCAATTCCGTTGACCCATATCTAATGCCAATTTAATGTTGAACTTTAATTGACCAGATTCTTGTGTATAGGCTTGAATAAATTTTCGATGCTATAATCTTATGAATGGTCCTGATTCTTTGCGCCTGATAGGAAGGAATTTTGTAAAATGTGTAAGATCAATTAACACTTCGCAGAAAACTAAAAAAAAACCTGGAGATTTAATGAAGGTTTGTGTGAAACAAAAAGGAGCAAGATAGGATGTCCACTGTCTCCTCTCTTGTTTACTTTGGTTCTTCAAATACTAAATAGAAATAAAGCCCGAAATTAGGAAAAAGAAATACCAATAACAGAAAGCTGTAAAAGTGTAATTGTGATTTTAATGTTTGGAAAAGCATTTTTTAAAAATAATAATAAAAAAAAGAAATATAGGATGAGAGAACCATGGGAGTTAAGTTTAAAAAAGAAACTTATAAGAGCTTTTGTTATCACTTGATGTTGGTTTTGGGAAATTATTTAATGGGAATTGAAACATCAATGGCAAAACTAAAACCATTTGTTGCATTAGACAGTTTTAAGCTCAAAGAAATAAAAATACAAAAATGTCAACAAAAACATGAAAATAGAAGATCAAACGGAACTGATGAATAAAATGGCTTTTAAAATCAAGGAATAATAAAAGATTTGAGTATCATGAAGACAAATATGAATTATATGTTATCTCAAAATAACTATATCAAAACACAGAAAGAAGTTAAAAAAGACATAAGATGGGAAAAACTACAACTGTCATTGCTGAGGGGAATTTCTGTGATAAAATGGAAGCTTTTCCTAGAATTATGTCTCTTTCAGATAATCTGTTTTGACAAATCATTTAAACAGAAGGGTATACCTACATTTGTGTGGCAGGGAAAACAATCTTTATTTTAATATAAGGTGCTACAAAATGCAAAGGAAACAGGAGGATTGGGTCTATCCAATTTTGAAACTGCATTTTGCAGCTTCTTGTTTGTTTTGGATGAAAGAGTGGGTGTGGCTAAGAAATAGAAGGAATTAGAAGGTTAAGACCTGCAATTTGGATGGCATAGATATTTATGGTATGATAAAGTTAATGTGGATTTTAAAAATCATTATATTAGACATAACATATTGAAATATGGAATAAATAAAAATCTAGGATATACCTGTGGCTCTCAGCACAGGAAATATTTTATAGATAGGAAATAATAGGCTAACCTAAACTTTATGGTTTTTTGCATTGCAAGACCATGTTTGAAGTAGAATTGTATACAAATGAGAAACATGTAATTGCTAAAATAAATAAACTTTTATTGAAATTTGAAACAAAAGGGGAACAAATAAAAGAATGTATGATAAAATGGGATTAAAAATTTGCTTATAATATACAAATGGAACATTGAGAAAATACGTAGTTGAAAGATTGAAATTTATATTATGTTATAATCTTTAATATACGCCACCAGAGAAATTGTTTAGAATGTATGTATAAAGCCACTTCAAATTTATGTTGGAAATATGAACGACAAAAAGTGACATTTTAACCATGCCTGATGGACAAGTAAAAATGGCAGAAAATTTTTGATTCAAATGCATACTTATTTGGCAGATTTTAAAGACTATTATAAAATTGAAACCAGAGGTTTTTCTTTTGGCATTGATGGATAAATAGTTGGGGGGAAAGTCATGGAACTTTGTTTTTGCATATAGTAACTGCAATGAGATAACAGAGTGTCACGATTTGGCCTTGCCCACAATGGGGAAATGATTGGTGAAGATAATGGAACTTGCTGAGATGGCCAAATTGACTTTTTTGATCAGAGGAAAAATAATATCTATGTTTATTGCTGTCTGAAAATCCCTTGTGGACTTTTTGCATAAAACAGAAAAAAATAAATGTATGATATATGGTTTTGACAATTAGACAGGATAGATTAGAGAAAGAAGAGAGTTATTTTGCAACTATATAGTAAATTCATAATTGTTGTGGTAATTAATGTGATTACAGACTGCAGAGATATATTAGGGTAGAGAATATATTGTAAATGATATAAAAAAATATAAATAAAATGTGCAAAATCCTATGAGATCACCAAAATGTCACAGGCTCTAACATTTTCATGATTTTTTCAGGTAGCTTTTAATATTTTTATTAGATTGATAAATAGATAGAAACATGATCTGATGTGGACTAAAATTCTAGTTTAACCACTCTATCAATATTATAGAACAGAATATTTAAAAGGCTTGACGTCCAAATAAAGTTTAATTATAGCAGATATTCAACTGAGCTGGGATCATATTAAACTTATTAAACAATTAAACCTCAGGCATTATGATGATTTCATATTCTTGTCTAGATATACAGCAATAATGAAGTAAATGTGAAATATCAAACAGAAGTATAAACCAGAAAGCTGGTTTAGCTAAGATGAGAAACAGTGGAGACAGGGAGTTACACTTGCAGCATTAAAAAAAAGTCCTTCAGAAAATAACAGGTTTGTTGGTACTATGACTAGCAGTCTGAAAGTTTTGAAAAGTTTACATTTTGAACACAAGAGATTGTTTGTCTATAAAATGTATAAACAAAAGCAATAAATATTTTTTTCTGGTGTAGCATGTATTTTTATCTACCAGATCTGTTCCAGTCCATGGTACTCTAGGCAAGGCTAGGAAGGACAGCTGGTTAAAACCCTGGTAAACTCTGCAAAGTAAACTAAATATATATGCAGTGATATACAATAGCATCATTTCTATGCAAAATAACAGTCATTTTATAAACTCTTATGAAACACAATAAATGAAAGTGACCATGTTAAAGGAGAATGAATATTAAGTAACATAACTGGATCCTCCAAATTAAGAAAAGCTGAATTTAATTTAGTCTGCTTTTTTCTTAGAGCATATTTTGTATACATGTTAAATGTTTTAAATTATAAGAAAAATACATGGTTAAGATTGCACATTGCGGTTTAGAAAAACAAATAATTGTGATCAGCTTTTCATTGCATTTTGGCCTACAGTTGTACACTATTAGTCATTGCTTCATACTATCTTATTAAAAATAGAAGTGACTACATTTTTGTGTTTCTTTTTTCATGCATGTACTACATCACCATAATAGGATTTGGTAGAACTTGAACTAGAGTTGCTATGATTGTTTTAAATTATAACCTTCAGGTCTGACTACAGTATAATCTATAATTACAGACCTAGTTTAAGCTTACAGAAATTGTGGTCTAATTGTATATAAGGAGAAATTCCGTTGCCTTTCAATTGACTAAGCCAGTCTACAATTGAAACTTGATACCACTTCAACCAGTAAGCTTTCCTTAAACCTCAAACACTTCCTTTTATGACATATGATACCAGAAGAGCATGCACTTTTTAAATTGTATACACATATCTGTGCAAGAAATTAGAAAAGTTAAAATTTGGAGAAAAAAAAACCCTTTTCAGGCAGGTTTCTTCATTCTTCCAATGGAACTTTTCTAAAGCTCTAAGTATATCGAAATGCACTACTACTTCAGAGGGATTTGTTTATCTATGAAAACTTTAAGACAGAAAAATAATGCAAAAATGTAGGACATAAATATAATCTTATAGATTTAAAGCTATTGCATTAAATTTCAATAAATTATCATTTAAATATATGTAAATTAAAATACAGCTTCATATTTATTTGTTATCGCCATGCTTTTACATCAACTGGAAAATGGGAGCGTGTTTAATTTCTTAGTGAATGGTATTTTCTTATATATTCAGAAAAGAAAGAAAAACAAGGAGAGAGAATCTATGGCTCTAAAAATGTTGCTGAATAAACTATTCCAGGGCCCTTAGTTTAGCCCTTAGCTGGCTGAAAACTGCTAGGAATTAGAGTTGGAGCAACAATTCAAGGACCCTACATACAGTATCTCTCCATTGGAACAGAAAAACATTTCGGTTGGAATTATACACAGCATAATGCGCTATGATTAATAGAAAAAATCTAAATTGACTGGATTCATGCAACATGTTAAGCCATATATCATGATGGAGAGATCACAATTATTAGGTTCCAACAACATACCAACTGCAACATATTCAACCAACTGTAAACAAACCACTATAGTTTAAGGACGTTGGTTAGTTTCGGGAATCTCGTCAACTTAAAATATAGTTGGTTTAATTTTGACCGAGCTGAACTCAAATATTGTGCTTTATTCAACAAACGAAAAGTATAAATAATAAATAAATAAATAAATAAATAAATAAATAAATAAATAAATAAATAAATAAATAAATAAATAAATAAACAAACAAATAAATAAAGTGGTTCCCCAAACCCTGGAGAAGCATCGATTCTCTGTAAACCAACTATGATGTCTAAAACGCTCAAATAATGGCCAGAAAAATCCACATGGATGTCAAAGCACAGGATTTTGCTAGCAATTCCAGCAGAAATCTTGTTTGTGCAAAAATATTGCAAAAAATTGTACACACACACACACTCACTCACAATCTCAAATACCTCCTTCTGGGACAAGATACTTGGGTGCCTGTGCAGCTGCAAATGTTTTCAAAGGTTGCATATTTTTAATATATCATGATGACATGACATAAAATACCATGATGACATGACGGAGACGTTTCTTCACCACATTTGCTCTCTCACTACCTCAGTAGCTTTCAGTATCACTCATCATGGTATTTTGCTAGTCCAATCATATGAATTGGGGGTTGGGAATCAGGGAAATGTGGCATGGCCATTACTATTTGCAAGAATGCTCTTAAAATACGGAACAGATTATCTGTATCACTGTTTCTCACAATCATACTGTTATTTACTTCAGTATGAAACTGAGTGAGTAGCTTTTTTCATAGATCTGAATGAGGAGAGGTTATGCATGTCCTCAACTGGTGTCTGGATTCAGTGAATGGCTAGATGACAGCCAATTAACTGAGACCGAATCCCAATAAGATCCCTTTGAATGGTGGTTCTCTGGTTTGGGAACTAAATAATCTCTCTCTTAAAAATATATACTATTGTGTATTTTAGTGCCATTTTTGAGATTCTTTGATAGAGGAAGTATATGTGCTAGTCACTCCCGACTATATGGGGTGGTGCTCATCTCCATTTCTAAGCTGAAGAGTCAGTGCTATCCAAAGAGTCTCCGTGGTCATGTGGCCGACATGACTAAGTGGCGAAGGCACACGGAACGCTGATACCTCATTTTTGTATCTGAACAGTGGACGAGTGATCTGGGAATAGGGGACTTAGTCATCACGCCCCTGTCATGGTCAGACCACTCATCCCTCCGGCTGGACTTCCCTGGCGCTATCCCCCACCGCGAGGAGGCGGAACCAGACTCTACAAGCTGGTACCACCCCAGGCACCTGATGGAATCTGATAGATTCCAGACGGAGCTTGGGCCAATACCTGTAGCCTTGTCCCGCTCCCGCTCCGAGGACCTAGTGACTGCCTGGAATAGGGCGACGACTGGGGCCTTGGACCGGGTTGCGCCTTTGCGACCTCCCCTGCGGCATCGACCCACCCGGGCTCCTTGGTTCACTGAGGAGCTAAGGGTGATGAAGCGCCACAGGAGACGTCTAGAGAGCAGGTGGAGGTCCTCACGCTCCGAATCTGACCGAACACAGGTAAGAGCCTATTTGCGGACTTACCTTGTGGCAATAAGAGCGGCCAAGCGCAGACATTGTGCTGCCCTTATTGCGTCCGCGGATAACCACCCTGCCGCCCTGTTTCGGGTGACCCGCTCCCTTTTATCGCAGGGGACGCGAGAGACACCCTTACAGGGAAGAGCAGAGGAGTTTGGGGAATATCTTCAGGACAAAATCGATCAGATCCGGAGCGGATGGACCTCCGTCAGTGGACCAGATGAGCCGTCAACAGCGAGTCTTGAGAGACCATTCTGGGAGGAGTTTGACTCTGTTGCCCCCGAGGATCTGGACAGGTTGCGTGGACGGCTACGACCCACCACATGTTCAATGGACCCGTGCCCCTCCTGGCTGGTACTGGCAGCCTGGGAGGTGACACGAGGCTGGCTTCTGGGCCTGGTGAACGCCTCATTGGGTGAGGGTTACTTACCAACCGCCTTGAAAGAGGCGGTGGTGAGACCCTTGCTCAAGAGACCTTCGCTCGACCCAATGGAGCTAGCTAATTACCGTCCAGTCTCCAACCTCCCCTTCTTGGCGAAGGTTGTTGAGAATGTGGTGGCGCAGCAGTTTCCACGACACCTGGACGAATCCGACTATCTAGACCCACGCCAGTCTGGCTTCCGACCCGGGCACAGCACTGAGACAGCCTTGGTCGCGTTGGTTGATGATCTCTGGAGGGCCAGAGATAGGGGTTGTTCCTCTATCCTGGTCCTATTAGACCTCTCGGCGGCTTTTGATACCATCGACCATGGTATCCTATTGCGCCGGTTGGAGGGGATGGGAGTCGGAGGCACCGTTTTGCGGTGATTCGGCTCCTACCTCTCCGACCGGAAGCAATGTGTGTTGACAGGGGGGCAGAGGTCGTCCCTGAGGCCACTCACTTGTGGGGTGCCGCAGGGGTCGGTCCTCTCGCCTCTCCTGTTCAACGCATATGTGAAGCCACTGGGTGAGATCATCCGTGGCTTTGGGGTTGAGTACCACCTGTACGCTGATGACACTCAGCTGTACATTTCAACCCCAAACCACCCCAACGAGGCTGTCGAAGTGATGTCCCGGTGTTTGGAAGCCGTCGGGGTCTGGATGGGGGACAACAGACTCAAACTCAACCCCTCCAAGACCGAGTGGCTATGGGTACCGGCACCTCGGTTCAGCCAGCTGACACCATCGCTGGCCATAGGGGGCGAACAACTGTCCCCTGTGGAGCGGGCGCGCAATTTGGGCATCCTCCTTGATGCCCAGCTGTCACTGGAGGACCATGTGGCAGCCGTGGCAAGGGGGGCGTTCCACCAGGTTCGCCTGGTGCGCCAAGTGCGCCCCCTACTGGACCGGAGTGCCCTGCGCACGGTCACTCATGCGCTGGTGACGTCTCGCCTGGACTACTGCAATGCCCTCTACATGGGGCTTCCCTTGGGACGCATCCGGAGACTGCAGCTAGTTCAGAACGCAGCCGCGCGAGTTATCATGGGGAGTACACGTTACTCCCACGTAACACCGCTCCTGCGCGAGCTGCACTGGCTACCTGTGGCCTTTCGGGTGCGTTTCAAGGTATTGATCACTATCTTTAAAGCGCTCCATGGCATAGGACCTAGATATCTGCAGGATCGCATCCTACCACACACGTCCCTGCGACCTATTCGCTCACACAGGGAGGGACTCCTCCTGGTGCCGTCCGCTAGGCAGTGTCAGCGGGCGACACCTAGGAGTAGGTCCTTCTCTGTGATGGGCCCAACCCTCTGGAATGACCTCCCCCCCGACATTCGAACCACCACCGACCTCCGTTCCTTCCGTCAAAAGTTAAAGACTCACCTATTTCAATCAGCTGGCCTGGGACTTTCTTAGTTTTACCTCCCGGGGATTTATTTTAATTGGGTTTGGGTTTTTAATCGGGGATGTTTTTAGGGTTTTAGAATATATTTATTTCTTGTACAGCCTATCTCCTCCATCCAAATGTATTTAATTGTTTTATGATTGTATTTTTATCTGCATTGACTGTACACCGCCCCGAGTCCCTTTTTGGGAGAGGGGGCGGTCTAGAAATCCAATAAATAAATAAATAAATAAATACCTTCCCACCAAACTGGTCCCTATTTTTCTATTTGCATTTTTTACGTGCTTTCAAACTGCTAGGTTGGCAGAATCTGGGACAAGTAACGGGAGCTCACTCCATTACACGGCGCTAGGGATTCGAACTGCTGAACTGCCGACCTTCTGATCGACAAGCTCAGCATCTTAGCCACTGAGCCCCCGTGTCCCAGTAGAGGAAGTAGCACGTGTTATATAAATTCATAAATTAAAACAAGAGATTGTGGTATCATATCATTTAGTTTTTGTTTGTTAAGTGCAATGGTAGGTTCCTGCGGGTACGGTCTGGTATGGCCGTACCCGTAGTAGCGGGAGCAGCTGATAGCATACTGGTATAGTGGCTCGTTTGGCCTATCCACCCGCATTTTATACCTGTTTTTAAAGAAACCAGCCAATTGTGCACAGCGTGCAGTGGCTGCGCGAGCCCCAACAAGCAACTGGGCATTGCAGGGGCAGTGGATTGCACATGTGCACGCAGCGCATGTGCAAGAACAGTACGTGCGGCTCCATGAGCAGTGTACCAGTATTACCAGTACCAGTAAGAGCAACCCACCACTGGTTAAGTGTCTTAAACTTTGTAAGAGTATAAAGAGTATTTTAGATATAAAGTTTCCAGCATCCTCTCAAGGAGGCAGCTGATCCAATGCAGGCTCTTAGCTGAGATTTGGGCAATCTCTCTGAATATCCTTGATGACTACCGCCTCTAATTTTGTATCTACACTGTGCTGTATAAGTGTCTTATAGTTCAACACATCTTTAAATAAAAATGGTATGCTTTCAAAAATAATACAAAAACATACCAAGATCTAATTATATCTTTTAATCTTTATTTTGTGAAAATTCTACAAAAAGTAAAATAAAAAAAATAACAGACGTTACATTATTATAACACTAATGAGGTTAATTATATATCTAACTAAAACAATCTTTATAACTCATTAAATTTAAGGCTGCAATTCTAAACTTTTTTATTAGGAAGAAAGCTTCAATGATGGCATAAAGTAGGGTTTTCTTCAGAATAAACATGAATTTAAAAAATCTCATATAAGATAAAGTGAATAACTATAAATGTAAGCACTCAAGACTGCTTATGGGAAGAGTAGGAGTATGTGTAAAAGGTATGAGGAACTGGAAATGTTTTAACCTTAGCAATACATAAATGTTACATATTATTGGGCTTTACTCATTATTATTATAATTATTTTTCAGGGTAACCCTTTCCACAAAGCAAATAACTTAAGATTTTTTTAAAAGCAAATACAATACAATCTAATACAATACAAACAGCTTTAAAAAAATCTAAGCAAAAATATTGTATGCTATCAGTCTCCCCATCTCAAGAGTGTTTATGGTTCAAGAAGACTCTTGTTATTCTGTTCTTTTCCAAGAACCTATCAGTAAGATTTAGATTGCATTTTATACGGTACATAATTATATATTGTGCAACATCTTGCAGTTCTGAGGAGTTATTGACTGTATAATGATTATAACCTCAATAGAGAAAACAGAATACAATATTCAAACCAAGAGTTTAAATTTTAGCTTCTGTCTTGGGACCAAATATTTTACATTTTTCATAGCTGTTGCCTTGATATGAAATTGGAGATAATTAGATTTCCTACAGATTTATTGGCAGTTACTGTTTTCCAATTAGCATCTTCCAGATATGCTGCTGCTGGCAATAAATTGAAAAACAGGAAAATGTGAGGAATTCCAGATGGCAGGACCTTAGTTTCACCTTCTTCAAGATCTTTTTCAGACTGGAATGTTGAAATATGTTCCACAACCTTTGGAGTAAGATGAAGATGAGGGACCGCTCGTTTCATGGAGTTCAAATTTCCATGGTTTTACTTTACTACCAAGTGACAATGTTATATCCTACACTAGCCTTTTTCAGTGTGGTTCATCCTAAATGCATTTCCCAACAATTCCTGTAATTCTCAGTCAGTGCAGCTAATGCTAGGCTGAGTATGACAGAAAGTATGTCAGATCTTATTATAGCTTTTAGACATGTTTAATATGAGGAAAAGTTTGTCCACGTAGCTCATCCAATTTAAACAATTGTTTGGATTGTTTGGATTAAAATATTATACACACACACACACACACACACACACACACACAAATAGTGAACATACTGTAAATGTACTGCATGGTGACATTTCTTAAGGTGTACACAACCTTATCCAACATACAGATTTTCTCTAATTTTTCTCCATTGATATTCCTAATGTAGATGCAAAATGTAGATTTATACACATTGACTTCAGTACAATTTACTCTCAAATCAGTATGCTGTGATTACAGTTATAACTTCAACTTGTCATTGATATAAAATATGGTGATGAAACTTTAATTTAAAAAAAAACTGGGGGAGGAAAGCAGGTGACAAATTCTGTGGAAATTTGGTCCAGAAAAATTCTTCCTTCTTCTTTGATAGGAGCATTACTAACAATTATGTATTGTTTAGTTTCCATTACCATTTTTTCAATTTTTGTCATTCTTTTTAAAAATTTCTCATCTAGAGCTGCTTGAAAAATCTTAGTAAAAATATTTTATTATATTATATATTTTTGATTTTAAAATCTTAGGTTGTTTGTATTGTATTGTATTTGCTTTTTTAAAAAATCTTATTTGCTTTGTGGAAAGGGTTACCTTGAAAAATAATTATAATAATGAATAAAGTTCAATAATAGGTAACATTTATGTATTGCTAAGGTTAAACCATTTCTAGTTTCTCATACCCCTTTATACATACTGAGCAAATAAAATCTGGGTTGTCCAAAAAGTGAATAAACGGTAAGTTAGCCCCAAAATGCCAACCACTTGTGCTGTTGAAAAAGCCAACCCCTTCCCCTATCTTCTTGATTCTGACTCTGAACTGCCTAGGAAATAGAAAAAAACAGAATCTTTTATTTATTTATTTTTAAATAATTATGCCTCGTCACGTTTTATTAGGCAGGGAGCGAAAACGCCAGCAGGGTGGCAAACTCAATAGAACAATAGACGCGGCCAAGTTTTCCTGACCTTTTCCCTGGTTGGTATCGCCCAAAGCTCTTCCCCCCCTTTTATCCCGGGATGGTACATCCCAACAGATGCAGGCGTTTCCTTCGAACTTAGACTCGCTCGCTTTTCGCCTTTCCCCCTTCAGGTCTCTCACCTCTGATCCCGCCCCCTGCTTCGCTGCCTTCGTCTCCCTCGGGAAAGAGGGGAAGGGGAGGGGGCAGAGAAAGAAAGTCGTGCTCGCGCTGGGCCGGATAGAACTCTTTGTGCGGGGGAAAGAAGTGAAGCGCGCGCTCGCCCGCGCGGTCCCGAGGGAAGAAGAAGAAGAAGAAAAAGAACCGAATTCTAAAGCGATCGCGCGGGTGGGCGAGCGGGCGGGCGCGCGAAACCGAGAGTCGGACGGGTAGAAGAGTTGGGAGTGGAGGAGGAGGCGGCATGAAAGAAAAACGCAACCGATGAAAAACAACGGCCGGCCCGGGGGCAGCTGCTGTCGAGGGGGGAGGCGCGAGTCGGACGATCCGTTGCGCGGCTTGGCTGGTGGGGAGAGCCAGGACGGGAAGCTGCAATTAACTGGAGAAAGGGGAAGAGCCGCCGCCGCCGCTGCTTAGGATCCGCTCTTTATCTCAGGTAAGTGCGAGGAGGAGGAGGAAAATAAAACAAGGGAACGGTTAGTTTGAAAAGTTGGGAGGGAGGGAGAGACGGAGGGCCTCGAGCGCTTCGCCAACGGGGGACCGAAAGAGGGAGGAGAAATCCGAGTTGGCAGCGGCTCCATTGTGAGCCGCTCAAATCGCTGCTTCTTGACTCGGCTCCTCCACCTTTCCCGAGGGGGGCTGCTCGAATGAGGGGCTACTGCTCGTTCGTGATCCTGGTGGAAACACCGATTTTTTTATGATTGGCATTTCTGGTAGGGAATGCAAGAAACCCAGATTCGTGGGTAAAGGAGAGGAGGAGGAGGGGTAGGTGGGTGTTGGTGGAATAAGTGCTCCGGGGGGGAATGAGAGATTAGTTGTAATGAAATCCAGGTCTCCCTTTAATTTTCTATAATTTCTACTTTTCCCTCTCTAAGGGCCTTAGACCAGTGGCTCCCAAACTTTTTTTGGCCATACGCCACCTAAATATCTTTAAAATCCTGATGCCTCCCGCCCCCTGTCATATAATTCTTCACTTTATTCAAAAAGTGAACTCTACCGATGCGGAGGAAGCCTAAAAGGCCATTAACTTGGTTTCAACAAGGTTCAAATTGCCCCCATTAAAAATCAAATTGCCCCCCTATGGGGTGTGGGCCCGCGCATTTGGAACCACTGGCCTAGGAGAAGGAAATGGCTAGTTAATAAATTACCTTTTGGAAAGGAAAGAAGAGTTTTTGTGGGAGGGAGGGAGGGAGGGAGGACAGGCAGGGAGAGCGAGAGAGACAGAGACTCCAAATCTTCAGAAATGCTTCATGCCTGGAACGAACAATTTCTTTCCCAGTGAAAAATGTTGTAGTTGGATCCTGCGTGAAGGTTGCACACTTTCAATAGTACACTCCTTAATCCTGAAAGGGGAAGAACTTGCCATAGTTGTTCATCGAAGAGGGGAAGAAGAATCAATTATTTTTTGCACAGGTTGAAAGCTATTATCTGCTTTTCCATTGTTTACTATTTCATGTGTTACAAAGGCAAGCCTTGGCAATGAAAATATCTTTCACTGTGTGGGGCAGAGTCTCTGTAAGATCCGCCTTGTGTGAACTTTGAGTTTTAAAGATTTTTTAGTTATTTTACCCCCGTCCCTTGGCTGATAGATCACATTTTAAATAATTTTCGTCCTGTTCCTTAGGCTATGGAATTCCATTTAGGGCACAGGATGAAATACGTAGTATAAATGAGTGATATCTCTGGCTCACAAAGTGTTGTTGGTTTTTTTTGCAGATATTTTTCAGGATAAGAATGGATCAGCTATGGTGCTAGAATCTCATTTTTCTAGATACATTCCTGAAGTGCTTGTTGTTTTTGTGTGCGCCTCTCCTCCTCCTTCCCACCACATATTTCATTGCTCTTATGGAAGAATAAAATGGTGAGAGGCGTCTTCCAGTCTCATTCTCTCTCCAGGCTGTAAGAGGACTGTATCACATTGTGGGAGCAGCACTGGCAGCTGCTGTTGGTTTTCACCTCTTCAGACTCTCATTTGTAAAGAATTAAAGGCTTTCTCCATTTGACCATGATGAAGACTGAAGGCAAAGGAGACAGGACTTTAAGAAGTGCTTCTCCACACAGAAATACCTATAAAACTGATTTTCATGCAATTAAGTGCAGCTTTGATTCAGTGACTATTGATAATGCTTCCAACAAGTCTAATCCTCAGCAAAAGTTGACCAACTCATCCAATGGAGACGGTAATGATCCACATGTCCGTGGCAGAGCTGTCTCATATGGCAACAGAGTGCACAAGATCAAAAACATGTTCATGCAGATGGGTGGCTCTTCCAATTCACCATGTTGTGAAAACAGTTCACCCTCTGAGCCCCGAATTATTAATAAAATAACTTCAGCTGATCTTGCACTTCCTCCTCCTAGTAGCCCATCTTACCTCTGTGTTCAAAAAAATAACCTACTCAATAGTGGTTCCTTTGGTAGTTCCCCGGATCCTTTACCTGCATGCTCATTCACTGATAAAATTATCTGCAGCAAAGAAGAGGGAAATTTAGACAAAGCTACACTAGCGGAGAAGTTTTCTGAGACCAGGAAACTGTTTGAAAGGAACATTAAAAAACCAAGTTCACTGGATAGAAGTCCTCCCATTAAAGGTGAAAGAATTGAAGACAGGAGACGACATGGTTCTACTTCTTCTGATGGCAGCAGCGTGACAGATCACTTTAATTTCAATATTGATGTAACTTCTCAGGTTGCTGTAGATAAAACAGAGAATCAAGGAAATAGTGATCAAAAGGGGCATCAATCTACTGGCAGTTGTAAATCCTCTTCACTGAATGCAGGACCTATTTCTCGAAGACTGGAGAGTTTCTTGGCTGACATTGACAATGACGACTTCAAAGATACTTTGAAAATGAAGGATACCCCAAACCTTGTTCAAACAGTGTTCTGTGGCTGGGAATCACCAGGAGATAGGAAAGAAGTGTATTTGCCGCAAAATCAGCCCGTTGTAGAATCTGCCCTTTTGATAAGCAGCACTTCTACTGAAAGGAGTGAGTTAAGTGATACAACTGAAGTAACTTCTCAAACAGATCAAACTGCCGAAAGGGAACAACAATATAAACCCAGCATATCCTCTAAAGTGGATAGAGCCCCTATAAAAATTTCCCAAGTAGAGGTAGCTAGAGCTGAACTGATCATGGTGCAGAACAAAACTTTAGGGGATAACAATGAAATCACTGGGGAAGTCAATGTATTTCAGAAGGAGAGGCCACTCAGATTTCCAAGTTGGAAAGAGGAGAAAAATGACTGTACATTTGAGGAAATGGAAGAATCTAATGAAGATGGTGCAGTTAATCAAAAAGGAGCAAGAGAGTTAGCGTTTCTGGATAAAATTCAGGAACAAGAGCAGGTCCATGTAAAACCTGTAGGAGATGGTGAAAAAGAAGAACAAGAACAGAGAAAGAAGTTGAGTGGGTTTTCTTCCAGTGCTTTTGGGATAGAGAACGCCGCTTTCGATGATGACAGAGAACCAGAACTACTTAGCCAGGGCCCTGAAACAGAAGAAACCTTGCAAGAGGAGGAATATAACTATAATAGTGATTACGAGGAACTTTCTGGACTTTCTGAGGAAGAAGATCCTGATCCAGCTAGAAGAGTGAAGTTTTCTACAGCCCCAATCAAGGTAAAGCTTCATGAATGGGTATAAAATATAATTATTGTTGCTAGTTATTTAAATATAGTAATTATAACAATGAGGTCTATTAGTATATTCATTAGTAAATGGATGCTTTGAAATTGGTCTCTTAATTACAGTCTCCCTTCCAGATAAGGATTTCTAAAGTATTTTGAGTTCTAAAGTACCTTTCCGTTTAAAAAACCAAACAAACACTGGTTCAGTTAAGCAGAAATGAAATCATGACCAACCTGACTGCTGGGACAGGCTAAGTCATTGGTTCCCAGCCTTTTTTTGGCCATGCCCCACCTAAGCATCTCTAAAATCCTGTGACATATAATTCTTACTTTACTCAGCAAGTGACCTCTGCTCACCTGGAGGAAGCCTAAAAGGCCATTAACTTGGTTTAAACAAGGTTCAGATTGCCCCCCATTAAAAATCAAATCACTCCCCTGTGGGGCCCACATGGAAACCACTGTGCTAAGTGTATAATGCCCGTGTTTCATATCCTGTACTGACTGATTCAGCTGCACTGATGTCTAGGCCCATTCTTGGTGGTGTTATTTAAAGCTTTGAATGGCATGAAACAAATAAAAAGGAAATGGCTTTTTAATTATCTTTGGTGCGCTCAGCTATATGGGAGAAGGCCTTCTCAATTGTTATGAAATGTCTTTTCCAGAGAGGTATATTTGGCACCCCCAATTATGATCTATAAGATCTGTGGTGGCGCAGTGGTTAGAATATAGTATTGGAGGCTAATTTTGCAGTTTGGCAGTTCAATTCTCACTGGCTCAAGGTTGTCTCAGCCTTCCATCCTTCCAAGGTCGGTAAAATGAGGACCCAGATTGTTGGGGGCAATAGGCTGACTCTGTAAACCGCTTAAAGAAGGCTATAAAGCACTATGAAGCAGTATATAAGTCTTAAGTGCTATTGCTATTTGGTGCCAGCAAATGTACTGCTCATAGATATTTCTGGGTTTTGTACATAGATTTTACATTCTTACACTGTGCTGTAATAGTTCCTTTTACATATAAATATATTTCTGGTGTGATTTATTGTATTTTTATTCTTTAGCTTTATTTGATTATTTTTAATTTAAAGTCCACAAATGAACTTTAGCTCTTAAAGTAATGTGGGCAGTCTTCAGTTAACAATGGTAATTAACACTGGAATTTCTGTGACTAAGCGTCACAGTTATAAAGTGCAATATCACATGACTATGCCACTTAGCAATGAAAATTACAATATTCACAGTTGCAGTTATTAAGTGAATCACAACAAGTCATCATGGTCACTATTTGCACCATCTTTTCTGGCTTCCCTGTTGACTTTGCCTGTAGGAAACTAGCAAAGAAGGTTACAAATTGTAATCACATGGATGCAGGGCAGTGTGTGATTGCAAGCCAGGTCCACATTGCAATTACATGACTATGGGGACCTTAACCAATGTTAAGGACAAAGCCCAGTCATAACTACTATTCATTGACACTGTCATAAGTTTGAGCAGTCACTGAATGAATAGTTCTTAAGCGACGACCATCTGTAATGGCAATAGTAGTAATAATTTAGGATATACCTTATGTGGGTATAATATCAACTTTTGAGAGGTATAGAACTATTTTCTATGTTAGATTAAATGAGGGAGGGAGGTATTGTGTTGGCATTTTGGTTGCCAGTCACGGGTCAATAAATTCTTTTAAGATTTAAAGACAGTAGGCTCAGATCAGAGTGAAATGCCAAAGAAAAAGAATAGAAAAAAGGACTAGGGGTAATATGATAGCAGTGTTTTAATATCGAAGCAGCTACCACAAAGTTAATTAATTAGAATAGAACTGGAACGGACCTTGGAGGTCTTCTAGTCCAAGCTCCTGCTCAAGCAGGACGCCCTATACCCGTGATGACATGGGTGGCCACCTCTACACATGTGGAACATGGAGCCATTTCTTAGGGCATGTGAGGCGTTGACCTGTCAGCTCCAGTGCATGCCAGCTCATTTCAGCCTTCATTTTCAGCCGTTTTTTGCCCAAGGGCGAAAAATAACTCAGTTTTCAGTTCAGGAACAGACTTCCGGTTTGTGTGTTGGGCGTTTTTCTCCCTCTGGAGGCTTCAGGGAAGCCACCTGAAACCTCAGGAGAGTGAAAAACAATCCAATGCGGAAACCAGAAGTTGGGGAATGGACTTCCGGGTTGCTTGGACAGCCATTTTTCTCTCTTCAGAGGCTTCAGGGCCTCCGGAGGGGGGGGGGGAGGTGGTTTTCACCCTCCCCAGGCTTCTAGAAAACCCTGTGTGCATGTGCGGGGCAGTGGGGTGGGGGAGTTCACGCACACATGCGCAGGGGGCACAGCACAGGGGGGGCATTAAGTTAAGGGGGTGGGCACATGAGCGCGCATGATAGTGTGCATGCTCGTGCTTTGGGTACCCGAGGCGAAAGAGGTTCGCCATCACTGCCCTATACAATTTGAGACAAGTTGCTGTCCAGTCTCTTCTTAAAAACCTCCAGTGCTGAAGCACCCACGATTTACAAAGGCAAGCTGTTTCACTGGTAAATTGTCCTCACTGTTAGGAAGTTTTTCCTTAATTCCAGGTTGCTTCTCTCCTTGATTAGTTTCCATCCGTTGTTTCTTTTCTTGCCTTCCGGTGCTTTGGAGAATAGCTTGAGTCCCTCTTCTTTGTGGCAGCCCCTCAAATACTGGAATTCTGCTATCATATCACCCTTTGTCCTTCATTTCTCTAGACTACCCAAACCCAGTTTCATTCTTCCTATGTTTTAGTCTCTAGGCCTTTTAAACATCCTAGTTGCTCTTCTTTGCACTTTTCCCCCCCAAAGTCTCAGCATCTTTTTATAATATGTTGACCAAAACAGGATGCAGTATTCCAGGTGTGGTCTTATCAAGGTTTCATTAAGCAGCGCTAATATGTCACGTGCTTTTGATTCTATGTCTCTGTTTATTTACACACCCACCCTCACACCTTTCAGAAAATAATAGTTATGCAGCATCCCCCCCAGGGCTTCAGGTTTATGGTGAGGTTCAAATTGTCTGAATTCTTTTACTACTTTTTATTCTTGAAACAGAGTATAAACAAGAGATGGAGATGACTTCATAGCACCTCTTATCAGGGACTTGATCATGAATTTAGATAGTGAATTTTTAGGGAAGATGGATTCTCTAGTAGTCATAGTCATGGAATCAATACCTTTGGAATCCTACTTCTTTGTTAATGGGAACATTGCTCTTATTCCCCTTTCCCTTGGAAAGTATTAGATTAGGGAGCTGGTGTGGTCCTCTTTATCTTAATAGTTATAAGTGATGATAAGTAACAGATAAATGGTAATCCAGAGAGATTAACGATAACAATGATGCAGTCTGCAAAATTATGCTAAGTAACTTCTTTTAAGTGCATGTGTGGAATAATATACAATGTTAGCTGGCTAGCAATTTTGCCCAGGGATATATTGATTAACTACGATGAACATCAACCATGTTTTTTAAAAAAAGAAAGAGAAAAGTTTGTGAATTCAGGACATGTGACTCATCCCTGTTTCTTTGAGCTGTACTAAGTTATGGTTTAGTACATCTTTTTCATTGCTTCACCCACAGATAACATTGCACATTCCTTTCATTTTCAACTACTGTGGGCAAAGCGCAGGTTGGCTAGCAATTATGCAAGCTGAATTCCAGCTTATCCAGAGAACATCATATGGAAGCCAGATACAGTGAAATGTACAAACATTACTAGTATGTTAAAAGAAGAAATGAATCAGTATTTTTTAGCACAGTAATATTATCGTTAATGTTGTAATAAATATAATATTAATTAAGATTCCCTTTAATATTTCTGCCAAGAGTGATAAAATGTCTTTGGCTGTAGGTTCCAAGTGAGCAAGACTTGCATATTTAAAAGTGGAAAAATAACTTGTGCATATTAGTTAGATCATTACGTTGGAAACATTAAAGTTTTCCTGATTGTGATTTTTTTAAAATTTGGAAATAGTTCAAAATTGAGTGTAATTTGCAAACTATAAAAGTAGGATTGCTTGTTTTTCATTTCCAAACAGAGATAAAGAATGAAATTACTATGCATGATGGTTGTAAATATCCCAAATTCACTTGGGTGAGATGGGTGGTGCTGAAATGTAATAAATAAATTCTATAAATCAATCAATATTTGAGGCTGGCCTGGTTCAGGTTATCATTCCACATTTGATAAAAAGTAATAGGAAAAAAATAGCTGATTGCCGTATGTAATATATCACTTTTAAAAATAAAAATGAAGTACAGGTACTTCTTGACTTTACAACCATTCGTTTAGTGACCATTCAAAGTTAGAATGTTGCTGAAAAAAGTGACGTATGGCTGTTTTTCACTCTTCAACCATTGTAGCATTTCCATGGTCATGTTATCAAAATTTGGACCCTTGGCATCTGGCATGTATTTATGATGGTTGCGGTGTCCTGGGGTCATGTGATCCCCTTTTGCAACTTTCTGACAAGCAAAGTCAACGGGGAAGCCAGATTCACTTAATTGGGTTAATTCATTTAATAGTTATGGCAAGAAAAGTCCTAAAATGGGGCAAAACTCACTTAATAACTGTCTTGCTTAGCAGTAGAAAATCTGGGCTCAATTGTGGTCAGAAATCTTAAGTGTATTTCTTGAATGGCTGATGCTTTCTCCTAAAGTTTATAGTTGAAGTTGTGGAAGATTGATTGGATGCCTATATCCCGGTCAGTTCCTCTTTAGCAGTTAAAAATTGACTCTGTTGTTGGCAAGAAAATCAATTGGAGCAGGACTTTTTCCTTTGTTTTATGTTTGTGTTTCAGTCTTACTATTATCTATTGTTTTTTTTTCCAAGGTTACCCTAGCTCCCCCCCATCCCCCAAAAGATTTTAAGATGGTTATCAAAATGCTCTATGTTTCTCTTTGGCCCCATGTTAAGATCTGTTAATATCTGTTTGTTTATTTTTTAACAAAGTAGATTTTATTTCTTAAACATTGAAATTTATAGCTAGGAAATGCATTAAATGAACATTTTATCTCTATACTATTTGGGGACTTTTCCATTTGTTCTAGGTTTCTTCTGATAATACATTGCAGTATTATCCACCTCTGTGCTCTTTACATTTTTTTAAAAAAATTATCACATTCATAGCGTCTATTTGTAAATATTTAGCAGTGTCGTTTTTTCTTTCTTTAGTAAGAAAGATGCTTCTTTTCTCAATACATAAAACACATGGAATTATTCTGTTTTTTTGCACCTCACATTAAGATTTATAGTAACAATTTCTCATCTAGACTACCATAACCAATCTTGTATTTATTTTGTACAATGACAATAAAGACAATACTATACTACATCATATTTGTATATTTCAGGATTTCAAGTAACACCTTCAATGAAAGAAGACTCCGAGGCTTGAGTTTCCTCAAAGTTCCATTTTTATTAGAGAGGTCATATTGGCACATCTGGGAAACCCCAAATCTGAAAGTTTCCAGGTTTTCCCCACTCTAGTGAAAGTTTAAGTTTCTGCCCAGCACACACATGTCCAACCCATTGTCCAATCAGGCACCATCCCAACTAGAGATGCCTCCCAGTCACACCACTCAAGGTGTAGGGCAAGATGATCTTTTCTGAGAAAGGAATTTTATTTAGATTATATATCTCCCATACTCCATATAATTCCCCCCTCCCATTTTCCCACAGTAGAAAATGTGGCAGGCCTAAAGGCCCAATATAAACGATGTCTTCCAGGCCTGACACCATATATAATTTAACAAAAAAAACCTCTTGCAATATCTATCCTTTTAATCTGTTTAATCAGCCATATTGGTATATATGGAGATGAAGTTGTTGCATAAACACAGATCAAGTGGGTTTTTTAAAAAATAAACTACTTATTGCTGTAATTTATGTTTTTTAATTACAAACTTATCTGTACTAATTTCTACAGGGTGTATTTTGTTGTTGTGCGATGGTGGTATATTAGGCCTGTTAAACTCTCTAAATTAATAGAAAGTAAAAATTAATATTAAATATAACATAGGTACCCAGAATATTGTGTATATTTTTTAGATTATTTTTATAAATAACTCAAGGCGATGAATTTATCTAATACTCCTTTGTTCTCCTGTTTTCCCTACAACTATAAGAGGTAAGTTGGTTGAGAGAGAATGACTGGCTCAAAGTCACCCAGCCAGCTTTCATGCCTAAGGCATGATTAGAATTCAGCCTTCAACTGGTTCAAATTGATTCTTATGAACAAAAATCAAAGAAGTTAATATACCTACTGTTTTTTCTGTGTTACAAAGTGCTTGCGCTGATGCAAATGGACAATTAGAAGAAGCACCTGTTTGGTTAAATGCAGTAAATTAGCATAATCCATAATAACTACTGGTGCTATTCATATATCAAAATTCAAAAGGACAAAAAAACTATGGAGTTCAGACAGTCCTTACAAAAGAAAAAAAGGATGTGGTGGCATAAAAATATTTACTAATGTATGGATGGTACATGTTCAGACATGCTTCTGTTAGCATCTGCAAAGCAGGCACAGTTTTTATATTGATGTTTCAATCAGTCAGGCTTGTTTGCATTTGGCTGACTTACTCAGACATATAAGAGCTTTCATTAAAATATTCCCAAATAAGATGTCTTATATAGTTTGCGGCACTGAAAATGAAGGCACAGATCAGGAACAGAAACACATTCCTCAAATCATCAGGGATTTAGGAATATGTCCTATTCATTGCTGCTTTTGCTTTCTATAATTCTCCTGCTTTCTTTTATAACCATGGTTCTCCTCAGAAACAATGTTATCAATCCAGCCCATGGTTAGGATTTTCTTTTGATGAAAACCTACAGCTAGTCCTTGACGAAGGACCATTCATTCAGTGTCTATTCCAAGTTAAGACAGTCCTGAAAAATGGACTTACAGCCTGTGTTTAAAGTTATGGCAGTGCAGTACTTTAGATGTCACATATCAAAATTCAGGAGCTTGGCACCTTGCCCACATTTACAACTATAGGGGCACTTCAGCTCACCTATCTCATTTACTCCCTTTTGGATGCTGTGTACGCTGCCTTGTATGGCAGCAAGCAGTCCCAAAACTATGTACCTCTGGGACTGCTTCCCCATGCTCTGGGGAGCCTCAGCTGCCCCAGCCTGCACCGACAAGCATTTGTTCACCCAGCTGCCTTCTCTCAGTTTCCTACACTGATCTTTTGCGCCCAGCCACTGAAGCAGTATTTGCTGCCTTGCTGTGTTTGCTGTCTCCTTTTTGGACCCTTGTCCACTATGTTACCCTGGGCACTCCAACTTTTCCAGCTTCCTATACATGGCTCCCCGGCATTGCACTATCCATGAAGCCCTAGTAAGCATCAGCAAGCATTCATTTACCCAGCTGCCTTCTTTTCCATTTCCCTGCACTGACTTTTCTCTTTTTGAGCCCAGCTGCCACGGGCTGAAATAGAGGCACTTTGTTGTCTTCTTTTTGGACCTAGCTTCTCCAGTGAAGATATCCTACGTATGGTTTGTTGAACAGTGTCTTCATTAAACACTGTTGGAGGATGCTGCCCTCCAACAAGCAAACAGCACATTGACTCCAGATTCAGTTGCTAATTTTGAACTTCATTCGGTGCTAGACTCTATTCTTTGAAACATTTCTGAAAGCGTATTTCATTTTATTTGTTTTAAAAATTATGTGGCCAATCATCTTGTGAGACACAATTCAAACTAGTCAATTTTTTTGTTCTTTGTTTCTATGAAAGCCCTGTCGTGTACTTCTAGCCTAAGTTCTCAAGAGGATTGCAGATGTTAGATACAGCATAACTGAGAATACATAAATACTTCTCAGTCCAAAAATTAAGTCTATTATTGCCTCAAGATTGAAGACATACAAAAACAGGTTTTTTTGTAGCTCAGCTAAAAAGTATGTGACAACTCATGGTTTTTTGCAAAGAAAAAGACAATATACATCCATGCTCCTTCAGTTTCTACTCCAACTTACATAAATAAGCTGACTAAATGGTTCCATGTCCTGCATAGTAACAGCCTATGCTTATTTACCCAGAAGAGTCTTAAGGATTTAATACAGAGGAAATATCTATAGCTTTATCCCCCTGGTTTATGTGGTGTTGCATTTTTCCTCGTGTGAATGTTCATATGTGGACTTCTGCATATTTATATTTGAGAGAGTAGTTAGTGTGTGAGAGAAAGTAGTTTGTAGACTACTTTGTAGATTGTAGAAGCATATGGAAGATCAATTTTACTAACAGATACCTTATTTTACAGTTTAATCACTTGGCAATTCAGTTAATACTAATTTAAATTTTTGTCTTTTGGGGGGATGTAGATAGTGACCAGTATGTTTGCTCATAGGTCCACATTTGTTGCAGGGGATTAGTTTCAGTGGGAGTTAGCAAATACTGTTAACAAAGAAAGACGTCAGAAAGCATGGATTTTTCTGTGTTTATCACCTTTTTTTCCTGTCTATTTTTCCATTGGTGGGGTATTAAATTTTAAATTCAGCAATATTATCTCTTTGTGTAAATGTAATTATCGTTTTCTGAAATCGGTTCCTAGTTTTGTTAAGCATATCATTCAGTACATTTTGCTTCTCAGCCTTTTGGCTAAGATCAAGTGCTTCAGGTATAATATAGAATAACATAACATAAATCCTCTAATATTTTTTAAATTTAAAAGCTGCACTATCAATATGTGATAGTCCTATTATTGAAAAATATCATTTTTCAAATGACAAGATTAAAGATTTTATGGGCTTTTAGAAATTACCAGGAGGTAATTTGCTGTGTGGTCCACATACCCTCAAACATTGATTTGCAAATGGGTATAACATAGGCATGTTCTAAATTGGTATTTAATTGACATTTAAAACTATTCAACTTGCATGGATAAAAAACGTTTTTAAAAATACTGTATTTTTTTTAGGTATTTAGTACTTACTCAAATGAAGACTATGATAGACGCAATGAGGAGGTGGATCCTGTGGCCGCATCAGCAGAATATGAACTTGAGAAAAGGGTGGAAAAAATGGAGGTTTTTCCTGTGGAAATTGAAAAAGGTACAAATCTCGAATGTCTGTCCTAGAAAAACAGCAAGGCCTTTTTAATGTTTATGCCTTAATTTTGCATCATTGATATTGCAAAACCTCTAATTAGGTATAGCATTACAAAGTCAAGAATATAAATTGCTTTTAAGCTTAAGATCGTCTTCTTAAAAATTTGGATGTATAAGGGCTGGAAAATATTTTAGAAACGTTGAAAGCGCTATAAAAAGCAAACATTTTTAATATATTAGTCCTGAGAGAAAAAGTCAAAACCCATATTGAGGCAATGTCATTAGCAAACCTTAAGGCAATGTGTGAACTTTCAGACTTCATCTCATTTATGTTTTCTGAATGCATCAAGAAAAATAGGGTGAGAATTAGAGAAACGTGGTTGTGCTAAGTAGTATTGGGGTTGATGTTAGCCAATATTTAAATAGTAATGTTAAGTATCACCAAGTTTAAAGCTTAAATCTGTTAGTTTGGGTTAGTTTAGGCAAATTCCAGTTCTTAAGTCTGTACAAAAATTACCTAGCTTGGCATTATAGTTTATCCTTTGGATTCTTTAAATACATCAATATTTCAGTTTTTATTATAAGCATAGGTTGATTTGTCTTTTAATATCTATCTTAGCTTTAGGGAAATAACCAAAGAAGTTATTACATTTAAAGCATAAAAATAATGCCAAAATTGATTCATTAAAAATGAAAGACCTGGTGAAGAAGGTCTATCTTTATTCTTTTTTTCACTGGACAGTGGGAACTGAACCCAGCTCCCAAGGGACTGTATTCCATAGCCTTGGATCAATAGGTGCTATATAGATAGGTTTCTGAAAACATGGACATCTTCAAAAAGGCCTTCTATTGCTATTCATATGACTGCAAATAGTCCCTAAATTGTTTAGGATTTAAAGGCCATAGTAACACATTAACTTTTGCCAGTGAGCAATTAGCAAGTTCAACAGGCATTTTGTGACCCTTGTAACTTACATAAGTTACACTTAGCTGCCACATTACATACCATTTGTGACTTAGGGCATTGCTCAATCAGTTGCAGTAGTCAAGAAGAGATATAATGATGATATAGATAATTGTTGTCAAATAAGATTTAGCAAACATATTCTGGCATATTTACCACCTGTGCTGGTGGTAGATGAAAATCAAGGACTACTTCCAGGCTGTTGACGTGCTTGTCAAGAGAGAATGCAATTCTGTGAAACTCTTGTCTCATTGCCTAGACGAGGCTGCTGCAATCTTTCATCAGGGGGAAAAAACCCTGATGAAGCATGGCTGCAATTTGGGGTGGGCTTGGAGGTGGGCTTCCTCGATTCACACTTGATGCTTGAAAGGCAGAAAAAGATTGTGGCTGGGAGGGCATTCATCTAGTGCTAGCTGGTTCCCCAGTTGCAACCTTACTTCTCTACAATATTGTCTTTGTGTATTAACTCATGTCTTGATCGTTGCCTATCTAGATTGCTGCAATGTGCTCTACATTGCTGTTGTGATGGCTTGGAAAACGCCACAACAGCAATTAATGCAGAATGTGGCAGCTCACATAATGGCAAATACTAACCAACAGAAATACACAACATCTTTGCCCTTTATTGTTTGCCTAGAAGTTTCCTTGTAAAATGTACAGTGCTAGTTTTGGCATATTAAGCCAGGAAGTGCTATTTTTTTCCCATCCAGTTCTGGCCTCATGAAATGATTTCCTCTCAAAAATTAGACTTGCTCCTTCCAGAAAATACTAGAGAATGTTAAAAGATTAGTTTTCCAGGGGGCACTCTCCCCCTTCTGTGCAGTGTTTTTATAATTGTGAACTGTCAGGAGTCTCTAATTGATTATAAATTCCTATGGAATCCATTGTATTGAAACTCTTCTGCAAGCCCCAAAGAATGCAAAATAAGGGGACATGTGGTTGCTGAGGTTTCCTCCATAGGATTTGCCCGAACACTTGGAATCCCATTTAAAACAGATTTCATTGACATCATTTGCAAAAAAAAAAAGGAGGAAAATTGCCAGAAAGATTCTCCAACTCTCCCACATCCTTCTCCCACCCAAAGAAGAAGAAGCTTCACTGTATGAAGCAAACACTTTTTTGATCTGTTTGCAGTGGAAGCCAAGAAGTAAGCTGTGTTCCCTGCTTTTATTGCTTCAGATGGGCCTCAAATCATTGTGCCCCACTGTAAAATCCCTTCATTTATGTTCCAGCTGCCCCAGCCACTTCATTAGTCTCAGCCATTGGCTATGATAACAGCATGTTCACAAGTTATAAAAACAGGGTCATTTTGCTTGTGTTTTTCTTACAGGTGACAATGGCTTGGGTATCAGTATAATAGGAATGGGTGTTGGTGCAGATCAGGGACTGGAAAAATTGGGTATCTTTGTAAAAACAATAACTGACGGTGGCGCTGCTCAGGAAGATGGCCGGTAAGTTTCAATTAAGACTGCTTTTTGCACAGTATAATAAATGAGGTATAAGGAGGACTGGAATTTCCCGTTCCTTTATCTTCTACTTCTGTATGAGAGACAAGCTTTAGACAATCTGCGTTCTTTATGGGGATTTTTAAGATTCTTGTAACTAGAATAAAGGCATGGTTTTATATGCCAAACTTAAAATGGTATAGGAAACTGAAATTACAAATGTACTCCAATGTGTTTTATGTATATACCAATTAAATACCAAAAATTTGATTTAACTTGTGAACGGTGTCTAAACTGAACAAATAACACATCTAAACTGTCTTTTTGTCATGTCTATTTGGAATTTGAGGTTCCTCTTTTACTCCTTAAATCCACTTCAGCCATTTGAATTAATATGGTTAATTAATTCAATAATGAAGAGTCGTAAAATGGGGCAAAATTCACTTAACAACTGCCTTGTTTAGCAATAAATGCTGGGATCAGTTGTGGTCGTAATTCGAGGACTATCTGTAAATGGAAAGATTAATGACCCAGTCTACTCATAGGGATGTATACATCTGTCACTTACTGATTCAGATCTTATAGATATAACTCATGTGTAATCTTGAGAGTGGATACTCCAATACTAGCCAAATAAATAGTGAATAAAAAGGCATGTATTATTTTATGTAATTTATATTGAAAACGCTTCACACAAATCAAGTTGACCTGCATATTCTATTTATGATGAGCTAAGTGTTAAAAAAAACTATGTCACAGGATGTTTGTTCATTACTTTGTGGGAAATGATGTAGATTTTTTGATTGAAAGTGATAAATATGATTTATATATTTATTCCTAGGTTTTTTGCATCAAATATAATGCAATATGCAAAATCTAATGTTTGTTTCTTGCCTTGCAGAATCCAAGTAAATGATCAGATTGTTGAAGTTGATGGGATAAGCCTGGTGGGGGTAACCCAGTTTTTTGCAGCAACTGTATTAAAAAACACAAAAGGCACAGTCAGGTATGAATAATTACATATAATTAAGCAATCATTGATTTATTCCCTTATTTACAGTATATTTGAATGTGTATGCAAAGCACCTAACAAAATGATAGTCCAAATAGTTAACATTAAGTTAATGCTAAAAGTACATTTTCATCAATTTTCTAAATTTAGAGATAATGAAAGGCAAACACAGCTCTTGAGAGAATGCTATTCATAGTTTGGGTGGAATGCAAAAAAAAAAAAAAAGTTTGTGTGTTTTGTGCCAGATGAGGAAACTTCTGACAGCAGGGAAATCTTCCAAATGTACTGTCCTTAAATTCAAACAAGACCTTAAATGCAGACAAGTTTTAATGGGACATGAGGCAGTCCTTCAGATAATCTGGTCCAAACGTTTTAGGAATATTTAAGTTGACTGTCAAAAGTTTATATTGTGCCCATTAATGCAGATATATTAATACTACAGTAGCATTATGTGATACAAAGCAGTATATAAGTCTAAGTGTTATTGCTATCTCGGTATTATACTACACTTTGCCTCCATTGCAATTTCTGACCATATTTCAAAGATTGTTCAAAATGTCATGTAAGAAAACAAAGCATAGTTAACTGTTGCGAAGGTATAAGAAAATATTAAAAGCACCATTGTAATTTTTTGGTCGTTGATGTATTAATATTGGTTAATTTTTCACCTTAGATTTCTGATTGGAAGAGAAAAACCAGGAACTCAGAGTGAAGTAGCTCGCCTTATCAGCGAGACATTAGAACAAGAGAGATACTTATATGAACAGCAATATGCCCATGAAACAGAACAGGTAACAAGATGGATGTGTGTCTGTGTATGTGTATGTGTACATATACATGCACACACACAAATATATGCATACCTATTCATGTTGGGTTTGGAGTAAATTGTTGTTTTTCAAAACAGTATTTCTACATTAGCTTTTTCCTGTATGTATGAGAAAGAATAATGAGTTTACCAGAAACCTTGGAGCAACAGATAGAAAAAGTTATCTAAGTTGTTATCTGACAGTTAGAAATCATTCATGAATTCTTATCTAAGGTGATCATCAGTTGAGGAAGAAATAAGTGGGATGGGGAGAAGAAGAAGAAAATTTTCAACAGCAATTTATGAATTGCATAAATTTGATAAAGAGATTACATGGCAGGCAAGTCAAACATTTTTTTAAAATTGAAAAAAGCCCTTCAAGAAAAACCTGGCACATGGGTGGAGAGTTGTGTCCTCATTGCATCCCACATTATTTGTTCCTTCTGTCTCATTCATAGACTTAACAAAGTCATTCCCAGTTCTTCCTGTGAATTATTACATTTTGTTCTCCTTTTTTCTTTTTCTTTTTCTTTTTCTTATTAAGCTGCATTTTTTTCTCCCTGTCTCCATTTTTCTTTCAACCATGGACAAGCTTCAGATTCCTTCTTTTATATCTTATTTTAAATGGGATCTAGGAAAGTTGTTTTTTCTGTGGTTGCCCCATTCTCTGGAATGACACCCACCCCAAGATATTTCACAAGTTTTTTTGTGTTTAGGAAAGCTATGTAGCTGTCTCTTCCCTCAGGTGTTAGGGGCCAGTTGAGTGGGAGTCCCCTGTAACTGCTGTGTTATGTCCTTGGTTGCCATTTATAGTTGATATTTATGTATTATTTATTGTTACCCTCCTTGTTATTTATTCATTTTTATGTTGTATGCCTCGCATGATCATATTGGTTGAGTTGGGCAGAGTTTTAAATCATACAAATAAATGCTATATTCTTTTTCCTCTTACACCTTTGTCCACATGTTGCAATCTGTCTACGTAAAATTGTCCTTGACATGTGTCTCCTATCTACATACCATGTTTCCCTGAAAATACAACCTGTCCCGAAACTAAAGCCTTGCCACATTTTTCACGTGGGCAAAAATATAAGCCCACCCCCGAAAATAAACCCCCTGGACAACACCCCCCTCCGGCCAGGCAGAGCACCGCTCACTGACCTAGCGTTATCCCGAAAGCGCCAAGTCGCAGGAGCGGGGGGGAGCGCTCACGTTGCTTGCCGCCTTCGGGATGCCACTAGGTTGGGGAGTGGTGTTCTGCCTGGCCAGAGGGGAGAGTTGCCGGGCGGCTGCTCCCTTGTGAACTGCCTCCCGAAGAGCCGGGCACAGCCTCAGGGTTACCATGCTCACGAGCAGCCGCCTGGCAAATCCCCTCTCCAGCCGGGCAGAGCGCCATCCACTGACCTAGGAGGTATCCCTAAGGTACCAAGCCATGTGGTGCTGTGCACGCCCCCCCAGCTCCTGCGGCTTGGCACATTCAGGATACCCCCTAGGTCAGTGCATGGAGCTCTGCCCGGCTGGAGAAAGGGGTTGCATAAGTGCCTGTTCCGCCAACAGCCTCACCAAGCCCTTGCGCAGCTCTCCCAGGCCACCGCTGCCGGCCGCCGCCGCCCCGCTCCGAGCATAACTTCCAAACTCCAAAACTTGGGGCCGAGTCTTCCAGCATCAGCCGCTCTAGGAGTGCTCTCTATGGTGGCCAGGCTGCTGGAAGACACTCTGTGCGGAAGACTCTCTGTTCAGAAGACTCTCTGTCTGGCAGCCAGCGGGCGGAACAGGTGCTCACGCAACCCCCTTCTCCAGCTGGGCAGAGCTCCATGCACTGACCTAGGGGATATCCCGAATGTGCCAAGCCACGGGAGCTGGGGGCGGGCAGAGCACCACATGGCTTGGCACCTTAGGGATACCCCCTAGGTCAGTGAATGGCGCTCTGTCCAGCTGGAGAGGGGATTTGCTGGGCGGCTGCTCGTGAGCATGGTTATCTCATGGCTGCTTCGCCCCTGAGGCTGTGCCCGGCTCTTCGGGAGCCAGTTCACAAGAGAGCAGCCGCCCGGCAGCCCCAAAACAATAAGCCCTCCCTGATAATAAGCCCAAGGCCATGTTTCGTGGGGCAAAAGAAAATAAACCCCTGTCATATTTTCGGGGAAACACGGTATATAACAATGTAGTCGTTCAGTTTCAGTAATTAAATGTAGTTCATCCAATGAGTAATTTGCTCCTTCTCCCATTTCTTCTTCCCCATGCAGTTTTGTGGTTTAATCGTAGAAGATTGTTTCTTTTATAAGATCACTTTATAGATCTATAAAATCCTTTTGAAAGGGGTTATTTCCAGTAAATATTCATGCTGTAAGGGGTGAGGAACCTGTAGCCACACAAATCAAGAGCACTTCCCACGTTCAGCTATGTTTATTCCGCTGATAAAATACAAATTGTTAATGTCTGCATTTGATTGAAACAATAAGCCATACATCTTGGTTTAATAAGCACTGGACATAATACAATTTATCTATCATTTAATATTATTCTTATAAATGCTGTCATTTATAAGAACATAAATATAAGAATGGTAAGGCCATACTTGGAATACTGCTTTCAGTTTTGGTCGCCATGATGTAAAAAAGATGTTGAGATTCTAGAAAAAGAGCAACAAAGATTATTTGGGGGGGGGGGGGGGCTGGAGGCTAAAACATATGAAGAACGGTTGCAGGAACTGGGTATGTTTAGTTTAATGAAAAGAAGGACTAGGGGAGACATGATAGCAGTGGTCCAATATTTCCAGGGTTGGCACAAAGAAGAAGGAGTCAAAGCACCTGAGGGTAGGACAAGAAGCAATGGGTGGAAACTAATCTAGAAGAGAAGCAACTTAGAACTAAGGAGAAATTTCCTGACAGTTACAACAATTAATCAATGGAACAACTTGCCTCCAGAAGTTGTGAATGCTCCAACACTGGAAGTTTTAAAGAAGATTTTGGATATATTTGTCTGAAGTGGTGTAGGGGATTGGATTAGAAGACCTCCAAGGTCCCTTCCAACTGTGTTATTCTATTCTATTCTAATACATGGAAGTCTGGTTGGTTATGTTTGCTTTGACATATGTAGTGCCCTTATAAAGATCACACTGGACTATAAATTAAATAATTATTTAAGCATTGCATCAAAAAATTAAAAGCAAGGCAAGTGTACATTTTCTTCATTTTCTTTGTTTTTTTTCTGCTACACTTTGCACCCGTTTGTGTTTTCCTGATTTGAAAAGTCCCTTTGCTCAAAAAGAGGAACAAAGCGAGAACAGTCGGGCAACATGGACTAGCAGATTTCTTGCTCAAAATATACTTTCAGACAAATTTGATGTTCAGATTCAATGTTTATTTTGGTCAGAGATTAATGTAACCAAATTTGATGGTTTACAATGTCATATGAAGCAACAACTAAATGTATAAATATAAACTATTAAGCGTTTACTTTTTTAAATGTCCTATTTTAAGCTTTGCATGTTGATAAAAATGTAAAAAATGCTGAATATAATAGCATTATATATTTATTGTTGTATTAACATCATTTTAAGAAAATTTGATATTGTTTTAATAAAATATTGAATTTAATATTGTTTCAGGATGAAGATTATGATGAAGATGACGTTTCTTTTGAATCACATTTACAAGAAAAATCAGTAGAAGTATTTTATCTTCCTGAAAATGAAGATATTACTTTCCCATTAGACATGGATTCAGCACAGTTCATGCTGAAGTTTAAAGAGGTAGAGTGTAATTTTGTTATCTCTTAAAATGGATGATAGGGTGTTTACTGTGAATTAACTATTGTATGTTAGAAAATCTGATGTTACAATTTAATGATACCTTTTTCAACTGAAGAACCCAATAAAAATTTATGGAATATATTGTATCTGTAAAATATTTTCTAGATGTGTATGTAGGAATTCTACTTCTGGGGCAAAGTTCACTTAACAAATGTCTTGCTTAGCAACAGAAATTTTGGGCTCAATTGTGGTCGTTAGGGAGTACCCGTATTGCAATAATCCAAGCATATAAGCACAATAAGGGCATAAGTTACTGTTCAGCACATGCAACATTTTCCACGTAATGTCACCTATGGGATTACACTATGTTCTTCTTCTACCTCTTCCCAATCCTCACTCCATCTCTTTCATTCCATTCTTCAGTCCTTTCTGGGGCAAAATCCAGATAGCTGATTCAGCTGCGGTGCTCAAATCTCAGCTTTCTCCAGTCTATTCCTTTTGGCTGCCTCAGCAGAACAGTTGTGACATCATGCTGTTGATATGACACTGTCCCCCCTCACATCCCAAGCCACTGTTCCCAAAGGAGTTGCCTTTTCAGATTCTGTTACTTCCTTCCATTGTACTTTTAGCTAATAACACTTTGAAGGCTCTTCTCTTTTGAGAGAAGAGAAAAGCACATCCTTTTTGTATAAAGCATATATTTTATATCTTTTTTTTAATTTAGCTGTATAGTAGGCTTGAGAGAATTAATTTTTATCTTTTAAGCCTCCTAATGAATACTTCTTGCCATCAGTAATAATGCTGATCATGCAAAGAAATATTTTCAGGCAGTTTATATCAGAAAGTATATTAATATATCAGTTGGAACCATTTTTATCTAGCAATATATCATGAAATAATTCAAAGAGAGGAAGAGCTGCCTGAAATTTGGATGTCAGCAAAATTGGTGGGAAAAACAAGTTATAACTACTTCCTCTGACTAGTTCTAGCTTTTTAGGTTTAGATAAACTATTGTCTCTAAGCCACAGAATGGGAATCTGCAGTCCATGCAGATATTGCTGAATTTTATCACTTAGCAGATTTAGCCAGCATGGCTAATAGTGAGGTATTCATGAACCGTAGTTTAGCAGTATCTTGGAACCAATTGGTCTAGTGAAAGTATACAATAAACGAGTGGTTTTATTCTGCTTGAGGAGAAGAGCAAGTGGGCACTTTGAGATTATGAAACCTTATTGCTTCCAATGTGATGGAAAAAATGTGAACAGTAATAGATATATAAAATGAATTTTCAAATATCCGTTGCACCTTTTTTTTCTTCACTAAAACTTTCCATGCACTTTTTTTCTAGTTACAATTAAAGCATGCAGTTACAGTGGCTGAAGTTAATCAACTTAAGGAAAAGGTAAATCTTCAATATATACTTTTTAAAAAATATTTAAATTCAGTTATTTGTAAATTCAAATTGAATATATTAAGGACAAACAAGATAAAACCGAATTCTTAATTTCAACTAAAAACAGAAAATATTATTGATGTAATTTGTGCGAACCTGTGAGGAATATTTTCTGTGGAATTTTATTACACATGTCACACTTGTTGAAATAAAAATAAATAAGCATTGCTGGATACATGCAAATTAAAATCACAAATAAATAGGAGGAATAATTTGTTTTGTGAGGATAACAACATGTCATTTGTAAGTAAGGGCAGTGCCTTATTCTCATCCAGGGTACATGGGTTAGAATTGTTTGATACTTTGAGATTTTTTAATATTCTGCTATAGAATATCTTTTTACAGAAGCCCTGTCTCCCTTCCCTAATCAATTAAATAGCTGTTCCACTGCTTGTAATGCATTTTTGATAGCAGAAAAGGCAAACAGCATGTTTTATAGTGTATGGATCTTCTATAAGTTCTAGGCCATTTGCTTTCATGTAATTAAAACATAATGTATGACTTGGATTACTGAAACTAAATCACAGATGCACTCCTAAAACTTTAAAACCTTTGCCGTATGAACTGAAAACAGTTTCTAAAAGTTCTGCAGTGATAGAAAAGTATCAGGTAATCCAGTGGGGTTTTTTCTAGCAATGAAGCTAAAAATTTGCTGACTATGTTCCTTGAAGTTTTGAGTTTGACAATTTAAGTAAGAATATTTTCCTTATTTGTATGCATTCTTCATTTAGTATATTTAGTATACATTCTTCACATAGTGTAACCTATGAGAAATTGCCATCAAGAAACTAGGCAATTGTGTAAGAGGGAAACATTTGTTTCAAAGGTAGCATATTAATATCAGCAAAAATATAAAACATGTCCATAAAGTTTAGCTTACAAGTGAAATTTTGGGAAATAAGGTAAATGTTTATTTTGCTTTCGGAGTTGTAGATCTTTTATATCGGTTAGAACAGTTTGAATATTAGAAATTAAGGGCAATATTTTTAGATGACCAGAGATTTAAAAAAAGCATGAATTACTATAAAATGAATTAATCTGTGTGGATTTTATGCAAATGGACAGCTGCTGATACCTAAAACTAAGGCAAAATTAATAATTGTTCCTTGTTACATTTTGGAGATAAACTTAATTTGTTTGGCTTAAAATATAATCAATTAATCTATATACATGAATGAGTAATTACTAAAGACTAATAATCTGAACTTTTTTTTAAGCTAAAAGCAACAGAAGCTGAAAAGATTGAATGGGAGTTAAAGAAATCGCAGCTCCAGGAAACTATAGATGATAACAAAGAAAAAATAAAAAAGCTAGAGACCTACTGGTTAGAAGCCCAGAGTTTATGCAAAACTGTAAATGAGCATCTTAAAGAAACTCAAGAACAGTATGATGTGCTGGAAAAAAAGTATAGCAAAGCGAAGAAGTTACTCAAAGAATATCAGCAGAAGTGAGTGCGTTGTTATGCTCTGTCAGTTAAGCTCATAGATATCTATGTGTGTAATTTCTTACATGTAAAAATGTTGTGTGCTATTGCTATATGTTTGTTTCTGTATGTTTGTAGGTAATTCGCATCAGGGTCTTGAATTAGGTTAAAATCCCTATGTTCTAGTACATAGGGACACAGTGGCATAGTGGCTTAAGATGCTGAGCTTGTCGATCAGAAGGTTGGCAGTTCAGCGGTTCAAATCCCTAGCACTGCGTAACGGAGTGAGCTCATTTTACTTGTCCCAGCTTCTCCCAACCTAGCAGTTTGAAAACATGTAAAAATGCAAGTAGAAAAATAGGAACCACTTTGGTGGGAAGGTAACAGTGTTCTGTGCACCTTTGGCGTTTAGTCATGCCGGCCACATGACCACGGAGAATGTCTTCGGACAGCGCTGACTCTTCGGCTTAGAAACGGAAATGAGCACTGCCCCCTAGAGTCCGGAATGACTAGCATGCATGTGCGGGGAAACCTTTACCTTTACCTTACAGTATTAGTGCTTTATTTTGGACCCTAGGAAAAAATGTAGGACAACATGAATTATATAATTCAAGGAAAAGAAGAAAATACTGAAAAGATATATTGTAGGCAGTGATGGCGTTGCAGTCTTATCAAAATAGATGGATAATGTGTTCTTCAGTTATTGCCCAATTATATCTTTCATCATCGGTTGCACTGGTTGAAGGTGCCAGGGGTTAAAGTTCAGTAATATCTAGAGGTCATAGGTTCCTCATCTCTGATGTAATGTCATTAAAGAGGTTGTTTTCAAAAAAATATTAAACAATTTCAAAATATGGGTATTCAGGCCACCAAATGCAACTTAATTCTTGAGTTGTTCAGTTGTTGAGGGATGATTGTGTGTTTTAGTTAGGTTATTAAGCTCAGCAGCATTGCTCGTGAGATTGGTATTAGATGGTAAAAAGAGGCAATCTATTCTGCAAAGGGGAATGGGGGAAAAGAGAGACATGGTGAAGATGAAAGAGCAAAGGTCAGGTGGGGAAAAAAGGGACAGGAAAAAGGTTGAAACTCTATATCACATTTATACCATCTGTCCAAAGTGTATTATTTCATATATATTTATAGGCAAATATGCCTAATAAATAATACAATATAAACAATAAATTGAAGGTAAAAGGAAATTGTCTCTTTTTTAAAGAAGAAAAATGATTGGTTGCTAAGAAGCTCAATTTAATAAACTTCACTTTTTTCTTGTTACTCCTTTATGTTGCCTAATTATATGTTTGTTCCCTCTTCCAGAGAAGAACTTACGATAAAAGAAGATACTACAAAAATTATTGAAGAGAACAATCAGGAACATGCAAATCAATTAAAATTTTTGCAGGAGAAGGTCTGGACAAAATGATATTTTAAATGTTATTTTAAAGGTCTTTGCAAATATGTCTCGGTTTTTAAAATGATGTTTATCATCTTTAGATCACAGAGCTTGAAGACAAATTAAAAATATATGAGAAACTCCCTTATATGTTTGGAAATAGTATGTTATTAGACTCTGTCACACCAAATACTGAACAACTGGCAGAACATTTTGAAATTAAGGATGATATGCAGGAAATAGAATCTTCGGTGGAGAAATTAGATTTTTCTGGTGAGTAATAAAAATATCTATTGGTATGCTCTGCAAACTATGATATCAAAACCTATGACAAAGTCCTAATTGGTAGATACTACACTAATTGGGACCAAAAATTCCATTGTTAAGCAACGTGGTCATAAGTCAAAAAACCATGTAACTGCACCGTTTAGGGATGGCCAGTCCTGCTTGCCACCATCAAGTAAGAATCCCACTTGATCTTGACTTCCAACTTTCTGCTGGCTTCCCCATCAACTTTGCTTGTGGGAAGCGGGCAGGGAAGCCTGCAAATCATGATCATGGGAGCTGCGAAGTTGTAGTTTGCAAGCCCACAATCAGGACACCAGGGACTACAATGTCTCATTGTAATCACTGCTTGTTGCCGTTGTAAATTTGAACAGACTCTGAATGAACAGTCATTAAATGAGGACCACTTAAATGGCCTGCAATACATTTTTATAATATGACATTAAGTTGTCCTTCTACTACAGCTGGTACAGTGATACTTATCTTCTTTTGTAAAATAAAATATCAGAATCTAAATTGTTATTTATCTAATTGTTACAAAGAAAAGGGAATGTTGAATAATTTCACAATAAAATGAGGTGATGAATAAATACTATAGTAACTTTTGGATAAGTGACTATGCATTTGTTGCAGATTTTGATACCTTTGTTGGAGACATACCAAGGTTAGATACAAGTGCGCATAAAGCTAAGGCCCAGCTTGCCTTGAAAGTAAAACGTCAGCCACCTTCTCGGTCAAAGCTAAAGGAATCTCTTGGTGCCAAACAAAAAGATAGAATCTCACAGGTATAGTGTTCATTTTATTTTTCTAGATATAATATGGTACTTTGTCTATAATTAAAGTATGCATGAGATAAAATATATAATTTACTTGGCATTTCTGGCAAATGATCTAAAACAAGTGTTTTTAGCCGTATTTCACATTCATTCATTCCTTCATTCATTTTGTGTAGCCACCCAATTCAACTAAGTGACTGGATGTCTTGCAATTGATGTAGATACCGTTCATTCTTCTCAGCTTTCCAGTAATTATCAAATTTCAACTGCTGGTGCATTTGACAGACTTTGAGAGGAATATTAGGCTAATAGGCATATACAGTTCCTTTAAAATATGGATTCAGTTAACAGGGACACAAGGGGTTTTATATTATCTCTTTAGTCTCACTTCTTTCCAGATGTGCAAGTACTTTCTTTCTTGGAAAACAGCTAATTTAAATTGGGTAGAAGAGGATAAAGTAATATTATATTTGTTACATTTAGTTTGGGGATTTGGGTTTGGCTAGAAGGTATATAATTTCACAGGCCTTTTTTTACTGCTTAAGGAAATACTCATTTCTCATAAAACTGATTTTTTCCCCTTACATTTATTTCATCTCTATGAAAATCATTGCTAATGTGGAATATAGAAAGGACTTTAAAAATCAATTTAAAGCATTCAGCTCAGCCCTGCTTGTGATTAGTCCTATAATCTATACTGAAACAGCTGATTATGGTAGAAAATAAAGATTTATAATAGCTTATGTTTAAGATACATGAAAACAAAGCTTTAGTATGCTCTTGAGTACTATATCTGGGCTGCTAGGAGGTTGAAACAGACAATTAAAATAGGTTGACTTGCACTGTAATTTGCCATTTATTTATATAGCAATAGCCCTCAGACTTATATACCACTTCATAGTGCTTTACAACCCTCTCTAAGTGGTTTACAGAATCAGCATATTGCCAACTATCTGGGTCCTCATTTTACCCACTTCGGAAGGATGGAAGACTGAATCAACCTTGAGCCTGGTGAGAATCGAACTGCCAAACTACTGGCAGAATTAGTCTGCAATGCTGCATTCTAACCCCTGTGCCACCACGGCACAATATAAGATTTTTTAAAGCTGGAAATGCCACTTAAGACATCACAGTCTTAGGATTTATTAGTTTCATAATTAATACTAAATTATGAATGCCTTTTTATCTGAACTCTTAACTGATATTCTACTGCTTGGTATTTTATTTATTTTGGCTGCCTTTTTATGTGTATGTATACATACAAAAGAAATATCATTTGTGTGTGTGTGTGTATGTGTATAGGTATGCTGGTCTTGTTGTATTCGGGTCTTTTCCCGTGTAAGATTGAGATTGTCTTGGCAACATTTCGGTGGGGTCCCACTTGCCATCTTCAGGCTGGTGTTTTCGGCTTCATGTTTGTGCGAGTAAGGCATGGTCGGAGCTGTCGTCTTTCTATAAATCTTGGTGGGGTATGTGTGGAGTGCTGGCTTTGTTGCTGTAAGTGGGTTGATTGGTTGTGTGGTTGCATCCTGATTGGTAGATGGAGTTGATGTTTGTAGATTGGTCAGCTGTTTTGTATCATCCTGTGTGGCTGAGGTGCTGGCTGTGTGTCCGTTGTTCTTTTGTGTTGTAACGACCTGGGTGGTGGGTGAGCTTCGTTTGTTGACTAAGGCTGGTTTCCAGATGTCTGGTAGGCGAGAGGTATTGTCACGTTTATTCATGTTGTGGGGGTGTTTCTCCATTTCGATGGCTTCCATAATTATTGTCTTGTTGAAGTGTTCTGTTTTGGAGATTAATTTGGTTCCTTCAAATCAATTACATGTCCTGTTGCTTTAAGGTGCTGGAAAAGGGAGAAAGTTTTTTCTTTTTTTCTGTGTTCTTGTGTTCTGCGATGCGTGCATTTATTCTCCTATTAGTTTGTCCAATGTATGTGGGAGGGCAGATTTTGCATGGTATTTCGTAGACTCCTTGGTTTTCTAGCTGCATCTTGTCTTTGGGATTTCTTAAGATGCTGGCTATTTTTTGGTCAGTGCTGAAGGCTGTCTTGATATTGTGCTTGTGGAGAATTGTGCTGATTTTATCTGTGGTGCCTTTGATGCAAGGGAGGAGGGCGATGCCGTTGTCCTGTTCTGTGTCTCGGGGGGAGTCTCCCTTTGGATTAGGTTGGTAATTGTTTTTCTTTGGAATCCGTTGGACATTAATACGTTTGTGAGATTCAGTTTTCAGGTGGTCTTTGTCGGCTAAGTGTTTGGTTCTGGAGATGAGGGTCTTGGCTACAGAGTTGATCTGTGCAGGGTGGTGATGGGATTGTGTGTTTAAGTAGCGGTTGATGGTTTGTTTTTTTCCGGTGGATGGTGTGTCCTAGGGAGTCATTGGGTTTTTTGTAGATGGCAAGTGTTGCCGAAACGTTGCCAAGACAATCTCCATCTTACACAGGAAAAGACCCGAATACAACAAGACCAGCATGTGTGTGTGTGTGTGAGAGAGAGAGAGTTTAATTATATCAATATATAATAACATAAATAGTTATTCATGTTATTAAAAACAATATATAATGTTTGCATAATATAATGTGTAATTACAATTACATTTTAACATTTTATTTCATATTAATATAATTACATTGCTTATTTTTATATGTTAGTACACAGAGATGAAAAGATGTGATGAAAGTGAAGTTGTAACAAATTAAGTAATGTTCTGGTTATGACAACTTAAGCAATTTAAGTTGGTGTTATGAAGAAAGAGTGGTATGCAGCAAGGGAATATTTCTAGAAAAAACTTTCACAACGAAGGCATCACAAAAAGGATATTGTCATGATGTCACCTTAAGTTATTTCAGCAAGGTGATTCACAGCGAATTATGGATAACAGCTTTAACAAATGAGCAATGTAGGAAAACCTAGATGTTGAAAAATCATAGTCCTAAAGTTGCTTAGAATATTAATGTTGTTTCCTTACTTATGTTTTAGAATATTAATGATGATTCGGAAGAAACCTTGAGTAAGTTTCCAGATGTGACAGAAAAGATCATTTCATCACAGCAAAGTGATACAGATAAAGATGATAAATTGGAGTGTGCTGAAAACAGTGATCTTTCATTCGAACCAAGTCCACCACTTTCTGTGCACTCTTCTCCGGTGTATAAACTACAGACAGAAGACACTGCTGGAATATCTCAGTCAGTACCTAATGATGATTCTGCTCCAAATTCTCCTGCTGGATATTGCCGAAATGTTAAGCAAAGAGAATCAAAAGGAAAGGGGAAAGTGAACAAAGGTAAGATTAAGATGATTGTATTATGTTCAGCCAACTGGGTATCATTGTGGTTGAAAGAATTTCTTATGTCTGCACTGTCACAGAACCTGAAGGTTTTCTTGGAGAAATGTGGATATCTGCTTCAGAAAAGGCACAAAGAGAATGGAGTCCATAGCAATTTTGTAACACATAAAGGCAGAATATTTATTCAGTGTAATGTTTGCATGGGGCCATTTCAATTATTGGGTTCCTTCAGGATCCATAACTGGAAAAACATGAAAGGAGCTTGCAACTGGAAGTCCCCCCCGGACAACGATGATGTTACCAGCTAATCCTTTCAACTTGGAAGTGTACCCATGCTTCTGACACAAGTAGAATGACAATCATAATAAACATTTGATATTAGCTGAATCTGTTCAGTGAAGATAAAATATAAGTCCTGCTCATATATTAAAGCTATCCATAAACTATAAGACCAAAGTGCAAGGGATGGAACTCTGGCCACGATCTGAAGTAATACAATTTACAAAACTCAAGTAATAAGCTACCATGGGATTGTAACGGCAAATTTTTGCTAAGTTTAGCAAGGCTGAATTTTGTTATAATTCATATTATAATTTCTATTGCAGTTACACAAATGCCTAGACGTTGTGGAATAATTATTACTTTATCATTTTAAAACATGAAGGACTTTACCAAATATTACATCGTATTTCCATTCGTGCAATGATAATTCTCCATTTCCCTCTCCTCCTTTCCTTTATTGTATATTGCTGTCAGAATATTTTTATAGAATGATTTACATTACATGTAATACAAATGATAGATGGGAAACATAGATAGATAGATGGATGTGTATCAGTTGATATCTCCTCACCAAGACAATCCTGTACATATTAGGTTCGTGATAATTATGTGTTGACACTGTGTGAACCATCCTTATTTTGGTGGGATTATTCTTCTTGCCACACAGGCCTTCCCTGCCACCACATTGGTTTTTCTTCTCTCAAGTAGTCTTTCTCAAGTGATGATCAGCAGTCTTATTACCTCTTATTTTCTAAAAACAGTGCAATAAAAAGAAAGCATTAAATGGATCATGGGAAGTGGAAGAGATTTAGAAAAGTCATTCCCTAGAATTCAACAGGATATATTTGTTAGGTTAGGATAGTATAGGTTTAGTCTGGCAAAATTCTAACTATACAGTGTATGTACAGTGTACAGTGTATGTAAATAAAGACTGAACTTTGGCTGATCTAGGCCCAACAGATCCTCAAAGTCCCAGTTATTGCAGCATCCTTGCAGTCATTTTCTAATAATTTTATTAAAGATTATACAGATAAAACTAATAAAACTAGACTTGCAGCCCTCAAGGTTTTCAATCTTTAATGAGCAATAAAAATATACTCCAAAGTAATTAAAAAGCTCAGGTTTGGTTGAACCTTGAGTCCATAAAAGACTATGTTAATGGCTCTGAGCTCATTGCAGTCTGAGGATTCTCAGATGTTTGTAAGACATTGTAAAAAGGTGCAATTTTGCCTTCTACAGACCTTCTCCCCGCTCCCCCCCTCCACTTTCTGGAGTTCATATGTATAATCTGAAGATCTCTCCTTGCTCCAGAGAGAATTCAGCAACCTGGATATAGCATCTAATTGTTTTTTGGCCATAATGTCTCCCGCTGCCCACAGGGCATCAGGCCACCATTCCTCACCAGAAGCAACTATCCCACAAGCAAAGCCAGTGAGGAAGGCAGCAGGAAGTCAGACGTCACAGTTACGTGAGGTCCTCATTTAATGACCTGTGTAATCTTGCTTCACAACAGTGGCATGAACTGCTCTTGCTAAATGATGAGGTCACTTGATGAGGTCATACTTTATGAGGTTATACTTTGCCATTGTAAGCAGAGAATTACCTGTATTTGAGATTCTTGTTATATTTTTTTATTTTAGATTGATTTAACCTGTAAATCATGATTTGCTAGAACAGTGGGCCCCTCTTTTTTTCAATTTACAGTTCAGTAAACTTGAAGATTGCTCTCATTATTGTTATTATATGCTGATAATATTTTGCATTTTATAGGCTAGAAATGTATGTCCCCAATCTTATTAATATATGATATATAACATATACATTCTATAAACTGCAGTAAATCAGACTTGATGCTGTAACAGCATTTAGAAAAGTGTAAGGACTGGGCTTTTTAGTTTACGGTATATATTGTCTTCTTTATTACAACATGAAAATTCCCACAGTATTTTCAGCTGATGACCTTTCCCCATTTTGGAGATGAAAGATAATCCAGACAGATAATCAATGATTACTTTGAGTACTTGGTGTAAGATGTATACTTAACATAAATGCAGTACAGCAGTTGATTTATATTTTAAGAGGCTTTTACATATTTATTATTTCAACCAATTACCTTAAACAAATTTGTAAGGTAATGAATAGATTTCTATGGCAAGGACTTACAGGAAGATTTCATTGCATACATTACAAATACCTGCTAAGAGACATGGATTTAACTTTCCACATGTTCCAGTTCATTCTTGTTTCTTTATTATAATGTTGACTACTGTCTGGAATAAGGAATTTCAAATTTTATCCTCACTGGCTCAAATTGAGAGTTATTGTCATATACCATGTTGAAATTTTGGCAAGTAATAGGAGCTCAGCAAAGACAGTTTAAAATGAATGAACCCTTCAACTATGCAAGACAAACAGTATTAAAAAAAGTACAATGGTACCTTAACAGAATAATAGAGTTGGAAGTGACTTTGGAGGTCTTCTAGTCCAACCCCCTGCTCAGGAAGGAAACTCTGTACCATTTCAAACAAATGGGTTATCCAATCTCCTCTTAAAAACATCCATTGTTGGAGCATTTACAATTTCTGGAGGCAAATTGTTCCTGATTAATTGTTCTAACTGTCAGGAAATTTCTTAGTTCTAGATTGCTTCTCTCCTTGATTAGTTTCCATCTATTGCTCCTTGGCCTGCCTTCAGGTGCTTTGAAGAATAGCTTGATTCCCTCTTCTTTGTGGCAACCCCTGAGATACTGGAACTCTGCTATCATGTCACCCCAGTTGTTCTTTTCATTAAACTAGACATACCCAATTCCTGCAACCATTCTTTATATGTTTCAGCCTCCAATCCCATAATCATCTGTGTTGCTCTTCTCTGCGCCCTTTCTAGAGTCTCAATATCTTTTTTACAAGTGTGGCCTTACCAAGGTATTATAAAGTGATATTAACATTTCACATGATCATGATTCTATGTCTCTGTTAATGCAGTCTAGGACTGCATTGGCTTTTTTGGCAACTGCAGCACACTGTTGGCTCATATTTAAGTGATTATCCACTAGGACTCTTAAGATCCCTCTCACAGTTACTACTATTGAGCCAGTTTCCACTTATATTATACCTGTATATTTGGGTTTTCTTGACTAAATGTAGACTCTTACTCCCCCGTAAATTTCACTTCCTTAGATAGTGGCCAGTGTTCAAGCCTGCCAAAGATCTTCTGTGTCTTAAACCTATCTTCTGGACTCTTCCTGCCAGCTTGGTGCCAGCTTGGTACTCAACTGCTTAGAAACTCATTGAATTTGGTATTCAGTGCATTTTGATGTGAAAATTTTGTCCTGGTACTCGTTTGTTTGGTTCTCGATCACAAACTAGAGCTTGCTGATGTCAGCTACCTTGTGACTACATTATTCATTATGGGGAAAATTGTTTTATACTCATTGCTTTGGTATTCATTGCGCCTCCTGGAACCAATTAATGTTGAGTATCCAGGTACCACTAACAACAGTTGAGTCACAGATATAACTGAACCATTTACCCATAAAATGTCATGTACAATCACAGTTAAAAATAATATATTTCTGGCAAACAAAGACTTTAAGATAATACAAGCCAATGGTAAGTGTGCACATGCAGCCTACATAATTTATGCTTTACTAATAAATTAATTTACTGTATACTATATGGACCAGGATATTCTGCACAGTTTAGAATGGTGCATCATTCTTGTCTTTTCTTACTGTATTTTTGACCTTTCTGCTCATCTTGCTGCACTATATTTTATCCTATTTTTATTATGATAAGCTTGATGGTTCTGTAACATGTAATAAAATACTCAGCTTCAAAATAGCATCTACGTTTTTTTTGTGTATTTAATACTATTATCACTTTGAGTCAACTCAACTCTAAGGAAAGGGTTTTCAAAACCTGATTTTCTTTTTTAAAAAAAACCCATCCTGGTTCTTAGCAGCATATTTAAGTTAAGTACATTATTTAGCTTATTTCATTCACATGTAGTTGCTGCTTTTGAAGCCCTATAATGATTAGAGGTTCCAGAAACGTTATCTGTTGCTCCTTAGCTTACCACTCTTTATAGTGAGTTTGAAGGAATTTCATAGTAGTTATCTCTAGGCCTTAGCTATAGTGTTTAAAGGTGTCTAATCTGATAAATCAATGGAGGATCACACTAAATAATATAAAATTATTTTCCTATTATCTTAAATTGATTTTGATACAACATCATGCATCATCTATATTGGATACCTCAAAGAATGTTTGAAAAGATGTGACTACAATTAATGTTTGGGTAATTGTAGATTCCCTCAGGAGTCAGAATGTAAACACATATGGTTTAACTGTATCCTATTATTATTGAGCTTGGGGCAGACATCAGACATTGACATGACTCTGTTTCTATTGCATTATGGTAAGAATATGCATATTATTCTTGGCTATATCCCCAGTATTTGGAATATATTGAGAAAGAGTGGATTTAGAGAGCGTGGGAGTTCACCAGAAAAATTAGACAACACTAGAAGGAAAAAATGATTTGCAACAGTATTTTGAACCAATTTTTGAAGTAGCTTATTTTTGGCAGGACTTCAAGGAATATTATCAGTGTTTGAAACTACTTATTAATGCAATTTTAAGGCCTTTTTTCTTTTCATTTATATGTTGCTATATTTATTAAAGTTGTGGTCCATTAGTATTGTTATACACATTTATATAATCGTATTTGTTTGCATACTATTGTTACCAAAAAGTTCCACAAATGAAATATTTTCAATAGTACTCAGCAACTTTCTACTTCTCACTCATAATCCCAATCTTACAATTTAGCTGCACTTTATTTAAGATTCTTGAAAGAAGAAAGAAGAAAAAGACAGGAAATGATAATATTGTTTTGTTTATCAATCTTTTTTTAACCTATGTTTTAACTATGTTAGCCCATGTTATAAATGCTAGTAATGCAATTTTAGCAACTGTTATTTTGGGACCTTTATTTAATAAGAGATATTGAATGTAAAATTCACCTGAGTGGCCTGGGAGTAAAAGCTCCAATATGGTAAAGAGCTTCTAAGAAGTCTATAGAAAATGCAGTGAAGCGGGTCATGAGACAAGAATTTAATGCCCCTGAGCTACATGAACAGAATGAATCTCTCTCTCTCTCTCTCTCTCTCTCTCTCTCTCTCTCTCCTTCCTTCCTTCCTTCCTTCCTTCCTTCCTTCCTTCCTTCCTTCCTTCCTTTCTATATCGGCCTTCAAGAACTGCTGATGGAAAAAATAGAACAGTGGAAAAGCTTTTCAATATTTAACGATCATTAAGCAAATATCACTCTGGCTTGGGGGGATTCATACAACTTCCTAAAACTGTCCTGCCAAAATCACCCAGCTTTTTACTGGAATCAGACAACATCAGGATTTTCCTACTCATCTTTTGAATGGGCATCTTTCAAATTAGATAGGCAGAATTAACCTGTAGATACTAGGCCTTGTCTTGAGAACTCGCTATCTTTAGAAATCGTCACCATTGGTAATTGCAAAGATATTTGTTTTTAGAATCTGTTATTTTAAAAACATGGTGTAAGTTTTTTTTTTTATCTTGGAGGAAAGCTTATTTTAATTTTCCTATATCTGTTACCGTAATTATTTCCTGTATTTTATTCACTGTTCTTAAGATCTATGAGTTTAACCTTATCAACTTAAGAAAGTATTGCTCAGTAATATCTCGTTTAACCTTATGTAGAATTGCTCCATTTTCTCTCGTTTGATTAAATGATCATTATGGTACATAATGTATATCAGTAAATATATTTATTACAGATGACAAAAGAGCTGAAGAAAAGGCTGAATCCGGGGATGTTCCTTCTGTGGGGAAATCCAAAAGACGTTTTCCAGATTTTGGGTATGACTTGTTTGGTTTTAACAACAGAAAGTTAATATTCTTGCATTGGTTTCTTAAACTACAGTTCTGTTACATTCAAATTAGACATTCATCTGAATAATTATTAGAATAGAATAGAGTAGAATTCTTTATTGGCCAAGTTATTGCTGCTAATAATACATATATTAAAATATCACTTTAAGTGTATCCTGGAATTTATTATATTATCATGGCAAACTTTTTTTTGCCTTTTGCCACTAAAAAATATTATTTATCCTCAAAGATTGAGTTTTGGATTTTGTTTTGACTTGTTACAGTTTTTTTAAAATTATTATTATTATGTGGTTAATCTTTGGTGAGATTCACAACCTTTGGGGCTAGTTGGTAGCTCAACAGCTCGAGTCCTAACCAAGGACCTAGGAACTGTTAAGGTAACGTCGGAGGATATAAGTTGTTCCAAGTAGGGTGGTTTTTTGTAGAGTCAGAATGTTCAAGCCAGGTAAATTTAGAATTTTCAAATAGCGAGGTAGCCCTTTAGGTGTTGTTGTTGTTGTTGTTGTTGTTGTTGTTGTTGTTGTTGTTCTGCTTAATACGATATCAGTGAATATGATTATTGTGTATTATATACATGATACAGGCAGTCTTTGCTTAACAACCAGTTATTTAATGAACTTTCAAAGTTATGTTGGACTCAAAATTATGACCCAATTTCAAAGTTAACACCCCCTCCCCGCGGTATGGTCATACAATCACATTTTGGGAGCTTGGCAACTGGTTTGTATTTGTGACCGGTTACAGCATCCCATGGCCATGTCATCATATTTGTGACATTGATTTGCCAGTTTTCTGTCATTTTCCAGCAAAAAACAGCCATTCAGAAGAATGGAATCTTTTAACAACCAGGTGATTCACTTTAACAACCATAGTGACTCATTTTACAACCATTGTAAAAATGGTAATAAAAATCAAGGCAGGTCCTAGGGTGATCTACCTAACAATCGCAACAATTTGTGACCAAAATTCTGCACCCAATTGTGCTTGCTAAGTGAGGACTACTTATATATATTTAAATAATGAAAATTATTTGGTTCAGACTAATTTTAAATTGTAAGGGGACTATCATTTGGATTTAGATTTAATTAAAAGTAAAACTTCTCCACTTCTTCTCCAGAGACTTTGCCTATAATGTGTTTGAAGTAGTTCAAAATCTAGAAGAATAGTTATCAGATTTTTATTATATAGCAAATTGCTGAGATAGAGGACAATTTAACATAACTGTGTTATACACAATGCTGAAAAGTATTCAGAACCACTGCTGGTATATAAGTCATAGAAATTCTGGATGACAATAGCATTATACTCCCAACAAGAGAAAATCAAGTCATTTGTGGCCTAGAATTTTGGAATGTCTTGGGGGTTGGGTGAGGCTTTATATCTTATATCTAGGCAGCCAGGAAACCATTTCTCTTTACGTTATATTATTGATTTATATTATAATGTGTCATTTCTCATTCTTCAGCAAATAAAATTTCATAAAGTATTCAGTGTAGCATATATTCTATTGTGAAAGTTTCGAACTGTAAAATATATTGTGATGTATGTGTTTATCAGAGTAGAGTAATAAACTGCTATATTTTGGCTTATGATGTAAGCACTTTGGAACAACTCAATCCTGTACATACCTATTCAAGTCCTTGCCTTAGTTAATAAGTCTTACTTCGAGGTAAGGATTGCAGTTTAAGATTTATGAAGTGCTTAAGTTATTGGTCCAATATAATTTCAGGGGGCTAAGAAAATCAGGAGGTAAAGGCAAAAAGCAAGAAAAAGAAAATGCAAGGGGCTCTCTGGACAGCAGGTATGTTAATATACATTCTTATTAGTATATTCCAAGTTGAAGTATTTCTTTGGAACTGGAATGTTTTTTTCTGAATGAATTCATAGTTCAGTGTTGCATACTTTATTGAGAATTTCAGTCTTCAGGGAATAAAATGTCCAGTGCAAGCATTTCATCCATCTATCATATAGGTTGTTTCCATGTTGTTGTTTTTAAAGATTTAATAATTTGTAAGATCTTTTTCCAGAAAATCTAGAGTCCAAGCACTTACTCTACCAAAGCTTCAATGAATTTCTTTCTTTGTACTTCATGGAAGTGTTTGTGGCGATTCATTGGAAGTGATTTTAATAGAAAAGAGAACAAATGTTCTATATTTTTAAATTCTATATTTAAAAGTTCAAGTTGCACTGCAGTTTGCTTTAAATATTTCCAAGTTATTAATCATATGTTTACAATATTATAACTTCTGGTAAAATTGTTTGTATTGTATTGCTAAATCACTATAAAGGTTCCATTTTAATTACACACTCTCTGGCATAGCATTGAATAATTTGAGCCACGTGAGAAAGTACAATTAGGTGAAGTATTTTATGTAGTATTTTAAGAACCATTTCTTATATTTTTGAAGAAGAATTAGTCTGTGTGTCTTGATATGCACTGTGTTCTAAGTTTAACAGCAGGCTGTATCATTTAGCTGTGGTATCTGCTGATGCTGTTATATAGCAGTTGACTCAAAAATGGGTTAAGGTTTGAAGAGCTTGGGTTTAACTTCAGAATATTGTATAAAATGATTGATTTGTGCCTATTATACCCAATTTAAATTGCGTCTTCAAAAGATTTGTATTGCTGCTTTTATTTTGGAAATAGCTTCATAAACATGTTTAGATTCCATATACATACATACATACACACATACATACACATACATACATACATACATATACATACACACACACACACACACACACACACACACACATAAATAAAAAGCTAATAGTGAAATTAAAAAGGGAGTTTCGTGGATTAAATTTTGAGGTCATTTTTTTCCATACAGAAAACATAACACCTGAAAGGCTGTTTCTATACCCAGTCTTATATAAATTTTCCTAAAAAAAGAAAAGTATAACATATTCAGAGATTTTATATATACACTTTCTGTGTATGCCCTCCAGAGTTATTGCTAAAAGTTTTTCAGCACTGGCAGTTCTTCGTTTGCTAGAATAAGACAGAAATCCCTTAGTAACAGAACTATTTTTTAAATGTTTTAAAAATAGCAAGCCAAGCTTATTCACAGTTTCTTAAATTGATTTACGTTTGGTCTATAAATGGTTATACTGACTGTTAAAATAGAATTGTGACAAACATGTTAAATAATATAGCTTGATTTGCATGTACAGTAAATGTTGATATATGATTTTATGGACATGATATTATTTCAGAGGTTCCCGCGAATTATTGGAAGACCCTGACAACAATTTATCTGCGTCAGATTCCGATTCGCCTATTCCGACTTGTATGCCTTTCTCTTGGTTTGGAGACAGCCATAAAGAACATAGCTCTAGTAGCACCCTGAGTTTTTCTCAGGGTGGGCAGGACATTGCCATTGAACAAAGTCAAGAGAAGACCAGAATTAAGGTAAATGTAGTCTGTTTGAATATGCACATTTAGATATGCCGACTTCCTCAATAATTTTATACAACTATCTTATGTCGTCTTTGAACCCAAAGGACTACCTTAGATCTTGTATACAAGCTGGAAATGCAGTTTACATGTTCGTCATCACTATATTTCTAGGGATGTTTATGTGAGAACTGCAGAGATCTTACTTAATGTGTGAAATTTCAGTATGGCATGAAATGCTAGTTAAATTTAGCTTCTACACTACAGCCTGGAAAGGGTTACTGAAATGTGTAGGGTTGGATTCAGAGCTTCTCCTGATAAGGCAGTACTTCATTTGCAGTAATTCAAGTCATGGGAAAGACCCCTTTCTCCATAGTGAGGGGAGGAGTATCGAGGATGGGTTGACCTTGTCCTCTCTTGATTGGACTGAGTCAGATAAGCTCTTTTAGCCATGCCTTGGTCACCAGACTCCACCCAGTTATCGACTCAGTCCATCAACAGACGCCTGTGTTCATCCTGCCCGCACTGGCAGCAATCGCTAGAGAACAAGGTGAGAGCCGGAGAGGCTCAGAAAGAGCTGCGGGAGGCAGAGAGAGAGCCCCCAGCGGCAGCGGCAGCCATGCGGAAGCCTGCAAAGGCACAAGCCACTTCCACGTGCTCCCAGGAAGAGGAGCTTTTTGAATTTGGAGCCGGGAACCATTTTGAAACCACGTGGTCCAAGATGGCGGCCCCCAGCAGCTCAGAGGAGGCTGGCAGGAGCCAAGCACTCAGCCCTGCTGCCAGCAACCCCACCGGAGGCACTGAGGAGCCCTTAAAAAGGTTAGAAACCATCTCTGAGGCATCAGCCAAGGGCAGGGGAGGCAAGGCATATCTCCACCAAGGGTGCTAAAGAGGCAGGCTGTGGATCCAAATCCCACAAGCCTAGCTCCAAGTATGAAAGGCAGAGGCACCAAGCCTTAGAGCGCCTCTGCCACAAGGCCAGCAACAGGAAGAACCCCCCCCCTCCCCGGTCTGGAACCTGAAGGAAAATTACCTTTGACACCTCGGGTTTTGTCATCCTGTGTTCCGGCAACCTTGCTATCACAATTTATGCAAGCTCTATTCAATCCTTTTCTGTGCGGTAGATCTAAGACACTGACTCACCATCTGATGGTCAGGCGGTTCCTCAAGGGGGCCTCCAATCTTAAACCGCCCACGGTGCACAGATACCCTTCCTGGGACTTACACAAGGTGTTGGATGCTCTGACACGCCCTCCGTTCGATCCATTACGTACTGTCTCTCTGAAGTGCTTGACACTTAAGGTGGCCTTTTTGGTGGCCATCACCTCCGCCAGGAGGATATCCAAACTGCAGGCTCTGTCTACCAGGGAAGATCTCTGCGTGTTCCACAAGGACAGGGTAGTGCTAAGGTTGGACCCCTCCTTCATACTCAAAGTGTGTTCTTGCTTCCATCACTCGCAGGAGCTCATATTGCCCAATTTCTGCCCGGACCCTTCTCACCCATTAGAGAGGAAGTGACACACCTTGGACGTGAGGAGGGCTCTGAGGATTTACCTCAGAAGAACCAGGCCGAACAGGAAGTCGGAAGCCCCATTTGTTTCCTTTCAGCCGGGGTCCCTGGGGAACAAGGTGACTTCCACCACGATAGGCAGGTGGTTAAGAATCTGTATTGCTTCTGCCTATCAGGCATGGGGTCTGCAAAAACCGAGCTCTATCACAGCGCATTCTACACAAAGCGGCCTGGGCCATGCAAGCCTCACTATCTGAGATCTGTAGGGCAGCCATGGGGTCTTCCCCCTCACCATTCGTGAGGAATTACAAGTTGGACTCCTTTGCTTCTGCGGAAGCCTCATTTGGACATAGGGTGTTGCAGGCTGTTCACAAGGCGGGGGAGATGTCTCACCAGGCATAAGTTTGGGCATATACTCAAATGTGTAACCCTCCCTAGGGACATGTAGGCTTTGGTACGTCCCATCCTGGATACTCCTCCCCTCACTATGGAGAAAGGGTGTTGGTACTTACCTGATACGCCCCTTCTCATAGTGGGGGAGGAGTATCCAGCCTCTCCCTGATATGGGTATGTTGCGAAATTGTTATGTTGTTTGTTGAACTGTTCTGTTGAAGTAATAAATAAAGGTTTGAAACTAAAATAAAGTCTACAGTGGATGACACAGTGAGTCGGATAGAGTTCTTTGCTGATAACTGGGTGGAGTCTGGTGACCAAGGCGTGGCTAAAAGAGCATATTTAACTCAGTCCAATCAAAAGAGGACAAGGTCAATCCATCCTGGATACTCCTCCCCCTCTATGAGAAGAGGCGTATCAGGAAAGTACCAACGCCCTTTTTCTTTCTCTTTAGTCAAATTTTCTGTCACTCCACTATTTAAGGGATAACCCAGTCCTTCCTTAGGGCATTGGACATAGCAGTATAAAGGATTGCTAAGAGAGAGAGAATTGTTGAGGTCTGTTCCATGAGGAGGAATATTTTGCTAGATCAAAATCTTTCCAGGTTCAGCAGTCCTTTCCTATTGTTTATTAAAGGTAGTTTATTACAAGCTGTAAGATAATTATTTCTTTCTCCTAACTTCTTTAAAATTTTATTTAAAAAATAATTAAAACAAATTGTTTTTGACAGCTTTTCCAAACATTTATAAAAATACGCATATTTGTACAACAGTTAAAGCAACTAACCACAAGTACAGGCGGGGCGGAGGGATTTACTAATACTAACTTTCCTTAAATTAACACGTCTCGACCTGGCAAATCTTGATTAGTAATCATGGATCCAAGAACTTTTAAAATGGCTGTCAAGATGTTGAAAAAAGAATATGAAATGTGGGAAGGCATAAATCCATGTCTTTTAAATTTTTTGTTGTTAAATCAAACATTACTATTAAACTCCCTGCCTCAAATTTAACAGAACTGCTAAAGTACTGAGTCAAAAGTTGATTTATGTGGCTTTATTTCCTGCCTGCTGCAGTAATTTAATTAATTTAGTTAATCAATACTAGTTAATAATAATAAGCAAACTACTTTTTGATACCAGTGATCCACCATATCATTCTGAAAAAAAATCTATCAACGCTGCAGCTTTCTTGGTTAAGATACAAACAACATATTCAAAATAGTAAAATTGTTCAATATATTTAGTTAAACTTTAGGCAAATTTAAACTCTAAACTCCTTAAGCAGCAACACATGGAAGACAATGGGATTCCTCTGCTATAATAAAAAATATGTTCAGTAAATTTGCTAAAATATTATCATTGAGAGGGGCTCTTGCATATTTTTATGTATCAGCAGTTGACAAATAATATTTAGATAAATAATAAATAGCTAAATCTGTTAAAAGCTACATTTTCTGTGCTTACAGAAAGTAATTATTCCAAAGCAGAATCTAATAATGTCATCATCTAGTCTAGTGCTTTGTTTTATATCCCTTAGAACCGTGATGGCGAACCTATGGCACGCGTGCCACAAGTGGCACGCGGAGCCATTTGTCAGGGCACGTGAGGCGCTGCCCTGTCAGCTGAGTTCACCTTTTTAAAAGCTATTTTTCACCTTCCCCAGGCTCCAGAGGCTTTATAGGAGCCTGGGGAGGGCGAAAAGAGCCTCCCCCGCCCCCCCGGAGGCTTCAGGGACCATCCCTGACGCCTTCGGAGCACTTAAAATGACCCTCCGAGCAACCCGGAAGTCACTTCTGGTTTGCTCGGAGGGTGGTTTTAAGCGCTCCGAAGGCTTCAGGGAAGCCTCTGGACAGTCCCTGAAGCCTCCGGAGGGCCTCCGGGGGGTCGGGGGAGGCTCTTTTCGCCCTCCCCAGGCTCCTATAAAGCCCCTGGAGCCTGGGGAGGGCAAAAAAAAAACATGTAAAAATGGGGGGGTCGCGCGTTTTGCGCGCATGCGCACTGGGGTGGTCGCACGTTGTATTATGGGTGCGGCATGCCCGCACTCGACCCCCCTGCGCTCCCCCCACTTGTGGCACACGAGCCAAAAAAGGTTCGCCATCACTGCCTTAGAATGTTTATAAGCTTGCATTCTACATCCTTTTTGAAAATGTTAATTTAGTGAGTAAATCTTTTTGTAGCTTGGTTTTCTTTTATAGATTATTTTGTTATTTCAGTTTGGTGATAATCTTGGGTATGCATTCCAAGCCATGTTTTTTTTCCATTTTGTCTGTCTTTTCTTTGACAGATCATTTCTTATACTTGCGAAGTATTTGCAGTATAATTTTAACCAATTTATGCCTACTTGCAAATGGCTGAATGGTTTCCTTTCACTAGGGAAAACTTCTTTTGTATGGCTTGTCAGTTAGCAAAATAGAGTGAATCAATCAGGAAAGTAGCTGCCTGGTTAGATTCACAATCATCCTAAGGTTTAGCTAAACCATAATATAGTTTTGTTTGACTTAGGAGGTTGTGTGAACTTAGCCAGTCAGTTTGTAATTCATCAGTGAAGCAATAATGGGTTGGATCCAGACTGACTATTCTGTGCATCCATTAGCACAATGCATACATTCATCTATGTATGTCCAAGAGTCTTGTGGGATGCAAAACAAACTTGTTTCCCCAGATATCACATCCCCACTGTAGAGCCTGACTGGCACTCCCCTTTTTTCATCCAAATTAGTTAATATTAGTACCACATTAAATACATTAATACAAGAAATAGGAAATGCAAATTGATTGAGTCATCTCAAATGGGATTATTTAGTTGATGCAAAGTAACAGTTGTAGAATCACCACTTAATTTTTGTGTGGATATCGAATCCATATTGTAATTCATCTTGCACAATTTAGTTATTGCACAAATGCTTTTTGCAAATTATTAAACAAGTAGTTTCACATTCTATTATGATGACATCCTGCGAGTTGCTGTTAAAACTAGTTATACTTTCTTTATTTTGTTATTAAGTCGACTGGGTAGAGTTCACTGTTTAAAATTTTAATATTTTTCTCATGCTGTTTCTTTCCTTCTTCAAGGAAAATATAAGTAGTTTTAAAAAGTGTGTTCCTAATCAATTCTGCCCATTGCTCTTCAAATCCTCATTGAAGATAAATACCTAATAAAAGTATTTAATAAAGTAGTCTAATTTTAGTTCCCTGAGTGATTCTGATGATTAATCTTTTGTTTGTAATGCAGCCTAAATAAAAAGCACTAAATGAGTTGTACTAGCACATAATGTTCAGCAACTTAAAAGTTTTAAAGAAGTTTAGTGTCTCTGGGGTATGAAATATTAGAATACAGGTAGTCCTCAACTTACTACCGCAATTGAGCTTGGAATTTTGGTCATGTCATTGCTGTCATAAATTGAGTCACCGTATTATCAGAATGATTTCACAGCCATTTTTATGACAGTCCAATCACAGGATCGTAAGTCGAAATCAAGCTCATCCAATGGGCATTTTTTGCCACAAAAAAAAAAAAAAGCCACAGGAAAAAATATCACAAAACATAACCATATGATTGCAGGATGCTGCAACCAGGTGTAAATGTAAGTTGGTTGTCAAGTGTCCAAAATGTGATCACATGATTGCGGGATGGTAGGACAGTTGTAACTTTGAGGACAAGTCGTAAGTAACTTTTTTTGAGCATGTTGTAACTTCGAACAGTTGTTAAGTGAATGTTCATAAATGAAGGAGTACCTGTACATATTTTTCACCTTTGTAGCAACAGCTATGATATACATTTGGAGTTTATTTATTAAACTAATATGCTGCTCATCTTGCCAAAGGCAATTCTAGGCAATTTAAAATCAATAAAAACTCCAATGTAAAACAGTAATGTACTAAATAGAAACATTAAATTTGAATTTAAATTGACCAAGATGGAGAGGAAGGGAGCAAGATATTTACTTCTTTTCCATACATTATTTCCCTGAAACAGTGAAAAAATAAATAATTAAATGTATTTCAAACTGGGACAAAAAGTCTGTTTTGCGCAGAGAGGCAGGATATAGGCATAAAAATAAATATAAACCACGTCCTTTCCACTTAATATACAAGTATGTACCTGGATTTTTACCTTATATTTAACGGGCATAATTAGAATCAAAATAGTTATCCTATATTTTTTTGGTCTCTCTGTTCCCTCTTTCAAGTTAACCGTTTATATATATATCAACCCCTAACTGACCAGATGATGTTGTCAAAATCTTGTCACAGTGTCTGGAGTGTGTGAAGAAATGTAGGGGGAGGAATAAGCTTAACCATGGCAAAATTGAATGTTTCTTTGGACCAACTGGATTTGGAAATGTTCTCTCTTTAATCCTGAAATATTAGGACTGTTACATAACCTGTGAATATTCCTGAACTATAGTTTCTACTCAAAGAGCCAATGGCAGCTGGGGCCAATTCATGCTTGGTTACCTCATGCTTGAACTACTGCAGCAGTGTTCATGAGTAGAGACCACTTACCGCAACTGATCCAAAATGCATTGGCATGGGTAGTGATGAGCATGCCCACATAACATCTCCAATTCTTGAAGTGCCCTGGTTGTTAGAAAGCTTCCAGGTATCAGTGTGTTAGTGATTATGTATAAAGGCTGGTATGGGTTTGCTTATCTACCTGTCTTCTATAACGGGGGTCCCCAACCCCTGGCCCGCAGACAAGTACTGGTCTGTTTCCTGTTAGGAACTGGGCCACATAGGTGGAGATTAGCATGGACAAGCAAAAATGTGCATGCATGGGATCTAGGTTGCACGTCTCTGTGCCTCCCTCCCCCCCCCTGCCCCCAGACTGTGGAAAAACATTTCCCATAAGATTTGGTGTTAATATTTTCAGGAGAAAGGATTTCTGTCTCCTCTGCCCATTTGGGCACTACTTCTTATCAATCCAATAAAACTTCTTATCAATCCAATAAAAATATATTTCTGAGGTTTGAAAGGAAACTCCAAAATAAAAAAGCTGCAGCAGGAAGGGGCAACCAACAAAATTGCTTCTCCTTTGCATAATTGGAAAGCAACCAGTAGCTAATGCTGCTAGTGGAAATCTCCATTTTACATTAACATTTATAACTTTATACCTGAGATGACCACTGGTCTCAAGGAATAACTTCCTCACTAACCCTGTATTCCTAAAATACTTCCTTTCTACTGATAAAACCTCAATATTTATATATTACATGTTGGGAAATAATACATAAATGATTGTATAAATGATGAATATCATTGTAGATATATAGCTTAATGCTATTGTTAAGTAGGTGCTTTTTTATTTTTACATTTTAAAAAAGGTACTTTGTCTCCTTGTGATTAATTCCAAGGGATAAGTTAACAAACCATTATTTTCACTTGTTTGCAGAGTAGAATTTTCATAGATGATTCATATCATAGCAAGCCAAGTTGTGATCTGTCAGGGTTAGTGGCAGAGCCTAATCTTTCAGGGCGTTCACACACTTTAACCTTCTCTTCAGATGAGGTGAGTTTCAGTGTGTCTATGTGTGTTGTTAATGTCAGTTCAGACCACCTTGTCATTTCAGTTTGCTAACATAACAATAATCGTAATTAGTTATCCTAGCCAGTTTTTGTCTGCTACTTAAATTCAACATTTTCCTTTTTTTTTCTTTGTCAATATCATCATTCTTTTCCATGGAGTTTTGTAAATAACAAATGTACAATAAATTTATGACATGTATTTCAAAATATAATAAATGGTGTTTTTATTTAAATTCTTAAATGAAGTGATAATTTGATCAATGATTTGTTATAATTTATTTTTGTAGTAAATGCTACAATCCATATAACAATAAAACCATCATTTAGAAAATATATCTCTGAAAAGATAAAGACGTTTATCTTTCCAAACATGGATCCAATCATTTTTAATTGCAACTGAAATCTATGATTTATTGATTTTGAGTAGCTCTGATGAATCCAATATACTTCATAAGGATGCTGGTGATAGGATTGATATGAATGGCATGTAATGGCATTTCTAACAGAACTACAGAGTTCTCAAGTGCCATTTTCCATGCTAAGATGCTTCTTCAGTCTTTAGACTATAGAGTATAATTCTAGCCATTGAAATTATTTTAGAATCTTTATGAAGTTTTTTTTTTAAGTGGGAAAACTGTGTCTTTCAAAATTATGCAGGATTGAATGAAGGCTTTTGTTTTGTTTTTGTTTGTGACAAAAGATAAGACCAGCATTTGCTGATAAGTGTTAAGAGTCCTTTATGTGGTTTTATAGCCTGCATATAGTTTACTTTAACAAAACATTTTTGCTAGTAATTTCTGTTTTTATGCTCTTGGGGCTTCTTTGTAAGAATTTAGTTTAAATTCTTTTCCTGTATCTGTGTCTTCCAATTGTCTTAAGAATGTTGTATTTTTAAAGTAGTTTAATTATGTTTGGCTGTTTATTTTCTTTGTTGGAAACATGAGTTGATTTTGGTTGGATGAGAATGATGGCTCCATCCATGTTTTGTTTTAAATTATGGCTTTCCTATTTAAAAGAAATAAACTGGTCTCTGGTTTGCTTGATTTCCCTAAAGTAGGGAAAGGCAATTTTAGTTTGTGCACTGCTTATAGTCTCCAAGCTTCTCCAACTTTGCAATATGTATTAAAATTTGATAATGAACTCCTGAATAATGGTACTGTAGCCAAAAAATTAAAATGGGATTGGCAGAGCCATTTAATTCCCATTTTACAACATGTTAAATACGGTGAACAAAAATACTTTAAAGTTTACAGCAGGGTCCCCAACCCCCGGGCCATGGCCCACTACCAGGCCATGGCCTATTAGGAATTGGGCTGCAGAAGCGGTGGGCTGGTCTGTGCACGCGCAGCCTTTGCACAAGTGGCAGGCCAGTGTGCAAGGGCTGCATTCATGTAAGGGCCAGCCCACTGCTCACGTGGCCCTGTTCCCCTACCCCCCAGCCAGATCACCAAGCCGCAAAGGTTGGGGACTGCTGGTTTACAGTATTAGCTGACTACCTATATCTGAAAGCTGGTATGTATGTTGGCCAGACATACCAGCTTGTGTTTTAACTCATTTTAATTCATATTATGGCTTTATGCAATGCACAAGCTAGTTTATACTTCAGTCTGAGCAGGGCCACCGAGATTAATATAGTAATTGTGTTTAAACTTTTGAGGCATTTTAGACTTCCTCTTACGTTGTGACTTTGAAATGAATGGCATATCTTGCTCCAGAAAGAACATGCAAATTAAAATAGTTTTAGCAAACAAGATGAAATTCCAGGATCAAATGTGTCGCTCAAATTATCAGCTACTTGCTAAAAGTGTAATCTGCTATAGGAGGAATATGTAAAGTAATTTGGGTTATAATGACAGGTGATAATTGATCTCAGAAAAATTATTGGAATGCTCTGTCAACGTTTTTAAGTATAGCATTCTGCATAGAGAATGGACATTTGTATTGTGCTCAGTAGATGTCACTGATTAAGATTATTTTCTTTAGTTAGATTGTATCCATTTTTTAGAAAATCTTTATTTTTGAATAGAAATTGCTTGCTAGAAGTGATGGTAATGACAAAGAACGTGGTTTCTGTAGTTCCATTAGCAATATCTTCATGAGATACTGCAAACTAGGGCAAGCAAACCAATTCGCCAATAAAAGAATAATTTTATTATATATTAATTATATATTAAAAACAACATAGAATTATGTATACACAAATAAACATTACAATTGCTTTCATTGGTCCATCCACTGAATAAACAGAAATTGCATGTCTGAGCCAAGCAATATAAAAACGGTTTCAAATTTCATTAATTTTTTTTCCTTTTATTTTTTTACTTGATCCATCTTTAAATTCCAAGAAGCTTTGCAATGTAAAGCCAACAACCATAGATTTTTCAATCATTATTCTTTACTTAGAAGACCAAAGGATTTTTACCATTAATTTCAAATTATTATTTTTCATTTGTCCATTTTAATTATATAATTAGTGAAGTTAATAACAGACGTAATTTACCAAATTGTACCTGTAAGTACCAGGGTTTGGACAAGGTTTGTTCATTGTCTTAATGGTGCTTACTTTGAGCTGTTACGCACATAAAAACAGCATGGAATATTGTTTAACTTCAAAAGCGTAACTGACTCGTCTATTCAAAAGGTGTTAACCTTTTATATGGAAAACAATGTAAGGAATGGTCTCAGAGATCTAATGATTCAACCTGTGTTGACACAGGTATGTTTTAATATCTTTAGGTTAAGTCCATTGTGAAAGCCTTGTAAGATTTTAAAATACTGGAAATGTTCATTATTTTCTAGTTTTAAAGTCAATGAAATTAAACTATTGTTCATTGGGGGAAATTGATTAATTTGATTTCACTCCATCAGACCATAGATGATGAACCGTCAGCTACTGGAAAACAAAACCAGTGGCACAACAGGCCCATTTCTGAATGGACCACACAACAGGTCTGCCACTGGTTAATGGGAATGAACATGGAGCAGTACATCTCGGAATTCACCACCAAGAATATTGATGGGCAACAATTGATGTTGCTTGACAGTGAAAAGTTGAAGGTAAGCACATATTTCTGTGTAAATTTGTTATTATGCTTAAGGTAATGGTATAATAAGGGACACGGTGGCTCAGTGGCTAAGACACTGAGCTTGTCTATCAGAAAGGTCGACAGTTCAGTGTTTTGAATCCCTAGCACTGCGTAACAGAATGAGCCCCCATTACTTGTCCCAGCTTTTGCCAACCTAGCAGTTTGAAAGCATGTAAAAATGCAAGTAGAAAAATAGGAACCACTTTGGTGGGAAGGTAACAGTGTTCTGTGCACCTTTGGCATTTAGTCATGCCGGCCACATGACCATGTCTGCAAACAGTAGTGGCTCTTCAGCTTAGAAACGGAGATGAGCGCCGCTCCCTAGAGTTGGGAACGGCTAGCACATATGTGCGAGGGGAACCTTTAATGGTATAATGGGATACTATTTTTACTATATTTAGTAAATCCTGGGTGGAACAGTGTATTGTATTAAATTGACTTTTTACTTACAGAATAATACAGTAATATTTAAACTCATCCTTCCCATCTAGAGTTTATAACATTAATTTGCAATTTGTTCTATATTCTACATACTCTTTCCGTGACAGAATAACCACATTGAATATTGTATTTCCCTAAATGATTAAAAATGGCGTAGTACATTCCATAGAAAGGCAACCCATATGCTTGCTATTTGACACAGTTCGTTTTCTTAGAAAAGAGCTCCAGGATTATGTTGTAAAACCCCTTTAGGATTTATTTCTAAATTATAAGAAACAATCTAAGGCAAGACTATCAGAAGCAAGTCACATTGCATTCAATGAGGATTATTCACTATTAAACATTTTAGGGTTATAATCTATCCAAATTCACTTTGTTTTTATTTGGGTTGAGAAAGAGGGAATTGTAAGTGCATGATGTAATGTGCTAAAAAAGCCAAAATGGGTTTATAGTCTTATCAGAGGTTGCCACCTGCTGATTAAAATTTGTATTACATCTGTTTAGAACATTACTGTGATTTCATCTATCCTTTTTAAGAAATACAGCATGGTATATATGGGTTTCCTTTTAATTTTGATAATTTTCCTCTGAAGTTGAAGTTATTCCAGAAATTGCTGTTAGAGTAAGCCAGTGATCTTGATGACTGAGGAAGTGTTAGAATCCTAATTGTTTTCTATTGGCTACACTTAATTTGGTACATCTATTTACTTACATATCCTCTGAATGATATTCCATTTTCCCCCCTTCAAAATCCTCTGCCACAATAATTTTTTTGAAAGCTCCCTCAGAATTTGCAGCAGTCTGTACATAGTAATAAAAAGCAGCTGCTATTTACAAATTTATGAACACATGTTTAGAACTGGTTATTGGGTTTTAGTAGTGGTGAAATCTAATTTCCCCCCCCTACTGGTTCTGTGGGCGTGGCTTGGTGTGAGTGTCATGTGACTGAGTGGGCGTGGCTATGTACTCATGTGACTGGGGGGTTCAAAGGACAGAAACTCACTTTAACAATGTCCTGCTGGAGCAGGGACTATGTCGCCTTTCAAGTCCCTTCCAGCCCTGGATTTCTGTGTTCTTTCAAAGTATCCTCTGAAGCTGTGTCTAGTGCCAGGTCTGTGGTCCTTACTCCCTCTCCTTTTTCCCTCCCACCCGTCCTTCTTTCTTTCCTTCCTTCTTCCTACTTCTTTTTTTCTCCCTTCCCTCTCTTTTTTTCTTCCATCTCTCTCTTTCTTTCTTTCTTTCTTTCTTTCTTTCTTTCTTTCTTTCTTTCTTTCTTTCCATACCCCCCCACCCGTTTTTGTCCCTCAGGGAAGCCTCCTGGGAGCAAAAATGAACCCCCCCTCACTCCCCTGTTTTTGGCCTAGCAAACCTCAGGGAAGCCTCCTGGGAGCAAAAACTGACCCCAAATGCTAAAAAAAAAGTTTTTAAAAAGTTCCTACCATCGCGCAGCACAGCTGATTGTTGGAACTTTTTTTTTTACTTTGTTAAGCATTTTTTTACTACTGGTTCAGGCGAACTAGCCCAAACTGGTAGCATTTCACCTTTGGGTTTTAGATTCTATAGAACTAACAGTTTTTAGAAGAAAGATTCTGAAAAGATGTTCTATAGTCCAATGCATTTTAGCTACACTGAAACACATTGGGGTTGAATCCAGACTTAGATTTGGAACAGTCTAAGAATTTCAAAGAATCAATAAAGATGTAAAGATCATCATGACAAACAATGTTAATAGGTTTGCTACATTTGTTTGTTTATAGGATCAGTCTAAAATGGAGTTAGCGATGTATACAATAAGAAGCTGCTATTATTATTATTATTATTATTATTATTATTATTATTATTATTATTATTATTATTATTATTATTATTATTATTATTTCTGGCACCTGTAACCCCCATGTAAAAACATTTCATTCTATTTTTTTCCAAAATGGAGTAAAAATCTTCTAAGCCATGACCTCCACTTTCCAGCAAGAGCCATGAGTCAAATACACCATCCTAGACTGAGTTTTCTCTCCCTGGCGCCTCATCAAGTCATGGGTTGCTGAATCCATAGCAGCTCCAGCCTGTTTGGGTTAGGTCTGAGCCTGTTATTTCCCATCCAGGACCTGATAGGTTCCAGACAACAGTCAGATGTTTAACATACCTGCCATTTAGCCCAGAGCGATGCTAAAGAACTGGGTGCCTCTCACATATTGATGACTTCTTTTCAATGTTGCCAATTGCTTCTGTAGAGGAAGCCATAAAAGTTGGCCTTTTTTAATTTCTGCTGTCGCTGATACAGGGAAGACATTTTAACATTTGATTTTTTTTTTGTTTATGAAAATTAATGCTGTAAGAGACACTCTTTTTTACTATATTCTGCTCTGCTCTGCTCAACATACTTTTTCTTTTAAAGGCTTTAGGAGTATCCAGTCAAAATGACCGATCAACAATAAAGAAAAAAATTAAAGATATTAAAAAAACACAAGAAAAACTGGAGAAACAGAAAGAAAAGTTTCAGAAGAAGGAGAAGGAAGTGCGGAAAACTGGCAAATTGGTGGCTGCTGTGGAATCAAACTGCTAACATGATTTGATAACATACTACTTTCTTCTGGAATAGCTGGAGCTAATCTAGAGCTGTACCAATATAATGCTTCATTCTTTATTGGATAAGAATCCAACTCGAGAAAATGTAACAACTGTATATTTCTGTATAATTATGGAGGAAAGAAAATGGTAGTTTTACAGTGTCAGGCTTAGTTTAGCTCTGATTTCTATAGTCCTTTCCCATTTATACAGTTGCATTAAAATATTTTCGATTTTTATATTTAGATTATTAACTTGTACTAATGGATATTAAATTAACTATTTTTCAAAAAAATATGTATATATGTGTCTGGCTAATTCCCTGAAGTGTCTTTGGAAATGGCATATTCAATTTATTAAAACACAAGGTGTCATACAAATTACAGTATAACAGAGGTATGTGGTGAACAGATCAAGTCATTATGTTCTGTTGGAGATAGTTTGTTGCTCATAGTATTGTATAGAAAGAAATTAAGTTTTAAAAAGTGATAGAAAATTAATTTAATCTAATGTAATGAAGTGTTTACAATCTGTATTTTTCAGAGTTCACTTTAATTTCAAAGCATTGTAATAATATAATTCGTTAATATTTTCTAAAATACATTTTTCTATGTTTTGAATATGTTAAGCATGGCTTCAAAAGTTATCTTTTATATACTTTTGTATACAATGGTTTTTATAGTTTATGTGATTAATAAGGTCAGAATACATAACTCTTTCCTACTTAAATATTTGAGGACCAAATTATATTTTTGATGGTTTTTACATGCTGTTGGTCTTCCAGATTTACAGTTTCAAAATAGAATTATTCTTATCTCTCCATTTAAATTAAACACGAGGTTTCTGCATTATACCTATTATACACTGTAGATTTCAACGTCTTTGTTTTCATGAATATTATTTGTTCTCCAGAATGGTGTAAATCACAATTGATTTGCCACTGAGCAGCAGCACAATCTTTTGTAAAATACACTATCTTAGAATGACACTTTTGAAAAATGGAATAAATTTTGTTCAAAAAAGAGAAATCTGAATTTTGGAATGTTATTAATTCTTGTGAAAACTGCACAGTGTAATCCAATAGGCAAACTGTTGAAAAAAAACTGTTTCAAAGAACCCAAATTATGATTCATTTTTCACCTAAGATTTTCACATTTTTTCACAGAAAATTACAATCTTGTTAAATCTGTTAAGTTATGCGCCCAGAAAATCTACTTGTATGGCCTCAAAAGTGTATTCCAATGATCTGGAGGAAAACCCAGGTTATTGGATTTTTGAAATCTGGGAAAGAACTAAACAATCTAAAGAACTTTTGTAAAACTTTCCTCATCTGTCATCCCTTTAAACTCTACGAGAGAGATTTCTAATAAACAGAATGTTTCCTGTTATTGAACCAACTCTTACCTCCCCAAAAGCTGGTTTCTGCACAGGTCAGATACTTAAACCTGTCCAGCATATAGAGCATGGTTTTCCATCAAGTCTAATCACAGCTGTTTTCATAGACATCTGCAGCTTATGACACAGGAAACTTCTGAAATTATGTACCACACGCGACTTTGCTTTGACTAACTGCTTTGACTCAATCTTTTAGTCTGGGTAGCTGACATACAATTAGAAAGTTCAAACCATAAAACTTCATTCAGAATGAGTCTGATTGTCCACTACCTGGACTGAGAGATCAGGTTTAAATTTTCTTGTAACTTGTCTCTGAACCTTTGGGATGAGGTTTCTTTCTGTTCTCTACAAAATGTAAATGCTTCAGTCAGAGAAGTAGACTACAAACATTTCTTGTGACCAGAATGAATTGAAAATTCTTCTGAAACAGGAGCTGCCATCCATTCAATACGCTGTAGGCCTTTTTTAAAAAAAAAAAGTCAAACTTTATTATTTTTTTACAAAAATTAGTGTCATTTTTCTTACAAATCCAACTTTTCATAGTACAAGACTAATATTCTAAAAACAAAAAGTGTGATTGCTTTCCATTTTACTTTTCAACTATGAGGACAATGATTTTTGTATCTAGTACTATCAATGAGAGAAATTCCCATAAAGGTGTATTATTATTATTTTATATACTGTGTTAATAGAAATCAAACTTCAAAATAACAGCAAGTCCACTTTGTAGCATAAACAATTATTTCTCTAAACTTTCTATAATATGTATTGTCAAACACCCAATACCATTTTATTTCAGTAAGGACAAAATATACATATATCCAAAGGCCTATATGCAAATCTAGTGGTGTTTGTTAAACCTATTTGTATCATTTTCAGTCCAGCATGTGGCAGATAATTTCATTATTGGATTATCAGACCATAGGCTTTCTTGAGTGCTACTGACATTTGTAATTCATTCAAGGATAGATAATACTAACAGTCTTTCTCTGGTCCCTTGCCCCAGATTGTATTTTTATGAGGTTCAAATGGACACCTGAGCTTGAAAAATTAACTTTTCAAGGGCCAAATCCATCTACCATGCTCCTGTGATTGATGATTCACGTAATGAATTATTTCCTTCTGACAATGATTAATTCCATAATGTAGGTTTACTATGTACTGTAGCTTATTTGTAAACTACCAGCACTGATCTACCGGTATCAAAAGGATAATCTTATCCTATGATTTAGTATATTTATCTTAGTTTCTTGATAGAGGAAATGTAAAGTTTCCCAACACGAAGACAGCTCTAGTCTGCTATTTTCTTGATCATCTAACATCCATACATACGTTGGCACTGTCATGTTTTAAGGCTTTCTTTTAAGTAAAAATGGGTTAAGGATTATGGCCTTAAGCATTGGAATTGAGAAGGATGTTCCTTAGTTGCCATCACTAGACTCTCCATTATTCTTCTAACAACTGCCTACAGGGGAAAAAACACAAAATAGAAACACTGTTTTTCCACAAAACAACCTGAACCTTTTCATAAGGAATTTAACAGGGCTGCTCTTAGAACATTTTCCAAGAAATTTCACCAATTAGCCTCGAAGAGATCAGCAATTTCCATTTAAAAAACAAATAAAAGTAGAATGCAAAGTGTTTCATAAAAACACTTGCACTGAGACATTTAAAAGGCTTTGCACTCAAAATAGCTTTTTCAAGTTTGCTAAACATGGAACAAAAAAGCCTGTTTTCCAAATGAGTCCTGACTTTTCTGACACCTTTGATCTACCTTTCATTCTCCCAAACGTGGAGCTTATAACCAAGGCCGTAGTTTCATAAAGCAAGGGGCAGAGGGTCTATCACTGCTGTTGTCCAGAGCTGTTTGAGCAGGAGGGGACCAGTGCCAAGGAGGTTGGTTTATGGGCAAGTCGATAAACGAGATTTTGGACAAAAGGAAGATAGGTAAGCATGATGAATTTTAAAAATTCCTTGTTATGGAGGGGTTTGTCATTTTGCTGCCTTTCTTCCATGAATGGCTGACCACTGACGGTGCTTCCTCACTGGGCTCTGTTCTATGGCTGGGCTGAACGATTGTTTTCATTATCGGTTACAGGTTTCAAAAAACATGTTAAACGTGGCCATTTTCTCTATTGGTACGAAGGACTCAGGATGGACTGCCACCACCTTTTCTTGGGAGGTTCTAAGGCAAAAGAAGGAAGCTAATTCGAACTGTCATTGTTCCCTATAGCAATAAGATTCACAGTAGGTGACGTTTTGTTCCATCAAAGATTTGAAAATGTTCTATCACAACTGCAGATGAGGATGACTATGTATCATCAGTCTGTCCAAGTAACGGGGGATTATGGGGGGAGGGGGGAATGAGGTATATAAAAAGGTGCATTTCCAAAATAAAAAGCTTGAGATTTGAAATCATACTGGAACACAATAAAGCACAAAGGAAAGAAATCAACTAATTTTAGCATTGAGTAATTATTTTATGTATCTATCTAGTGACTAACTGGCTTTGCACTCTTATTGTTTTAATTGTCCTTATTAGCTATCTATAATATTTTTTTTTACAATTCAGGGCTCATTTTGCTGGGAGAGAAGAGATATTTCATCTTCTGACCAATAATTATTTTTTGTAGGTACAATATATTATTACTTCAAGATTCCTGATGGAACACAGGATATTGTCTCCTACCTCTAAATGGAGCGATACAATGACTAGGAACTATTGCTCAACAACATCCTCCCTGATGAGAGAAACCCAAAAGCTGTAAAACAGACAAATGAGGCTGGTTTTTGTTTTAATTTCAAAGTATATTGTTTCATTTTGCACACAACCCATTCTGTACTGATCGGTCTGAAATTCATTACATATTATCTCCTTATATGGTCTTCTGAAACTTTCATCTGTCGGTCAGACAAAAAAATGTTCTAGTTATCTTTTGACTTGAAATGAAAATGGGAAACAGGTCCCAAATCCGCAGTGGTGAGGGGCTTCAAATCACTCAGGGTGTGTATGATGCTTTCCCAAGTACATATCAGCTGAGGAAGTTAAGCCAGTCGTCTTCTCTGTGTCCCACTAAGTCCAGGAATATTCAATGGGACTTAGGATGTCGTGTGTTTAAGCCTGCAGTTTCAAAATACATCTTTTACTCATGCAACGGGATTGTGTTTTTGAGTAGATGTACCACTTTAGGTAACTACAATAGTAAAGGATTGATTAGCAGTGATATCAGTATTCAACTGATTTCGGTGGAATGAAATTTGGGTTGAACACCTAGGTCATTTGTCAAATCTGCCTTGCAGAAAGGGAAAAACATAACTGGAATCGTTAAAATATGCCATAAAGCAATATAAATAAAATGACAACAGTATACCGCTCCAATTTCTGTTTTCTTAGAAAGCAAGCATATCTCACTCTTCTATGGAAATATTAGAATAAATGTGAAAAGAAACGAATTCATTGCAATCCCATGGCAACCTTTACGTCGCATATTGTGATCAAACTCTGTGAGACCAACTGCATTTGGCAACACTTGGTGTATGAGTGGTATTCTATGAGGATGGGTTTTATCAACATTACTAAGTTCCCTGAATGTGAATGGAAAATTCAGCCCAAGTTATACACTTTTAAATTCCATTAATATCCCAGAGGAAAATAAGACAAACTTTTGCCTACTTAACTCCTTTCTGAATCCTTAAAAGATCTGCTTTCCCCAGTTGGGAAAACACCACACCTGGACAAGCCAAGTGCTTTAAGTCCTTTAAAGTATCATTTATTTCAGTGACAAAGATTTAAAATAGTTCAATTTTCAAAACAAAATGAACGAGGCTCAAGCACTTCTACGTAGAGATGTAAATATAGGCCTATAAATATATAGAGTTGTTTACGCTGACAGCAACCAATTAATCAATTCCTCATAATGTTTAATACAAAAAAAAGGAACAAACGGGATAAGCTCACATTGTTTCTCTCACATTGGAAAGCCCTTCTGAAGTCCTTGAGAGCAAAAGGCTGCGCTAGTGCAACTGATCCCAGAGGAGGTGTATAGAGTAAACCATCCATCCCATGAATCGTTCACCGGAATGACTGGTGGTTAAGCAGAAGAATATCTCAACACACTGTTCGGGTCTTTTGCCTTCTAGACTTTGCTCAAATAATCTAAGGTGCATTTGCTGAAGGAATTTACGATGCAAAGAAGGAAAAACGCCACTGGTTAGAAATGAACACTCTAGGCAATGATATATGGTTTTCAGACTCCAGTTTGGATATGGAGATGCATCCTTCCCCGTTAAACATGTGATAGTGGCGCTAATAAGGAAGCTGACCATAGGTGACACGGCTCTCTTTGGCTCAGCATGCCTGGACTCCTGCTGCTATGTGCTGCGGAATGTTGTCATGTCCTTTGGTTCGCTACTTGGGACACACCAGTCATCTGCTTCGTGATTGGCCGTGTAATGTTTCCAAGCCGATTTGTTATACACTGGCAATTTTTCAACAGACTCGGTTGATAAAGCCTGCAGCAAAAGAAAGGAGGGCGGAGTTAATCACTTGCTAGGAACAAGTTTTGTGTTTTAACCTGAAAGGGATTTGTCACCACAACTGGTCCCTGACATACCTTTATAAAGACAACAGCATCTGTGCCATAACCCTCTAGAGAATAGAGCTTCAGGTCTCCTTGGAAGTACTGGGCATACAGGCGGGAAATAGGTAAGCCATAACCAAATCCAGCCTAAGCCAAAAACAAAAACAACCCAAAATTTGAAACCTCTGAAGCCAATCTAATGCTCAAAGGACAGATGAAGAGACCAAAACATTACTATTACCACAAAAAAGAAAATGAAGGTACAACCCAATACGAAGACATAATATTCTCGGTGTTTTTTCCCCATTGATGCCAAGGAAGTTTTGCACAACTTGCATTTTGCCCTTTCCTTCTCTCTTTTCCAAAATGCTTGTCCTATAGGAATATTCAGAGTTTAGTGGGGCTCTTTTCAGGCAGGGATTGCAGCTGTTTTGTTTTGCTGCTAATGACTAGTCCTCACAGATAAGGTTGTAAAGTTATTTATGTCTATGAATGTTAACAGAAGATAATGTTATCTCTGCATCTCACAGATCAAGTTGCTATTAAAAGCAGAACACGTTCAATAATTCCCCGCCCCCATCACATAACAAGTACACAGATGTAATACAGAAAAGTAGTCTAAAAAAAGTTGTACTAAAAAAATATGAAACTTTGCCTTCATCCTAGGGGTGGGTTGCTCCTGGCATTACTGCCGGCTCGGTGCGTGCAAAAATGCTCCTGCACATTTGCTCATAAACAGGTCTGTGCATGCGCAGAACGTTAAAAATGAAAACAAATTAAATTTGTTCAATGAAAATTGTTCTGTGCATGCGCAGAACCGAAAATCAAGATGGCGGTGCCATCGGAGAACCAATTCGGGGGCGTGGCAGGACTGGCTCGCAGCTGGTTCCAGCGGCCCAGGCCACCAAACCACTACTGGTTCGGCCAAACCGGTAGGAACTCACCACTGCTTCATCCCCCCCCCCCCCCCCCGCAGCAAACCTGGTGCATTCATCTACTTTTGCTCTACCAAATTATTAAGGCCTTAAATGAGATTAAAGTTTTTCTGTGCTTCTTTTCAAGAAAATGTGAACATAGTATTTCCCAAACCTTCTTTGTATCCCACTTGAGAGCAACACTAAGAAACTCAGAAACAAAATACTGTTTTCCAAGGCATACTATTGCAGGAATAGTAACAAGGGCCTTGCAATGCTTCCAATTTGCATGGAGAGGGGTCATTAATGGTATTCTCTTTTCTTCACTACCAGTTCGGTAGCGGGAGGGCGCACAATAAAAGCCCATGAAATCTGACAAAACATAAGCACTGTGGTTGCTGAATGATGGATCTGAAGAATTGGAGAATTTGCCTGTTCTGAATGGAGCTAAGCTTCCTCGGAATGAACAGGTCCATAGTTTGGGAATGCCCCTAGACACCCAAATGATTTCTATTACTAGACAATTGCTGTACCAGATTCAACTGACAGATTGAGTATTCCCTTCTTTTAATAAAGATAATGCTATTACGGTGGATTATGCACGGATAGCTTTGTGTTCTGACCACTGTAGGGCATTCGTTTCCAGACGCTGCAGCTAATGCAGAATGCAACTGCCACATTGCTAAACGATTAACCAGCTCTATACCTTATTCTACTACTGAAGCAATTAGACTGTCTGCCAACTGAGTCAGACTCAAAGCATTCCCCAAAATGTCCTCCTGAAGTTGAGCTATCTTCATGCACAGGCAACCTTCACTCTGAAATTCATAGGGCAACTATAATGAAATCTAGCGGGCGCCTGTAAAGACCCATGGCCAAGTTGTCTTCGTGTGAATGCTGTATTTATCATGTTGCTTCAGTTCTTTTTACTTTCATTTCTAAGACTGGGATCATGTTAACATTGTTTGAAAGCTATGGTTAATACTTGCAGTTTAACTGATGGTTGCTCACTTTTGGATTTAGAATTGAAAGTAGCAGGCAAATATATCAAGTTAAATAAGTTGCATGCTGCTTAAATGCCCCCACATAGGATCTTCTTAAGCTCATGATTGAAGTTCTTTTTTTTTTTTTTGCCCCTAAAACTCCACAGGATGGATCTTTATTCAAGAATTCAGCACCAGTTTCAAAGTAGCTCCAGGGCTCGGGGTTTCAACAATACGAGCAGTGTTAGAAAGCTAAACTTATTTATTTCCAGTGGTTAAAACTACAGCAAATCTAATGTTTTGTTCATCTGCAGATGCTTCAGCTCCATTTCCCTACCGGAGAAAATGCTTACCTCATCTCTCCTCCAAGCTCCTAAACTTCAGGAGCTGCAAGGATAGTGCCACTCTTAATGGCTACCCAGCACTCTCTATAACCTAGGCAAAATCAGCAAGGATAAGATTGGCAAGTGCTTCTCTGTCTCGCCTCTCTTGGGTCTATGACAATTCGCCACGGCCAATTCACCATGACCCAATTTGCCACAGCCAAGTCACCACAGCCAACTTGCTACAGAACAACTCGCCACGGCCATCTTGCCACCAGACAACTTGCAGTGGGGCAAGAGTTACACTAATATCAAAGAAATTATTCTTTAATAGAATCATTAAAGAAAGGATGCAAAAGGAAGAACAGAATAAAATGGGAATGGCAACAATTAAAATATTTATTTATTTATTTTAAATCATAATTGTTACATTGTCCCACAGCTAGTTGGCCGTGGCAAGTTGTTCTGCAGCGAGTTGGCTGTGATGAGTTGGTTGCAACGAGTTGGCCGTGGCAAGCTGCCCCATTCCCCCTCTCTCAGTAGGAAACCAGCCAGGATCCAAACGGCTAAGCTACTGAGAATGTTTCATTCCCACCCCCTCTCCTTTAAGATGGATTGGCGCGGGTGGGATTTTTTTATTGCTTTAGGGCCTGCAACAATTTTGAGGCAAGACCACACTTCGTTTACCTATGTTCCCAGCATTTCTGAGTTGAGCAAAAGCAAATGCAATCATGGACCGTCTTCAAATTATGTATGGAGGTTGAGAAGGGGTTGTGGAAAAAGAATATTTCTTTATATAGAATGTCCCAGAATTCATTATGCTTTGACTTCCAAATTCAGAGGAACCATATGTTAACAAAAGCTACTGGAAAAATGAGGAGGGCTTGAGTTTTTCATTCCACAACTGATAATGTAAAATATTATACAGGCTACGAACCAGAGGAGTTGCTCGTGATGTCTCCACATGGGGACGTGGTGCAGTTGAATACATATAGTTAAATAGCCGGTCTATTTTCCTCAAAGGAACACCACCGCCACGGTCGCACATCTAAATTGTGGGGGGAGGGGGGAAATATTATACAGTATTGAGCTCCTATGTTTGGTGTGTGCCAATATCTACATACGACGAGTCATTCTTAAGAATATATTCCAGAAACAACAACAAGACAAATTACAATCATACAACCAGCCCCTCATCTAGGTAAATAGACCAACAGACTCTTCTCACTTACTCCAACAGATGAAAAGGTTATTATATTTTATTCAACTGCCGTATTTTTCGGACTATAAGATGCACTGGTGTATAAGACGCACCAAAGATTTCAAAGAGGTAAGTAAGAAAAAAAAGTTTTTGCCTTCCCTCAGCCCCTGCTGAGGGAAGGCAAAAAAGCCTCAGTTTTTGAAAAAAACCTGCCCATTTTTCGCAAAAATGGGATGCAGGGGCTGGGGCTTCAGGTGGCTAAAAATGGCTGTATTCGGTGTATAAGACGCACCAACAATTCCATGCTCTTTTAGGGGGGGGAAAGGTGCATCTTATACTCCGAAAAATACGGCATCCAATACTATGATAAAATGGTGGCATAAAATAAAGTAATTGAAGCTTTAAAATAATTTCCAAAGTGCAACAAAGGCTAATCAGAACATGATGCAAATAAAGCATCCATGACGGTGAATAGGTTGGTCCTATTGCAAAATGGTGCAGCTGGTGACTTTTCTGTTCATGGCTTCCATTTGAATATTTAAGAGCACAAGTGTCAAACTCGCTACGTCACGTTGATGTCATGTGACGTATCACAACATTTTTTGCCTTTCTGGAGCTGGGGTGGGCTTAGCCTGTGCATGACGCATCCGGACCACAGGCCGCCAAGTTGGCACCCCTGATGTAGAGGCAACGCTTAGTCTAAGACCCCGCCCCACCCCAACCCCTCTTCTCTTTCACTCTCAAATTATTTGAATTTCACCTATTCTTGCAATTCTGGGCAATTTATAATAAGTACAATAAAATACAAACAATAAAAAATATAGGAAGTATATAAAAAACTAATACAGGTAGTCCTTAACTTACAACCAAACTTACCACCAAAATGTTGAGCCCAAAATTCCTCTTGCTAAGCCAGACAGTTGTTAAGTCAATTTTGCTTGTTTTTAACCACTTTTCTTGTCACAGCTGTTAAGTGAATCATTGCAGTTGTTAATTTAGTAACAGGTGACTCTGGCTTCGCCATTGGCTTTGCTTGTTGGAAGCCGGCTTGGAAGGTTACAAATGGTGATCACATGATCCTGGGACAATGCAACTGTATAAGTACATGCCAGTTGCCAAGCATCTGAATTTTGACAACATGACCACGGGGATGCTGCAACAATTGTAAATGGAAAAAACTCACTTTTTTTAGTCCCTTTGTGTAACTTTGAACGGTCACAGAATGAACGGTTGTAAGTCAAGGACTACCTGTAGGCAGCTAAAAATAATCAAAACGCTAGAAGTAAAATTATTCATAGTCATTTGATCAGAGTGTAAGTCTTATAAAGAAATGAAGCAGTGGCTCTGCAACAGATCCCTGCATATACATACACACACACACATGCATACACACACCCACATGCATACACACACACACACACACACACACACACACGCTAGTCATTTGCCAGACTTAAGAAACAGAACATGTAAAACTAAATACTTTACCTTCACAGTTAAATCTTCAGTGCCTAAAGCGACTTGGACATGAACTGGAGGGTAGATTCCCCGTTCTGCATGATGTTCCATGGTAGCCCTCATTGCATTCTAATTTTTCAAACAATTACATTTACAGGTCAATTTGTATAGACTTTTGCTTAACAAGTAAAGAAAGCATATTCTACAAATGCATCTGACTTGTTTTCAAAAAATGAGGGAAGCACCTGTTTCGGCAAGGTAGGGATTCTGACTGGTGTGGCCTTCCTGTTCTGATGCAGGATTATCTGTTTATTTGCTTTCCTGCAAGTTCTCAAACGCACAGGCGGCCTCACCCTCAGTGGAGATCTCTAAGGGTGTGGAGAGACACACCTGGCTCTAAAGTGCGGGTAAATGGAGTTACATTTTCAGAAACAGCCAGCAGACTGGCAATGCTCCTGAAGGAGAATCAGACAGAAAATTCAGCAGAGCACCCAAATAGATCTTCTATGAAGGTACAGATCGTGTACTGAACAGAATTTAGTCTCTTGCTTTACCCCCACACATGCTTCTTAACCAATCCAGAGGGAGAGATTATTATATTTGGATAATCTGACTAAGCGAAACAGAGAAAGAGTACATAGAAGAGATCGGGACAAACCTTGAAAAGTTCGAAAACCATGTAGTAGAGATGTGATGGCACATATACCACTTGCATAGGCTGCCCTGGTGATTTTACTGCAAAACAAAGTGAGTGAAAAAGATCAGTTGTACACCAATAGCCACGGTTAATCTTGGTAGCTTCTCCATGGGTCAACAGCTGAAAGATTACTGAGATCCATTTACTTTGGTCCTGGCTAAGAGTTCACACGAGACTGTAGAGTTATGTACAGAGCTACTGTAGAGCTACTCTCACTCATAGCACGCTGCAAACTCAATTTGAAATTCTCCTAAGAGCAGTCCTTCTTGTAGTTGTGGAAGTCATTTATTTGAGAGCTATAAGTCAAATGGGCAAGTGGCATTACTGTTGTGTTTGTTGGAATCCCAATACATTTTACTCTCAAGTCTGTAAATGTGTGCATATAGATGTAATCCTCTACTTATGACTAACTCAGCCTGGAATTATGCTTGTAAATCATGGAAGTTAAGCAGGTCATGTGACGATGCCTGATTTTATGACTTTTGTGGTGGTATTAAACAAACACCATGGTTGTTAAGCAAATGCCACAGTTATTAAAGAAACCAATAGATGGGTGTGTGTGTTTTTACCAGAAACTGGTGGGTTTTTTGGGGGGGGCAGGGGGGGAATCACAATAATGGGACTGAAGGATGCTGCAAACAGCCATAAATGTGGTCAAGCACCCAAAATGGAATCACAAAACTAGGGGGTAGCTTCAAGAATTTCAAAACCAGGTCGTAAGTCGAGGACATGTGTGTGTGTATGTGTAATTAAAATCAATGTTTGAGAAAATTTCTGTTCTCAACAGCAGATATTTAAAGTACATTTTAAAAAAAAGTCAATTTAAGATACTCATGAAGGAATGACATGTCAGAACAAAATTGCTTATTCTTCATCTCATTTGGAAACCAAGGACCCAGAGTATGGAGGAAGAATGGAGAGGCCAATCAAGCACAGTAATCCCACGGTCATTGAACCAGTTTTTGGGGCTTTTGGCAAAAGTTGCTCTCATCAGAAAAGAGGACTTTGGACCACTGAGCAACAGGACTTTGGACCACTGTGCTTCATTAAGACCAGGGTCAACATAGCTGCCTACCAGGAGATTTTGGAGCACTTCATGCTTCCTTCTGCAGACAAGCTTTATGGGGATGCTGACTCATTTTCCAGCTGCCCACACTGCCAAAAGCACCAAAACCTGGTTCAATAACCGTGGGATTACTGTGCTTGATTGGCCAGCAAACTCGCCTGACGTGAACCCCATAGAGAATCTATGGGGCATTGCCAAGGGAAAGATGAGAGACATGAGACCGAACAATGCAGAAGAGCTGAAGGCCGCTATTGAAGCATCCGGGTCTTCCATAACACCTCAGCAATGCCACAGGCCGATAGCTTCCATGCCACGCCGCATTGAGGCAGTAATTGCTGCAAAAGGGGCCCAAACCAAGTACTGAGTACATATGCATGCTTATACTTTTCAGAGGTCCGATATTGTTCTATGTACAATCCTTGTTTTATTGATTGCATGTAATATTCTAATTTTCTGAGATGGTGGATTTGGGGTTTTCATGAGCTGTAAGCCATAATCATCACAATTATGACAAATCACGGCTTGAACTATCTTGCTTTGCATGTAATGAGTCTTAACTCATATATTAGTTTCACCTTTTAAGTTGCATTACTGGAATAAATGAACTTTTGCACAATGTTCTAATTTTTCAAGTTTCACCTGTACTTTTGCAAATTCATACTACAGATCCGTTTGGATTATGATATGCCTGTATTGGTCATTACATATAGAACCACCATACCTGTTTCTAGTCATAACCACAGAAAGCTGTTGCAGCTTTTTCACAGGCCAAAAGTTCTCTATGTGATGTATGTCCAAATGTAATGAAGAATGGAGAATATGTGCTATATATACATCAAGATATAGAAGCTCAAAATGCATTTTGAACAAAGGTTAGCTAAAATGTCACAAGATTAAAGAACAAAAGCAAATGAAGGATTTCTTGGCACTTATTGTACTATTTGTGGTAATGTGTGACAGAATGTATGATGTAATTAAAAGAGAAACTCTAATTTAGGTTTAGCTTGATTGAAACTGAAGGCTGTCCATTTTCAGTCAGTATATTAATTTTACACTGAATTCTAGCCATAGCCCACAGGCATGTTTGAAAACATGACACAGATAACTGCACTTAGCTTCCTAAAACCAATTTCTGCAGTGAAATGAGTATGTGCAAACAGTCATTGTTATAGGATGTACTCTGAACAGATGCTAAATATTGTCTATCTCTCTATCAAATGATTATAGAATTATCATGACCTAGAGTCAAAGTGTACTTGCAATATAAGCAGGCTAGTTCTATAACCAACTTAAAAACTATCTACTATTACAGAAATATTTAAATTAAGTCCAAGGCAAAGTAGAGGGATATGGTAAAACTTACTAGGAATTGGTTAAGAACAGTCAATGAATAAGCCAATCCTCCCCTTTCCATGCTTACCATTTTTCTCTTCAAGAATAAGTTCTGGAGAACTCATATAATATAAGTCACAGAGGCTCTTTGCATTTTCATAACCATCTGAAAAAAGAAATACAATTTTGCTTTAAAGATGCACACAAAGACACATGCATACACACAAAGACACACGGACAGACACCTCACCCATCCAGAGTTTATTCAATTAGCTGGCAGCAGTTCTTAAAACAGAGTTCTGAGAAGAAACAGTCATTCGCATTCCATCTTTTACTGCTATTCTATGAATAGCAGCTGACATTTCTCGTGCATACTTCTGTCTTACTTCAATTACCACTTTAACAAGAACAATGTCTATGTTTAAATTCTCTGCATGAATAGAAGACCATTTATCTACCTCCTGCATAGTCTATATTAATATCTTAAAAACATGTGGAAGATGTCCGGTACAAATCTCAGATGGCAAAGCTTTCCAGTAGTTGGAAGGTGGGGCTCCACTGATTACTTCCTACTTTGCTCCCCTTCAACCCAACAAACTCATCCAAGCAAAATTAGACAAACAGCTGCATTTTTTAAAATCTATCTATTCATCACATTTTTGAACCACTCTTCTCCCCGAGAGAGAGGCTTTCCGTACTCTTGAATTCTATAAATACATCTAGGACGTGTAGCTGCAGGGATTTAAGATGATGGAGGAGGGATTGAATCAGGGGTGGGTTCCTACCAGCATTGGTACTGGTTCGCTTCGCGCGTGTGCAGAGTTTAATGTAAATTGTTCTGGGCATGAGTGAAGAACATGAGGAACTAATAAAAGGGCAACAGCAGCGGAGACAGGGAACCAGTTCGGGGGCATGGCCAGCCTGAGTCGCTGCCAGTTCTGCGACCCAGGCCAAATTACCACTACTGGTTCGCCTGAACCAGGGCGAACATGTAGAAACCCACCTCTGGATTGAATGCAATATCTCCATATCCTTGGGAATTCTGATGTAGCACACTGTCCTTCCTCTATCAGGCATTTTAGACTAATCCTTCTTTTTGGAAGGCTAGAGATTTGGAGAAACATAAATGGCTCCACCCTTAAACATAGCCCAATAATTGCATGATCTTATGCATGTTTGCTCAGAAGTCTTTTCCACTGCCCTTGCTAGCTTTTAATGGTATGGCATGACACCTGCCTTGATTTTTCAACATACAAGTTAGAATAAAAATTACATTAAATAATGCATTACATTAAATTAATGGCAATAGGAACACCTAATAAAAGTCTTTCAATTACTTGGTCATTATTACAAAAATTGGATTAAAATTGCATTGTTTTTTACACGCAGAATGACATATCAAGGGTAAACATTGTGTCTCAGCACAATAGAAACTTTCCGGGTCTGAAAGAATGAGCTTGCACAAAGTCATCAGTCCAGAAAGTCTGTTTCCTGCCACGTTTATTTTTCTCACCATGTCTGTCTGAATGTACCTTTTATAACATCAACAACATTGCATTTAGGGTCAATACTTCCAATGTGTTTGGGATGTGCTGGATTAACTTCAACGTTTCCTCCAAACAACAAAGCTGCCAACAACAAAAACAAAGCAACATAAACGATTTCACAATAAAGAGGCCATGAACAGCATATAATTTATAGGTAGGGGCCTGATAATGACGGAAGAAAAACAATAGCCAAGGATTTACCACTTCAAAACAAGGATGATACTAAGCTATACTATATACCATGTATATAGAAGATTCCTTCTTATTCTTAAAAGTAAACTATTTGCACTTGTTTTACATTAGGGATTGTTATCCTATGGCCATTTTTATTGCCCCCCCCCCCAAATTCCCCTCTCTGATCTGGAAGAACTAAGGACTGTTTCCTACCATTTTGAGTCACAGAAAAATTATAGTTTAACTTCTCCACAAAGCCTTAAGAAGAAAAAATGGAAAACCTCAGCTCTGCTTGCATGCATGATACGGCGTTGCAGTCTCAATATCAGCATTATGCCGACTGTGAATCTTGGCTCACCAAAATCCAATTGAAATCCTTCACTTCTAAAAGTTTCCTGACCTTACTCCATAAAAACAATTCATCAAGTTAATAAAAGTACTTACTGTGCTGATTAAGCAACATTCGGATTGAAATCCGGCTCATGAAGAAGCGATCTAAAAAATACTGCACATTCTGACTAGTCACTGGGTCAACCCCATAGTTGTCCTTGTACTCAATCACACCTTGAGCCATGGTAGGAATGACATCATTGTGACGGTTCCGGATTGTTATCACAGTATCTTTAAAACTGAAAGCAAGTATGGCATATTTGTATTAAAATACGAGTACACCTGTCACTAAAAGCATATCGAATTTTAACTACCGCAAAAGCAAGACACTAAAGAAAGCATCCTACTAATCAACAAAAATTGTGTCGTGTTTAAAACAGTGTAAAAAAGCAATCTTTTAAAATGGGTTTTGGACTTCTAAACTCAAGGTATTCTAATAGCATAGTCACAATTATTTTTAGGTCAAGGTTATCATCCATATTTATGTTATGTCCTGCTTTGGTTTAGATACTTAAGAAATAGTGGCTGAGATTTAATGCGTAGACCTCAGCTAATAGGATGTTTCCAACAATCACAGGGCTTATTTTTTACCTATTTCTTTTTCTCTCAGTAGTCCTATGAATATTTTCACTACGTTTTGGAGAAATGATAGTGGTGGGTTTTAGAGGTCGCCGATATTTCTCTGTCAGCAGGAATTTGAAAGCTAACAGAAAGCACAAGTGCACTTTCAATTTCACTTTGTCAAATAAAACTTCTTCCTGTTCTATCATTTCTTCCAAAACATCTTTCAGACACAATCTAGCCATAGAAGCAAACATCTGTATTTATTGATATTTACTTCCGATTCCATTTTTTCAAAAGTCCAATTTTTTACTTTTTTTTCCTGTCATGTGGAGAAAATTCAAAGCAGGTCGACTTTCTCACGGGAAGGACTCTTTATAATTAATTCTAAATCTTACTTCAAATTTACCTGAACTTCTAATCCACTTAACACTTTTCTAAAATCAACATCTTAATTAGCTTTTTGCTGTTTATTTCAATTATTTTCAGTTCTGAAGCTTAAAAAAAGTAAGTTTCTTGACTTGTTAAGAGTTAAAATTTTAAAATGTTCTTCCAATAGGGCTGAAAGTATTTTTTAGACTTGTTGATCCAATTTCTAATATGTGCAAAGTAGTTAAGCAATTTTAGAATAGGATTAGTAAAAGAAACATGGAAACTTAGTGTCCTTTTAAAGACACCAACTCTGATTAGAGCAAGATGGCTATTTCCTCATCCCCCAGTGCTCAAAGCACTCCTCACAAGGATCAACTGTCTGGAGTACTTGTGGGTGATCTCCCATCTTCTTTTGACAGAGAGGTTGAAAGAGCCAGTCTACATTCTTTGCTATAGTTGTTGGTCCCCTTGTTTTTCACAGAGCTGCCTTCAGTCCACTATTTCTTCCTTCAAAGTCCATCTCACCATTCTTTTAACACAAAACACCATTAGAATTTTTCAGCCCAGCAGCTATTCAAATTCTAACAGATAAAAGTGTCCTCCTAATCCAGGAGTGTCCAAACTTGGGAACTTTAAGACTTGTAGACTTCAACTCCCAGAATTCCCCAGCCAGCCATGCTGGCTGGGGAATTCTGGGAGTTGAAGTCCACAAGTCTTAAAGTTCCCAAGTTTGGACACCCCTAACCTAATCTATCTCATCTCTGAGAGATTATGTACCCTAAGAAGGTCCATTTCCTTGGAAAATAATTTAATTTAATCTCTTCACAGCTAGCATGCCCCAATACGCTATAAATACATGACAATATAAGTAACAATTTATTACAACCTAAATCTCAGTAAGAATTTTTCTTAAGGATGAATGTCTGTGATTGGGTTTTGGACAGAACAATGTTATTGTGGTTGAATCTGAAACGAGTAAATTGAAGCAGAGCCATTAAAATTAAGTTACTCGAATTCTATACAAATTCACTAATTTCAATGGATAAACTCAAAATAAGACTATATCACTTCATTATTAATAAACCTTAAAGAAAAATTAAGAGACTAATCAATTGAACTAAAAACATTGATTGTACATATAGGTCAAACCTTGCTAATTTTAATACAGAAGTAATTCTAAATGAATTTCATAGAGTAGAATTTATTTCGTAAGTTTATTATTTTTAGACAGCCCCCCTGATAACTTACAAAGAATAAATTATTTAAAAGAATTTTTTCTTCATACTTAATATCCCCCTATTTTTTGAGATCTACATAATAAAAGAAATATAATAAAACTATGGCTCTGAATGTCTCATGTCACAGGACTGGCATAAGAAAAACTTAGATAATCCATTGTCTTTGAGAAGGCCAAAATGTCTCACCAAGAAACAGCTTCTGCATCATCAGCATTTTTGTCTTTAAAATCAAGGATCTCCTGCAGACTTTGCACATACCTAAAAACACAATTTCTGCATGTTTTATTTTTGTCATAAAGAAAAATAAACAATTTCTTTTCACCTAATAAAAGACAAGAATATAAATTTGCCAACGTAGTATTTCTATGACTACTTTCAAATTTCAGCACATTCTAATTTTTTTTAACAAGAGATAATTTTCAAATTTTTATTATTAATAGTCTTCATATGTAAGATAATAATTACTATTCATTTCTACAAGTGTGTATGAATGTCCATTATCTCTTAATCCAACCAAGGAGCAGGACATCTACTATTCGTAATAGTAGTAGGACATGGATTTTGAAAAGTAAAACACTTCCTAACTTTATCATTCTACATTCTAGCTACCCACTAAGTGAAGATTTTTTTCCTCACAACAAAAGGACTCCAATATATCAAAAACTCCTTCGAAAGGAAAGGGGAGCATTTTTTCCAGGTTTCCCCTTCCTTTTGCAAACCCTTCCTTTCTCATCATGTAAATTTGTTTCCATCCTACAATAGAGGCCCTCTTTCTAACAACTATTCAAAACCTGTTTCAAATGTTGCAGTGCTAGGTCCATTCACTTGGAAATAAGCTTGGCTAAATGAACTGTTTACATTCATGCAGCACTCTAAAGATAATTGGGTACAGAGATCAACCAGATGGTATCATTAATTCAAATAGGCCAAATCTGACTTCTTGAACAATTTAGGAAGGAACAGAACATCACTATGTAATGTTATTGCTACTGCCAATTTAGCACAATAATCTTGAGCAGAAAAAAAAAAACAGAGACAAGAGTTGCTATGTTCTCTCTTCAGCAAGAAGAACTTTTCATTCGAATCATGCTTTGATGCCTAGGCCTCGTTTTGTAAATATTAATATTAATTGAAGTCAGGCTCAGAAACCACAAGATGAAGTTGTATATGTGGGCAAGATATTTGCCCTTAGGATTTCTTCAAGTAAAGGATGATGGTTGACAGATTATGATATGTTAGGAGTCTGGGCTGTGAGTTCATGACCAGTGTTGGTATCTCCTGCCTCTGGCACAGAGCTATGTAGGTGGTGGGGGAGAAAATACAAGCCAGATGTCTACTCACTGTGCTAGATCAGTGCATGGATACTATTAGGTGCCTGATAAACAACCATAAGTCTAAGCTTCTAATATTTTGAATCTTAACATATCTTCGTAAAATATTCAAATTTGGTTTCTTGAGGCTTTGTTTAAAAAAGAAACAGGTTCTTACCAACTCTGAACAAGCTGAACTGAAGGTGTTTTAAGAAGGTTGTCTGGAAGCAGACTTATTTCTTTCATTATGTTTGCCAATCTTACAGGCAACTCTTGTCGCAGAAACATAAAAGAGGTTTTCTCACAAGCATTGTCAGATCCTATGGGGAAAATGTCATAAGGAAACAATTTTAGAACCACAGTTAAATAGATTATAAACAATTCATTATGCAGTTCATTCAGGATCATAGGGTGGTAAATAATAACAGCTTCTCTATGAAATCCTGGGTAACATTTTACCATTACAGTAAATATAGGTTTACATAAATTCAGAAAGTAGTAATCTGATGTTCAGAACTGTAGTAGTAGTTAGACTAATGTGGCTTGGTCTCCCATGAAGACCACATTGGATTCTTAACATTCATGATATTAGTTCAAGATACATAACATTTTATGTTACTGATTGCGGCTTTTTAGATATTTTAAACTATTCTTTTTTGAAGAAGCTAAGGATCAGTGAAAGATATTACAAAAATAAATTCTTCTTCACCACTACAGATAGTACTCAACTTAAAACAGTTTTTAGTGACTGTTCAAAGTTATGGCGGCACTGAAAAAAGTGACTTATGATTGTTTTTACACTTACGATTGCTCGCGTGGCCAAAATTCAAATGCTTGGCCACTGACTCATATTTATGACCGTTGCAATGTCCCGGGGTTATGTGGTCACCTTTTGCGACTTTCTGACAAGCAAAGGCAATGGGGAAGCCAGATTCACTTAACAACCATGTTACTAACTTAACTGCAGTGATTCACTTAACAACTCTGGTGTTAAGAGCCGGAAGTTAAGGGGATTTTTAGTAAAATGTTTTTATCTTTTTTAGGGGGTTCCAGGGTGGGGGGGGGTCAATCAGACCGGGAGGAGAGCCAGTGCCAGGCAAACAGGTGAGTCCAGGAAGGACGGGGGTGAGGTGGAGGGGGGGAAAACAAAGGTCACTCGAACAGAGGGTTGTTCTATTACAACGGTCGTGGGGAGGGGGGGATGCGAGGACAGGATAAGATCCCAAGGTCGGTTGGGAGACTGTGGCTATTGGTTACGCCCGGTCGCTTGTACCAACCCCTGCAGTCTAGGTGGACAGGAACTACAGAGCCAGGGCCTGCGGCTGATGCTTTGCAATGCAAGGTCTGTTACCAACAAGGCCCCCCTCATCAATGAGTTGATCTCAGAGGGGGAGCTAGACCTTGCAGGGATAACGGAGACCTGGTTGGGCCACGAGGGTGGTTTACCCCTCGTGGAAATGTGCCCACCAGGTTTCCGGGCATTCCATCAGCCCCGGGCCCTGGGTAAGGGTGGTGGGGTGGCGGTGGTTATTCGGGAATGTTTAGAGCCGAGGGAGTTCACTGTCCCTCAGATACCCGGGTGTGAGTCCCTTGGTGTGAACTGGGGCCCAGGGAGGCAGTGGGGCTTGCTGATTGTATACTTGGCTCCTTGCTATGCATCAGCAGCCCTGCCCGAGCTCCTCGAGCTAATCTCAGCGACGGCAGTTGAGACCCCCAGACTCTTGGTCATGGGGGACTTCAACTTGCCGTCGACGGGAGCGGCTTCCGAGGTGGCTCGGGAGTTCATGGCTTCCATGACGGCCATGGACCTGACCCAATTAGTTCAGGGCCCCACTCACGAAGGGGGCCACACACTGGACCTCATTTTTGTATCTGAACAGTGGACGAGTGATCTGGGAATAGGGGACTTAGTCATCACGCCCCTGTGATGGTCAGATCACTCATCCCTCCGGCTGGACTTCCCTGGCGCTATCCCCCACCGCGAGGAGGCGGAACCAGACTCTACAAGCTGGTACCGCCCCAGGCACCTCATGGAATCGGATAGATTCCAGACGGAGCTTGGGCCAATACCTGTAGCCCTGTCCCGCTCCCGCTCCGAGGACCTAGTGACTGCCTGGAATAGGGCAACGACTGGGGCCTTGGACCGGGTTGCGCCTTTGCGACCTCTCCTGCGGCATTGACCCACCCGGGCTCCTTGGTTTACTGAGGAGCTAAGGGTGATGAAGCGCCACAGGAGACGTCTAGAGAGCAGGTGGTGGTCCTCACGCTCCGAATCTGACCGAACACAGGTGGGAGCCTATTTGCGGACTTACCTTGTGGCAATGAGAGCGGCCAAGCGTAGGCATTGTGCCGCCCTTATTGCGTCCGCGGATAACCGCCCTGCCGCCCTGTTTCGGGTGACACGCTCCCTTTTATCGCAGGGGACGCGGGGGGCGCCCTTACAGGGAAGAGCGGAGGAGTTTGGGGAATATCTGCAGGACAAAATTGCTCAGATCCGGAGCGGATGGACCTCCGTCAGTGGACCAGACGAGCCGTCAACAGCGAGTCTTGAGAGACCATTCTGGGAGGAGTTTGACTCTGTTGCCCCCGAGGATTTGGACAGGTTGCGTGGACGGCTGCGGCCCACTACATGTTCAATGGACCCGTGTCCCTCCTGGCTGGTACTGGCAGCCTGGGAGGTGACACGAGGCTGGCTTCTGGGCCTGGTGAACGCCTCATTGGGTGAGGGATACTTACCAACCGCCTTGAAAGAGGCGGTGGTGAGACCCTTGCTCAAGAGGCCTTCGCTCGACCCAATGGAGCTAGCTAATTACCGTCCAGTCTCCAACCTCCCCTTTTTGGCGAAGGTTGTTGAGAATGTGGTGGCGCAGCAGTCTCCACGACACCTGGACGAATCCGATTATCTAGACCCACGCCAGTCCGGCTTCCGACCCGGGCACAGCACAGAGACAGCCTTGGTCGCGTTGGTCGATGATCTCTGGAGGGCCAGAGATAGGGGTTGTTCCTCTATCCTGGTCCTATTAGACCTCTCGGCGGCTTTTGATACCATCGACCATGGTATCCTATTGCGCCGGTTGGAGGGGATGGGAGTCGGAGGCACCGTTTTGCGGTGGTTCGGCTCCTACCTCTCCGACTGGAAGCAATGTGTGTTGACAGGGGGGCAGAGGTCGACCCTGAGGCCACTCACTTGTGGGGTGCCACAGGGGTCGGTCCTCTCGCCTCTCCTGTTCAACGCATATGTGAAGCCGCTGGGTGAGATCATCCGTGGTTTTGGGGTTGCGTACCACCTGTACGCTGATGATACTCAGCTGTACATTTCAACCCCAAACCACCCCAACGAGGCTGTCGAAGTGATGTCCCGGTGTTTGGAAGCCGTCGGGTTCTGGATGGGGGACAACAGACTCAAACTCAACCCCTCCAAGACTGAGTGGCTGTGGCTACCGGCACCTCGGTTCAGCCAGCTGACACCCTCCCCCCCGACATCAGAACCACCACCGACCTCCGCTCCTTCCGTCAAAAATTAAAGACTCACCTGTTTCAATCAGCTGGCCTGGCACTCTCTTAGTTTTGCCTCCCGGGGATATATTTTAACTGGGTTTGGGTATTTTAATTGGGGATGTTTTTTAGGGTTTCTATAGCATATTTATTTCTTGTACAGTCTCATCTCCTCCATTTAAATGTTTAGTATTTAATTGTTTTTATATTATTTATATTGTTATTCATGTATTTTATCTGCATTTTATCTGACTGTACACCGCCCCGAGTCCCTTTTTGGGAGAGGGGGCGGTTTAGAAATCCAAAGAAATAAATAATAAATAAATAACTGTGGCAGCAAAGGTCATAAAATGGAGCAAAATTCACTTAACTGTCTTGTTTAGCAACAGAAAGTTTGGGTTCAATTGTGGTCATAAGTTGAGGACTATCTGTGTTGAAGAGCACAGCCATTTCCGAAGTAAACAATGGCTTGATACAGATGTGGGAAAAGAGATAAAGCATATCAGAAGTCTTCAAGTGAGTATAGCTTTGTGGCAAAGTCTACAGATAACTTGAAAGGAATACCATTTCAGGGTATTAGAAAGAGATAAGAAAAAAATGTTGTGGACTATGTTGATAAGATTTAAAAATATCTTTCCAAGGAACATGATTAACAGGATCAATCCTAACTTTAGGTGGAACAAAATAGCATTTTGAATCTGGTTCAGCCCCCCCCCCCCCAAATTGGCTCATTATGCCTGTTAAATGTTTTGCATTCATCATTTCAAGAGGGGATCTTCAGTGTTGCGATGATGATGAGGTAACAGTGATATCTGCCTTCAAAAGCCATCTCAGAAGGCACCACTCCTAAAGATATCCTTAAAGGAAGATGTAGGAGATAATGCAGGAAAAGTGCAGAGCTCCATCAGCTACTCCTACATTTAGGAATAGGAGAACCACAGAATTTTCAATATATAAACTGAACCTTGCTCTCTACCCTGTACTGGTTATTACTCAATGCAAAACATTGAGGATAAAGGTAAAGGTTCCCCTCGCACATTTTGCTAGTTGTTCCCGACTCTAGGGGGCGGTGCTCATCTCAGTTTCAAAGCCGAAGAGCCAGTGCTGTACGAAGACATCTCCCTGGTCATGTGACCGGCATGACTACACGCCAAAGGGGCACAGAACGTTGCTACCTTCCCACCAAAGGTGGTCCCTATTTTTCTACTTGCATTTTTGCATGCTTTCGAACTGGTAGGTTGGCAGAAGCTGGGACAAGTAACCAAAGCTCACTCCGTTACGTGGCGCTAAGGATTTGAACCGCCGAACTGCCAACCTTTCTGATCAACAAACTCAGTGTCATAGCCATTGAGCCACTGCGTCCCTTTTAAATGCAGGATACATTGGTGTCAATATCTGATTGTTTTGATTATGATACCAATACCATATGCATTAAAACTTCTAAAGCTAAATAACAGTATTAATAGTGATCAGTGCAATATCCAATTGGATATTTTTTACTAAAGTTCAGCAGAAATTGTAGTCATGTTACAGAATTCACATTTGGTAGAACCAAAAGAATTATGATTTTTTTTCTCCAAGGGTTTCTATAATTTTTTTCATACAACACTGCACATGAAAGAGTTACATTGCTAGACTATAACTTATCAGTCCTGTCATCTCAAACAAACATACTGAAGCAAATGGCAGTTGTAGGTTTGAGAGATACTGCTGGGGAAAAAAAAATATCCAAAGACAATCCTATATTCTTTTGGATTGTGAAATGAAAGCTACAGTAATTTTGAGTAATTTTAGCAATATGCAGTACTGGTAGTTTGCTCTATGCATATTAATACAGTGGAATATTATAATTTCTTAAGCAATATTAGCTAGAGTAGTAGGCCTATCATTTAGCTAAAGTAACTATTATTAAGAGAAAAAGAAAAATCACTAAGGATGTATGTGGACAAATATTTGTGACCCAAACATGCATTTTTATACACACAGACTTGCACATCCACTTAAGACAGAACTTCAAAAATACGAAATGCTAATGTAACAACCTGTAAAATAACAATCCTCTGGAAAATGGGACGGTCTTTGAAACCGAAGATTTGCCCTTGAAAAACACCAGCTGTGACCTTAGCATAGCCAAATGTTCCATATGTTTCAGGCTCATTCAAACTCCAGCCATCACAGTTCAAATGGAATTTGGTGCAGGTAGTCCTTGACTTACGATCACAATCAAGCCCAACATTTCTGTTTTTAAAGTGTTTTAAGTAATTCACTTAATTTTACCCATTTTACGAACTTTCTTGCCACAGTTGTTAAGTGACTCTGGCTTCCCCATTGCCTTTACTTCTCAGAAGTTCGCAAAAGGGGATCACATGATTCCAGGACACGGAAATGGTCATAAAGACAAGTCAGTTGCCAAGCACCCGAATTTTGATCACAGGACCAGGAGGCCACTGCAACAGTTGTTATCTAAAAGTGTAAAAAATGGTCATCGGTCACTTTCAGCGAGGGGGGTCCTCTGTGCCGTTGTTAACTTTGAACGGTCACTAAACGAACCGTTGTAAATCGAGGACTAACCCGGCCGCCCAAAACGTGAGACACCATACCGTGAGTCTAGAATTCTTTGCATGACAACACCCTTCGTTGCACAACGCCTTTGGGTAATAAGCACAACTTTTGTGTTGCATTTCGGGGATAAAGGGGCGCGCCAACATTCCTTTTTCCATCTCTACTCGCGTCCCTGGAAGTCGTGGAGAAGGAAACGGGTCGACAGGGCGAAGGCGAGGGCGGGGGCACGCTCCTCCGCGGCTAGAGCGGGAAGGGGCGGCTTCGGCTGCAGCCTCCGCGCGAGGCCTCGCTCCGCTCGCCGCCTTCGAGGCCCGGGGTTGGTAGTGGAAGCGCCTTTCCCCGCAGAGAGGGGGGTGACGGTTCTCCCTCTGGGGAAAGAAAATGGTCGGCCTAAGGGGGAAGGGGGGAAGACTCGCAGAGGAAGGAACCGCGCAGAGGAGGAGGAGGAGGAACCCGGGCCGGGCGGTGGGGAAGCGACCCCGTCGCCACTCACCGAAATCCAGGAACTGCTTCATGGAAAGCGGGGACGGGGAGAAGCGGCAGTAGAAATCCACCTGCTGAGGGATGGTGTTCAGAGGGGAGACGCTCCTCAGCAGCGCCCGCAGCAATCGCATGGCGGCGGCGGCGGCGGCGGCGGCGAACACCCGGAGGGGCGCCGGGCAAAGCAGCGGGACGACGGGAGCGTGGCTGGGATTCCGCCTCCCTCCTTGCAGCTCGCTTGCAGCCTCTTGTCAGAAAGGGGCGGCCGCCTAACCGGGCCCCTTTCCCGGCCCGGCGAAGGAAGGTCCTAAGCCCTAAGGGATAAAGGAGCTCCAGCTCGGGCCAGGGCCCGGGCTATTTCTTGCCCTCCGTAGGGAGAGGAGGAGGCGGGCGGAAAGGCGGAGCCGCTCGGGTCGGCCGGGGAGGAGCGAAAGTGCGGAGCCCGAGCGGTAAGAAAGGAAGAGCGAGAGCCCTCGCTCGGCTCCTCCAAGCTGGGAGGATCCAGGTCCTGCGACTAGGAACTCAAGCCTCCCCGCCGTTTTTTCCTTTGCAAACAGGGGGCTCTGCGTCGCCCAGGAGGTGGGCTCTCTTTCCCTCCATTCCCCTTGCAGAGTTTTCAGCGGGACGGTGCCTGGTTGCTCCTGCCTGCGAGGTACGAGCGGCTTGACGCCCAGGGCGCCTAGGTGAGCAGCCCTGCCTGGATCTAGGCCAGTAGAGGTAGTCCTCGACTTACGACCTCAGTTGAGCCCAAATATTTCTTGAGTGAATTTTGCCCCATTTTACCACCTTTCTTTTGGGACGCGGTGGCTCGGTGGCTAAGATGCTGAGCTTGTCGACCAGAAGTTTGGCGGTTCGAATCCCTAGCGCCCCATAACAGAGTGCACTCCCATTACTTGTCCCAGCTTCTGCCAACCTAGCAATTTGAAAGGATGTAAAAGTGCAAGTAGGAAAATAGGAACATTTGGTGGGAAGATAACAGGGTTCCGTGGGCCTTTGGCATTTAGTCATGCCAGCCACATGACCATGGAGACCATCGGACAGCGCTGGCTCTTCGGCTTTGAAACGGAGATGAGCATCGCCCCCTAGAGTTGGGAACATATTGTGAGGGGAACCTTTACCTTGCCACCTTTCTTATTACCGTTGTTAAGTGAATGGCTGCAGATGTTAAGTTAGTAACACTGTCGTTAAGTGAACCTAGGTTCCCCATTAGTTTTGCTTGTCAGAAGGTGATCACATGTCTCCAGGCCACTGCAACCGTCATACATATGAGTCAGTTGCCAAGCAGCTGAATTTTGATCGTGTGACCATGGGGATGCTGCAATGATTTGTAAGTGTGAAAAATGGTCGTGTCACTTTTTCACAGCCATTGTAACTTTGAATGTTGACTAAATGAACTGTCGTAAGTCGAGGACTGCCTATTGGCTCTACTGTCCATTTCCCTTGAGATTTATGAATCAGAACATCATGACAAGTCAATTCCAATTTATTCTGTTAATAAATTGGAATGTCCCAGGGCTTCTATAGCAACTGGAAAATTAAAGCACGTTTCTTTGGAATTGTCATAATTTTGGACAAAGTTTCTCTACGTGTGCAGGCATAATAGCTTTTACATTTTATTCTTAAGATTGTAAATATACCATAAAACTGTGCAGTTTTCCCCTCATTAAAAAGCATCTAGTTTGTTAATTGTTCTCGATTATTTTGATACAGGTAGTCCTTGACTAATGACCACAATTGAGCCCAAAATTTCTGTTGCTAAGTGAGACATTTGCTAAGTGAGTTTTCCACTTTGTGACTTTTCTTGCCACAGATGTTAAATCGCTGCAGTTGTTGTTAGTAATATGGTTGTTAAGTGAATTTGGTTTCCCCTTTGACTTTGCTTGTCAGAAGGTTGCAAAAAAGTGATGACGTGTCCCCGGGACACTGCAACCATCATAAATATGAATCAGTTTCCAAGCATCTGAATTTTGGTCACATGACCATGGGGATGCTGCCATTGTCATAAGTGTGAAAAATGGTAATTAGTCACTTTTTTCAATGCTATTGTAACTTTGATCACTAAATGAATTGTTGTAAGTCACGGACTACCTGTATTTTGCTTTGCTGAAACAAACATCAGTACAAGTCAGTTTCATTAATTTCCCAGAAAATATAGACACGTGCTGCAATCTGATGCATGTAGTGTATAGAAGAAAGACAATAGTTATGAAGTCTAGAATTTCTCAATTCGCATGGTAAGTAATTATCCATTGGAAGGGAGTAGATATCTTTGCAAGTTCGTGTGCCTTCTTTAAGGCAATCTTCGGTGGTAGTTAAGATTTTGGCCTAATGATGCAAAATTGAGTGAGGAAGCAAGCAGGACCAAGCTTTTTAAACACTTTTTATTGGCTTTTGTTAAGCATAGTTAAAGCCGTGTAGGACAGAAAAAATGGTCTAAGTGCAGGCTTCAGGTAGGAGCCGATTATTTGATAATTTGCAAGTATTATAAATCTTACAATGCCACTACTAACCTTGTGTTCTCAGTTGGGGATCTGTATAGAAATGCCTACTTTATAGTCTGATTTGTATTAGCAAATGATTAGAATTAACAATGATTGGAAGTATCACTCAAAGCATAGTACATTTAGTTTACATTTCAGAGGAAGCAGAGGTGGGCTGCTGCCATTTCGGACAGCTTCGCCCGAACCGCTTGTTCCAATTCTGTGCAGTTTGGAGAACCGGAAAATCGGACCACCAGCTAGCCCGCCCATTTTTTGAGCTGTTTTTCAGGCCATTTTTGGGCCAATTGCAGGCCTGTTTTGGGGGCATTTTCAGGCCATTTTTGGGCTGGGTTTGCCCGGGAAAATGGCCTGAAAATGCCCCCAAAACCAGGCTAATCTTTGGGCCATTTTCAGGCAGTTTTCAGGCAATTTTTCGGCCAAAATCGGCCTGAAAAACACCCTAAAAAAGGCTTGAAAATGGCCCAAAAAACCTGGATACAAGAGGAAGAGAAGCCAAGTGAGACAGATCCAGATGTGTCCCGGGTCCCCATGTCCCAGCAGCAGCAACCTCACACTCTTCTCTGCTGTTCCCCTTCTTCACACAGGATCGCCCAGCAATGGAGACGGAGAAGAAAAAGCAGGCGGGCAGCATTTCTGTGTGGCACTCTCCCCTCAATGCTAGGAGCCGCCGCTGCCCCCTTCTCCCTCTCTGTCTCTGCTGCTGGCAATCCTGTGCGAAGAAGGGGCCTAGCAGAGAGGGGAGAGTGTGAGGTTGCTGCTTCTGGGATGAGGGGACGTATCTGGGTCCAGCTTACCCAGCTTCTCTCCCTCTTGCAGCCAACTTTCCCAGTCTAGTTTGACACAGTCTCTCTCTGTCTGTCTGTCTCTCTCTCTCACACACACACGCACTCAGGCACACACACAAACAGATTGGATCTTTCTTTCCTCCCTCCCCCTCCCCCACTGGAGACTCCTGGATTCCCTCCCCAACCCTACCTGTTCTATACAGGTACCACCCACACAAGTGACATAGAGTTGGCCACGATACTCAGTCACATGACACTCCCCACCCACACTCACTCAGCCAGTTATTAGGGCCGAGAACCGGTTGGTAAAAAATTTGGACCCCACCTCTGAGAGGAAGGAGAGACTTGAAGAACTTTAGGAATACTGCCCTCTATTGGAGAGCAATATATTATCAAGATAGGCAAATATGGATTGGCTATAATCAGCCAAACCTGTAAATTAAATGGTATTTTAATTATTAACCAAATGGTTTTTACTGATCTTCCTCTCATTCCCCCTAGTCATGTTATCTCAGAGGCAAAATAAAAGAGGAGAAAAAATTCTAAAGCCAAGCAGGGCTTTGAGAAGTATCAGAAATAAATTCTGTTGAAATCTCTCAGGGTTAATAGGGTTTCAGTTAATTTTAGCAAGTACCCCACAACCAGGAGGTGTGCAGTAGTTACGTATATATCACAGTGCAACATTTACCGTAGCTAGGACCTGGTTTCTTCTTTTGCTGGGGGTGGTTAAAGGGTTTGGATTTTTTTAAATTAATTGATAAAATTTAAAAAAATACTGCACTTTAAAGTTCTGGAATTAAAGTGTTATAAAATAACTTCTAATAGATTTAGCTTGGTAAGTAAAATATGCTTTATAGCCACATGGTTTAAATACATTTGAGTAATGTATTTGAATTAGGCCCAACAAAAGACAATACCTGTTGAATTAACCACCAAGTCTTGTTTTAGTCAGGTGAGAGGATAATATTCTGTTATGCCCATGAGTAAGAACCTTGTTTGGAGTTTACAAGGCAAACTTTCTAGCTTACAACCCTTTCCACGCCTTGCCACTTATCTTTTTCCCTAGTGAGCACTGAATTAAGTAACTGTCTAATAACACAGCTGTCTTCATGACTCAGCTGGAAAGAAATTTATAACTAGTTCTGGATTCCTAATTCACGTGTTCAGTGAGGTAAAATATGTCAGAAACATATTCTGTTTAATAGCACATACATCTTAGCCTCCTGCCAAGCTGAAATAGTTAACTTAATCATCCCAGCATAATTTAACCACCCCTATATATTTTGTTTTATGCTACTTATAACACTTCATTTTAATCAATTACTCTTTATAGTGAAGAAAAATACTCATATTTAATTCTGCTGTCTCTTAATTTTACTATGTATATATGTAACTGCCCATAATTCCTGGGTTTAAATTTAAACCAAAAACTGGCTTGCTAGCTTTAAATCTCCCAAGCTTTTTTTCAATTCACTTGTTGAGCATATATAGAGGGAGGTAAACATTCAATTTAACAGATTAGGGAAGGGGGGAGGGGGAAATCATTGCATCCAAATATTTGTTAAAAGCTACAAAATTGCAAATGGGATTTTATGCATGCATAGTACTGTTTTGTGCACTGTTAATGAATAGATTCTGCCTACCGCATGTGATACCTGCTAAACTAAAGTCTGATAAATTGAGAACTTATTCTGTATTTATTCAGTCCAAACAAATGTGTTTGGCTCTGAGAATTAAACCATAAACCAGTCAGCCACTTTTCAACTGAACTGCTGTGTGACTATATTCAATATAGTTATTTGGTGAAGGAAGTCATGCAAACACCAAAAATGATGTAAGTGGAATAAATTCTGGTTAAGATAACTATTGATAAACATGCACACACAGCCTCTGAATATTATTTGAGAGCATAGCTAGCTTAGTTTTACCTTGCCTGTTAAGATGTAACTTTTTTGATAACTCTCTAATCACCAAAATCTTATGACAGATTCTGAAGCCGTATCTCAATTATTAGTCCTCTGTGGGGATTTCTATAAAAAGGCATTCTTAGTCCTCAGTAACTACTGTGACCCTTAACTGAAGTTGAAATTAAAGAGGCAATAAAAGATCTGAAATTGGATAAAATTCTATAGATATAACAATATTGTGTGTAATATCCTAGGAGACGTTCCAAAACTTTCTGGCTAAAACTGTATCTCAAATAATGAAATAGTTTTAGGAATATGAAGAACTTTTTTATGGAAATAAAGTTTTTTATTTATACAGAAGGAAATTAGGAGAGTCGGACTGACTTTTGTTTAATCAAATGAAAGAGATAAGCTTTTCATTGCAATATTTGCAGAAGAGAATATATTTTATAACTGAAATGTTACATCCTGATCAGACTAGTTTTGTTTCAAAAAGATGTCTGAGGTAAAATGTCAGATCTATTTTGAAGGAAATCAGAAAGATGTTTTTAAAATGTGGCTACAATCTTCCTTAATGTGGAAAAAGAATGATAATCTAGAATGATTTTATTGTTTGCACCATTCACAAATGAGTTGCGGTTCTAACTTTTTAACATGGATACAGAATATTTATAAAACAAAAAGCCAAGATAATAACTTTTTATCACAATGTTATAAAAGGATCCACTTTTCCTGATTTGTCTTGTTTATTACTAAAAAAAGAGGCATCGTTCAATATCAGTTTTTTATGCTTGTAAAATGTTGAGGGTAATTGTGTGACATTAATAATTAATAACTGTGTAACATTAATAATTAATAAATTGAATAGTACTTTGGACAGAACGTTTGTTACCAAGTCTACTAAAATAGATGAATAGAATAAGCTATTTGAATGATGCATTTAACACTTGCTGGTTTTTAATGTAAGAGGTTCCCAATCTAAATCTAAAATATTTATTTCTGTACTCGGAATAGAACTCCATTTTTGCTATAGACCAAATATCACAGCTGTATTAGATAAATGTTTTGTTATACATATTATATAGAGCAGGGGTGTCCAACTCACATTGTCACGGCAGTGTCACGTGACTTATCAGGACTTTCCCCCCCCTTTCGCTAAACTGGGCGAGGGCATGGTCAGCGTGTGACGCATCCAGCCCATGGGACAGGAGTTTGACAGCCCTGATGTAGAGCCTCCTGAAGGCAAGGAGAAATTGGATAGTGGTATATTCCTCTTCTCTTTAGGTACATGGTACATAGAATTCTATGTGATTTTATATTTACATATAAATAGTTCAGTATATCGTGCAGAATTCAGCCAGGCCTTATTTACTAAAGGCCATATTTTGTTTTGCCCTGTACTTGATTGGTCTCCAATCTTTCTGGCTTTGTGGACTGGCAGCAGGATGGGGGAGAGGGGATGGTTCTGTGTGCGCACTCATGCGTATATTCCATTCATGCAAAAGGCAGGCACTCACGTGCCACTTGCACAGCCCAGTTCCTAGAGACCCTTAGTGTACTTGATGAGATATTGGTATAGAGTAGGATAATTTTTCTCATCTTCAGTTGAGAACCTTGAGAAATAGATACTTAACTTTAGGATGATCTCAAAGACCCCCTGAGACCTGATTCCTTGGTAAGGCTCTTCAACTTTGAACCTTGATTGTTTCAGTCTTGGTAAAATGGCAAATCATTCCAAGATAAAATATTTATCCTTCTTGTTCTTCGTAAAAATCCAGCGGACACAATGCAATTTAAAAGTTGGTATGTTTAATTATGCTTCAGAACTTATATAGTCAACACCCTCTCCCTTGCTTCATGGAATGGAGCTTCAGGAGGTTGCTACACATTTGCTGACCTTTCAAGATTGATCTGCCATTATGTTTCCCATGTTACTAATTGGAAGATAAATATTTGCAATTATTGTCTTGTGTTTAATAGTTTGCCAGACCCAAGCGCTGTGCAACCGGGTCAGCACCCATTCCTGTCCCAGTTCCTGCCCACCTAGCAGCCGAAAGCGTGCAAATGCAAGTAGATGAATAGGTACCACTTTGGTGAGAAGGTAACAATGTTCTGTACACCTTTGATGTATGGCCATGCTGGCCACATGACCATGGAAATTGTCTTCCGATAACGCTGGCTCCCTCATCAAGAAACAGAGATGAGCACCGCCCCCTAGAGTTGGGCATGACTGGACAGGGAAACTTTATTGCTGCTTTGGCTTATGTTATATTCTTCAGTATTCCTGTATATTCCCTATTTTCTGTCTCATGTGATTATATTATTTTCATATACAGGTATTCCTTGCTTAACAATGATATTGTGATTACCAATTCTGTAGCCAAGCAACACAGTCATAAAGCGGGATGTCATGTGATTATGTCAACTTCTAGAGGTGGTTGTAGCAGTTCCAACTGCTGTCTTTAGGTGAATCCTATACAGTCGTAGTGTCCCAAGCTCACATGATCACCATTTTCAACTTCCTGTCAGCTTCCCCACTGACTTTGCTTTTTGGATGTCAGCAGTAAAGGTCACAAATGATGACCATGTCACTATGGGACACACTGCAACTGTTGTTATTGTAACCCTGTTGCCAACCAACTGAATCACAATCCCATGCCCATGGAGACATTGTAACCACAACTATAAGGAATCCTCATAGGTCCCTCTCATTCAGCACCATTATAACTTCAAACAATTGCTCAATAAGTGGTTGTTCAACAAGGACTACCTGTATTACCTTAGAATTAAGCCTTAAATATTGTTATTGGCTTGAGTATTGTTTCCAAATCCAAAAGAATTATAGAACCTGTGATGCAACCCTCCAAATTTAGATAAGTATATAAAAATTACTAACTAACCAACACATAATTATTACCAGCATAGAAATTGTTTTCATACAAAATTTATTTCACATATTTATTGACATATCCACATGTAATTTTCAGGCATGATGCAACATTAGATGTTAGTAACAATTAATGTGGAAAATAAATATCTACCAGTGATGTGACTCAAGATGATACTTTTACTTATTGATTACATATTTATTTTTTTCTGGCAAACCACCAGAATAACCAGTTAGTTTTAATGAAAAATTATAGTAGTGTTTCAGTTACTTTTTCGATTGAATAAGCCCATTACAGAGATGGAGTTTTAAATAACATTTATCCATCACATCTAAGGTTGTGGGATGATTTTTATGGGCCACATATAAATAAAGTGGATGGAGGAGACAAAACAGCAGCATTTAGTGGATTAATGTCAGGCACCAAATTTGTACCCGAAGCTTCAAAAAAGAGCTTATACCTTTTAAGTTAAAAAAGCTTTATGAAAAATAATTTGTATAAAATGTGTGGTCAAAAAGGTATCTGGATAACCATAAAAAGTGGAATGATAGAAATTGACGTTAATAACTAGAAATCAAACCTTGGAACAAACTGTCATCCTGCACCAAACAACATATTTTTATTCTGACCTACACAGCACAAGACATATATATATATATTAGGGCGTGTCAAATTTTTCAACTTTCAATTTCCAAACATTAAGGGTGCTCAAAAGTTGTGACATGCCTTGGGGTTTGTAAAGATATTTTGGTTACTTTAATACAATTTAGATGTGCTTGGTAAGTACAACTAAATATCATAACTTTTTAACATTTCATTTGTTTTGTGAATACCTGTTTTTTAAGGTAAATACTTACAGGTTTGCATAGTTTATATATGTTGTTAAATTAGATCTGTTAGCGCTGTGCTATGTTTAGCATTTGATTCCAAGAAAGCACTTCAGGGCACACAAGACCACAAATGCAGCATCCATCTAAAGCTCACCAGAAAAGATAAGGCTACATTTATAGAGCTACAGTGCAATGTTCAGTCCCATGTGACCTGAACATTCTACGTGGAATTAAATTGCAAAGCCCTGCATTGCACAGTTCCAAAATCTACCTTCTGATGGACCATTGGAATTTCATATGCTGTAAATGCTAGCATATGTATATAATACTTAATCAGTACCAACATTTTGATATAATAAGACCATAATTACATTTATTACAAGTTTCAAATGGCATTTTATATGGAACTATTCTTAAATTTTAGAAATGTAGAAATTACTCAGTAGTCCTTAACCCGTCCATTAAAACACCATAGTTAATTTAGTGAATTTATATTTTGGTTCAAGGGCTATCACTTCTGTACTATTTAACCTTGTTCCAAACACAGAACAAAGAAAACCGTTGCCCCTCCCCACTCCAATAAGCACTTGCTATATTTTCAATTAAGTTAGTCATATAAAACTTCTATAAATATCTGTAAGTATGCATTAGCGCACAAATTACTTAGAAGATACATCTCTAGTACATAATTTAGAAATACATAAAGAAGAGGTTTCTGAGAATATTCTAGTCATTGGAATTTAAAAAGTTATTGGCACATTTGGTGGGAAAAAGTTCACTTTTATTCACTGAACTTGAGATGCTATTGCTCACTAATCAAAAATCTTTGGCTTAACCATTAGTTAAAGACAAAGATTTATGGTAAAAATAAATATATAAGAATGACTTACAGTATATACAAAAAGTACAACCAATATTCAAGCTTTAAAAAAGACAAAACCTATGTATATATCAATGCAGGCTTTCATAGGCAATGTTAATCCAATGGTGAGGAGATGTGGGGCTAAAGAATGTGGTCTAATTCTTTAGGATCCTGATATTTTGCCAGCAATTGTGGCTGCTGTCTTCAGAGGTGAAAGTGGCCTGCTCTCTAGTACACAATTGTTGACAAAATGAATTAGACCATAATCTATTAACCCAGACACACATCATCATCAGAAAATCTGTATATATTTGGTGTAAGCAACATTCAGCAATGCTAATTTTTAAAACATGACCTATTGCACATTAAAGATTGTTTTTAAGCCTGATGCTCACACACCTAGTCTTAGAATGTGGAATTAGCAGATTTAGAGACCGCAAATTTACCTGAAAAACACGTGTCCATATCACTGTGTACAATAGCGGAATTTTCTGCACACTCGATTAGTACATAATCAGAGTAAATAGTGCCTTTAAAACAGATGCAGAATGCCAAGGTCTCCCTCCTCAGAAACATAAATTACTATTTCTAGACAAGAAGGCTTTTGCGGGAACATGGTTACAAGGTAATTGCGCTTTCCTTTAGAAATTCAGCCATACAACATTGCATCAATTTGTGAATATAAAGAGTTGGATCCACATGAAATTAGTTGCAGTTAACTCCCATTGTTTCAAACAGGGTCAAAATGCAACTAAGTCTAGAAGATCCAAAATCATTCACTAGTAGATATCTACTGCCAAAAAAAAAACCACCCCAAAGTTACAAATATCAGCAAATGTTTGCTTCCCTTAATACGCACTTTTTCCAGCAATTTACCCCTTAAAAGCAAAAAAATCCAAACACTGCAGTTCCTAACTCCTGAACAGAGTTACATAGTACAAGCTAATCTTCCTGATGTTAGAACCAGTTCTTAATGTCATGGTTTAGTCCTATTAATGTAAATTATTAACTTCTGTCCATATGTCCATATCTCTCACTTCTGAATAATCAGTCAGCCATGAAATTAGTGGGATTAAAGTAAACATATTCTGGGCTTGGAGATAGGAAAAAAATCTTAGTATCTTGATGGGCAGATGAGTTTGAAACCCCCAATTTTATTTTAAGCATTCTGCGACCAAAAGGAAATCAAAGTCAAGTAACTATCCACAAATGAGAAAGAATGATAGGTTACGTTACTTTCCATCTCATCTGGAGTTCCATAGAATTTGCCTGACAAAATACTTAGTATTCGCTTCTGATATTTAAATAGTGTAGGCAAATATACTGAAATACGTCTATTCATTGTTGGGAAAATTATCTTGCTATCTAACATTTGATGAGAGAAGGTGGGATCAAAGGAACAATGTTAAGGCTTGACCTAACACGTAATTCAGACTCTGGAAATAACAAGTAATTGTAGTTCAGTCAAATTTTGCCAAGAGCATTCCAACAAACCACACAACTCAGGGTGCTTCCCTTCTCTTTTAGACCGTGGCCAGATGTCCTTGCCCAGACAACTAGTTTCAGTGTATTAATTTTTTTTCTGAAAAGCAGCCAAATGCTCTCAAGACTAAGCTGGAAGCAGCCAAAAAAAAAACCAACCCCAACTGGGAAAAATTCATATAGCTCCATTTCACTAAAAAAAAAAAAGGTAAATCTATCCGGGTTGATAATTTGGATTTTAACTGCATTTTCCCCCCAAAAGACTAGAGATTAGTTAATGCATAGAAGATGGTTTAGGGTGTCTTAAAATTTAGATCTGTAACACCAAACAACTTTGATATGAAAATAACATTTATAAAACAAACAGGTTTTCACTTTGCATCCATCAAGTTGCTCAAAGACATCTTAAAATCCATTCAATCTTTTAAAGTTCAGCTGGGATCCCTAGGAAAAACTCTCGTTTCCATTCCATTTTGTGATCCACTGTTTTTTTGCATGGTTCTCTTTTCCATCTTTAATCTGCCTTTCCTCCTTACGAATTCTTACAGCATGGTAGCGGGGGATGCTGTCATCGTACCTGGAACGCTGGAAGAACCCGCACTATAGGAAGGAAGAGAAAATGTCACAAAGCTCAATGTTATTAAACAAGTATGGTCTTACCCAGCCTGGAGACCCCCAGATATGTTGCATTGCAATCTCCTCATCTCTATCTTAAAGAAATATATTGTCACAGAGTGTACATTTAAAGAAAGGGAGGGACAAATACAATACTGGATGTACTAAAGGAAAGTCTCACCAAGATTGCAATCTAAGCTTGCCAGGAGAACTGTCAAACTCAAATTTATTTTACAAAAGTAAAATCTCTTTGTAGTCAACCTGGTAATATTTTTTACTTAGACCATAGTATAGAACCATACCTAATTTACCTGGCTCAGTAAAAGTATACAAATTGATCATTCACTTTCTGATTTATACCCAATAAAACATCTTTGGGAATCTATTCCAACGAATCTATGGATTATGGAGACTAGAGATCAAAATTAACATAGGCTTGGCATCAGAATACACCATGGCCAAATGCCAAAATCCAGGCCACAGACAACCTGCCAGAACTTAGGTCAAGTTCAAAGTTAATTTAAAGGCAGGCACACAGAAAAGTGTCATCCAGGTAGCTCTCATTTCCTCATATCCCAAAACATTATTTTAAGAGAGAGAGACACTGGAGAAAGATGGGGAGAGTAACGTCATCCAATTTGTGCTGCTCATAGTGTTGTTCTTCGCATGAATGAATGTAAATATCAATCCAACTCTGGATCTAAGCTTTCTTTTTCCCCTTATCATGCAAAAAAAAAAAAAAACGGGCTGAAAGAAATGCAGCTCAGGAATGTTGCAGCATTTTCTTCTCACTGAATTGCACCTTCCTTGCAAATTTCCCCGGGTATAGGAATTGTTACGGAGCTTTGCTTGGGAAATTACAATTGCCTGAAGAACCCCATGAAGCCTTGGATAGGGAGGAAGCTACTGGCCATGGGGCTCAGTTCTGAGAGGAAAAAAGACAGCATTGCCTTGGTACCTCAGAGGGAACCTCATGCAGGTCTCCATCTACCTAGCTGAGCATTGTGTTTTCTCACCTATTTTCCAATATTTGTAATCATAGTTTTGAGTTTCCACCCTGCGTATGATTCTTCTGTGCTTTATTATTATTAAAATTACAATGAATCATGTTTCCTTCTACTAACAAGGTCTACAGGCGCTTTCACCCTATGTACAAGAAATGTCAGGCAACAAGGCTAGCAGATCTTCAGAAGATAGGTCATTTAGCCGTGATGGCAAACCTATGGCATGTGTGCCACAAGTGGCATGGGAAGCCATCTCTGCAGGCACGCGAGCCGTTGCCCTATCTCAGCTCCAGTGCGCAAGCATGTGCTGGCCAGTTGATTATCGCCATCTCCGGAGAGCCGGGAGAGGCTGTTTTCGCCCTCCCTAGATTCCAGGAAAATCTCCGGAGCCTGGGGAGGGTGAAAAACAGAACTTTCAGGCCTACCGGAAGTTCAGAATCAGACTGTTTCCAACTTCCGGAAGACCTCTGGAGGGCTGGTTGAGGCCGTTTTCACCCTCCCCAGGTTCCAGGAAAACCTCAGGAGCCTCGGGAGGGAGAAAAAAAGGAACTTCCGTGCACGCACATACAATTTCGTCACATGAGGACAGAAACATTCGCCATCACTGTCATATAGCAATCCTCATTTTTGTTTTTCAAATGGCCTGGATCAATAACTTATTATTCAGACTATTGCCCGGAGATGTCATAAGATTATTATTATTTTTTTGGTCATGTTAATTATTTAAAATTCACAATGTTTCTCCTGCCCTTCAACCCATTTGGTCAACATACAACCTGTATTTATAACCCATACTTGGCACTTTACTGTATAACTGTTGTAGCAAAAACTCGGTCAGAGAAATACATTTTGATCAATTTGAGAAGCCTTCCTAGCTGGGACTTTAGACATAAAATAGCAAAAGAAACTGGCCATTTCGACAATCCAGGTGCAATACACATTTATATCTATGCATTCAAGGTAAACACAACATTAGCCAGCATGCAATAGGAAATCTTTAGAGAAAAAAATGCATATCCAAGTACAGAGAAAATAAAATGAAAATTCTGTAGTAAACTTCCATAAAAAGTGAGAATTGAGAATTGCCTTATAGTGGAAAGAGCAACCATAGCAGTAAAGGCTTTTGGCATGCATTCGTGTTAATAAAGCTTTTATCTGCTCACTAAAAAAGTAAAAATATGTCTTGCATTTCAAAACACAGTCCTTATCTTACTGACGCTTATTGATTCACAATCATGGACAACAGTGGTTAACCTTTAAATACAGATGCTTAAATCTGGAGGGAGACATAGTTATAACCTAGTTATAACAGTTCTATATATAATATCTGAGAAAAGCTCCATTAAATTCAAGAGAGCTTTAGCACAGGAACTTATTAACTATTGGACTGGATTGTGGTTCAGGCACAAGTCAAAAAATGTTAAATAGTTGAATAAATGGTAGTATTTATTATTGTTGTTGTTGTTGTTGTTAATTATATCTATATGGTCTCCTTTTCGCATGCATTCATCTAAATGCTGGAAAGACTGCCCAGATAGGTTTGAATTCATCCCATTGAATTGTTTCATTAACCTCATGTATGAAAACTAGAGTTGTGGTTTAAAGTTGTAACCCCAACCTTCATATTCAGACACTTCTGTGCTGCTTTGTCTTTTAAGAGGTTAAGTGTTCACACAAATAGTTTTAAGGAGACTCAAAGACTATTTCAACCTAAGTATGAACATGCTGTTATTAGATAAGACAGATGGAGTTTACTGGGTTGTTTGTTTGTTTGTTAGGAAATGACCATTTAGCTCAGCGCTTTTTCTTTCTGGGAAAGTGCTTTCCTCATATCACAGAAGGTCGGCTAGTGAAGTGATCCCCAACCAGTCCATGGAATGTTTAGGAACCAGGCTGCACAGCAAACCCTACTATAAACTGTGAGGGATCTAGTTTGCATGCTCCTCTCCCACTCACCCATCCTCCGGTCTGTGAAATAATTGTCCACCGTGAACCTGGTCCCTGGTACAAAAAAGCTTGTGGACTGCAGTACTAGTGAGCCCCAAAATGTTATAGGAGATTTAGGATCATCCTCTAAGAAGGACCAACAGTTTACTCAAGTCACAGACCGGTCTTCAAAGATTTGCTTGGACATTAGCTGCTGGCAAGTTGTTTTTCTGGAAAAGCTTGTTCGAGTTTCCCGCCTTCTCAAGGAACTGAGCCAACATTCTTTGGAACACAGTTTGAAAGCCACCAGTTTGGCTTAACACAGGACTTCCTTCCTTATTTCATAGAAAAATCAGAAGAGGGTTCCGGAGATGCGCTAAGTTTCCTGGACTGTAACCCAGCATATTTAGGATTGGAACGCCAACCCTAAGTAGCAAGTCTCCAGAGTGGAAGGGGAAATGCAGTTAAACAGCAGTTAAAAAACATCTGACAGAAGGATTGGCCTATTCGTGCACCGAGAAAGATTATTCTAAGGAATGTAAGCAAGCATTAAAAAGAATTGATATTTTGAAACGAGGCAACCAGCAGAACAAATGCAGCAAGCTTTGAGTCGTTAGCCACCGCAACCAACCTGCAGCTAATAAATTCAAAAAGCAATTACCAATTACAGAAGTGGATCAATACTATGCATCAGAAGTAAGCCTCTCTTTATCAGATGGCTGAGCATGGATCTCAGCCTTGTGATATGTGGCATCAAAATGATCTTTCTTATCTCTCTTGAAGAAACCACACTATAAGGAAGCAAGGCACTTGGTTAATATTAGGGACTAATGTGGGGGAAAAGAAAAAAAAAGGAGAAAAGATTGAAATAATTTGACTGCCTGAATGTTAAAAATCTGTCTTGTAAAATAACTACAATAGGCTTGTGGTTATAATTTCCCCCATTACAGCTAAGTCCTTTGTTGCATGCTCTAATATTTCAGTTATGAACTTTGAATGGTAGCTCTCAATAGATGGGAAAGCCTTTTTAATCATTATTTTGAGAATGTGAAATAAATATATAATGCTTGTCAGAGCAACCAGGACCTGTTTGCTCCCTACCGAGGCAACAGCAACTTTTCTACAACAAATTTGATCTTAGAGACAAGCATATGAAACGTGAATAAATGTAGCTTTGATTCGGTATTCAAAATTACTTGATAAAAAGCTTTTTGACTGTGCCCATGCATAAAAGATGCCCAAGGAACTTAGCGTCCTGTTTCTTCAATGAATTTAAACCCTAGATCCTGACTGATTCAAACAGCATTGGCACAGCAATTCTATTCAATCTCTAGACCAAATAAAGTTCAGCCGAGTTTATTGGGACTTTATGTAAATGTATATAGAACTGAAGATTAACTGCACATTTCAATTAATTAAATAGGAACAAGCATGTTGATAAAATATAACTCACCTTCCACAATAAGAACACCAACAAAGCAAGCATTAATAACCCAGCGAGAATAGCAACCAAGATGATCCACCAAGGAACTCCTTGATATAAAGCTACTGTTTTTGCAGGAAAGACGGTAACTCGTACCTACAAAAGGAGGAGAAAAAGATGTCATTACACAGGGAAAAGTTAGCCAATGTGCTACAATATTGATTCTACATCTATACTGAAGCACTCAATGTTTTTCATCCACGTTGTTATTTTTATATGTGTTGGATTCTTCATTCCAAGAGCCCAACTTCATGTCCAGGAAAAGGGGCTCTTGGCTTTGCCAAGTATTATAATCCAAACATTTGGAGGGTATCAAGCAGAGGCTCCCTTTGAATTACAAACTATTTCAGTGCAAAACTATTTTGAAATTATTTATCAATCACATTGTAAAATAGAAGAACTATCCTCTTTAGCTACATTTACTTTTTTGAAATCTGCACATTCTTATTACAATCTGTGGGAGCTCAGATTTTTCACTAGAGTTTTCCTCCTAAAGGCAATTGGAGTCACTCTGAAGGCGGCTTTACTGTCACTTTTTCTTTTGAGGTTTCTCACTATTGATCTACGTAAAACATTTTCCTCATTCACAAGAACAATGCAGAATCATTTGCCTCCCCTAAACAGTACCACAGAGTTTCTTTGGGAATCAGCTCTGGAAATGATGAATTTCTAAATGCTATTTGAGGAAAAGGTGTAACTAACATCTAGAAATTAGTGATCAAAAGAGTTTTCCAGGTTTGAATGTGCTGTACTATCCCACTGAAATGGTAGGGAGGATTTACAGTCAACAATTCACACTTATGACAACCATAAGTAAAGAAATATTGCAGACTCACATTCGTAGCTTCATTTGTCAGCTTGACGTTATCCGCAGCAGAGAGACCAATTCTAGCTCTAACAGGGATGTCTAGATAATTCATTTTATAGAATTCCTACAGGGTAGTAAAAGCAGCTTTCTTTAGAACAAATACAAGAACTCAGTTCAAATCTGTGTAAGGCAAGTTTATGGACTCTACCTCTAGGAAGGTGCTGTTCCACAACCTTGAGCGTAGTACTACTATGGCTTTACTGTCTAAGCCTTGCAAAGAACATGTTATGTTGACGCAGTTTACCTCTTCGTTGCATTCCTGCAAGTAATACACGGAAAGCTTTCAAAAAAACCGTAACTCAAAAACAGATAGACAGCATTTGTTTTGCAAGGTTCATGTAGTCCTATGACACAGCAAGTTTTTTTTTTTCAAAACAAATGGAAAAACATTGATAGAGCAATACGAAAATAAGAGGAAAGAGGACATCTGTATGAAGGAAAAAAGAGAATTTTAAAAAATCTTATTTTCCTTGTTCAGTTTCTTATGGCCCACATAATGGCTTGGACTCCAGTGAATGCGAAATCCAGGTGTTCATGGATGGCATAATTTTACTGCTTGCTCGGGGATTTATAGAACAGAAATACTGGATCCAAGCTGCTCGCATTCTGTTGTTGCACATCCCATTTTGCCCAACCATGAAGACCACTGGCATCAAAGAGGCAAGAATGGCAGGACTTTCCATGCTCACAAGGAGGCCTAAGAAAATCATTCAGTTTTTTGGAACGTTCTCATTAGAACTAAGGGATTACAGCCGTAGAGGTCTCAAGTTTATTTTAGTGCTACTGCTCTAATCACCTGGTTGGATAAAGCCCTACTTTCATTAATTTCACTGAAGAATAAATTCAGTATATGTGTATATACGTGTACATGAAGGAGGCTAGGGGGTTATTTTTATAAAATATATTTCCATGTCTTTTTATCTTTTTGCCTTTTTAAAAAAATTACCAATGGCTTATTTATTTTGTCTCTTTGAATCAATCTTGACTCCTGGCAACTGCCTGGACAGGTCCCTGCAGTTTTCTTAGCAAGATTTTTGGAAGTGGTTTGCCCTTGATGCCTTCTTAGAGCTGAGCAAAAGTGATTGGCCCAAGGTCACCCAGTTGACTTCACACCTAAGGCAAGACTAGAACTCACCGTCGCCTGGCTTCTAGCCCAGGGACTTTAACCACTACCTCAAACTGGCTCACTCCAAATGGCTATAGGTAGCCTTTACATGCTTTCTTATGTTTCAAGTTGTCTCTGACTAGTATTTAGTTTTCAATCAATCCTTAATATGACACTATATGGACTGATCTGAGAAAAATTGTGCCGCCATGAAACTATGCATCATTAAGATGCCCTCAAACTTTTGTGGGTGTTTGGAAATTTTAAATATGGGTGTTTTGAATGTACTAAGTGTAGTTTAATAGGTGTATTTGACAATAGACTGCTTTTAGTAGACTCTGAAATCTGAAAGAAACAAAGCAAGTGTGGAGTTCTGGTTATTTTGGGACACACGCCTTATTTCTGGTTCCAAAAATAAATACTGAGGGGGAAGTTGACAAGGCAATTTGTCACTGGTTAAATAAGTGCTTACCAATGTCTTATATTTTCTTTCTGAAAACAAAGAAAAGCTTTTGCTACCATCCGTCTGCTTCTCTGCAACTTCACGTTTTATCCGTGAATTTCGAGACCGCTAGCAATATGAACAGAAGTACAAAAGTAGTTAACATAAAGCATGCTGTGGATAATTTAAAAAAATAAACAGAAACAACCGTTTAAGGCAGATTTCACTATTGAATTCTGTAGCCAAGTTCACAAGCTTTTATAAAGTTTCCATTTCAATATAGTTTTCAAAAGTCTTCATAGATTTTATTGGGAGTGCTAAGGCAGGTAAACAACAACAAAAGTATCATGCCATTGTGACATACGTTATACCCATGTCATACATGGGACAGGTTGTTTCAGGTAGCTCAGTCCTGGGTTATAAAGAACTTGGCAAACTCTGCCTTAGGTCCTCTGGTACCAAAGAGGGAATAATTACACTGGTAGCATATAAATATGTTGTTGTGGGTTTACTTGCCACAAGCAGGAAGATGGAACTTGTTGGGATAGAGGCTGCTTAACGGAATGCATACAGAATTTAAAAAGCAAAGAGTATGAACATTCCACAGGTTATTTATGCACAGGTATGGTCTTCCTCAAGAGAAAGGAAGGGAAACTTTTCTATCTATATTCTTCGTTTCTAATTCAAGCAGATACTGTATGCTATTTTTTCCTGCATTCCAGAAATTTATTTATTTTTATTTCATTTGTATCCTATCTTTATTTTACAAATAACTCAAGGTGAAGAACATATCCAGCATACATCCTCCTGTTTTCCCTACAACAACCACCCTGTGAGGTGGGGTGGGCTGAGAGACAGTGACTGGTCCAAGGACACTCAGCTGGCTTTCTTGGCTAAGGTGGGACTAGAACTCACAGTCACCCACTTTCTAATCTGATGCCTTAATCGCTAGTCTAAATGAGCTCATTCTTGCCATTGAGATACAAAGGCAAGACTATGTGTGTAATTTCAAGTTTATTTGATCATCCCAAAAAAGGAAATAATCTTTTTTCATACATTCCAATTATATGAAATATCAGCAGGACTTGCCAAAATAGCGTGCCAAAGAAACTGGCAAAGATCCTGAGGTGTTTCATTCTTTATTTTTCAAAAAGCCGAGATTGAGCCAACCCAATCACCAATCCCTTATAAATACCACAGAACAGCCATTTTAATTGAAAAATATGCAGTCGCACTCATTTACCTGAACATTCAAAAGGTTTATTTCCTTTTGAGGAGTACACTGTAATTCTCCTAATTCCTTCGAATGAATGGAAACCAAATAGAACAACCACTTGCCTCCTCTCAGTTCTTTCGGCCACATAATTTCCAAGAAAGCTGTACCAAATGCTTTCAGTGGTTTACCTAAGTTGGTGATCTGTCAGAAACGAAATACACACATTTGCCCATATTAGTAGATAACATCCCTTTAAAAACTATCGTGTAAAATAAATGCAAATATTCAACATATTGTGAATGCGTTCCCTTTTTGCTTATTATGGCAAGATAGTATAAAAGTCTCATTTCAGCCTTCTTCTGTAGAGTCTTTTCCAAATGTTTAGGTCAGGTTGAAGTAGGTTGCTCAACATCCAATACAATCACAAAGAGTGTGTTGTGATACATGACCCATTTTGTTTATTTTGCTTGAATCTTGGATTTTGAGAAAAATCTAGCCGAACCAAAATCACTTGAATGTATGATTTTAAAAACAATTCTGTTTCATATAAGCAGCTTAAGGGTAGGTTAGTCCTGGGGACTAAGAACATCTGAAATTAGTATTTCTAGTGATTCCTATGGCTGATTAGCATCATTAGTTTGATAGTGCTTCTTCTGTTTATGGAACAGGACTCTGACACACCAAAGATTCCTGCTGATGGAAGGAAGTTCCTGCAACTCTTTGCGTCACTCCACACTCCTTTTTCTGAAATCCAATCTGGGGCAGGTTTATTACAAGTTACCAAGGAGCAAAGGGGGGGGGGGGGAGAGAATGTGTCTCCTTTCTCATTACCAGTGTGAGAATCCTGTGGTAATCGTTCTTATCATGGGAACTTAAAATCTAAATCACTACATTCCTACCATATTTACTGTGGAATGAGCTCTCATCTCACTCAGATTCTTTCTTTTCTTCTCTTTTTTGTTTTTAACAGCATGTGTATACTACCAAATTAAATAGATTGGATGCAGTGTTGATGCATTCTCTAAAGATGGAAATTTGCACCTTTACAAATGTTTTGGGTAAATTCAATTAATTATAAGACCGAAGAACATATCAAGAACCACCCATCTATCAAGAGATGATTATCAATTATAAATAAACATAGCTTTTTAATGTTAGCAGGTATTATTTCTTAATCACTATACAGTTTGGGATTTTCCCTCATCCCTACCCTTTCAAATATTTCTCAGGAATATGCACTTAACGATTCATCTAAAAGATATGAAATAGTTTGAATATAACATGCAATGGTACCGTGTCCCTTATTTCGTCTCTGTTTTTAAGCACCTAAGTGTACTGGTTGATTTCAAGCAGCACTATAGCTATAGGCACAGCTGAACATCTGTGCATTGTTTTTCCCAGAAATGCAAAAGTTAACTTCTCCCTGATGAGGATCATTTTTTAAAAATGCCATTGAGATTCAAAGGCAAGACTACATGTGAAACTTCAAGTTTATTTGATCACCCCAAAAGGAAATTAACTTTTTTTTCATGTATGCCAACTTACCCTGAATTCATATTCAATTAAACTACCGATCTCATCTTCAGATTTCATTGCACTTTCCCCAATGATATTGCCTCCAAAATACACTTGGGAAGGTTTAGCAACCCTGTTGTAAAAAATTAAAAAAAACAAATATATGAAAATGACCTTTAAAAGGGACCGTTTCTGGCACTGAATTCTAAAAGACGCCTTACCCTGTAAGTGATAAAAGCAGTTCAATAACAACTTTAGCTTTTGCAGTAATTGGTTCCAAATTGGTCTGATTGCTTGTCCTGCAACAAAAAGGAAACAAAAGGATACTTTCAAGGAATAGTTAATTATTTTCATGTTATAATGCAGATGCGTTCACAACCTAATCCATGGTCATATCTAAGTATTATAAACAAAGCAGAAAACATGGTGAATCCAGTGTTTTTTTTAAAAAAACTTACGTTTCCAATTTCAGATTGATATCCAGCTCTTTCGTATCGACATTAACCTTGGTTGTACTTAAAATTACGTAAAAGGTAACCTAAGAAAAGAAATAAAAAGAGTGATTACACTGTATTGCAGACATACTTCTTATATGCCATAACTGGTTAATTTCCTGGGATTGATTAAAATCGTAGAGAAAAAACTGACGTACTGGCGGCAGTGTCTTACTTGTTACTGAAATTTACTAAAGCCAATGTTTTAGTAAGATATTTTACAGTAAGCATTGTATAGCTTTTTACATTGTGTATCCTCCCCGATTCTCACTTTTTGCTAAAAGATGCGTCTTCTCTTTTAATATTACTTTTATGACTTCTGCCATAATTAAAAAATAAGGAGTAGCTGCTTTGCTTAATTTCTGATACGTTTGATCATACAAATATGGTTCTACTTTAATTTTTAAACTCAGTCATTTAATGAGGGGATAGTATGCAGGTAGTCCTGGAGTAACAGCCTGTCATACCTCCGTCGGAGCCATTCATTTACAGAGCACTCAATGGAATTGAAAAAAGTGAATAATGACCAGTTCTCACACTTCACAGTTATGACCATTACAGGATCCCCCCAGTCATATCATCAAATCACAAGGGCTTGGCAATTGACATGTATTTACGATGGTTGCAGCATCACAGGGTTGTGGGAATGTCATTTGCAACTAGGGAGTTTCTAACAAGCAAAATCCTCAGTTTACCGACCTTGGAAGGATGGAAGGCTGAGTCAACCTTGAGCCAGTCAGAATCGAACTGCCAAACTGCAGTCAGCCTACAGGCAGCAGAAGTAGCCTGCAGTACTTCATTCTAACCACTGCACCACCACAGCTCATAAAAGAAACCATACTTACGGTAGAATTTCTTTTGAAAGGATTTCCAAGTTCACAGTCCACTTGAGAGCCATTTGAATTAGGACGACAGGTGATGGGTTTTTCCTGAATTAATTTAAAAAAAACAGCTGCATCAAGCCAAAATTAAGTGAAACCACAGTATCTTTGAACATCCTCATCATTTGGCGAAATTATTTACCAAATAAGCTTGATTTATTCTGAGAGAAGAATAAGTCAAGCTGTCGGGAAATGTTGCTACAAGTCTCGCTTCATGAGCGTCTTCGCCATCTTTCAGGGGGTACATGGCATTGGAAGGACTGTTGGTCACTGTGATTTCAAGGGCGATATCTTTCTGGTCTTTGAGAACAAGCACCGGAACATTGTTTTCCCTGGAGAAATAGAACAGAGTCACATCACTGGGAACTGGAGGGTAAAAGCGTTAGTACCGTGTTTCCCCGAAAATAAGACGGGATCTTATTTTCTTTTGACCCCCGAAATAAGCACTTGGCCTTATTTTCAGGGAAGTTTTATTATTTTTGAGCTGTAGGAGGCAGTGAGTGTGGTCACCTCAGGGCTGCTGCTGTGTTGCAATATTTCAGGGAGGGCTTATTTTAGTGCATGTGCTCAAAAGCCCAATTGATCTTATTTTCAGGTAAACGGGGTACCACACTCTTGCAAATTCCTTCTGTAGACTTACATGGGGAAATAGGCATATCTTTCGTCGTTTCCCTCTTTGGTGCAAAATTTGTAACGCATCTTCAGATTGCTGTGGCATATGTTGTCTGATCCACAGCCTTCTTTTAGAAACTGCACCTAAGAAAGAATACAAGTTCAATGGGTTTGGTAGCAAATGCCACAGGTGATATAACAAAAATCAAGAGGAAGGAGGTTTTTCTAATTTATTTTATATATGCCATGTATTAATATGAGCCACAGTCAGCTGTCTCATTATATGCAACCATAAATAGGAAAATAATTCAGACTCAATATCTAGTTTGAGTTTGAGTTTTATTAAATTTATATACCGCTCCCCTCTCCCCGCAGGGACTCGGGGCGGTGTACAGACAGTACATATAAAACAACAAAGCAGGAACAACAAAACATTAGACAACCAACATAAACATACGGTCTGTATAATGCCCGAACTCATTTCTAGTTAAAAACGGTCTAAAACCAAATTAAAACCCCAAAATTTACAATACTAAAAAGCCATCCAGGAAGGTCAGTAATAGATTGTACTTGTGATTACAATTAGGCCAGGCCGGCTAGTCGGAACAGGTGGGTCTTGAGTTTCTTACGGAAGGAGCGGAGATCAACAGTAGTTCTAATATCAGGGGGGAGTTCGTTCCAGAGGGTTGGGCCCATCACAGAGAAGGCCCTACTCCTGGGCACCGCCCGCCCGCATTGTCTAGCGGAGGGTACCCGGAGGAGACCCTCCCTGTTGGAGCGGATTGGTCGTAGGGATGTATGGGGTAGAATGCGATCTCGCAAATAACTAGGTCCCGAGCCATGAAGCGCTTTGAAGATGACAATCAACACCTTGAAACGCACTCGAAAAGCCACAGGCAGCCAGTGCAGCTCGCGCAGAAGTGGTGTTACATGGGAGTACCTGGTACTCCCCATAATTGTCTGCGCGGCTGCATTCTGAACCAACTGGATCCTTCGGGTGCATCTCAAGGGGAGCCCCATGTAGAGAGCATTGCAGTAATCAATCTAATCTATTACTCCCATCACATTGTATTGCATCCACAGAAAGCTACCTTCAGTTCTTCCTATCCTATTTTTTTCATTTCCACGAATAAGTACCTTTGCTATTCCACCTGGATGGCATGAGACACACTTCCTTATTTCTACTTTGTTTCATTAATGTTTAGATCCAACAGGAACAGGACGGATGAATCAATGTTGTCATGAACCTTATTGTCTAGACCGGGGCTCACCAAACTTGGCAATTTGGCTCCTGATTTGTGGGCTTCAACTCCCAGAATTCCCCTGCCAGCATGGCTGGCTGAGGAATTCTGGGAGTTGAAGACCACAAGTCTTAAACTTGCTAAGTTTAGAGACCTCCGCTCTTGCCCATCAATAATTCTCAGTACTAAGAAGTCAACATTCCATTCATCAGAAGCAAGGGGAGGGGAGCTTGTATTTGAACCAGCATTTCAAGCTCGGGGACGGGTGTATCACAACTCTTAGCAGTACAAAATTATGGGAAGGAGGCTACAGAGCCATCAGTCTGTGGGAAGAGGAACACAATTTTATGTGCCTTTTTATCAACTCCAACAAGGGAAGGAGGATCTACTTTTCATCCCCAATGCTTGCAACCTTCTTTTCTTGACAAAATAATGTACAGTATATTGGCACTGACTAAAGTGGCAAATATTGTTGAGATAATATTTCCTTTTTTAATAGATTTTCTAAACTAATTTTCTAATGATGATATAGCATACAAAGAGATATTTAGCATAAAGATTCAAGTAGATAACTTACTTCTGAATGCACTGTGTTGGACTCACTAGCATTCAGAATTGGAGTAAGGTCTGGCAGTGACCTTCCCTGTCGTCTTCTGGGTTTTACGTTGGTCTCAGGGGTATGAATTGCAACGCTAAGAGATACAGGAATTGGACGCAATTTATCTTTGATTTTTTCCTAAGAAATAAGAGAGAAGGTTCTGATTAATATATGGATTTTACTCCAACTGGGTTGATTTGAAACCTACTAACACATATTACCACAAAACTGGAATATAAGGCTATTCATTCATTCATTCATTCAACATACAAACAAGCAAGCAAGCAATTTATAGGCCACACAACTTTCAATGATTCTGGGTGTCCTACAATTTAAAAGTTTTGAAAATTAAAATACAAAAATACAAATACAAAAATAAAAATATGAATGGCCCAACAACAGCATGTAACTCAAACCCTTGTCCAGGCTGAGTTCCATCTTCACTTTATCCCAAAGCCTGGGAGAATCGCCCAGTTCTTTAAAAATTCCTTAATATCAGGATTTATTTATTTATTTATTTAATTTATTCTTCGCACTTCTAGACCGCCCCCTCTCCCAAAAAGGACTTGGGGCGGTGATGGGTGCCATCTAGATCAATTAGATGTTTCCAATGCCCCCAATTCAAATGAGAGTTTAAAATAAAAATATCTCCTTCCATGTTGGATCCGAGAGAATATCAGGCAGAGAAAAGACAAGAGCAAAGGAGATCTGCCAGATTACTTAGGAGAAGGCCCCACCCTTCTTGATGGGCTGCACTGGAAAGCTATTTATCACAGCAGGCAGAGGGAGGAATTGCTGGGAACAATGTGTTTGGTTTCTGAACTCTGAACTTCTCTTCCAAGTGAGTTCTCATGGATGTACTTTCAATTTTGCCTGGTGGCTTTCAGTTTGTTTGGTGGACTTACTTGTTGGAGCAACTTTCTATTGCTTTATGGACTATTGGCCATTGCCTTGTGGACTAACCTTGGTCTGCTTGTAGCTGCCTTTATTTGGGACAGTTCTGAGGCTGGGTGGAGGGAACTGTTGGGAGTATTAATAAACTCTCTAAAACACATGTATGTGTGTGAATGAGCGGGCCACACACCCTCCCTGTACTAATGTTGGGTTTGATCCAACTATAACCTGAAAATGAGAGCCCTACAACAATTGCAGCCCTTTTTAAAAAATCATCCTACCTCTAATTCGAGCCTGTTAGTCACACACTCTTCCGTCTTCTGTCCTTTGAGAGTTACACTCCCGTTAAATGTAACAGAGCGAAGGTTAGAAAAATGCACTCTTGTTGGCAAGCCTAATCGCCTCCTCTCATGTTCTACTTCAAACGTATAGTTCAAATCTGGAGAAAGGAGAAGTGTGGAAGAAAAAACAAAACACTTGGAAATAGTAAGGCTAAGAGATACGGCACAATAAAAATTGCACCCCATCCAAGCTAGCTCTGGGAAGAAAACCTCTCTACGTGGTTAGCCAACAATCCAAATACTTTTGTTTTGAAAAATGCCCCTGGAAATTACACTATCGTTTCTTTTTTATGTGATATAGTGCCTTATCCCAATTGCTATATTTGAACTCATGGGCACAATGAGTTAATCCAGCCGCATGATGATTGATAATCTTGGGAATTATGGTAGTGATGTGATGTGATGCAGTGACGTGCGGTGAGATTTATGGCTGGTGAGGCACTGATGTCATCAAATGATCATCATGAAGGGAGGACTGTGGCAACTTTGATCTTTGCAAGAGTACAAGCAAAATACCCCAGGATCACGGTGGCGGGGACAGCAACTCCTTCCGCTGTGCTGCGGAGAAGAGCCACGCTGTGCAGGAGGCTCCTCAGCGCTAGCCTCAGATCAGCGCGCGCCGCGGTCCCCTTCATGTTGCCTGAGGAAGGAGCCTCCTGCACACGCGGTCCCATTCACCTCCTTCCTGAGCCAACATGAAGGGGACCGCGGCTTGCACTGATCTGAGGCTAGCACTGAGGAGCCTCTTGCACACGCGGTCCCATTCCCCTCCTTCCTGAGCCAACATGAAGGGGCTGCGGCTTGCACTGATCTGAGGCTAGCGCTGAGGAGCCTCTTGCACACGCGGTCCCATTCCCCTCCTTCCTGAGCCAACATGAAGGGGACCGCGGCTTGCACTGATCTGAGGCTAGCACTGAGGAGCCTCTTGCACACGCGGTCCCATTCCCCTCCTTCCTGAGCCAACATGAAGGGGGCTGCGGCTTGCACTGATCTGAGGCTAGCACTGAGGAGCCTCTTGCACACGCGGTCCCATTCCCCTCCTTCCTGAGCCAACATGAAGGGGGCTGCGGCTTGCACTGATCTGAGGCTAGCGCTGAGGAGCCTCTTGCACACGCAGTCCCATTCCCCTCCTTCCTGAGCCAACATGAAGGGGACCGCGGCTCGCACTGATCTGAGGCTAGCGCTGAGGAGTCTCCTGCAAAGCGTGGCTCTTCTCCGCAGCGCAGCGGAAGGAGTTGCTGTCCCCGCCACCGTGATCCTGGGGTATTTTGCTTGCATGCTTGCAAAGTTGTCACAGTCCTCCCTTTTTTAGAGGCTTTTTTAAGTCTCATCTCAGCACTTGCCTTTTCCCTTTTACATTTTTTTTCTTTTCATGATGAGAGTGGTGAGGCTCTGCCTCCCCTGCCTCCCCAGACTGCACGTCACTGATGTGATGTGACTTTTGTTTTCAAAGGAAAAAAAACAGAAAAGCAAACAGAGTGCCAGCACTCTGCAGTCTTAACCATTTTTGCACAGTGGGGGTGGGGGTGGGGTTAAAAATAAATTAAAAAATGAAACATATTTTTCTGGAAACAGGCATTCAGCTCAATCCATTTTGTTCCTAAATTTCAGATCTTTCAGACTTAAAGAGGCCCAAAATCAACAAAGTACTGTCATCTTCTGGGGACAATAATGACAGACAATTATTCTTATAAAAACTTACTTATTTTTTGATTGAAGCTACTCTCGCTGGCTGTATATTCAAAACATGATCTAATGTTCATGCTGCAAAAATTCAAGAGGATAAAAGGGGTTTTAAAAAGTGAGTTCTATACGGCTGACATTTTCTTAAGAGATATTGGAGTCTCAAGAAGGAAGGACCTCTTTTTTAGAGTCCTTCCTCTTCTATTGGACGCTCAGATACATTTTAGATAGCTACGGTTCAGTTCTGTCAGTTGTCCTAACAGCACAGTTTTGCACAAGGCCTGAGTTCTTTGGAAGCTAATTATGTAACGTACAAAGTCTCCTACCGTTTGGAAAGCTTCCACATTGTGACTTAATCCTCGCTAGCCTCAAGAAACCGAAATAAAGTTAGTGTGGAGTTGCAGGCTCCATCAGGGAGAGGAAGTGTTGGATATTTGTTTAGATCTGCACCCAAGCACATAGTTCCAACTAAGCATTGAAACTTCCTGATTCTGCTGCACAATTGATTTGTTGTTGGTCCAACTCTACCAACAAGACAGCACTGAGAAGAATATGGAAATAGAACACAGTCCTTTGCTTGCCTTGCTCTCTCCCCTTCTGGGCTAAGGCTGGATTTTTTCAGCTGTTTCTAGAGATGCTAGAGCAGGAGTGTCAAACTTGCACATGTGGCCCAGATGCCTCACACGCTGGCCATGCCCACCCGCGTGTTAACAAAGGGCAAAGGGGGGAAAGTCGCAGTATGTCACGTGACAACGTGACGATGCGAGTTTGACACCCCTGTGCTACAGCGTGAATCTGGGACCTTTGCTTACGAAGCACATGTCCTACAACAGAGTTAGAACCATCCTTAATGAAGGGGTGATGTATTTATTCTATGCTACCAAATTCTGAAAGAACCATCCTAAAAATATTAACGGGCTAATTGAGTACCCTTATGATGATACATTGCACCAAGATATGACTAAAGTTCCACATAAACCACTTACATGTAAATCTTTTTTGCTAAAAATGGAAACAAAAACAAAAGGCTTACCAAAGATTACTGGACACTTCACAGTTCCTCATATTCAGATCAATTTTCTCTGGAGAGATCGTAATGGATTTCTTAATGCTTATCACAGGCCTTGATCTTGAGAGATGTGAAGCAAGGAGAGAAAAAAGTCATTAAAATAAAAGTAGCAATAGGAAAGAAGCACGGCATTACGCTAATAAATAGTAAGAATAACTTGAAGCTTCCGTCTTAAGAGTAGGATATCACGCAAAGAGAATGAAAGCTACCCTGCTTTATTTTGTAGAGTAGTATATGAACGTCATCCCTATCCATGGGTAAATCATTTTATAGAGTGGTACTTGTGGGGAAATAGGAGGAGAAAGGAATACAGGTAGTCCTCGACTTACGATCACAATTGAGGCCAACATTTCCAACATGTTAAGTGAGATACTTGTTAAATGAGTTTTGCTACATTCTGCAATCTTGTCTCCGTTGTTAAGTGAACCACTGCTGTTGATAAGTTAGTAACCCAGTTGTTAAGTGAATCTGGCTTCCCCATTGACTTTTGCTTCTCAGAAGGTCAAAAAAAGATGGTTACATGAGTTTGGGACTCTGCAACCATCATAAATATGAACTCATTACCAAGAATCTGAATTTTGATCACACAAACATGGGGATGCTGCAAAGGTCATAACTGTGAAAGATGGTCATAAGTTACCTTTTTCGGTGCCGTTGTAACTTTCAATGGTCACTAAACGAGCTGTTGCAAGTCAAAGATTACCTGTATTATGTACGCTCACTGCTTTAAGTTATTTATAAAAGTAATGAAGGGAGGATGTAAAAATCTAATAAGTAAGTAAAAATAAGTAAACGGTTTCATTCTAATCCCTATTTTGGACCTATTTCTTAATGGTATAATGGTATAAAAAAACAAAGATCTCACAAGCATGAAACTGGTCCTATGCAAATTGTAGTAGGGATGTTTCAAAGTTTAGCAGAGTTTCACATTGGAAATCACCTAAAAGATTGTTTCTCAGCCTTGGTGACTTTAAGATGGGTGGACCTCAACTCTCAGAATTTCCCTTTGCTGGCTGGGGAATTCTGGGAGTTGAAGTCCAGCCAATCTTAAAGTCACCAAGGCTGAGAAACACTGATCTAAAATGATAGGAACAATCTACTTTGCACTAGAAGTAACTGATTTGCATAAAAATGAACACATCAGAGCCAAGATAGTTTGAATTCAAAATATTATTCACACCCCCTCAGTAGACTTAAGAGTTGTTATGGAATCAATCGTTCTTACAAATTTGATAACTAGCTGAATAAACTTACTTTAAGAACCTCTTTTATTTATGGGGACAGTTAAACCATAATAAAGAGAGAACATACCTGTAAACTGAAACAGTATCTGAAAGAGATCCAACAGCAATGTCAGGGTAAGAGTTTCCATCAAGATCCATATTTCCAGTGATAGAGTACCCAAAGAATATGACATTATTTGTCGCGCCATCAAGAATCTAGAAATGCAAAACAAAAGCATAGAAATGCAGCACAATGTTAAACTACCCCTTTAACATTCAGCATGTGGGAACCTATGCTGAGACATCCACAAATCAAAGGTTTATGGAGATTCTCAGTCATCCAGGTCATGGTTGTCCCAAAGGTGCTTTTTCAAAAGACAACTGGGCTTCCTTGGTTTCTCTTTGATGACGTTTCGCTTCTCATCCAAGAAGCTTATAAAAATGTTGAAGAAGCTTCTTGGATGAAAAGCAAATTCCAGCGCAATGCTGCTTTGGTCATGTTGATGAAAACATCTGATCTTGTCCAAAAGATCAGAACGTCTTCAAAGAAAAAGAAAGTCCAGTTGCCTCTTGAAAAAGCACCTTTTGGACAAGATCAGATGCTTTCATCAACATGACCAAAGCAGCATTGCGCTGGAAGCTCCACCATTTTGTACATGGACATGACATCATAATGCCACAGGAGAAGGGACATAATTTGCAGAACAACAATGCAACACTGCTTTCTCATTTAACTTCCACCCTTGACTCCATTTATAGAGAAGTCTTGGGGTGTCCCTTTAAGTCAATCTTAAATCTTGGCAACTTCCCAAACACTGTATAAAGTCAGCGTTGGCAAACTTTTTCAGCACTGAGTGCTGAAATGGGAGCGTGCGGGTGCGCTGGAAACCAGAAGAGCAGCTCCCTGGTGTGCACACGCGGAAGTGCTGGAAACCGGGAGAGCAGCTCCCCGGTGCGAAGCTGAGCTTCCGGTTTCCGGCACACATGCACATGCGAAGACCAGCTGGCTTGTGTATATGTGCGTGCCGGAAACCAGAAGTTCAGTTCTGGTCTTCGGATTTCCGGCGCTCCCGCACAATGCAAAGACCAGCTAGTGAGTTCTATGTGCGCACCAGAAACCGGGAGCTCTGTCACCTGTTGCTCTTCCGGTTTCCAGCACGCAAAGACCAGCGCGCTGGAATCCAGAAGAGCAACAGGCGACGGCTGGCGTGCCTGGAGACATGGCTCTGCGTGCCATTTCCGGCAAGCGTGCCATAGGTTCACATCACGGTATAAGTTTTTTGTCATCGCCTTCTTCTCAAATGCTTTTCAGCCTCCAAATCTATGGTTGAGAGAAAGAGACTGGCAGTTCTATCACCTACAGTATTAAATAGATGAAAAAAATCAGGAGCACGCTAGACAGAATGAAAGCTGCAACATAGATGAATCACTGAACTGCAAGTGGCAATTTATTGCAAGGCTTAGGCCCTTTCCTGTGTAGATCACTGCATTTTCCTAAACAGGAAACAATATAAACAGAATATTCTGGTCAAACTGAGCTTTGCTCAAATGACAAAACACTTCTGAACTGTGAAGAACACTTTTGCTGTGTTCTTTTTAACCCTGTTTGATTTGCCAGTTGTGACTTACTTTTTAATCCACACTATTAGTTTGTCCATTAGTTTCTAATTCATCCCAGTTGCTATCCACAACTAATGTCTACATTCATAAGAGAACTAGTCATGCATCTCTTCATCACTCTTGTCAAATTGTAAGCTCTTATTAGAATTATTGACCTACAGAGTTAAGAATTTATTGTTGACTGCCCAGAACAGATAGTCAATTTTCCCCAGATTTCTTGAATGCATAATACTTATAAATAATGCGAGAATCAATGGCAATTAAGAGAAATTATATCTGTATTTATCTGAGGTCATTTCTTCACTTCGTATATGAAGAAAATGTATGATTTGAAACAGAAAAGAAGAATGAAAAACCAGACTGAAAAAGAAAATATTCACAAAGCTTTCAGTAAAGAAGGATCAAAGCTTAAATGCTAGTAGTGAATTTAAACACTCTAAATTTAAAAAGCACATGTTGCTTTTGCAAGTAAGACAGCTCTTGAAAAAAAACTAAAACTATATCTAATATAAATCATAAAACTATATCTAAGAGCCGTGGTAGCACAGTGGTTAGAATGCAGTACTTCAGGATAATTCTGCTGAATGCTGGCAGTTCAATTCTCACTGGCTCAAGGTTGACTCAACCTTCCATCCTTCCGAGGTGGGTAAAATGAGGACCCAGATTGTTGGGGATAATAGGCTGACTCTGTAAACCACTTAGAGAGGGCTATAAAGCACCGTAAAGCCGTATATAAGTCTAAATGCTATTGCTAATATCCTTACGTCAATGGAACAGTATCAATATACTGCATGTTTCTGTATTTCCTGCCCCTTTCTATCCTTGAAATTCAGATATGGACAGGAAAAACTGGAGCAGTGAAAAGAGGACTAGGAAAGGGAATACGTATGGTTCTCCTGTCCCCAACATTTTGGTTCCTGAGCATTCTCTTTGGAGGTGTGGTGGTTGGACGTAGTGGTGCACCATCAATAACTTTACTGTCCATAATACTTATTGGAAAGATGCAACACAGTGCATTGCCTTCCTTATACAATGCAATGACTTTTTCCCAACCCAGCATTGTTCTCCCAAGTTTGCTACCGCCCTCCTTCCCTTCCTGCGAAGGAGAAATAGCAGCTTTGTTGTTGTTGGAGAGGGGCAGAGCTCTTTTTCTACCCATTAACTGTGCCTTCTTGCAAGTTCACATCATGGTAATATGAACAGAGACCTAGATCCACTAGATTTATATTGAGAAAGAATCAAGTTTGAAAAGAACTATAGGAAGGGCACAGGAGGGGTAATATAATACTAGATAAAATACTAGATAAAGTATAGTGCAAAAAAGCCAGTAAGTGATGGAAGCTGATAACTTCAATGACTGGGAAGGAGCAAGTGAGTAGACGAAATGAAATTCCACTACACACAGAAGCAAATGTTGCAAGCTAATACCTGTGCTGGTTTTGTGTTTATTCCATCCCTGGAGCCATGATAGAGATACACCTTGCCAAACTCTCCATCATAAGGAGCCCCCACAGCAATATCTGTATTTTAAAAAGAGGAAAAAAGGAAAGAAAACAGAACACTCCAGGTGACCTTCCTTATTTCTAAACATGAGTTGTTTACATCAGGCATAATAAAACAAGCACACAAATCTTAGCAAATGAGAGAGGACTGTAAAATGACAAACCTCTAAAAACTTCAAATTATAAATTAAGCCACAACGAACATGTTTTGCAAGGTGCAATTTTCTCAAGGATAACTGCAAGTTTCAAAATGTTTGAATTTCAGACAAAACGCTGCTCAGTATTTCATGGTATTTTGTAGCTCTAATGATGTCAGCTTTGTTGACGGATTTTAAAACAAAACATGGGGTATAAAATGCTAAATAAACCACACAAAAATAAATGAATAAAGAAAAAATTTATTGGCTCCCGAAGAAGTATGGATTAAGCATTATGTTGGATTCAATTCAGATTTCTGGATAATTTGGGCCAATTGCTGAATGTTAATAAAAAAATCCATGCAAATCCAAATCCACATAAGATTCTTTCCTGCTTACCTGAAAAGCCGTCTTTATTAATGTCACCAATGTTTTCAACTGCAATCCCAAACATAGAGTCTTTAGATCCATTGAGGCGAATTGGGTGTACTCTGTCCCATTTGCCTTCCTGATTAATATACACATAGGCAGCACCACCAATTTCTCCATCTCTGTCGAAATACTGTGGAGCTCCAACCACAATATCTTGCCAACTGAAAAAAAGGAGAGCAAAAATTGGCTTTTAAGTTCTTTCCCCCTCCCTCCCCGCCCAAATATTCCCCAGCAACTTCGAAGGGATCAGATCAGTTAAACCATGTCTGTTCAATGCATGGTGCAAAAATGGGATTTCTAGTTCCTTCATGGGCATATAGAGCAGCGGTTCTCAACCTGTGGGTGGGGACCCCTTTGGGGGTCGAACGACCCTTTCACAGGGGTCGCCTAAGACCATCAGAAAACACATATTTTCGATGGTCTTAGGAACCGAGACACCAATTTTATGGTCGGGGGGTCACCATAACATGAGGAACTGTATTAAAGGGTCACGGCATTGGAAAGGTTGAGAACCACTGATATAGAGGTCTTTCTTAGAAAAAAATACTAGAAAATACTTTAGAATTTTCTTAAAACACTTACAAAAGCAAGGTTTATCCTTGCTTTTAAATAGATACTTTTTTAAATTTTCTCTTCTACTTATAACCTTCTGATAATTTCCAAATACTAACCAATTTTAATCCTGCTTTCCACCCCCCTTACAATCAGCCAAAATCAGCTAAATGGTAACCACCATATAATCATCTGTGAAGAAAGGTTTCTTAACTGCAGCTTTAAAAGTTTCAACAATGAAGGGCTACTGCTGGATATGAATGATGGAAACTGCAGTTGGACACATCATGAGGTCACAAAATTGGGGAAGCCCTCTTATATTGCTTCATAATAGTCTTTTGGTGGTTGATTGTCACAAAAGTCCTGCAATGTTTGCTGTTACACTCCCAATAGGTGGTCATCTCGTGGCATTTTTGAGATTCCTCATTTGGACCCAGACTTGTTTCTGAGGAAATATGTACATCACTCTGCAAAACTGAGTGTGATTCAGTCAAACTTCATGGCTAAGAAATAGTTTAAACTCTAGAATCTTAAATTCTCCATCATCCTCTTTACAGCCTTCCTGATCTAGATACTTGCTGCATGTATTTGGAGTACAGGTTTTTTTTTTGTTTAAAGTATAAAATATACTTTTATCTTTTGACTGGTAGTTTTTCTGAAAGGGATACAGCGTGTGTTGCATATGCTGTGGTTGCCCTCTGCTATTTCTGGGCTGCAGGGAAAGAGCCCAATTCCACTCTGACTTCTGCCCAAACGATCAGATCACGTATCACAGAAAAGCAACTTGGAGGTGTTAAGGAGAGGAATCTCACCCATCGTGGTTGAGGTCCACAACGGCCACATCATAGCCGAAGGAAGAGGCCAGCCCCTCGCCTTCAAATATGTGTGCTGAGGACAAGGCCCGCTGGATTTCACTGTCTTTTTTCAGAAGGACCACAGCCCCACTATGGTTGGCTCTCGGGGCGCCAGAAACAAAAGTGATCTCCTTCTGAGAGATGATCCCTTTTCCAGAGTCCAGAGAAAACCCTAAAACAGAACACAAGTATTCAGATAAAGGCCTCACACTGGGACCTGCAATGGTGCCTGGCAACTATTGTTGTGTTAAAAGAGGGTTAGGAAAGTGAGACACTGTATACACTTTAGATCACCACATTTCCCCCACTTTTAAACAGGAGGTCCAGGTTAAGGGAAAACACATTCCCTGACTTTTTAGGCACATCAAAGCAAAAACTGCCAGCAAATGTTGACTGGCCAAAAAGTTGAATGCATCTCAGGACAGATTATTTCTGTAGAGGTCCACATCTCCTTAGAGATATCTTGGGAAGCTATGGGCCAGCAGTAAGTAAGGCAAAAGTTCAGATCAGCACCAGTTTTATCTGCCTCACATCTTTCTTGTGGGGTCCTTGGTGCTCTCAATCCTTACTCCAGGGGTGTCCAAACTTGGGAACTTTAAGACTTGTGGACTTCAACTCCCAGAATTCCCCAGCCAGCATGGCTGGCTGGGGAATTCTAGGCGTTGAAGTCCACAAGTCTTAAAGTTCCCAAGTTTGGACACCCCTGCCTTACTCGCACTGATGATGTTACCTAGTTTGATAATGAAATGTCTTCAAGAAAATAACCAAGCTCAGAGGACCCCTCATTTCAACCCTCAGCTACAAATGTTCTCTTCTCTAGGTATCTTTCTCTTTCTCCCCTTATTTTATTTTTTTTGCAAGCGAAGGATCAACAGGCTAAGAATGTTGAGTCTTACAGAGTTGAGACTGAGAAGGGCCTTTTCACCATCCCAAACATCTGTATGCATTGGACTATAATTTCCACTATTTCCAGACCAGTTCATCTGGAACCAAAGCTGATTAAAAGAAAAAAAAAAGACAATTTTCTCTGCCCTCCTCCCTCCATCTCTCACACAGACACAAATACCACATCCCACGTACAACTTTTATGTATCCACCCTTCAGTCCATCAGTGCACATCTCATACATCCATTCATTTATTTTCATATATACACCCACCACGTTCATATATAACACCCATTTATTTGCTTTTGCATAGACATCGCAAAACCAAAATGCAAACAAGGAAGAGGATGAAGAAGACAGAGATGCAATAGATTGCAATTTCCTACCCTCTGATACACAAACAGAAGGACAGGTACATAGGTGCATATATACAGTGCATACACATACAAACCCAACTTCCTAAATGTATTGCTAATCATGCATGCAATCTATTTCAGTGATGAGTGAACATTAACAAATGCACTTTAAAATGACTGTGCCTCTTACCTACAGCACCCTTATGATGGTCAATGAATGTTCACACTATCATGGAAAATGGCTCATGCTCTCACATCTCCAAAAAGGGCACGCTTTGCCAAGAATGTCAAATTGGGATTAATTTGCCAAATACCCTACATTACTTTTTATAGGACTCACATAGCCCCAGCCAAAAGTACACCCCCCCCCCCAATTTTGGTAGCAGCAGTGGTGTAATTACTAGAGGCACCTGGATAAAGTCCTTCAAGAATGTGAAAACAACAAAAACCCAGAAAAGTCACATGCTTAAATGCTATGCTGTGAACAGAACTACATGTTATACACAGTGATTGTCCTTAGCCATTTATAGTATTGGTATTTTAGCATTCCTTCAATCAACTGGGAGGAAGAGCAGTTGCAAATCAGTTGTTTACCTTTCCTTTTTTTAATTCTTTCATGTCAGAATTTTAAATACTGCGGGCAAATATCATCTTTAATCTCTGGCCCATGATAATGGTAAGAGTTGGGTGGTGCTTAAAGATGTGGGATGTTGGGTGTGGGTGGGCCAAGAACTGTTTTAATAGCAGTCCAAGTTGGTTGTCTCAAGAATCAGGCAGCCCTTTCCTTTCTATCCGGAGGGGAGTTGTGTTCCACAAAGAAAATGACACAACTGTGTGATTTGAGGTTCATCAAGAAGTGAACCTCAAAATCACATGGCTTTGTGTTGGGATAGTTATGAAAACAAAGCCCATTTTTAAGCCTTCGTGACCCTTACCGTCTCATTAATTAAAAGTGGGCAATGATGACCAACTATGATCAGTTCCCCAAAATCTGCTTGGTCCTTTAGGGAGAGAAGCATCTGGATTTGGGGTGGGTAAATATGGATGCATGCCAAACTAAATAAAGACCAGCTATTATGGATCCTATAGAGACCAAAAAGGGCTGGAAATGAAAGCAACTTTTAGAAGCAGCTTTTCCTTTGTCAAAATATTTTTTAAAAGCATTGCAAAAATCTTTTTAAAACCCTAATTAGAAAAGCCTTACCAAGAAGCTTTGTATGCCTAAGTATAAAAGTGGTAAAAACTTCTCCTTCGTGGAACCAGGCAGGCAAGGGATGGGCAGAAATGGATCAGGGCTGTTTTCAAATACTTGGGGACCTTCCCAACAATTTGGAATGCAATTCTGAGAGCCAGATTAACACCTGGAACTGGGAAACAATCAAGGTTCATATATCATGTAATTGCTCCCAAGTGGCCTTTTGCCGATCCTAGGAAGTCTCTTGGTTTACTGAGGAGATGAAACCATAGAAGAAACATCTTGCCTGCTGGCAGAGGAAGTTCAAAAGCGAATCTGATCAAGGACATGTTTAAGCCTACATCATGGTTATAAGAATGATGATGCATGCTTGCTTCTCCATTCTTATGCCAACAGTGGATTACCTTCCAGTGGCATTGTTTAAGGTTGCCTATTCCCTGTTAGGGTACACTGAGCAAGAAGAACCACACCTTCCTGGGAGCACTCAGTGCAATATTTTGCTGATAAAAGTCCCTCAAATTTGCTGTAATCTTGACCTTTTGTGGACAGAATCCAATGTGATGCCTTGAACAAAGTCTTGCAATGTTATCTGGGAATCTTTTCAGCCTGTAGACTCTGATGGAGGTACTCTCTATAGCAGTAGCACTTATATACCACTTCATGGTGCTTTTACAGCCTTCTCTCAGCTGTTTACAGAGTCAGCCTATTGCCCCCAACAATCTGGGTCCTCATTTTACCCACTTCCGAAGAATGGAAGGCTGAGTCAACCTTGAACCTGGTGAGGGCTCATTTAAAGAGAAGGCTTCCACCAGGTAGAAATGGGGTGATAGTGTATCCTCATCAAGAAGCCATCCCTGTATCTGATAATTTTGGGTAACTATCATTAAATATCCAATTTTCCTGTTCTTCAGGATACTCTCAAGAAACAGTGTTGTATCAAATACAAAGTGCTTATCAAGAAGTGAATTATATAGAACTATTTCAATCTGGATTCATACACAGTGATGTCTTTGATTGCTCTGGGCGATAAGCTTTATTAAGACATGAATGATGAATACACTTCTCCTGGCCCTTGTAGATTCCCAGCAGCTTTTCATATCACTGAGCATGGTATCTTCCTAGGCTGCATGCAAGTGTACTTTGTTGGTTTAATCCTTAGGTAAGTAGTAGTGCCAGATGGTGGCAATGGGGGAAGAGAGATTGATCTGGTAGGTCCTCAGTTGTGAGATTCTCAAGGGTTCAAACCTCTTCCTATTACTGTTTAATGTTTATATGGCACCACTGGGAAAAGTCACCCATCGGTTTGGGGTGAAATACCATCAGAAAGGCTGTGATACACAGTACTTTTCCATTCTGAGCCAAGCTGATGATGCCATAAATACCTTGAACTAGTGTTGGAAGGCTGTTTGGATCTAGAATTGAACCCAAGTAAGACAAGGTCATTGAAGGGATCTCTACTGGTTCCAATTTCTGAAGCAGTGACACCCTTTCCTTCCATCATTCAGTAGGAATACTAGCTTTAATTGTGTTCAAAGTGCTTTTAGTTTTTCTAGTGAGAAACCCTGACCATTCTCTTTTCAGGCATGGCTAAAGTTATCTTCTGAATATAATGAAAAACCCATGGCACCTGTTATTTATACATTTAGAAATTAGATGAAATTAGAAATAAAGTCAACTATGAATTCATGCATTGTATTCAGGGAACAAAAAGATCCATTGCCCAAATCTGAAGAAAGAGATTGTTAAGCATCATTAAGTGTAAACAACACTTTCTTCTCTCATGACAATTTTTTAAAAAAGAAATAAAACCTATTGCCTCTCTTTCAAAAGAAAACTTTAAAGGTCAGTTAGAGAGGAAGACTTTAATTAGAACCAAAAGAGTTATGTAGCTGGTTTGGTCCAGTTTATAGAACTGGTGTTACAATTCTGTCTAAGATGGGGGGTTGGATCATCAGAAAGATCAGTGATAATAGCAGGAAGATGGTAGTAAGATGAGAGGCTGCAGTTACAAAATGTTGACAAGATTGAAGGTAACTTGACAAGCTGGTGGCATGGTGCTGGAAAAATTGGACCAGACAGCACATCATTGCAAACAAGATATGTTCAGCTCTGTGAGTCTTCTACCAAGTAAGCCAATGTTTGAAGAATTGTGAATAAAGTGATAATCTCTGGAGAGCTGAAACTTCTTGTCATGCCTGTAGGACACTAAATGAATGATTTGCTTAAGAAGCTTAAGGTTGGTTTTTAAGCACATACAAGAGGCATCATATAGTCCAGAGGTGAGGAACTATGGTCCCTTTATGACTTGTGGACTTCAATTTCCATAGTTCCTGAGACAGCATGGCTGGCTTAATCTGGGAGATGAAGTCCACAACTCAAAAAAGATCCACAGTTCCTCACTTCTGATATAGGCAATGAAGAACTAAAAGGCAATAGGACAAAGCACAAGGCTAGTGCAAACCATGGATTCCCCGACTGAATTAACTTCCCCTTTCCACTAAAATGTATTAGTCTTATCTATTTAGTTTGATAACATTTCCATATAACCATTCATGCCATATAATTATCAAAGGTATGGAAGAGGGGTTGGGGATATGAACTACCATAAAATATGATTTAAAAGATAATAGGACATTTTATGGGGAATGGGGCAGGGATGTTGACCCAGAGATGTTGGGTTTAATGACACGTCATCCCCATTACGTATAACATGTAGTTCTACCCCATTTCATCTGCATCGAATTCAATTCTAAAGAATACTGGTATATTGTACATTAAAATAAGCATGTACCACAAATTATATACTGTATATATATTTAATTCCTAGGTTTTTTAAAAAAAAGTTTTCTCATATCAAGATAAAAATTGTGATGTGCTAGAAAAGGAAACCTAGATTGCGCCACTGCTGCCTTTCCAATTCTGAATTTGAGAATAGCATTGTGAGGTAAGAGATTTAGATAAGATGGTGATGAGGATATATTTTATTGACTAAATATTCCAATAACATTTCTTTAGTTCTATTATATTCACCCAATTATTTCCTTGATTTGTTTGGTAAGGAAGCCACCCAAAGGATGACCATGATCCATACGTCTAACAGGCCTTCTGATTCCTGTATCAGATCTCTGACTACACAAGCATTTGATAGCTCCCAGATTTTGTTTATTCAAACCACCATCTCCTGTAAGACTCTCATCTCATCTGCGCTTTTCCTTAGACATGCTTTGACTTGAAATGGAAGTCAAACAATGATCTCTGAAGTGTCATGAATGAAAGCAGATGGGCTGGTGCTTTGGAAGTCACAAACCTAAGTAGCTATTCATCATCAAATCAGCAGGTTTGTCTACTCTGACACTGGGCGGCAGTGTTTTGTACACAAACTGATCAGGGTTGGCATAAGACACGCTTGTCACAAAAAGAAGACCTGCAATGATGAGTAGAGAAAGAAAAGGCAGAGAAGGAGAAAAAGTTAAGCAGAGAGCAGAAAAAAATTAGAGAGTTTCATGCAGTCCGGCTGAAGCGCTTGCTACTACCAATAAAGGACAGTAAAGAAACACACGGTGATAATATACAGCAGGGGTTGGAAAACTATTTCTGTAATGGGCAGAATCCTGCTCCTCCTCTGACCCTGTGGGAATGATTGGTAGATCTACAGGCCAAGGAACATGCTATGATAGCCAATAGATCGCGGGTATCAAACTCGTGTCGTCACATGACGTATCACGACCTTTTCCCCTTTGCTAAACTGGGTGTGGGCGTGGCCAGAGCGTGATGCATCTGGCCTGTGGGCCGCGAGTTTGAGAGCCCTGCAATAGATGGTAGAGGTTTCCCAGCAAGAGGCTCTCAATAGATGGCCGCCCGCAGGACAATCTTCCTCTGGCCCTCAGCCCCACCCCTCTCCCCAGGAGCTCAGTTGAGGCTCACGCCTGGCAATCTGCTACCTGTCTGCCTGTCCATTCTTTGCATATAGGCCATTAAAAAAAAAAAAACAAGCAGCAAGCTGGATTTGGTCCATATGGCCATAGTTTGCCAAACCCAGTACAGAACATTAACCAAGAAACAGGATAGCCAATAACAGGTTTCTCCAACTTGGCATTCTCTACATGCCATGGAACTACAATTCCCAAAATTCCAATGGTCATGGTAGCAAGGCAGTTTGTGAATTGTAATCCCAATATATGTCCATGTTAGAAAGCCAAGTCCACTTTCTGGAATGTAAATAAAGCCGATATTTGTTTGTTTCTTCATTAGCAAACACTACTAAATGAAATTGCCACATTTTTTTTTATCCCATTTGTGGAAAACTATTTTATGCTGTTTTCTCCCCAGCTTTCACCTTCATGTTCCATTCTAGCTATGAAAAACAGATTTACTGTAGATGTCCCTTATACCAGCAATAGAGGAACCAATGACACATGCAATGCTTACAGAAGAGTCAACTCAATCCCCGGCATCTCCAGCGAAAAGAATGAAGCACCATGAATAAAGGTCTTTCCTCACAGACAGTCACAGAAAGGCTTAGGTTTTACTTACGGTATCAGGATCCAGTGTAGCGTAGCCACCCAAAGCTATACAAAGCTGTGGTTATTTTTTTACTCTTTACCTTAATAAAAAGTATTTTGTCGTGTTTTTTTAAAAGTGCCATCCACATGGCCATTCGGCTGAACCCATGTTCAGTGCCTCCCATCTCCTCAGCGTCTAAAAGCAGCTTTATTTATTCCCATGCAATGCAGAATTCTAACCCATGCAATGCAGAATTCTATCAAGACAGCCATTAAACGTTTCAAGGAAGCCCCAGAGGTTAAGCTGATGGTTCTGGAATGTTGCTTCGATGCTTTTGCTACAGATACATTTGCATAGGGTTCAGCAACCAGCGATTTATAGGACTCCTGAGGCTTTGTGTTTGAAATGGAACCACTGATCCTCAAACCACAGTCTTGCAAGAGAGAGGGGGTTGTTAAGTCCCAGCATAAGAATTTCCAAGTGGACAATTGTGCCTCTTATATCTTTCTTCATGTTAGTGGCTCTTAAGGACTCTACAGCCAGGATGCTATCTGTACTGTGGACAAGGCTTAAAAATGGCAGCATGAATGGCTAAAGCTTTGATCAAAATTCAAGCTTTCCGTCACTCTGTTACCAGCAGTGGTGTTCAGACGGTTCATACCGATTCTGGCGTACCGATAGCAGAACTTTTGAGTAGTTTGGAGAACCTGCAAATACCACCTCTGGCTGCCCCCACCACCCTCCTGCCCCCACCATTCCATCCTATATTCCTTTGGTTTTTAACTCAGCTGATGCGCGCGGCAGAGCAGATCGACGCACCTCAGCTGAGCTAAAACACAGTTCAGCTCACCAGCGCTGACACTGTGGGCGGTCTTTGAGTATTGCACGCTGTCTCATAGAACCAGAACAGATCTGGAATCCTACCACTGTCTGTGACTTTCTGGGAGCATTTGAATTTGGCCAGTCAGGTGGCCAGTTTTCCTTCCAGTTCTCTCAAGCGCTTAATCCTACCTAAATAACTGTTAGCAGGAACCGGAATCAGGGACCTCATTCCCAGGCTTTCACCTCCAACTTCATAAGGCCCATCATCAAAGAAGCCCATTTCATCAAGGGTTTGATTCTTTTGCTCTGCACGCACCACGCCTGGAAGAATGAAATGGCAAAACAGAACAAAAACAAAAGATGGGATGAATGTTAAAGGATGGGGAACATTAAATAAAATAGTTTTAAAATGGAAGGAGCAAAGAAACACCTATGAATGGGAGTGACCACAATTGAGCCCAATTCTATCCTTGGTTTGAATACAACGACATAATGAATGGCACAAAGAAAGATAGGAACAAAACAAAAAATCCCAAAATCTGCATATTGTATTGGCAATAGACATGTGGCATGTACACACACCTTAAAATGCACTCCACTTGAGAGCATGGGATGGGTTGCAGAGTCTGGATTATTTTGGCAATATCAAGATAGGAAGGAACAGAAACAGTAAGAGAAGAGGAAGAGAAATCAGAGCTTTTCGAGAACAGAGAAAGATGAGAAAGGTACAGCGATGCCCAGAGAATTTGAAAGTAAAAATGCAGATTGGAAATGAACATGAGTTACTTGAAGCTTTGGAGGGTGGTGGTGGTAGAAGAACACATTTCCAAAACACAACAGTTTCATAACTGGAATACTGAGTACTTGTGACAATCAGAAAGTCTTTTCTTTCCCCTTAAACTTAAAGGGAGAAAAAGGCACCTTGGAGCCTAACATACATTAAGCAAACTGATAAAAGCAAACTCTTCCAGACCCCTGCCAAGAGGGAGGCCTCCTGAAAGACATTAAAGAAGCACGGGCATCAGTTGAGTAACAGTTTTAGAACTAGAGGAATTGGCTTCTGTGCTGCCAAATTGTTCCTCAAGCACTGTAGACAAAGTTTTCTATCACTATGTGGAGATGCAGGAATTAGATCAGTGGCTTAGTGATGCAAATCAGATGCTCTGCCACAAAACAATACTCTGCCCTATTGGTTTTCAATGTTTCCCCTCCCATGATCACTATCCTCTATTTCCTATCCCACCTTACATTGTTTAGATGGCTGCAAATGGAATGGAAAGGATATGTTCCTCAAGCCACAGAGAGGAGCTGTAGCTCCATGTCATTTTAAAAAAAGGCTTTGCAAAGAGAAAGGGATAGCATGTGGAGTGAAAAGGATCAGATCACAGGTAACAGCAAATGAAGAAGCAGAACAGAGAGACCTGCTGACACACTGTAGAATTCGGGAAGTCACAGCAAACAATAGAAAGAGAGATGGACCAATACTTTCATTCAGTCTAAATCAGCTTTTCATGGCTCCCTATGTTCTCCTCCTATAACTAAGAAGGCAGGGAATGAAGGTGGGTGAATTAGTCACCAGTTTGTGCTGAATTCTGGTTACAGGCAGTCCTCCACCTTCAACCAGCTGTTAATGACCATTCAAAGTTAGCCTCAGAGGGAATGTTTAGGGCCTACGAAACACTTCCCATAGCACTTCTGGCCGGTGGCAAAACATTACTCTTCCTCCTTGAAGTCATCTGACTGCACTTTGGATACTTAGCAATCAGCTTACATTTACAGCCTGTTGCTAAGCTCCCTGTCATGGGGAAGTCAGCAAGAAATGATGTAAGCATTGGTAAAATATCCATCGTTCAAATGTTGCATCAAATAAAACTGTCCACTAAGCATAACTACTTCCACTCACTTTTTTAGGAGCTTAAACACCACCGAATAGACTGCACAATATTCTGTCACAAAAGAAACAGGATTCCCCCCCCCCCCCTGGCCAGGTAACAAGCCTTAAAACTAAGCATGAGGGCAGCAACTACTTATATAATTTAAGTACAGCAACAAGCTAAATCTGATACCTTATCTCAGAAAAGTCCACATTTTCTTGACAAAAACCCAGTGTGTGGACAGGTAAGCTTTCAGTTGAAACCCTCTTGTGCCAAGGCACAAAGATTGCATGGGGCTTACGTGTCAGGCACAGGTGCACACTGCAAGGGTTTATCACAAGAAGAAAAAAGGCAAAGCAGAGAATTCCACAGCTGTCGGTATAACAAAGAGCACAAGAAAAACATAGACTGCTTGGAAAGAGAAACGGGAAAATGGTGGGGAGGAAAGGCGGGAGTGAGTTGTGTTTTACAGCTTCTCTGCATAACTAAGACGGGACAAAGCCATGGGCTCTCCGGCTAATCACCAAATGAAATTCAGCAGGTTTCTTTCTCTCCTGATTACTTTGGCTTTCAAACCAATTTTCTTCTCAATGAGGTTAATGGAGTTTCAGTTGATATGAAGGGGAAAAAAACCAGCAATAATCTAGGCGGTTTATGTAAATGCCTCCTGATCTGCGTACTGAATGGGTGTGTTATGTGTCCATACACAGACATACATAGATTCTCTTTGCATAAACTGCCATGGGTTTGAATCATCAATGCTGTATATATATATATTTTAATTTATTAAATTTGTTTTTCAGGCCATCAGGCCACAGGGTGACTCCAAAAAGATGCTTTGCAGGAGAGAAGGACGTCCTTGTTTCACCCGTTGGGGCCTCACTTGTGCAACTGCATCTTTTCTTGTGCACAAATGGTACCCGCCACATCCCCAGAAAAACGCCTTTAAGCTAAATTTGACTGCTGTCTGTTCTGAAGCATGTCTTCCTTAATTTCAATCCCTGTGTTTTAAGAGCATGGGTAGTCCTTGACTTACGACCACAATGGAGTGCAACATTTCTGCGACGTGTGTTAAGTGAGTTTTGCCCAGTTTCTTGCCCCCGTTGTTAAGTGAATTGCTGCAGTTGTTAAGTTGGCAACCCCGGTTGTTAAGGGAATCTGGTTTCCCCATTGACTTTGCTTATCAGAAGGTCACAAAAGGGGGTCACATCACACTAGGACAAACCACCATAAATATGAACCACTTGTCAAGCATTTGAATTTGATCCTGTGACTGATGCTGCAACGGTTGTGTGAAAAATGGTCTTTTTTCTGTGCTGCCCTAACTTTGAATGGTCACTAAATGACCCGCTGTAAATCGAGGACTACCTTTAATACACCAGAAACTGTTCTTCACTTTTTGGGGTGAGTAGCATAAAAGAGTAGTATATCATGGTTTTCAGCAGTGGTTATTATTCTCTAGGAAACAGGATATACGTATAATCTGGAAATGGACAATGGGAATGATAGGAAGATAAAGAGGTTATACCTTTCCAGTTATAGGTCCCTGGTGCACCAAATACAATGTAATGATTATCTCTGGTAAATGTGGCTGCAACACCTTGCTGGCAGGAGCCAAATTTCTCATGGGTCCTCGGTCGGCCCTGACAGAAACTCCATTCCCCACCATCCATATACTCATTGGCGGAAATGGAAAGATCCTGACTCAGCACGTAGCATCTCCCAATGATGTCTCGGCCTTCCTGTACCGTGTTGACATAGTACCTTTTCTCGTAGCGGTGTGCACAGGTCTGTAAAGCATCAAAAGCAAATTCGATCAGTCAACAGATCTGTCTCCTCTACACATGAACAGGGCTGATTTTCCAAACAATTAACTCCGCACAGAAGTGTGTACTGTATCGTAAATGCAGCTTCCTCTATAAAATGTAGCAGTGCACTTCCAATCTTATGTACGCTGCTTTGTTAACTGCACCTTTGGAATAGTTCATTTCATTTTGTTTAGTTCAGTCATCTATATATCCATGTGCCTTGCGCGAAAGGTCCATAAATAAGATATAAGAGAGTACTCAAGACCAGTTCCCATCTCAAATGATCACAACTGTGCAAACCCTTTGAAAGAGAGGCTTGCGCAATACATAGGAGGGGCACACAAAACCCCACTTTCCAAATCACTCAAGCAATCACATCTTTTTCCAAGCTTGTGTGACTGCTCTGGAATCTGTCCCTGGCTGTCTCTGCACACGCGTGCATATACTGTCATTCCACAATTCAAAAAGAAAAGATGCCTACAGCCCTGAAAATTAAAAAATAAAATAAAACGGCACAACAGCACAACTACAACCTTAGAGGTAACAATGATTAAACAATAGTCTGGCAGACAAAACTATATGTTTTTCTTTTGTTTTCGAATGCTGTGGTGGGGTAGGGCTTTATTGTGGAAATAGGAATTCAAGACTCTAGGTTCGTTGAGAGATTACAGATTTTTGATGGGCTGGACCTTCAAATACCTATTTTTGTTTTCCCTTTAAAAACTTGGGGAAATCATTCCTAGGTTGCCTCATAGCTTGACACCAGCACAGTGTTTCTCAACCTTAGTAACTTTAAGATGTGTGAATGACTCCCAGAATTCTGATTGAGGAATTCTAGAGTAGAGGTCCATTCATCTTCGTTTCCCAATGAGAAATACCAATTTAGCAGATCCATTTTTGGGAGCTTAAAAAAGTGGTTTGCGGTACATGTCCCCTTGGGGTCTTAGGTCGTCCACCTCTGGCTCTAAAATAGTCCTCATTTAGCAATGACAATTGGGACCAGCAATTTGGTGGTTAAGTGAAGTGAAATGAAACCATGTCTGTACTTTCTTTTCCTTTACAGACCTGCAAAAGTTATAAAAGTGAGGCTAGGACACAAAGTTACTTTTTCATCACTGTCAATAATTGTGAATGGTTGCTGGACAAGGCAGATGCTAAATAAGGATATGGGAAGTTTCAATTAATGACCACTCATTTAGCAACTGTTTGAACTTACAACTGTGCTGAAAAAAGTTACTCATGACGAGTCCTCACACTTATGGCAATTGCAGCATCTTGCATGATCACATTTTGAGACCTTTCCAGCCAATTTCCAACAAGCAAAGTCAGTGGAGATGCTGGAAGGTCGCAGGTCGCAAGTCACAATCACATGATGTCTCACTCAACAGCCACAACTGGAACTGCTGTTGTAAGTCAGCACGGGGGTGTGATATTTTACCCAATAACTGCTTTGCTTAGTGATAGAATTGTCAGTGTCAATTAGAGTTGTTAAGTGAAGAGTACCTGTACCTATAAAATCAAAATAATCCTAAAGACTTGTCAATGGCAGAAAAGCCCAAAATAATCCTAAAGATTTGTCAGTGTCAAAAAACCCAACAATGTTGAGGCTCAGAGAACATTCTCAAAACTTACCACAATTTTTCCACCTGGCCCCTGACTTTTCACAGTTACACCCATCCATTGATCTTCTTTGCTTTCTTTTTCTGGGTCAGCTTTAAAAAAAATAATTGCAAAAAATATTTCATCTATTTTTACTATTCGTTTTTAAATAGATTCTCTACAATTATGTGCAAATTATTAATATATTTTCACTATGGATTCACTGAATATTATTTATACCTGCTATAGTCTTTAGATGGCGCTGTTTGTCCATAATATCAAAGTTTTCACTGATCAACACATTGCATTTAGAACCCAGATATCATTATAGTATAAAATGTGTAATGAGTCACATAATAAAATAGTAAAGAATGATATCTTTGCTCAGATTCCTCTTCTTCATACTATTCATACAAATCTTTCTGTTTGTTAGATACTTCCCCTATCCCACCACAAAAATGAATCAAGATTCCATGTTCATTGAACATCCTCATTTCTCATTCTATTCTTGGGAATCTACAGTGTTTCCCCAAAAATAAGACAGGATCTTCCCCCCCTCCTCTGAAGTAAGCGCTTGGACTTATTTTCAGCGAGGTCTTATTATTTTTGAGCTGCAGGAAGCGGCGAGCATGGTCACCTCATGGCTGCTGCTGTGCATTGCAATGTTTTTGGGAGGGCTTATTTTCGGGGGACGGCTTATTTTAGTGCATGTGCTCAAGAGCGCGATTGGGTTTATTATCCAGGGAGGTCTTATTTTTGGGGAATCAGGGTATGTAAGTCTAGAAAACTCAGAAATTCTTTGACTCTGCTGGTACATCATGTGCTGTTTTTGACACATAACAACCAGTGACCAGGGAATTGACACCACACTAATCTACATGCAAGATACATTTTTTTTCTGGGACTATATATACTTTTTGAAGCATCTACGAAACTGACCCCTCTATCATTTACTACATACATGTAGATTTGAAAGAGCAAAACCTGCTCAAATTATCTCTACCCAAAAACCAGTAACAATGAAAATGGAAGCTGGAAACACTCGATCGTTGATTCTATCCACGTTTAAAAGTGATAATTAAAAATAAATAAATTAGAACTGCCAAGTTGGATTCTCCCAAGTTCCTAAATAAATATTTTTATTCTGCCTAGAAAAAAACAACAGCAGCAAAGGTCCAGCTAGCTCACCTGAGTCATCAAATTTGATACGTGTGCAGGGAAGTTCTGGAGTTTCGATGTTGCAGCTGAACAAACCTCCGGTTCTGTTAGCTTGTTGCAATGGGAAAGCCTTTTGCCGAGGTGCACCAACCAGCAAGCTGTGGAAAGAAGGCTAGAAGAATGTAATAGGGAACTGACAGATGAAGATCTAAATAAGGTATCACCTCATACATTATAAAACATTGCATCCACATATCTAGATATTAACCCATCACTATCTCTCTGGGCCAGATACCGGAGTTGCATCTCCTCTTCCCAATTCCCTACAAAGAAATACTTTTCCTGTTTTGAAAAAAAAAAATAACACAGGTAATCCTCAACTTACAACCAAAATTGAGCCCAAAATTTCTCTTGCTAAGTGAAGCATTTGTGGAGTGAAGTTTGCCCCATTTTACGATCATTCTTGCCACAGTTGTTAAGGGAACCTGGCTTTCCCCATTGACTTTGCTTGTCAGAAGGTTGCAGAAGCAGATCACATCATCCCAAGGCACAGCAACCGTCATAAATTGGAGTCGGTTACCAATCGCCTGAATTTTGATCACATGACCGTGGGAATGCAATGGCGGTCGTAAATGTGAAAAATGGCCATAAGTCACTACTGTTGTAACTTCAAACAGTCACTAAATGAACTGTTGTAAGTCGAGGACTACCTGTATTGGCATTCTTTAGCTTGCTTTAGTTTCTTGTTTAGGTATGGTTTTGCACCATCTGTGTGCGTAAATTTTATAGAGAAGACCAAGTCCACTCTTTGCCCCAAGGGTTTCAACTTTGCTTTTCTTTGCCTGACCTATAGAGCCACCCATCTCACATAAGGGACCCTGGGTGGCTTACAAGCAGGTGTGGGATTCAGCCGGTTCGGACGGATTCAGGCTAATCAGATGCTAATTTTACATCTGGTTTGCTGAACTGGTAGATGCAAGGACTGGCTGGCCCCGCCCACTTCTCCCTGAGTCTCCACGTGACCCATTTTGGATGCCAGGTAAGTGCAGGGCCCGCACAGAGGATCTGGGAGGGTGAAAAACAGGCCTCCCGGAAGTCCAGAAACTGGTGTTTTTCCGGCCTCCATACCCCGGGGAGGCCGTTTTCACTCTCCTGGAGGCTCGAGGAAAGCTTCTGGAGCCTGGGGAGGGCATAAATTCCTCTCCCCCCCGCCATGGTGCAGGAGGCTGAGTAGGCCATGCCCACCATGGCTATGCCCACCCAACAACCAGACACACAACCAGTTGCTAAAACTTTTGAATCCCCCCCCCGCTTACAAAATTAGACAGCAAACAAGCTAACCAAATATAAACACAGACACCACTATCCCCAGATAAACAGTCGACTCCGTTCACCATCCGTATGCTCATCTATCTGCCCAAACAAAACACCTGCAAGAACAATGCCTTCTAAAAGGCTAAGATTTAGAAATGGGGCAATATAACCAGTGTCGTTTAAATTTTCACAGGGAAGGTGTTGCCCCAAGAAGACATGAATCTTATATTCCAAGATCTGTAGATCCTATCAGAAGAAATGCTCGCCCTCCTCTAATTTCACTGTCCTCAGTTTGCCCAATATATGCTGCCATGCTAGCCCAACTCCTTCTGAGCTTAGGGAAGTCCTTCAGGAATTCACTAATTCTGGGACATATTTTCATATCACTTTAGGTACAAGTAGTCCTTGACTTAAAGGCATTTATTTAGCAAATATCTGAAGTTACCACAGTGCTGAAAAATGTGATTTAGGACCCATCCTAAAGGTACGACCATCAAACCAACCCCGCAGTCATTGGTCACAATTTGAGGGGAGGCAATGGGATCACATTTATTGCATACTGTGGTCACATGATCACCATTTGTGACCTTACCAGTTGGCTTCTGACAAGCAAACTCAAGGGGTGGATTTGTTAACAGCAGTGAGATTCACTGAATGATCACCTGATTTGCTTAACAACTGTGGTAAAAACTTGACGATTATGGTCCATTTAAGAAATCATAGCTCATATTTCTAAGGTGGAGATGATAGATCAGGGATGGCTAACCTTTTTGTTTTGGGGTTCCAAAAATGCAAGGGTGCATGCACGGTAGCATGCGCGTGTGCCGGCACCCATAATGCAAAGTGCCCCCCATATGTGCATGCATGCACAAACACCTCCGCGTGCGCGCCGTACTGCTCACCTCCACGATGAGCTTGGTATTCCCTTGGGGGGGAGCAGGGAAAGCCATTTTCGCCCTCCCTAGGCTTCAGAAAAGCCTCCAGAGGCTGGGGAGGGTGAAAAATGGGCCCAACGGGCCAACCAGAAGTTCCTTTGGCCTGTTGGGCCCATTTTTCTCCTTCCCCAGGCTCCGGAAGCTTTCCTGAAGCCTGGGGAGGGTGACAATGGCCTCCCCCCACCTTCCGGAAGGCTGAAAATCAGCTGGTCGGTGTGCGTATACACGCTGGAGCTGGCAGCTCACGTGCCAGCAGATATGGCTCGGCGTGTGCAACCGTGCCATAGGTTCGCCATCAGGGTGATAAGCCTAAAATACATCTTCATGTGAGCATTAGTGCAAATAGGCAACCAATGATATAAGTGTATCCCCTGATTAAAAGCAGAAGTGAAGTAAATCCGCAAGACAGGAGAAAAACCAATAGAAACAATAGCTGCAACTATTAATGTCTGAATACATGATCCATCTCATTGGGTGCCATGTTGTTTCGTTTCACTTCATCCTATTCAGGTACTTCAAAAATATTCCCAAATTAACTCCAGTGACTCCAAGTAAAGCCAGGATCGTCCACTGAAACCTGTGCTTTAAAATCATTGGCTTTTTCATCAGATGAGAAAAATCACACATTAAAGTGAAATGAATCATTACGCTGTGTTTTCAGATGTCGGGAATGGCTTGTCTCATCTCCTCATAGCATTAAGGAACTGTGGGGTTTTATTATATTGTGAGAATTTGTTGCTCTCCAAATTGGTAAATTACTTCATGCTAGACATACTGGTGGTTTCCAATAAGGTATTATTATTTTTTCTACTGTGTTATTTTTCCATCTGGTTTATCTCCTATATTTAAAGAGAAGGGGGGGGGGGGAATCACAAAAACAATGGTTATGTGATATGTCCCTTATATGGTCAAGCTACTAATAAGAAACAATTCTCATAATAGATAGCACAATGAGCATAAACTGTATACACACATTACTTAAAAAAAAGCTTCTGCATGTTTTAAGAATTAGAAACAATTGGCCCTTTAATGCTTTCTTGCCCTTTAACAAAGCTACAGCACAGTGACAAGCAAGCAGGAGAGAAGGGTGAACATTTCCCAGAATCCCTATATTGGACATGGTTTTTGTGGCCTTGTCAGCAGCAAGGGGAAGCAAAGAGAAATAAACATTAGTGGAACAGACAAGAAACTCTTAAGTTTTGCCAGACAAAAAGAACAGAGCAAGAAATTCATATGTGAAAAGCTGGTAAATTCATCACACGCACACGTTCTCACGCACGGGACTAAAGGGTAGAAGGATTACAATCTGAATGAAAGCCATCCCTTAGTGTTGGAATCTGCTGGAAAGAAACATGGTGGCTTAGGGGCTAAAATGTACAGTATTTAAAACAGAAAACAATGGACAGTATTTTGTATGCACTGTGTATGCACATATATACACACTATAGAGCAGTGATGGCGAACCTATGGCAGCCACAGGTGACACACGGAGCCATTTGTCAGGGCACATGAGACGCTGCCCTGTCAGCTGGGCAGCGCGCATGCACGCGCTGGCCAGCTGAGTTCACCCTTTTTTAAAGCCATTTTTTGCCCTCCCCAGGGTCCAGAAGCTTTATAGGAGCCTGGGGAGGGTGAAAAGAGCCTCCCCCCCCCCGGAGGCCCTCCGGAGGTTTCATGAGCTTCCCTGAAGCCTCCGGAGCGCAAAAAAACAGCCCTATGGGCAAACCGGAAGTTTGGGAACAGATTTATGGTTTGCTCGGAGGTTCGTTTTGACTGCTCCGGAGGCTTCAGGGAAGCGTCCTGAAGGTCCCTGAAGCCTTCAGAGCGCTGAAAACAACCCACTTGTGACTTCCGGTTTGCTCGGAGGTTCGTTTTGACTACTCCGGAGGCTTGTGGGACCTTCAGGATGCTTCCCTGAAGCCTCCAGGGCAGTCAAAACGAACCTCCGAGCAAACCGGAAGGTCCATGAAGCCTTCAGAGCGCTCAAAACGACCCTCCGAGCAAACCGGAAGTCACTTCCGGTTTGCTTGGAGGTTCATTTTGACTGCTCCGGAGGCTTCAGGGAAGCGTCCTGAAGGCCCCTGAAGCCTCCAGAGGGCTTCCGGGGGGGGGAGGCTGTTTTAGTCCTCCCCAGGGTCCAGAGGCTTTATAGAAGCCTGGGGAGGGCGAAAAGAGCATGCAAGAAATGGGGGGTCGTGCCTGTAGTGTGCGCATGAGCACGGGGGGGGGGGGGGGTGTTGCACATTGCATTATGGGTGTGGCAAGCCCGCACACGACCCCCCTGCGCTCCCCCCACTTATGGCACATGAGCCAAAAAAGGTTTGCCATCGTTGCTATAGAGGAATCAAGAAAACAATTATAAATCCATCTTGGCACAAAACTACCACTATGTATGTAACTTTAGTGCATGTAACGGGTGGGATTCAGCCGATATGGACCAGTTCGGGCGAACCAGTTGTTTCAGCAACCAGTTGGCTCCGCCCACCCACCCCTGCTCTATTCCATCCTATATTTCCTTTGTGTGAAGCCCAGCTGATTGGCGCAGCAGAGCGGATTGCCTGTCTCAGCTGTTTTACTCATGGGGCTGCAGGAAAAGGTAAGATTTAGTCCTGATTTCAAACTTAATGCACGCAAAGTGAACCGGTTCTTACACCAGTTGAATCCCACCACTGTGTATATGCCTGAGCAAATCTTCTCAAAAGTGCTTCAGGAAAGTATGAATGAAATCCATCTAGATGTAGTACTCTATCTCCTCTTTGGGATCTGCAATACATTGAAAATGTAGTCTCAGGTAAGAAGAGACTCTCAATTTAGCAGAAAAGCATATATGCATTTCATGCTAAATGTTCCAAAATCTGGCTCCAGTCATCAAGTTAATAGTTAAGGAGCTAATCAGAATTGGAAGTTCTGATCCCCACAGAAGCTTCACATATTCTAATTTTACTGGTGAATTTTCGGACTTCCAGGGAAGAAATGGCTGAGGATAGCTCTGCTAAGAATGGAGTCTACAACTGTGGCAGAATAAAGAGCCAGTGAGCTTTTTATAACTTCTCTCTGGACAGGGAGAGAATTTGAGATCACCCACAAGTGCCTCAGACAGTTGCTGCTCCTTGTGAGGGGATCGCAAGACAGAGGTCTCTGGTGGACTTAAAGCTCTGAGAGATAAGGGAACGCCATCTTAGCTAAAACTGCAGTTAATATCTTTCCAAAGTACATATTTCATTGCATATTTCCTTTTCTAAACACTTTTGGAAATTGCTTATTAACTGCTTTTCAGCTGTTAGGAGCATTTGGAACAAAAGTCTGAAAACATCATATGAATCTTCTTCAATGCTTAGCCAAAAAAAGAAATTTAAATACAAGTTTAAGGACTTACGTAAATAAAATATTTTGTGATGAATAAAAAGGGTGACTATAGATTGATTTTGTAAATCAATTATACCAAGAATTCAGATGCATTTGAAATAAGATTTTGAATTAATTATAAGAATCCTTCCCATTGGAAAGTGAATATTCAAGAATTTGAATTCTTAATAAAAATGATAGGATGGGACTATGAAGACTGACACAGGAAACCAGAAGGAACTGAAGATTACAGTTAAAGGAGAAAAACTCTTAAAGTTTATTTACTAATACAGAATGAAGCAAATACTTTAACATTAAGGATATTTGTGAACAACAGACCCAGAAGTTAACTTTAGGAGTTTCTCCCATTATATATCGATTGTCTTTAAAACATGATGAGTCTATGAGGGAGATTGGTGGTCTCTGAGTATGATATGTAACAATGTTATGGAAGAGAAACGAAGTAGAAAGTTTACTTTCCTATCAATGCAACTGATCTGAAAGTGGATTTTTAAAAGACAGGCTCCAAGAATTATACGGGAAAAGGTGATTTGGATCTTTCTTGCAGTAGATTTACAAAGGAGATTTCTTAAAGTCTTGACGGGTTTTGTGAGAAATTGTGAGACAAAGAAAAAAAATGAAAATAAATCAAGACCTAGGACATTATTGGAAGGCCAAATTAGATCAGATTAGAGATTTCAAGGAATATGAGAGAAGTCATAAATTGCTAAAAAAATTATACTTACGATGAAGGGAGAAGTAATGTTTATGTTTCCTTTTTTTCTTTACTAAATTATTATTATTGCTTTGTTTTTCTTTCTTTTCTGCACTTTTCATTCATTCATTCATGCATCGTATGTATAATTTATGTGTCCCCATCTCCATTTCATGTTATGCCACACTTGGAATGGTTTCTTATTGGTTTAATGCTCCAGAGTAAATCATAACTGATTTAAGGACCACCAACCAAATTTCACACATCTTAAACCAAAATAAAATGAACTAGCCATACCATGGTGCAGAACAGTGCGTGATTGCCTCTCTCAGACTAAATGCTTCGTTTTTATTTGTCCGACTCCTCTTGACTTTTATTACATCCACCTCTTCACTTCCTTGAAAAGGAAATGCTCAAGTTCTTTTTAGATATGTCTCCTTGAAAATTAATTTCTCTAAGAGCACATTCCAGCAAGTTTATTTCCTAATAAATGTGCACATGACTGGAATAAATAAACTAGGGATGTGATGGCTCAGTGGCTAAGATGCTGCGCTTGTCGATCAGAAAGGTGGGCAGTTCAGCGGTTCAAATCCCTAGTGAGCTCCCGTTACTTGTCCCAGTTTCTGTCAACCTAGCAGTTCGAAAACATGTAAAAATGCAGGTAGAAAAAATAGGAACCACCTTTGGTGGGAAGGTAACAGTGTTCCATACACCTTTGGCATTTAGTCATGCCAGCCACATGACCATGGAGACGTCTTTGGACAGCGCTGCCTCTTTGGCTTTGAAACGGAGATGAGCACCGCCCCCTAGAGTCAGGAACGACTAGCACATATGTGCGAGGGGAACCTGAACCTTTACCTTACTAAAATAGTCAGTGGCTGTCACTACCTTAAAATATATAAACTTTTTTTCCCACTGTACAAAAATAAGTTCAAAGAGAAAAATGTTTATAAGATGTTGCAGATTTTTTTTAAAAGAAAAAGCAATAACAAAGGAGAAATCAAGGTGAAATTTATCACATGTTATTTTTAGGCATGCTAAGAGCGACTAGCTGCCAGGTTTGGGTGTTTCCCAGACAAATATGTATTTCCTTTTGAATTCCAACCCACCCAGTGTGTGAACATGTCAAATTGATTGGGTTTGTCTCAGGAAAATGTGTAGAGCAATTCAAAAATGTCTTAATCGCTTCATTTAAAGCAAATGGCTGTAAAGACTTTACCAATACTAGTGAATAAAATAATTTTAGCTATGAATAAATTGAAGGCTCTCCGGAGGTTGCTGAACTGTATCTGCCAGAATCCTTAACCACTGCCCTCCTGGCTACACTGAATGGACTGCTATAGTTCAGGCATGTTTGCAAGGTTTTCTGGGGTTTCTTCTGGAGTCAATTGACCATCTTGGAAACAGACTGCTAAACCAGATGGGCTAGGGATCCAATCCAGAAGTGGTATTCTGCTGGTTCGGACCGGTTCACCCGAACTGTTAGCGGAAATCATGGGTGGCCCCACTCACTCGTCCCAGCTCTATGGCATCCCATTTAGGCCCATTTTTTTAGCCAAAGCACATGCACGGAAGGCTGAGCGCATGCGTGGACACGTGCCCCCTCACATTTGCGAACCGGTAGGGAAGGTAAGTGAATGTCACCCTTGATCCAATCCACCAGGAAGTTCTTGAAGCGGTCCTTAGGTATTAATGTGTTATAAGGCAATATACTGTATTTAGCCAGAAGTAAGCCATAAAATTCTCCATCCCAGCCTTTCTCAGAAGTACCCATCGGAGGTCTATTTCATCTAATAGCAAACCCTAAGATTGGCAGGAAGATATTCTGGACTACAATAAACCCTATTCAACACCAACCACGCAAGTCAAAATGAAGTTTAAATGATGTGTGTGTCATGACACCATTGCACAAAGAATCTTCCAACTCTTAATCTTCAGGAATTACACAGATTATTTTTGGAATGTTTACAACCAGGGTATACCGGAAGAAAATATCCTAACTATTTGTCAATAGTGTCAGGAAATCAAAGTTAACTCCAAATAGGAGCCTTTTCTTGGAAACAAAGCATGAGTCAACTGACGTACTAAGGATATATACATTTCCTTCTTTGGTTCGGCTGATTATCCGTGATCCTCCCATAGCAGAAGACTTCTGAGCAAACTGGGAATTTTCATACAAGACATTCAAGCAATAATGGGAATGCAGTGATTCTATCAGACAAGAATAAGAATGGCTGTTAGGGGTAATAGACTATCATTCATCTTGGATAGTAAATGACACTTTCTATTGTCAGCTGCTAAAATATTCATGTTTGATAAGGGATATGGACTCCAGCAATGCATGATCTGTCCTGCCACCTCTCCAGGTACACTAGACTACAAATAATTGTGCACAATCTTTGCTCAGATCAATAGCTATTCTTGGCTTTTGAACAGCATGCTGGGAGTTGAAGCAGAACAGGACAAAATAGGAATAAAGAAGATTAATCAACTAAAATGTTAAAATGATTAAACTAAAAGTAAATGTTATTAATTAAACTGTGCCAATATGATTATTCTCCAAATATGATTAGTTAGGTCCCCTTTGGTGACGCTAAAAATAGAATTCAATGGAAGCTTCTAGACTAGAGTGACTCCAGAGGCTACATCCAAAGCTTTATAGGTTGAAAGTTGTATAGCTTTGAGTAACAATAATATGAGGGGGGGGTGATCTAACGTGTCTGGGAAAGTATTTAGACTAATTAATTGTTTATAATTTCGCTACAAATAGTCCAGAAAACTGGTAAGCTTCAGTGCCAGACATTTACAAGTAATGTCACTTGCTTACCCATATATGCATCCCTTGATTTGTAACTGCCCACCTGAATACACCACCAGCCATCTCTACCTTCATATGGCTGATGAACAATTATCATTAACAGAATAACAGAGTTGGAAGGGACTTTGGAGGTCTTCTAGTCCAACTCCCTGCTCAGGCAGGAAACCGTATACCATTTTACACAAAGGGTTGTCCAATCTCTTCTTTAAAATCTTTAGGGTCCCACAACTTCTGGAGTCAACTCATTCCACATATTAATTGTTCCAACTGTCAGGAAATTTCTCCTTAGTTCCAGCTTGGTTCTCTCCTTTATTAGTTTCCATTCATTGCTTCTGGTCCTGTCCTCCGGTGCTTTGGAGAATAAAATATTCTCTCACAAGTCAAGAAATATACTGTAGCTGAGTTAAAGTTAAAATGAATTCATGCTTGAGCGTAGCTGTTTTTTAAAGGTCTCCTTCAGGAGAAGGTCTTTTATAGAGCCTCATTTTTATTCTGCTTCCATTTGGCACTGAGTTTACATCTGGCATTGGGAACAATGTCCCCTTCGCCAACCTTCAATCTGCTTTGGGGCTCAGGAAAACCCGTTTCATTTCAATTCTGGCAAGACATTGGCTACTTCTGTGAGAAACCGTCTGCCTAATTGTCTTGTAAAGGAGTAAAAAAAGGCTTGGTGGAGCCACTGGCTAGATGTTTAGCGGAAAAGAAAGAATGAGTTTGGAGTTTGGCCTACCCAGCTGCTTTCATAATGGAGTTGTGCCTTTAAGGAGCCAAGCACCTTTAGTGGAATGGCCATGCTTTATTTTTCTTGAGGGGGAGAAGGGGAAACTACGGGAACTCAGTCCAGCAAACATTCTGCTCTTCTCCCTTTACAAGATGTAGCATTTATAAGGAAATTGCAAACTACTTTTCTTGCTACAGAGGTGTGTGTGGTGGGGAGGAGCCATTTCCTGGCTTGTGAGCTACATGCAACCCACCAGTAACTCAGTTATGGTTCCAGCACCCCAGATTGACTTGCTGAATTTTGACAACAGGATTTTGGGCCATTTTTAAGGTATATGTAGGCTCAGGATGAGATATGTGTTCATTTGGGAGATTCCTATCTTACCTTTCATTCAAGAGCCAAAATGGGAAAACCTGGCCTTCCTCTGTTTTTTTCCTCACAACCGTATGAGATAAATAGAGCTAAAAGAGAATGATTCGCTTAATAAAAAATATTAAATTGGTCCATCAGTCTACCATCTTCATTTTCATTTCAATTTTTTTATGCTCATTCTTGTTTTATGTATTTATTATAAGCTTTACAAGGCACTTTGTTAATCAGTGAATCAAATAACAAAAGATTTATGATTGGAAAGGAGAATGTTACAGTAATATTATTCATTTCTGGGAATGAACCTCAAGAAGGACTAGCCATGGACCTCCTCTTAGAATGGGAGAACATCCCAAAGTAAAAGAAAGAAATTTGTACTTATTTTTCTGTACCGGTTCTGAGTGGGACTCTGCTCAGTGTCTGGCTAAAGAAGGACAAGGAGGCCAAGTGTCAATTTAAATCAACAAAACTCTAAATTAGCTTTTGACCACCTAATAATTATGTGGTAAACACAATGTGCACAGCTACCCTGGCCAATGACTACATCAGGTAAGGATAACAGATTGGGGAAGGGCATTCTTCAAAAGTGAGATGTCTTGCCTTTCAATCATATGACCTTCTTGGTGATGGACCCTTATTTGAGCCAAGTAAAATCACAGTGGTTCATATCAAGTCTTTAGCTGTGTTTGTTTTAGGCTCCATTTAATCATGAATTGTTTGTTTAACCATCATCATCATCTTGATGCTTTATTGTATTTTAGTGTCATCTCTTGGACTTTCTCTAGCAAACAGGTGAATGGATTAGCTGGAGAAAGCCAAATGTCAAATCCACCCCCAGCCTTAGGAAATCTTTGGCTGATTATTGGCTAGTCACCCTCTCTTCAATCAATTTCATGTGTTTATTACTTTGGGCTGTGCGTGTGAAAAAGAAAGTGTTGAGCTGATGGAAGGAAAGGCAAGCTAATGAATGACTACTTAAGAGAGTGGTGGCCTGTGTTAAGTGTGCCCTTACTACTTCGTACCTCTATTCCATCTCATTTTTACATTGTTGTACACATTTGAAAGGGGAAAAAAACTATGCCAACATTTGTGTTTTTCCTCATAAAAGCTATGTTTATAATTGCATTTGGAATGAAAGGCTATTGTCTCTGAATCTCTGTGCTAAAAGATGTATTTCAAAAGGTGTGTCAGTGTGTTTGAAACCACCATGAAACCCAAAGGAAGAACAATAGTACATTCCAATCCTCACATTAGAGTAGGAGAACCTTCTCCAACTTGGTGACCTCCAGCCCTGTTGGGATTGTTGTTACTCAGATTTCTAGCCAGCATAGTTAAAGAATTCTGGGAGTTGGGCTAACTATGTAAGAGAAAGCACATAAGGTTAAGAAAGGCTGGCTTAAAAACCATTTAATCTGCTTGCAGAGGAATTTACAAACAACGCATTTTGCAAGCACATCATATCAGACACCCTACTTAAGACTCTTGGCTAGCTGGCAATAAGAGGGAGAGAGAATATTTTATATTGAAACATAATTTCTTCAATGCTGCAAAGGTGCACAAGGGAAGCCCAGTTAATACCATTCTTTTAATCTCCCTGAAATTTCAAGCCACAGTGCACATAAAAAGAAATAGGAATATGACGGCCGGGCAGGCTTGGGAAAGAAGCAAAAACAATCTTATTTTTTCCACAAGCTCAGCAAAAGACTTTTGACCGTATTCCATTACGGTTCAAATTCTCAGCTCACATCTGTGCTTATTAGAATAGCTTTGTTTTAAGAAAGCACTGATTTTTTTTAAACAAAAGAACCAATTAGATAGCAGCTATACCAAAAAGAAAAAGAATGCAATGCTTAGGAAAATCACTGAATTGTGCTTCATGTCGCTAGCTCTAAGGCAAAATTTTCCCCATCTTTTCCATCTGCCCAGCAACTTGAAAAAACACAACAGCTATTCTGGACTTGAACCTCTAAATCAGAGGTGTCAAAGTCGCATCAACATGGTGGCGTCACATGACATATTGCAACTTTTTTCCCTCTCACTAAACCAGGCGTGGCCAGTACATGACGTATCTGACCTGAGGTCAGAGAATTTGAGAGCCCTGCTCTAAATCAAGAACAAGCATTTAAAACTCTTTATATTTTCCCAAAAATAGCAACATCAAAAAAAAAAAAGTTGCGAGTCTATTTCATGGATTTGTCTTTTTGTGGATAGTATAGGGAGTAGACCATAGGTAGTATTCAGCAGGTTCTGACCAGTTCTGGAGAACCGGGAGCGAAAATTGTGAGTAGTTTGGAGAACCGGTAAATATCACCTCTGACTGGCCCCGCCCCCATCTATTCTATGCCTCCCGAGTCCCAGCTGATTGGGAGGAAATGGGGATTTTGCAGTGACATTCCCATGGAGTGGGGAGGGAATGGAGATTTTACAGTATTCTTCCCCTGCCACACCCACCAAGCCACGCCATGCCTACCAAGCCACACCCACAGAACTGGTAATAAAAATGTTGAATCCCACCACAGGAGTAGAGCAGTGATGACAAACCCTTTTTGGCTCGCGTGCCAAAAGCAGGGGGAGCACAGGGGGATCGTGCGCGGGCGTGCCACACATACGCACGCTTCCCCCCTCTGCATGCATGCAAGCGCAACCAGCACCCCCCCCATGCTTTTTTTGTGCTTTTTTTGCCCTCCCCAGGCTCCAGAGGCTTTCTAAGAGCCTAGGGAGGGCGGAAATAGCCCCTCCCCCGGAGGCTTCAGGAGCTTCCCTGAAGCCTCCGGAAAGCGAGAAAGTATTTTAGTGTCATCTCTTGGACTTTCTGTAGCAAACAGGTGAATGGGAAGCCTCTGGAGGGTGAAAAACAGCCTCAAAAGAAAGCCGAAGTCAGCTGGCCAGCGCATGCATGCACACTGGAGCTGACAGGGTAACGCCTCACGTGCCCTAACAAATGGCTCCGTGTGACACCTGTGGCACCCGTGCCATAGGTTCGCCATCACGGGAGTAGAGGTTTAGTCCAACTATTCCAGAAGGTTGCTGGTTGAGGAGAATGGTCCATTGTCAATACCATGGATAGGAAATCAAAGAATACCTGCACACAATTGTTTCATGTTGATCATGCTGGTTAGAAATGGTCAGAACCGAAGTTCGAAACATCTGAAGAGGAACATTGTTCAACAAGCTTTCCCATTCCCCGTTTTGCAGTGCAATTCATTCTTCAGTATTACCCCATCGGTAACAATGCATGTTCAATTACTTTCTCTTTCTATAGAAGTTTGTAGCATTCCTTTGGAAAATTCATGCAAACCATTAAACTTCATACAATACATTGGGTTCATTAGAACACAGCTGCACAAACAAGAGCACCTGTGCTTGACTCATTAAAGCAACCGTCTAGGTATTATCCCAGAGAAATTCAAGGAGGAGACTTACTTGATTATACATGTAACTACAGCAGCGAGAATCGTATTTGCCCCAAATTGGAAATTAAATAAGCTACCAACAGATGAAGAGATAATTAAAAAAGATATTAGATTGTACGGAGATGAATAGGTTGACAATGAAAATAAAGGATAAAGAGGAATCGGAGTACTTCAAGACATGGGGAAGATTTTATGATTAGCTAGAGAAAGGAAACTAGAAAAGAAGGGGAAAAGTAGGGAGAAGATATAGAATCCAGATGATGCACTATTAAATGGAAAGGTGGGGGGAGAGAAGGAGAAAACAGAAAAGAAAATATTAAATATACAAGTATATATTCAAAAGCGAAGGTAAGGGAATAAGAAATGATACCAAATTATGTTTGAGTTTGTGGAAATACCATCCCAAGGAAACATAAACTGAGATATGAAAGAGACACCTACAATAGAAAAGAAAGGGAGAGAGGAGGAGAGAATGAAGGAAGAAGGGGGAAAAGAAGAAAGAGGTAAGGAGGGGAGGATGGAAGGGAGAGGAAGAGAAGGAGAGAGGGTAGGAAGGGAAAGAGGAAAAGTAGGAGAAAGGTAAGGGGGCGGAGAGGAGGAAGGAAGAAAGTAGAGAAAAGAGGGAGAAAGAAAGGGAAAATAAGATGGTGTTACAACAGGAGGAAGGGATGGTCAATAAATCAACCCAAACTGTATATTATAACCTATTAAATGAAATAATAAATGTATAAGAATAACAAAATGTAAAGAAGAAGAATTATGTGAATGTATACTTAAAATGGTATGTCAGAGAACAAAAAATAAAAAATTTCTCAAAAGAAAAGCAAAAAAAAAAAAAAGGAACTGTCTCTTTTTCTTAGGATTGAATGGTTTATACAACAGAAGCACAATACTGGAAAAAGATTTTTAAAAGTCAGAGAGATTCATATTGCCACATATTCCAAAGCATCTCTTCTAAAGCAAATCTAAAGGATTTGTATCTTTTCCTCCCTATTCTATTTTATTTTCTGTCCCCTTTTCCTGTTATTTGAGCTCTCTCAAAATTCTGAATATTCACCTTTTATGGAGAAACAAATTCATCTCTAGCCTTCTCAATAGGCATTTTAACAATATAATGTCATACAAAGTGAAGAATTTTAATAGAGAGACCTGGCTTTATATTCCTTTGTCTTTGGGGGGGGGGAAGCAAAATTTTAAAGAATCTTGTATAGTTTTTTTAACCATACAACCCTATGCACTCTGCTAGTTTTACTATCAAAATATTGGGTAGAGAACTGTAGCCCTACATCTATTTTTGGCTTCTACTTGACATGTAGCAGCTATTATAATACATGTGGTATCTTGTTCACACCCTGAGCTGACTTTACCACATCCTCTGGTGTCCTACCCCATGATGCTCCCTAAGACAACACTGGAATTTGAACTAGGGTATTATGGCCCATTATTTCTTTATGTTTTAACTGTAATATATACCTATAATCAGATCAGAATGATTCAAGTTTCTCCAAATATTGTATATCAAAATTTTACCTGTAGAATTCATTTAGTCATCTAGTATTAATATTTATTGGCTTCATCAATTTTAGAAATTTTATTCATTTTCTGATTTATATGGTTTTGGTTTTCAACGGGAATCAAGCATTACTAATAGCAATATAGATAAATTAAGGAAAAAAATTAAGGACTAGGAAAGCAAATTTATACATGGACTAGTGGAGAATTCCAACATTAGGGTTGCTCAAAAGTTGTGACATGCCTTGGGGATAGTTAAGATATTTTGGTTACTTTAATATAACGTAAAGGGATGTGGTGGCTCAGTGGCTAAGATGCTGAGCTTGTTGATCAGAAAGGTTGGCAGTTCGGTGGTTCGAATCCCTAGCGCCGTGTAACAGAGTGAGCTCCCATTCCTTGTCCCAGCTTCTGCCTACCTAGCAATTCGAAAGCATGTAAAAATGCAAGTAGAAAAATAGGAACCACCTTTGGTGGGAAGGTAACAGTGCTCCGTGTGCCTTCGGCGTTAGTCATGCAGGCCACATGACCACGTCTTGTCTTCGGACAGCGCTGGCTCTTCAGCTTTGAAATGGAGATGAGCACCGCCCCCTAGAACAACTAGCACATATGTGCAAGGGAAACCTTTATCTTTTATTTAATATAATGTATATGTGTTTGGTAAGTAACTACATAAATATCATAACTTTTTAACATTTTGTTTCATTTGCAGCAGGGAACCAGAGACAATCATGGATGGATATCCAAGTATTAAAAAAAATCTGACCCCTGCTCAACACTTTTAGGGACAATAATCAGGCCACACATAGTAGAACCATTGAAACCAGTAGAAGTTGATCATATGACATTAATTCCTCTGGATTTCCATAGACCTATTACACGTAGCTAGTTCTGGATCCAACCCAAAATATGTAAGTGTGTCCCCTGTCTAGACATTTCCAAGATTAATTTTTAGAAACATTTTCTCATACTATGAGAACATCACTTAAGGCCTACCTGACTTCACAAAGCTGATTTATATATGCTAATGAAGTAAGAAATACATTGATCTTACATGCACTAGCCTCAGGCTGCCTCTGCCAATTCCGTACCCAAATGAAATTGAAGGAAGCACTGTGAAAAACTTTAATACACTTAAGAGTTTTGTTCTGTTTGGTTTTGTTTTCCAGAAGTCATCTCAATTAAAGTAAATACCAATCATGTACTTCAATATCATTATTACAATGCAACTGTGCCTTTCCAAAAAAAAGGGGGGGAGGGAAGAAAAAGAATATTAAAGAGAACATAAAAACTGTCCCGGCTTCAAATAAAATTTAACCTTTGGGACACACCTCAATTCACATGCTTTTATGGCTTTTACTTATCTCCTACATGTTCAAATAATCTAGTCTGCCATAGCTTAATCTGTCAATTCATATTACATAGTCAGTCAGATGCCCAAGCTAAATAAGATATTGTTACCGTGTTTCCCCGAAAATAAGACAGGGTCTTATTTTCTTTTGACCTCCCCCCCAAAAAATAAGCCCTTGGCCTTATTTTTGGGGAGGTCTTATTATTTTCGAGGTGCAGGAGGCATTATCTTATGGCTGCTGCTGTGTTGCAATATTTTCGGGGGAGGCCTTATTTTAGCACATGCACCCAAAAGCCCAATTGGGCTTATTATCCAGGGAGGTCTTATTTTCAGGGAAACAGGGTAGTACAAAATAGACAACTGTGATTCCTAATTACAGTTCAGAAGCAATACACAAAGAGATCCATGGTGCACAAGGGTATAGGCAAGGTGTGATTGCAGCTGTCAGCAAGAACGGGGGTGCACATGATAATCCAGCATTATGACATCATGATTGAGATAACAAGATTGATATACTTCTAATACTTTTGCACAATGACATCATGGCATACACGTTGCCCTATCTAAATTATCATGCAGACGTAACATTCTAGTGACACCCATTAGTTTTCTAAACTAATTAGAAAATTAGAAAAACCAAATAATGGTTTTAATAGTTTCCGAAGCTAATTTCACCTTTGGCTAATTTCTAAAGCTGTAGGGTATCCTTTCAAGTAATCTGATCCTGGCCATTCAGGCCTCGAAAGACCGGTGTGTTAAATTGTGTCAGGAGATGAATAGGCAAACCTGTGCAGGTACAAATCAGTTGTCATATGAACTTAATGCCGGATTCCCACAAGCCTTGTGGGAGCTGAAATTCTGTCCCAGGTGAAATTACAAGACTTGTTTTTAAAGACAATTCTATGTAAAGAGCTCCATGGAGGGTGGATGCAACCAGATGGAGTTACATGCCAGGAATACTTATAAGTCTCCATCTCACCGAAAAGTCTACAACTAAATTTCCATCTAAGCCCTCCTCCTCTTCTGGTTTCTTAATTAGGACATCTCCCTGAAGGGATTGCCATCACATATATAGGTTTTCATTTAAACTTCTACATTATTGAATCTACTTAGATTCTCTATGACTTACAAGAATGATATATATCGACAAATTACAATACCCAAAGCATACACTAAAACTGTGGTGGCGACCCTATGGAGTGCATGCCATAGGTGGCACACAGAGCCCTCTCTGCGGGCACATGAGCCGTCGCCCAGCTCAGCTCCACTATGCATACGTGAACGCCTCCCACCAGCCAGATGATTTTCGGTTCTCTGCCACGCATGCAGAAGATGGGCGGGCATGCATGGGGCATGACGAGGGTAGCGTGCACATGCACGGTGGGCTGGGGGAGCATGGGGGAGTGCGGCACCCCCACACACACACCCCATTTTTCATCCCAGGAGGCTTCAGGGAGGACTGCGAGGCCCAAAACGGGCCATGGGAAGGGTAGCACGTGCATGCATGGGGAGGGGAGGGAGCGCAGTGGGTGTCCCACGTGCATGCGCAGGGGAACAGGCGCGTGGGAGGGGGGTGTCATGCACGCCTTGCATTATGGCTGTGGGCATACGCACATGCAGTTGCATGCACGCAGGTTTTAGGCACACGAGGATAAAAAGGTTAGCCATCACTGTACTAAAACATCCACAGGAAGACAACAATTAAGTGAAAATATAAAAATATCATATACATCACAGCACAACAGTAACAGCAGTATTCAACCATCCAAACACGTCCCTATTTTTATCATACCCCACAAGCATTGCCTGGTGGAGCTCTCTTTTCATGAACTTTGGAAAGACAAGGTTAAGACTGAGTTCCAAAGGGGATTTTTCCAGAGCAGACATGGGCATTTTACGGTCTGGTGATGGGCTTTCCCTGTCCAGCCCATGACGGTGAGTAGGGGCAGCAGAAGGGGAGGGGCATCGGGGGAGGCAGCAGCAATGGGGCAGCAGCAGCATCAGGGGGAAGTGTTGGGAAAGGGCATCAGCAGAGGGAGGGGCATCAGTGGCAGTGGCCCTCACCACCCTCCACAACAAGCCCTTCTTCCAGAGAAATGTTGCTATTGAAGAAAAGTGACATCTCCAAGCTTTAACAAAATGACTAAATGAGTCTTAGACTTGCATAATGTTTCTTTTGTTGTTGTTTTTCCCTCTTTCCCTGGCAGATAGCTGTATATGGGGGGGGGGGGTCATTTTTAACCTGTTCCATCCCATCAAGATCCTTCCAGCCAGTGGTGGGATTCAATTTTTTTCACTACCGGTTCTGTGGACGTGGCTTGGTGTGCGTGGCAGGGGAAGGTTACTGCAAAATCTTCATTCCCCCCTCCTCCCCGATCAGCTGGGATTCGGGAGGCAGAGAATAGATGGGGGTGGGGCCAGTCAGAGGTGGTATTTTCCTGTTCTCCGAACTACTCAAAATTTCCGCTACCGGTTCTCCAGAACTGGTCAGAACCTGCTGAATACCACCTCTGCTTCCAGCCTCTTGAGCCAAAGTTTATTTTGGACAAATCCATGGTGTCAGACAAAATATCAGGTTCATATGTGAAGAACCAATTAAACGGATGCATTGCTATTCATGTCTACACATAGGAATATTCTCAAGTAATGGTTAGCACCTCTTTGGAGTTAGAGAAAGGTCAGCAGAATTCAAGTGAAGTTGGACTTAATTTTGTGGCTATTTAGAGATTCTCGGCTAATCCCTCTCTTAAACTCTGTCCCCAGGTTCTGCCATCCCTTCTTCTACACATGGTCACCATAGAGGTCATGAGCTCCTGAGCTTTCCCAGACCTGCCCCCCTCCCAAGGCATGGAGACTGAAGTTGCCTCACCCAACACCAATTGATGAGGGGCACAAGCCCAAAGATCAGATCTAGTTGCCCAAATAGGGCCATATCTCATTGGTATATGTTGGCTGGTATACTAACCTATACCAACAGGAGGCAAAGTTATCTCTGCAGCCCAGCTTAGCATATAGACATTCACCCATCTCAACTCATAGGCAAGAGGTGTTTTTAAGGCGAGAGTTGTCATGAATCTTGAACTCGGAATCAAGGCTACTGAAGGACCCAAAACACAGGAGGGTAGATTACTGAAAGAATAATACCATTACCCTTACCCAACTAGTTTTGGTAATACACACTAAATATTTTACCCATCTTTCATAAAATCTGGCTGTATCAGCTTTGATTAGCATGGCTGATCTTGTGGCAGAATGACCAGGGTTCGTGGAATCCGGTCCGCGTAAACAAGCAAAGCCCCATCCGCAGGATGCAGACAGCACACCAAACCACGCCCCTTCTGGTCCAAGGAAACACCTTTCCTCATAGAACCGGTCCCTGGGGGCCAAAAGGTTGGGGACCACTGAAATAAGCCATATTAATGGCTTAGCACGGTATATTAACCCAGGCACAATATATCAATGTAATATCTAGTAACAAGAATTTTAGGAACTCTTATTAACTTCCTCCTCCTTTTGCCCAATTAGCCAATACTGGAAAATTGATATGTGTCCACAAACAGAATCAGTAGAGCCAAGATGGCTACTTCATAACCCAAATACAACTGTCTAATGCAGTGCTTCTCAATTATTTTCTGTCATGCCCCCCCTAGGAAGAAGAAAACATTTCGCGCCCCCCCCCCCGCGCGACTGTAAATAGTATAATTTGTCTATAAAATTGTTATAAGTACACCTCTGCATAACATAGCACACCGGTCTTTCCTCGTCTCCCACCGTAGTCACATGCTTTCTTTCCTCTTTCCCTCTTACTTGTCTATCCTTCCTTCCACCCTCCCTTCCTCATTCCCTTCCTTCCTGCCTCCCTTCCAGTTCCCTCCTTCCTCTTTCCCCCTGCCTGCCTGCCTTCTTTCCTCTTTCCCTATCCTCCTATCCTTCCTTTCTCCCTCCCTCCTTCCCTGCCTCCCTTCCAGTTCCATTCTTCCCTCCTTCCTTCTGCCTCCTTCCTGCCTGCTTGCCTTCTTTCCTCTTTCCCTCTTGCTTGTCTATCCTTCCTTCCACCCTCCCTTCCTCCTTCCCTTCCTTCCTGCCTCCCTTCCAGTTCCCTCCTTCCTCTTTCCCCCTGCCTGCCTGCCTTCTTTCCTCTTTCCCTATCCTCCTATCCTTCCTTTCTCCCTCCCTCCTTCCCTGCCTCCCTTCCAGTTCCATTCTTCCCTCCTTCCTTCTGCCTCCTTCCTGCCTGCTTGCCTTCTTTCCTCTTTCCCTCTTGCTTGTCTATCCTTACTCCCTCCTCCCTTTCTTCCCTCCCTCCCTGCCAGCAGCTCCTCCAGCATCCCAGCTGGAAGCAGCAGCACAACAGTCGCCGTTACCAGGGGCGAAGGGGTGGCGGTGGCAAGATCGGGCGACCGCCGCCCCTTTGTCCCTTCCCCAACAGCGGCTGTTGCGCTTCCGCTTCCAGACGGAATCCTGGCGGTGGAGCTGCTGGCGGGGAGGCGAGCTACCTGCATAAAGACGCCGCCGAGGGCATGGCAGAATATATCCCGGCTTGAAGTGGCAGCGCTGGGGACTGCTCAGAGACTCATCAGAGCCGCGGGCTGGAGCTGTGCAAAAAGTCTGCTTGGGCTGGGGGGGGGGGAAGGGAGGGAAGCCTGGGACAGCCATGCTTCCCTCCCTCCCACCCCCGCCCGAGCAGGCTTCTTGCACAGCTCCAGCCTGCGGCTCCAATGAAAATCCACAGTCTGAAGTGCTGCCACTTCCAGGCGGGATATATTATGCCTCGCCCACGCCGCCGCCGTTGCACCCAGATGGAAAGGGAGCCTTCGCGCCCCCCTTTACGGAGCCTCGCACCCCCCCAGGGGGGCGCGCCCCACTATTTGAGAACCGCTGGTCTAATGCAACGGTCCCCAACCTTTACAGCTTGGCGGCCTGGCAAGTGGGGGGGAGGGATGGTTCCATGTGAATGGTTCCCCTTGCACATATGTGCTAGTCGTTCCTGACTCTAGGGGACGGTGCTCATTTCCGTTTCAAAGCCAAAGAGCCAGCGTTGTCCGAAGACGTCTCCGTGATCATGTGGCTGGCAGGATTGAACACCGAAGGTGCAGGGAACACTGTTACCTTCCCACCAAAGATAGTCCCTATTTTTCTACTTGCATTTTTACATGCTTTCGAACTGCTAGGTTCCTAATTTGTTTACTACTTTGGATGATGGTTTCATGTCAGTTTACTTTTGTATTCTATATAGGGTCCGGGTTTATGTAGACAGAGTTAGGCTGATACGTTTGTAATAATGTAGATCATGAATTACCTCTTATCTGACAAGGATGCACACATGAAAAGATGGTGGTTTTATCTATATAATCAAAGCCCCCTTCTTTCTGTACAAACATCAATGTTGCACACATGTAAAGAGGCAGGGTTTCAATTATACAGCCAAACATCAGAAGAACTGATATTTGAAAAACTGACCTCTGATTAATGATTGAAAAACTGAGCTCTAAGAAGAAATGGTTTATACGCAGTATGGGAAAAAGTAAAAGAAAAACACTACATGGAGGGATCAATGTGGCTTTCAACGATAGAAGCTTTGACACATCTAAATATTAGTAGTACAAAAAAGGTTATTAGATACAAAGATATACTAACAGCACAGGGAGAACTAAAACAAAAGAAAGAATTAGAAGAATAAGGGATTGATATAGTATGGTTTAAACAAATGCAAATACAAACAAGATATGAGAAAGATGTTAAAGAGAATGGTTTTAGTATGGAAGATTCAGAATTAGGTAGGATACTCATGGGAACGGATGAAAAAATGATTTAAAAATTGTACAATTACTTACTTAGGATAAATTCAGAAGAAGAGGTTAAAGAAACAATGATAAGATGGGCAAAAAACTTTGGATATACAATAGAACTAGAAAAATGGCAACAACTATGGGAAAGGAACTATAAAATGACAATGACGACAGCATACAAAGAGAATTTATATAAAATGTTTTATACATAGCACATGACACCGGAAAGATTAGCAAAAATATTTAAGGATAAATCAGCTAAATGTTGGAAATGTCACCAATTACCAGGAACATATTGTCATATGTGGTGGACATGTAGAGACGCAAAAAGCTATTGGGTTAAAATACAATCATGGTTAGAGAAAATGATATATCAGCCCATAGAATTTAAGCCAGAGATATTCTTATTGGGTATTCTACCAGAGAAATATACTAAAGAAGACTCATATCTGATTGTACAAATAATAACAGCAGCTAGAATTGTATTTGCACAAATTGGAAAGCAGACAAAATCCCATCTGAAGGAGAGATAATAAAGAAGATATTAGATTGTGCAGAAATGAATAGGTTGACATTGAGAATAAAGGACAAAGAGGAATCAGTGTACTACAGGACATGGGGGCGATTTTATGATTGGCTTGAAAAAAGATACAAATAGAAAGAGAAAGGAACAAAGCACAAAACAAATAACTCAGACCACACATTATTAAATCAGGGGAAGGGGAAATAAGAAAGTATGAAAATGTAAATACACAGGTGGAAAAATGATATGAATTGACAAATGTTAAACAGCAATTATAAGAATGTATATTTAAGAATGAATTTGAAAGGAAAAATAAAAAAACTTTTCAAAAAAAATTATACAGCCATGATCGCCATCTTGATTTTTTTTTCTTTTGACATCTACCAGCAGATACTTTTGGCAATCACTAAATTAAATTATTGACTACATTTGAGCAACTCTAGTAAAACTGCAGAAAGTCATTGTGACTCTTTCACATATAAGGCAAAGGTAAAGGTTCCCCTCACACATATGTGCTAGTCGTTCCCGACTCTAGGGGGCGGTGCTCATCTCCATTTCAAAGCCGAAGAGCCAGCCTGTCCGAAGACGTCTCCATGGTCATGTGGCCGGCATGACTAAAAGCTGAAGGCGCACGGAACGCTGTCACTTTCCCACCAAAGGTGGTTCCTATTTTTCTACTTGCATTTTTACAGGCTTTCAAACTGCTAGGTTGGCAGAAGCTGGGACAAGTAATGGGAGCTCACTCCCCGTTACGCGGCGCTAGAGATTCGAACCGCCAAACTGCCGATCATTCTGATCAACAAGCTCAGCGTCTTAGCCACTAAGCCATCCTTTCTTTTACATATAGTTATTTAAATATAACAATCTTCATTCTTTTGCATAATTTTTCTGTATAACTGCCATTTATTTTTCCCCCACTGCTATGAGATGAATTCTAGATAAACATTAAGAAAGTGTATCTTGCTATTTTTTAAAAAAAAAAATTACTTCCAGGTACACGTGTCTAGAACTGTAGTCTTAAGTTATTTGTTTACACATGCTTTGCTGGAACCCAGCCTTAGAGGAGATTTGCATGGTGCTTATACCCACCAAAAAGAAAAGTAGGAATCTGTTGGAAAAGAAGCATAATGTAATTCAAAGGTGAGTTGATTTACTGTTGGGTACGTGCCAGCTGTGGCATGAGTCAGATGTAGCCAAGGAAGCACATGTTCACACTTGTGGCAGCTCTCCCAACCGCAGGGCAAAGAAAGAAGGGAAAGCTGAGCAATTCCTTTCTACTTAACAAAATAAAATGCAACTCCTGGAAGGAAGTTGTAAAAAGATGAGTACAGAAGAAGTCTGTAGTTCAGACACAGTCACGTCAATCCCAAAGAGCATTGTCATGTCTCCTTCAGTCTTCCCAGTTTTGCTTTTATTTCACATAAAATGGGAGAGCAGATGGTTTCAACTTTGCTCATGAAACAAAATATAGGAATTCCTTGAAGGCTGTGTTATGATGATTAAACAATAGAAGTTTGCAGCTATTTCCTTGAATTTTTCTTTTATATCTAACAACACAGGTATGGGACTGACTTCTGAAATGGAAATCACTGGTTTTAAGTGAGTTGTTCTCTGTGTTGCCTTAATCACATTTAGCTATCTGAGAATAATAATACTGAACTACCTTACAAGACTGCTTGAAGTGTAAGAAGGCAACGAAAGAAAATACACTAAAAGCTACACGATAATGGAAAAATGTGCTAACATTTGCTAAAAACTCTGCTACTAAAGTGCTGCCCCCCCCTTTTCCAAAACCCCAACTTTCAAATGCACATAAATTGAACCACATAATTGCTGATGGTTTAGTACTTGTTGGCGTAATAGCATGGTCTACATCTGAAGGTAGCACAGGTATCATTTCACTTCTGCTTCATCTGTTTTCTCCAGTGCAAAACAGATTTTAAGTACAGATATTGGACACATGCTCTTCAAATACCTCTTCCCCTTTAATGCCAAATTCTCAAAACAGACTGGTGTAATGACTGTGGTATCTGACTTTGGGCATCAATCTGGTTTCTTTGGCAGGTGATTTTTTTTTACAGGTTGGCCTTTTTATAACTTGCACAAGAACAAGCGTGACAGAGTGGATTTTGTTGGGTGTCTCCTGAATTGCTGGCCCTCCCAATTTTGGATTCCCTTTCTGGATGAAGAGCCTTGTCCTGCCCTTGCATCTGCAGAAAAGCAAGAAGTTAAGTGCAGAAATACCCAAGGCAGAGGGCTTAGCCCTGCTCTGGGTTGGCACTGCAAGAATTGTATGCAGTAAAAGATGCATAAAATGGAAAGGTTTCCCCCTCATTCTTCAAAGATACATTCAGAAAAGGCATGCTAAGTTTCCAGAGTTTTTTTTTTTTTAATCTGAGAAACTACTCTTGGTTGCTTTTACACTGCCCTTCGACAAAGCTGTGACTATATTATTTAGTTAGTTAGTTAATTTGTCACTCGTGTACAAGATAACAGGGATAAGAATAAACATGATTAAGAAAACAGGAAATGGGTACAAATAAATGGGGACAGTATGACAGGGTCGTTAGGCATGCTGGTGCGCTTATGCACGACCCTACTGACCTCTTAGGAATGGGGTGAGGTCAATAGTAATCGGTTGAGGGTTAAAGTTATGGGGGTTTGAGGATGTAGCAATAGAGTCAGGTAGTGCATTCCAGGCATTGACCACTCTGTTGCTGAAGTCGCATTTTCTGCAATTGAATTTGGAGCGGTTTACCTTGAGTTTGTATCTATTGTGTGCTCGTGTATTCTTTGGTTGGAGGGGCGGAAGGTAGAGTTGTAAATGTCCCCTTATGTTGCAAGGCCACCCATACCCCACCAAACATCCTTTGCCATCAGGAATGAAAAATACACAGCACAGTGGACAGACCGTTCCTATTTATGGTTGTCTTCTAAATAAAGCCCCCTTTGAAAGGTCTCCTTGATGTATAAATCTCAGCAACTTTCAACCAGGTAGGGCTTTCCAGATTGCTTGAACCGCAGAACAAGCGGGGCTTTTCACACGAAGAGTTCCGTTCGGACATTTTGATTTCTTGCCATCCGTTTTGCCCCGCTTCCTGAAGTTCATCTGGTCCTGGCCAAAATCAGTCCCAGCTAACAGGTGTCTGGGTGTGTGTGGTGTGTGTGTTTTCCCACCACCCGTTTTCTTGACTTATTCTACGTCAAAAAAGCCGCGCGCGGTCTCCCGCCGACCAAACTACAACCGATTTCGGGTGGCAGAGGAAGAGATCGGCGCAGCACACCGGCGGAAGTGAGCCCGGTTCGCAGCCACCTCCTGCTGCCCTCCACACACCTCCATCCTCCGGCGCGGCAGCACAACAAGGACGCCGTTTTCAAGCTTTACAGGCGCAAACTTCCAAAAGCTATGCCTCCGGCTACGTTGCCCAGCAACAAGCCCGGGCGGAGCAACCCCCGACGCCCCTCTCTCGCCACGGAGTCACAGACCCCCCCTAAAAAGTGATCGAGCGACCATCAGCCCCGAGGGAACAAAACTCTAGCAGATTCTTCCCGCCGGATCCCACCTGCAGGGCTTGCGCGCGCTTTCCTTACCGCGATCCCAGCAGTTGTTGCTTTTATTGATTTATAAATTGGTGGATTCCACTTCAAAAAATCGGCACTTGCACCGGTCAATCAAGTGATCCCCCCGATCCTGCAAAGAGCAGATCGAGAGCACCCGGCGGGTCTAGAGCCCCGGAGAGCTACACCCCCACCCACCCACCCCTCAAGCGAGTCCACAGCGCCGCATGGTTTGGACAGGCCGATCTCCCCGATCCCACCTCCCTCCCCGGCTGCCCCGATCCTTCCACAAGCCCCCGGAGTCCCTCGCTTCGTCGAAATTCCTCCCGACCGCGCCCCGGAAAAAGGACAACTTACAGCCTCTTGTTGGGGTTCAGCTGCTGATGCATGGCGAGGGAGAATCCGAAAAAGCTCCCGGGGTCGCCGTCCCATTTGACGACGTTGTCCGTGTCCAGGTTGAAGGCGCGGGCGATTCCAGCCCAGAGGCACAGGTAGAAAAGCGAAAGCATTTTCCCTCCCGAAGAGCCGGTGCCCGCCGATCCTGCCGCCGCCGCCGCTGCTGCTCCGCCCGCCGGAATCCCCAGGAAAGCCAGTCTCAGGGGGCGCCCCTCGCCCTGCTGGCCACGGATCGGCGCCGCTCCTCTTGCGTCCGCTCTGAATGGGCTCCTTGTTCTCTCCAGAGATTTGCTCGGGCTTTACACCAAGTGACGAATAACAAGCCAGGAGCCCCGCCCCGTCTCTCCCCAACTAGGCAGGAGTGCCTCGCCTTGCCCTACCCTGCCCAGCCTGCCAGCCGCCTGTTGCCCAGAAAAAGGACTCGCACCAACTATAAAGCGCCCAGGGCCACAGGCTTTTTAGTTTGGGAGGGAGCAGCGTTTACGTGAGGTCAGAACGTGTGAAGGCCACCACTGTGATTCATGGAGCCTTGCCTATCCGGGTAGCTGTGAGGTTGGTCAGTTCTAGGGCTGGCACCGGGTTTGTGGGCGGTTGAGTGCAGCCTCTGCCTCATGCAAGAAAAATTGGAGCTGAGTTATCTCAGGACTTCTTCAGATATCCCTTTTAGAACTGAAAATGGGCGAGGGTGCTTTTTGCCTGTGAGAATTCGTAAGCTGTTCATGTTCCCCTGTGAACATTTCAACCGGGTGAAATCGCACATCCTTTAATTATTCTATAAAAACCGGGAGAAATCGCAGATTGCTCAGGCCACGGTGCAAGACAGAGGTGGTATTCAGCAGATTCTGACCAGTTCTGAAGAACCGGTAGCAGAACTTTTGAGTAGTTAGGAGAACGGGTAAATACTACCTCTGACTGGCCCCGCCCCCATCTATTCTCTGCCTCCCGGTGATTTTGCAGTATCCTTCCCCTGGAGTGGGGAGGGAATGGGGATTTTACAGTAACCTTCTGGAGTGGGGAGGGAATGGGGATTTTACAGTGTTCTTTCCCTGCCTCGCCCACCAAGCCACACTACGCCCACCAAGCCACGTCCACAGAACCGGTAGTACAATACAATACAATACAATACAATACAATACAATACAATACAATACAATACAATACAATACAATACAATAGTAGAGTTGGAAGGGACCTTAGAGGTCTTCTAGTCCAACCCCCTGCCTAGGCAGGAAACCCTATACCGTTCCAGACAAATGGCTATCCAACATCTTCTTAAAGACTTCCAGTGTTGGGGCATTCACAACTTCTGGAGGCAAGCTGTTCCACTGATTAATTGTTCTAACTGTCAGGAAGTTTCTCCTCAGTTCTAAGTTGCTTCTCTCCTTGATTAGTTTCCACCAGGGACGTGCGGGCAGGGGAGGCAGGGCCTCACCGCTCTCATCATGAAAAAAAATTTTAAAAAGGGAAAAGGCACCGAGGAGCCTTCTGCACATGTGGTTGGGAATGGGAGCGCTCCGTGGTCCCCTTCATGTTGACTCAGGAGTCAGGAAGGAGGAGAATGGGACCACATGTGCAGGAGGCTCCTCTAGCCTCAGCCTCCCTCCTGCGCACGTCCCATTCCCCACCTTCCTAAGTCAACATACAGGGGATCGCGGAGCGTGAGCCGCGGTCCCGCAGAGTGTGAGCTGCGGTCCCGCGGAGCGTGAGCCACGGTCCCACGGAGCGTGAGCCACGGTCCCGCAGACCGCGCTCCGCGATCCCCTTCATGTTCACTTAGGAAGGCGGGGAATGGGACGTGCGCAGGAGGGAGGCTGACGTGGTCCCATTCCCCTCCTTCCTGAGTCAACATGAAGGGGATCGCGGAGCGCGCTCCGCAGTCCCCTTCATGTTGACTTAGGAAGGCGGGGAATGGGACGTGCGCAGGAGGGAGGCTGACGTGGTCCCATTCCCCTCGTTCCTGAGTCAACATGAAGGGGACCGTGGCTCACGCTGATGACATCATCAGCCTCACCAGCTGTAAACCTCACCGCACGTCACTGGTTTCCACCCATTGCTTCTTGTTCTGTCCTCAGGTGCCTTGGAGAATAGCTTGACTCCCTCTTCTTTGTGGCAACCCCTGAGATATTGGAACACTGCTATCATGTCTCCCCTAGTCCTTCTTTCTCTTAAGCTAGACATACCTAGTTCCTGCAACCGTTCTTCATATGTTTTAGTCTCCAGTCCCCTAATCATCTTTGTTGCTCTTCTCTGCACTCTTTCTAGAGTCTCCACATCTTTTTTACATCGTGGTGACCAGAACTGAATGCATTATTCCAAGTGTGGCCTTACCAAGGCATTATAAAGTGGTATTAACACTTCACATGATCTTGATTCTATCCCTCTATTGATGCAGCCTAGAACTGTGTTGGCTTTTTTGGCAGCTGCTGCACACTGCTGGCTCATATTTAAATGATTGTCCACTAGAACTCCAAGATCCCTCTCACAGTTACTACTATTGAGCACAGTACCACCTATACTGTACCTGTGCATTCCGTTTTTGTTGCCTAAATGTAGAACCTTACTCTTTTCACCATTGAATTTCATTTTATTACATAGTGCCCAATGTTCAAGTTTGTCAAGATCCTTCTGTATCTTAAGCCTATCTTCTGGAGTGTTGGCTATTCCTGTCAGCTTGGTGTCATCTGCAAATTTGATGAGTTCCCCATTTATTCCCTCATCCAAATCATTGATGAAGATGTTGAAGAGTACTGGGCCTAAAACAGAGCCTTGGGGTACTCCACTGCATACATCCCTCCATGTAGATGCAGTTCCATTGAGGACTACACGTTGAGTGCGGTTGGTCAGCCAGTTACGAATCCATCTGGTGATGATGCTGTCTAACCCACATTCTTCTACTTTATCTAGTAGTAGGTTATGGTCTACCTTATCAAAAGCCTTACTGAAGTCCAAGTAAACTATATCGACGGCATTCCTCTGGTCCACTAATTTTGTCACATTATCAAAGAACGCAATAAGATTCGTCTGGCATGATCTGTTTTTGACAAATCCATGTTGACTTTTGGCTATTACTTTGTTTGCTTCTAGGTGTTCGCAAATTCGTTGCTTGATTATTTTTTCCAGAATCTTTCCTGGTATTGAGGTCAGGCTGAGAGGTCTGTAGTTTCTTGGATCTATTTTTTTCCCTTTTTTGAAGATGGGAACCACATCAGCTCTTTTCCAGTCCTCTGGTAGTTCCCCGGTGTTCCAGGATCTCTGAAAGATATAATTCAGTGGTTCTGAGATCTCGTCTACTAGTTCCTTCAGAACCCTGGGGTGTAATCCATTCGGTCCTGGTGATTTGAACTCATCTAGGGTAGACAGGTGCTCACTTACCATTTTCTTCCCTATTTCAATTTGTGTTCCTAATCTGATTTTTGTGGTGCTGCTTTTGACAGATTGGACTGTTTTATCCCTTTGTGTAAAGACAGATGCAAAACATGACGTAAATAGTTCTGCTTTCTCCCTGTTGCTTGTCACCTTCTTGCCACTTTCTCCTAGCATCCATGGAATTTTTCCCAAGCTCTCTCTAAGTTTATTGAAATTAGCTTTCTTAAAGTCCAAGAGTCTAGTTTGGCTTTGTTCTACTACTTGTGTTTGGATAATGTTGAATTCCAATATTGCATGGTCACTTGCCCCCAGGGTTCCTATGGGTTCAACACCTTCTATCATTTCCTCTCTGTTAGTGAGGATTATGGCTGATCCCCTTGTTCCCTTCTCTACTTTTTGGAAAACAAAGTTGTCTGCTAGGTTTCTTAAGAACCTGTTGGATCTTCCACTTGGTGCAGAGTTTGTTTCCCAGTTGATGTCAGGGTAGTTAAAATCTCCCATTACTATTGTGGTGTGCTTCCTACATACCTTAGTTAGCTGACTAGCAAAAAGTTCATCTACTTCCTCTGCTTGGTTGGGTGGCCTGTAGTATAGACCTATGGCAGTGTCATTTCCCCCACAACCTTTAATATCGACCCAAATGCATTCAAGATAGTTCTCATCATTGTTGTGTTCTATTTCTGTAGAGATGTAGTTATTTCTTATATATAGTGCAACTCCACCTCCTCTTTTATTTGGTCTATTTCTTTTAAATAATTTAAATCCTTCTAGCTGTATGTTCCATTTGTCGGTTTCATCCCACCAAGTTTCTGTAATGGCAATAATATCGTATCTGCCCTCTTTTACTTGAATTTCTAATTCGCCCTGTTTATTCCTCATACTCTGTGCATTGGTGTATAGACATTTGAGTCCATTTTGATTGACCCTGTGTTTGCTGTCTACATAACCTGTGTTATGACTGACTGCCCCTATTTTCTTGCCACTTGTGTGATTCATGCACATGGTATGGCAATCACTATTAAATGCTTGGTTTTGCTTGACAGCAGGAGTGATAATCTTACCCACACACACATCTATGTTACATGCACTTATAACCCTATGAATTTTAGTTTCCTGGGGACAGAAATGTTCTGTATCTATTAATTCTCTGTCCCCGCTCTTCAGTTTAAATGTTTATCAAGAAAATCTGTGAATTTAATGCCAAGTAACTCAGTCCCTTTCTTGGATGGGTGCAACCCATCTCTTTTGTACAGTTTTTCATTGGACCGGCTACAGGCATCATGACTAATAAAACCAAAGCCTTCCCTTTTACACCACTCCTTTAGCCAAACATTAAACTCTGCTACACGCTGGCCCTTCCCTTTTTGTTCCTTATATACAGGTAAAACCTCTGAAAAGATAAGCCTACAACCTATACTATTAAGTTCATATCCCAAGTTCTGGAAATCATTCTGCACAGAAAGTACATCTTTTTGGGACAGATCATTTGTGCCAAGATGTATAATAGCATCAACGTCACAGTCCGTACTTGCATTCTTGACTATCTTAAGAATACACTTCTTGTCTCTGCTGGCAGTAGCACCTGGCAGACACCTGACCTCTTTTAAAACCTCCATATCCTCTCCTAAATTTACATCCCTTATGATTGAATCACCAACCAGAAGGTGGCTTCTCTTTTTGCTTACCTTGCTCTTCTTCTGTGACTGATGTGTGATACCTGGTTCCCCATTTCGCATTTCCGAAGAAGGTACTTCGTTTTGGACCATGATCCCCTGCTTATTTGAGTCATCATTATCACAACTACCTTGACCTATCTCTTTAGTGTCCCCATTAAGGTCAGCAAGGGCACTATATCTGTTTTGCTGGGTCACAGCAAAAGCTTTGTGTTTATGGTTCACAGCTCTCAACCTGCCAGATCCCACGGTTGTCCAGACTGCTCTTCTCCTGCAAGATCTTTGTGGCAGAGGGGGCTGATAGCATGGCATCTCCATAGAGTGGAATGGCTGAAGTAGACATCTAGTTTCTGCTTGGAGAGCACAGATTACAGATTCTAGATAGGTAATCTGTCTATGTAGACTAGTAATTTGTTTACAAAGGGGACAGTATCCAAATTTGAAAAGAGTACTGCAAAAGACAGGTGCAAGACAGCTATTACATTGAACTAAGCCGGTCATTTTGAAATAAAATAAAATCACAATCTCAAGCACACTAATCCAGAAAGTATTATTGCTATTTTGGTTTATAGATATATGATTCTATAAACTAAAATATGATATTTGTCTCTGTGACTCACCCCCTTCTGTCCAGCAAGCTCCAATCCCTGCTTCAGGAAGGTTCAAATGATATGGAGTTTAAGGGCCCCCACCTCAGTCTCTCTTTGTCTCTGTGACTCACCCCCTTCTTTAACTTTAACTTTAACTTTTATTTAATTTATAAACCGCGCCCTCTCCCAGAAGGGACTCGGGGCGGTGTACAGTCATATTAAAACACAATATAAATACATACAGATATAGATAAATATAGATAAATATAGATATAGATGGAGGAGGTAACATATAAACTGTACAATAATAGTTAAAATTAAAATTGGAGATACATTAAAAACTACCCCTAAAAAACTACCCCAGAATAAAATGTTTGCCAGGAGGTTAAAAATGTGACTATAAATGGGCCAGGCCAGCTAATTGGAACAGGTGGGTCTTGAGTTTCTGTCGGAAGGAGCGGAGGTCAGTAGTGGTTCTGATATCGGGGGGGGGAGGTCATTCCAGAGGGTTGGGCCCATCACAGAGAAGGCTCTACTCCTGTCCAGCAAGCTCCAATCCCTGCTTCAGGAAGGTTCAAATGTTATGGAGTTTAAGGGCCCCCACCTCAGTCTCTCTTTGTCTCTGTGACTCACCCCCTTCTGTCCAGCAAGCTCCAATCCCTGCTTCAGGAAGGTTCAAATGATAAAGTAAAAAAATTTGAATCCCACCACTGGTGCAAGATCATGGGATAGGACTCTGGGCCTGAAAAAATGGCTCCCAAGCTTCCAATTAGAGTTCCAGTGATGATATCTGTTATTGCTGGTAAGGTTTGAATTCCTTATTTGAATTGCAATGTTGGAAACATAAAAAGTTGTCACAATGTTTATTCAAGATACCGTTTGGGCAGGTGGCCATGAATATGGAATCTCTGGGAAAAGAGTGAAGAGGCCAGTCAAATATTGTTAGATATGACAAGGCTTAGAATGCTCTCAGAGCTCAAACACCCAAAGTGCTCTTAGAGATAGCTGAAGTGCTCACAGAAGAGAAATACTTGTTCTATGCTGGATGCAAAGGGATTAGGTTTCATTAGAGGTTTGGCACGTTAGGAACAGTTTCTTGATGGTAAAGACAGTGTGACAATGGAGCCATAAACCTACATTTAGGCAAGAAAAACGAAATGCGCAGGTACAGTATAGGTGGTACCTTGCTCAATAGTAGTAACTGTGAGAGGGATCTTGGAGTCCTAGTGGACAACCATTTAAATATGAGCCAGCAGTGTGCAGCAGCTGCCAAAAAAGCCAACACAGTTCTAGGCTGCATCAACAGAGGGATAGAATCAAGATCACTTGAAGTGTTAATACCACTTTATAATGCCTTGGTAAGGCAACACTTGGAATACTGCATTCAGTTCTGGTCGCCACGATGTAGAAAAGATGTGGAGACTCTAGAACAGTGATGGCGAACCTATGGCACGCGTGCCACAAGTGGCACGTGGAGCCATTTGTCAGGGCACACGAGACGCTGCCCTGTAAGCTGGCCAGCGCGCATGCGCGGGCTGGCCAGCTAAGTTCACCTTTTTAAAAGCTATTTTTCGCCTTCCCCAGGCTCCAGAGGCTTTATAGGAAGTGACTTCCGGGTTGCTCGGAGGGTCGTTTTAAGCGTTCCAAAGGCTTCAGGGACCGTCCGGAGGCTTCCCTGACTCCTTCGGAGCGCTTAAAACGACCCTCCGAGCAACCCGGAAGTCACTTCCAGTTTGTTCGGAGGGTGGTTTTAAGCGCTCCGAAGGCTTCAGGGAAGCCTCCGGACGGTCCCTGAAGCCTCCGGAGGACTTCCGGGGGGGCGGCGGGGGGGCTCTTTTCACCCTCCCCAGGCTCCTATAAAGCCTCTGGAGCCTGGGGAGGGCGAAAAAAGCATGTAAAAATGGGGGGGCCGTGCGTTGTGCGCGCGTGCGCACTGGGGGTCGCACGTTGCATTATGGGTGCGGCACGCCCACACATGACCCCCCTGCGCTCCCCCCCCTTGTGGCACGCAAGCCAAAAAAGATTCGCCATAGCTGCTCTAGAAAAAGTGAAGAGAAGAGCAACAAAGGTGATTAGGGGACTGGAGATTAAAACATATGGAGAACAGTTGCAGGAACTGGGTATGTCTACTTTAATGAAAAGAAGGACTAGGGAAGACATGATAGCAATGTTCCAATATCTCAGGGGCTGCCACAAAGAAGAGGGAGTCAAACTATTCTCCAAGGCACCTGAGGACAGAACAAGAAGCAATGGGTGGAAACTAATCAAGGAGAGAAGCAACTTAGAACTGAGGAGAAATTTCCTGACAGTTAGAACAATTAATCAGTGGAGCAGCTTGCCTCGAGAAGTTGTGAATGCCCCAACACTGGAAGTCTTTAAGAAGATGTTGGATAGCCATTTGTCTGAAACGGTATAAGGTTTTCTGCCTAGGCAGGGGGTTGGACTAGAAGACCTCCAAGGTCCCTTCCAACTCTACTATTGTATTGTATAAACCAAATGTGACATCAGGAAAATGTGATTGGATTAAAGATGCATTGAATTGCCTATTCGCGGTCACACTGTAAGAAAAGGGGAGGGGCTAATTTATTTCTAATCAGATCCTTGTGTTCATTAATTCTTGAAATGGTGAATAAAGTGGTGAACATAGATTGAAAATGCCTGACTTATCAGCAGCTGCTGCTCTCTTTTTTTTGTATGGATTCTACTGTTTAAAAATGTGTGTCTCCAATTACATGGTGGTTATATGTTAATTATAGGGAGCTGTCTTTGGAAAGAAATGGTGTATATATATATATATATATATGAAGGAGGATTCTGAAGAACTCACTGCCAAGCTGGTTTCTTAGCCAGAGGAAAGCTGCCGGACTCCGCTGCCAACATGTGCACTGCTCTTGCTGAATTTTCAGCTGCCTTTTTATTAAAGTCATGTGGGCCCCCTGCCAGATGCATTGCAAGATGTGAGCCTGCTGGGCCCACATATTGAGTCACAGCATTGCCAGCTATGCTCTCTTCATCAATGTAACAATTCTTTATCTAATGATAGGGTTGAACCTGAAATTGTCTTCTTTTTTTTCTTTTCTTTTTTTGAAGCTGGGGAAAGGTAGACAGGAAGTTAGACCCAAGTGAGGCTCTTCAATCTGCTTTCTAGAGCGATTTGAAGGGCCTCTTTCCTTGCCAAGTCCACATTCGCTACAAGGACAAAACACAAAATTGGCACATTGATTTGGCCTCGAGCACAGCATGTTCCATATTGGTAAATAGATAAAGACGCAGCTGTGTATTGCAAGCTGTGTTCTTAAAACCCGAATATGTCTTGCGCCAGCATTGAAAATAATAAGCGCCCTTAGAATAAAAATGTATGAAATCAATGGCTGCATCTTGAATACGATGGCTGCAAGCTGCCCATCAAGCTTTATAGGAAGAGACTTTCAAACTAGGAATGGAACAGGGGGGGTTTAAACAGTCATTGTACCATTTTGTGAGGTTGTCCGTGTTATGGTATGTTGTTTATTAGATTTATATGGCTGCCCGTCTCAAATACATGGCTCTAAGTGGCTTAATAGTAATAAAAATGATAAAAACAAAAACCTCTTTCCTTTCTGCTGTATTTCTTCCAAATATTTTGCAAAGCAATCCAAACTGAGTGTACATATAATTGCAGTATCTAATCAAGGCTGGCTTAAGTCTCTCTTTTAAAAAAGTGATTGTGTCTTAGAGCCTGCCTACGATTCCAGTATCCTTCCCATCATTTTTCCTATTAGCCATTTTGGAAGTTTTGTTTTGAATAATATTGGTAGCTGGCAAAGAAGTTTTGTAAGCTACCGTTAAAGCCCAGCCCTTACTTAACAGTGATTCATCTGATTCCTTTATGAAACGTTCCAGATTTAGTCATACAGCTGATCTGGCATCTGCAACATGGCAGGCAGGGGCACTGCCAGAGTACTGCAGGGGTAGGCATGCAAAGGAAGGCGTTGATGGCTGGGGAGGAGCCCACATAGCATTTTTGGGAAAAGGAGAGTGTGAAGATACAAAGAGGGCAGGGCCCTGTCATCACATGCCTGGTGTCGGGTCCTTCTGATTTTTCTTGGGCTTTGGAGATATTTCTCTGTGCTCTTAATTACTTTTTCAGTTCCTTGACTCAGATTGGCAGAATCCAGTGCTGCTATCCGCTTTCTGACCAGGAGCTTCCAATGGCATAGAGACATTTGAGTTAAACATATCATGTGCAACACAACAGCATGGACCAGAGGTGAGTTGCTCCCGGTTCGGCCCAGTTCAGCTGAACCAGTAGTGGAATTCAGGCCTGGGTCGCAGAACCGACAGCGATCCAGGCCTGCCATGCCCCTGAACCTGTTCCCTCGCTGCCGCTGGGCCACTGCCATTTTGGATTTTAGTGACTCTGCGTGCGCAGGTTACTGTAAATTGTTCTGTGCATGCGCGAAGAACAATCTACATTGAATAGTGTGTGCGGGGGTTGCAAACCAGTAGCAAAACCAGCAACAACCTACCCCTGGCATGGACGTATTTTATTGTTGCTCGGTTATCAGAATTGCATTCTGTTTTTCCTGTGTTGAGCTTAAGACAGAATACATAGCATTCCCTCCTCTGATTCCCACCCCCCACACACACACACAAAATCCCTCTGAGATTGATCAGGATCGGAAGAGTGACTGGCTTTAGATCAGCTTCTCTGGCCACGGCTGGATTTGAGCTTAGTCTCTTTGAACCTAAAACCACCCTTCTGTCCTATAAAGCTCTGTATAAATCACCCTTTATACAGACCTTGAGGGCAACGTCTGTATAAAGAATATGCTTCCTTTAAGAAAAAACATAGTAAAACTCAAACTAGCATAAATAATTTCCTAGTTGGAGGAATATTCAGAAGCTATGCTTAAAAATAGAGCCGACATATTCCTGTCTCACAGTCCTTTTCTGAAAGCTACAATAACAACCATCCGTGTCTTCTCTGAGACAGAAGAACGTGGTGAAAGGTTTTTCCAGGCAGTTCCTCCAGGAGATCTATACTGAAACAAATCAAGACAGCTTTTCCACATGTTTGGAGGCCTTTAAGGAAAAGAGATGGCCTGGGGAGGGCAAGGTTTTCTGTCCGGATGAAAATAAACAGAGAAGAATTTTGCATTTACTGAAAGGGACTGGTTTTACATCTTTGTGATTAGATCAGTTTTAAGTAACCCATCCTCTGCTCCGTGTTGGGGAACTGAGACGATATTTGGCTGCATGTGGAAAAGCTAAATTTTGAACTGCCATAAGCCAGATATTGATGAAAACTTCTCCCTCCCTCCCTCCCTGTGTGTGTGTGTGTGTGTGTGTGTGTATGTGTGAAGTCCAACAGAAGAGCTCGAGCATACGCTGAATAGGCGGCATTCAACTTCCACAATGCTGCTGACTCAGGCCCTCCTTTCAGAGAGAAAGGCTAGGCCTGGAAGTTGCCTTGGGGGGCTGGGAGACGCGCACTGACTGCAGCTATTCTCTCTTGCTAAGGAATGGTTGCAGGCCTCCTTCTCTGGGCTCCTTCTTCCAGGCTGATTTCTAAGAAGCCCAAACAATCAGGTGGATCCTTCTCTCACTCATTCACACAGCATAAAAGATGAGAGCTGGCCAACAGGGCCAACATGCCCTTCTCAATTGCTCTTCCCCTGAAATTTTGATTTTGTAATTTAAACACTCTTCTCTAATTGCCTTGCAAGTTACACAACAGCTGGATGTACTCTGTGGTTCTCCTCCCTGCTTCAAAATGAGAAAAGAAAATAACCTGAGGGCGATTCCTCAAGGTAACCTTCCTTCAGTGCGCGCCCCTGCTGAATTTCACATCATCACCCCCTTATTAGAGAGGAGCCTGAAGCCACATGAATAGCAACCGCCTTCTTCCCTGGAGAAGAAGCTGCTCCCTTTCTTATAAGTAGTAACTCCAGCAAGATTACGATATGCACGATGATGGCAGAAGAATGAAATCTCCCATCCTTGGTGCAGGGTTGGATTGTGAAGATGTTAAGACTTTGCAGAAATGGCAAAACTGATCTATTTTGGTCGGGGGGGTACGACATGTTTGGTCGGCAGGGGGAAAACATGTTATATGGACTTTTTGTTGAAAGATAGAAATAAAAGGATGACTTATGAATTTGAAAATTAAGATAAACTTGGATTAAATGAGAGAGCTGAAGGCAGGGGTGGGATTCAGCCGGTTCTAACCGGTTCGGGCAAACCGGATATTGATTTTGCATCCAGTTCGCTGAACCGGTTGTTGCAAGGACTGGCTGGCCCCGCCCGCTGTGCCCCACCCCGCTCCTTCAAGGAGTCTCCACAAGGCCCGTTCATCATGCCAGGTAAATGCAGGGCTCGCATGGAGCCTCTGGGAGGGCAAAAAACGGGCCTCCCTGTGCCATTTCAGACCAAATAATTCATAATAAAAGAAGCTGCTCTTCTGAAACAAATCAGAAGCAACCTGTCAGCAGAATACAAAGCATTGCAGCATGAGCTGAGGGCAGATTACACCTACACACTTAAAGTAACAAAATTCATTGGAGATGTAAAAACATTTCCTTGAAGTCAAGTTAGGACTTGATATTATATGCAGGTTTCTTGACCACAGTGCAGAAACATTTTGCAACTTCTTTTTCCAGACTCTCTTTCTTTCTTTCTTTCTTTCTTTCTTTCTTTCTTTCTTTCTTTCTTTCTTTCCTTCCTTCCTTCCTTCCTTCCTTCCTTCCTTCCTTCCTTCCTTCCTTCCTTCTTTCTTTCTTTCTTTCTTTCTTTCTTTCTTTCTTTCTTTCTTTCTTTCTTTCTTTCTGATTTCCCACTGTAGCTGACAGCTCTGTCCCATTCAAATACAACTGGGCAGTGGTGAAATTCAATTATTTTTTTACTGCAGGTTCTTTTGGAGTGGCTTGGTGGGCATGGTAGGGGAAGGATACTGCAAAATCTCCATTCCCACCCCACTCTGGGGCCAACCAGAGATAGTATTTGCCGGTTCTACAAACTACTCAAAATTCTGCTATCGGTTCTCCAGAACCAGTCAGAACCTGCTGAATTTCACATCTGCAACTGGGCCTGATCCTGCTTAGCTATCAACCCTAGAGAAATCCAACAAATCCCCATCATGTGTAAAGACAATCATTCCTTCACGGGGGATAAGGGGGGGGATTGCCCACTGCAGTCCCCGATTGGTCAATAGATTCTTTTAGGATTCAGTGACAAGACCACTCCATTGCTCTTCTTTCTCCATGACTGCTTCATGAGCAGAAATAATGTCCCCCCTCCCAATACCACTAAGGGAGGGGGAAGTATATGTCTGTGAATCTTTACAAGAAGTTACTTGCTTGCTGAGAGTTACTAAGGCAAAACACAAAAAGATTGATTAAGGAGAAGGCTGACAGCCAGCACTGTTAAGGGTTATCAAGATGTAGGGTCACTTATCTGATGGCAGGAAGGAGAGGGTTGCCTGGGGTCAGCCTGTCGTTGCACTGTCCAATTTGCACAACTGAATAGCCTGTGCTGTTCTGTTTTCCTTTCAGCTGAATTCAGACTTTGCCTGCAATGTGTGCTATACTTTCCATTTCCAGCTAGAATTCAGAACAGGGAGATGTTTTTTTTTAAAGGCCCACTTTACCCTGTGATGTTTGACCCAGCCATTCTGATTTTTAGCACAGATAGGCAAACCTTTGCCTGGAGACCCCCCTGGCTGGACTGTTTGTGACTTCTCCCATGCCAAAAAAAAAACCATGCAGCTGGCATTGGGGGACAATTTGACTAAATCTAGCTGCACAATTTGCAAGGAAGTTATCTTTAAAGATAGAAGAACTCTCTCCCTGCCATTCCCACCCCTAAAACCTTCCCAAAACGTTGAAAAGAGGACCAAAATATATATATATAGACACATCATTTCCAAGAATTTCCAAGAATTTTTTAGAAGGCCTTGAGGCAGGGGTGGGCTTCAAAAATTTTAGCAAATTTATCTGCCCGGTTGCTGGGTGGGCATGGCCATGGTGGACGTGGCCTAGTCAGCCTCCTGCACCACAGCAGTGGGAGGGGGGGTTGCCCTCCCCGGGCTCCAGAGGTTTCCTCGAACTTCCAAGAGGGCAAAAACTGTCCGAACGTCTGGTAGACCTGTTTTTCACCCTCCCCAAGCCTACGCACGCACCCTGCACCTACCTGCATCCAAACCGGGCCGTGTGGGGACTCCTGGGAGGGGCAGTGTGGGGTGGGCGGGGCCAGCCAGGAGTGGGATTTGGGAGTTCTCTGAACTGCACAGAATCTTAGCTAGGGGTTCTCCCGAACCCCTGCGAACCCCCACCAGCCCACCCCTGCCTTGAAGGTGAAATGGAATCCAGAATTACAGGATATAGCACCCCCTTGTAGAGGAGAGGCTCCATTTAACATGCATGCTGCAGTTTACAGAGAGATGTGGGTGCTTTGGTTGTAAACCCCGGTGCAAACCATAAGTAGGATTTTGATAGCCCTCTGCCTGAAAGCTTGGGGAGCTGCTATAAATTGATACACAGCAGGCAAAAAAAAAAAAAAAAAACCGCCCTCCTTCCAAATATTGCTGGATTACAATTCAGTGCCACCGGTTGTCAAAGCTGAAAAAAGTTGAGACGACAACAAAAAATCAGAAGGGCAACAATTTCCCCCCACTGATGTAGATTTTGACTGTATGAGAGCTTAGGCTGTCATCCTGAGCATAGACATAGTTTGGACTTGTAATTCTCCAACCTTTCTTACTTTGTAGGCCAATGGGGGGGGGATGATTCTGCGCAAGTGACACGCACGCACGACACTCACACAATTGGAGATGTATGCTCGTTTGCCACTTCCGTAGCCCACTTCCAAGCAGCTGCTGGCGCAAGTGGAGATGTGTGTGAATGTACCTGCCACATCTCTGGCCCGGTTTTGAACGGCTCAAGGCCCGGTACTGGGCCGTGACCCAGGGGTTGTGGATCCCTGCTCTACCAGCATATAGTCCCTCATCTATAGTGATGGACCACATAAAGTTATAAGTCGTTCTTATTAATACCCTAGCTTTATTGAAAATGGCAGAGAACTTGGCTCCGTTTTGCTTCTTCTCATGCTAGCATGGGAATTGTAGACTGACAAATCTCCATCAAGTTAGAACAATTAATGACAGTTACAACAATTAATGACAGTTAGAACAATTAATCAGTGAAACAACTTGCCTCCAGAAGCTGTGAATGCTCCAACACTGGAAGTTTTTAAGATGATGTTGGATAACCATTTGTCTGAAGAGGTTTCCTGCTTAGGCAGGGCGTTGGACTAGAAGACCTCCAAGGTCCCTTCCAACTCTGTTATTCTATTCTATTCTATTCTATTCTATGTGTGAAGGTAGGAAGCAAATACAGAGCATATGCTAAGTTGGAAACTGTTGAATGATGTCCTAAACTATCTGCAGGGCACAAATACATCATTTCCCCAGGCAAGCAAACCTCTGCATAATTGCCCTTAGTTACCAGACTGCAGGGAGCTCCATCAGCACAGACGTTGCTGCTACATGAAGAGAGAGAGCTTGGGTCTTTTTCACGTTTTCACAATTAAACAGAGCTAGGTTTTAGCACAGGAAACCTAAGAATAGTCAGGTAGTGACAATACCCGACTCACACATCCAATACTCGAATGTAAGTACTGAAAATTGCCTATGTAACCCTCTCGGTGCAACAAAGCTTCCAGTGTAATGGATTCTATTTTAGAAACTGGTTTTTATTCAGCTTGAAAGGCACTTTGGAAATGGATTGAATGGTAATTATGTGTGGAAGTCTCTGGGTCGCTTCACTTTTTTTTTTTCCTTCAACATTAAAGACTATTTTAATGTTGAATTTTAGCTTTCTTAAGCAAAGCACTTACCAAAATGGTTTGAGAGCTAGAGGGATTTAATTGAACCTTGTTGAGGTGAACATGCTTCCAAAACCTAGGTCGGTTCCTAGAAAGGGGATTTCTTCCCCCTTCAATTGTGTCTTATTCTCAAAGACTGCCTAGACAAGACCCTGTAGTTTTCTTGGCAAGGTTTTTCAGAAGTGGGTTGGTGTTGCCTCCTTTTTGGGGCTGATGGAAAGTGATTGGCCCCAAATCATCCAGCTGGCTTTGTGCCTGTGGCAGGAGTATCCCAATTTGTAGCCAGATGCCTTAACTACTATTCCAAACTGGCTTTCAGACACTGGATGTATATCATCAAAAGAAGTAATGAGTTTGCAGAGAATTATACTTTGTTCACCTATACTTAACAGTTGCAAATTTAGAAATAATTTAGAAAACTTTTGGTCAACTTAGGTTTTCCACCACTGCAGCTTCTTAGTTTACAATACATTATAAATCTTAAAATGAAAAATACGGACAATTGTGACTATTTCCAGCTCGATAAAATTGACTATAGTTTCAAAACAACGTATTTCCTCTTTGCTAAAAGAACCACTAATTCTGCCAATGGGCTAGTGTTGAAGTAAATTAAAATTAAATAATCTAAATTAGAAATTGGTTGAGTATAATATTTACCCTAGAACTTTACAAGATTGGTTCTTTTGAGCAGGGTTTTTTAAAAAAATCTTTTAAATCTTTTTTTAAAATGTTTTTTAAAAATCTTTTTTTAAAGATTACTAGGTGTTTGTTATTTACTTGAATTTATATAGCCAATGATCTCACTGAAGTAATTCTGGGCAGCTCAAAAATTAAAAATATGAGGAATGGATAGGAATGTTGATTTATTCTTTTCTCCTCTAAATAGTGTTTACGATGGGTCTTTGGTGCTCTCTGAGGTTAGTTGTTGTTTTTTTCCCCAGACATTTCATTACCCAAACTAGGAAACATTAGCAGTGGTAATTGGGACTAGATGTTACATGCTCTGGGTAATGAAACATCTGCAAGAAAACAACCAACCTCAGAGAGCTGTCATTTCAACCCTGAGCTACAAATATTCTCCTTTTTACGGTAATTGTGTTTATCCAAGGCCCTCCCTCATCCCCCACAAGGTGCATTTGTTATTTCATGCTAGGAACATCTTTTAAAGTTGAAAAAGGAAATGCCATTTGGAAAGGGTATATAGTCATTCTTAGATCTTAGACTTGCCATTCTGAATGGAAGGAGGAAGGGGTAGGCAGGAATACAGCTTTTCCAGATCAACCGGACTCACTTTGTGAGAAGGTTCAGTTTCTCATCAAAGTTCCAACTTCATCCTTTGAAAAGGATGATTGCATTATGCTGTCCTGAGCAGCCAAGCTTCACAAACGATCCAGTAAATCTAATCAATTTGGTAAAAAGTATTTCATGGAACCTCAGCAAACAATAGAAATGGCTGTGTGGCTTTGCAAGATTTGAGTGATTCACTAAGTTTATCTGAAAGAGCTCAAGAAGGAGCAAAGCAATTAATCCCTGGTGCACAAGAGATTGTGTATGTGAAAGTTTGCAAGCACATAATCCATTTAAAACTAATTCAAAGAAGCCATTTTTTATGTCGACCTGCAATTTATTCAATCTTTTCTTCTTTTCTTCCCTATTATTCTCCTCTCAAATTTTACTCTATTTGAATTCAATTTAATAAAATTAAAAAATACCATGATAGTTTTGGAATACATATCAAAAAGTATCTACCAAAATATTTCAAGTTATCTTCTATCATAATATTGATCTGTGCCAGAGAACGTCTTAACCAGTTTCTTGTAATAGTGTATAATAGTGTATATTTGTTATTAATACTATTTTTTAATTGAGATTCACTGTTAATCTTCCCAGAACAACACAGAGGTTTTATTTTTCCACAATTAATTGAATAGTTAATATGTAAGTGAAAAAAATATTAGATCATCTTAATAAACATGGAAATAGTAAGAACCGCTATATAACTGTTCTAAACTCTCTTACCCATAACGGGGGATAGAAATAAATATAACATCTAATTATTGATTTGAAATTTTGGTACTTTTAATTCTTACTGTTTAAAATTTACAGCTCTATAATGTATTGCTGGATTTCTATGGCTGCCCATGTCAAATACGTGGCTTTAATAACATAAAAGAAAATCACATGCAAGTCAGAGAAGTTAGATTCTTACAACTATCCTGGGTCGGGTCATTGAATTGGGGGTGGGGTGGGGGTTTGCTATTGTCAAAATTAATGTTTTATTCACATCTCCCAGTTCAATAAAATATTATGCATATGCTGATTTGAAATTCAATCTCTTTGGTTATTTTAATCCCAATTACATTTTGGAGAATTGTACATTGCTCAAGGGATGGATTGCAGCAGCCAGTAAGGCCTAAAATAATTAAATAAAGTGCCTTTTAGGTGTGTTGGCATTACAACTCTCATAATTCCTATGCTGACTGGAAACCCTGGGAGCTGCAGCTGGAGGAAGGTCGTGATTGGAGAAGGCACCAAATTTGGACAAAGCTGGTATAGATATCAAGACAACATAGTTATGGCTAACTTAAATTTCAGTAATTTCAGTGGGTCTGCTTTAAGTATGAATGAGTTGGGATCTAACCCATTGAATCCATGGATGTTGGTGAAAACATATGCCTTCGTTTTCTGGAATGCTAGACGCAAGCGTCCTTCCTTTTTGCCTGAAGACATTTCTTCATCATGACTACAAGGAGCCAACACCTAAATATTTCAGGATGCTGTGTCTCCACATGCCAGAGATGAAAAAGATACGTAGCCTTAGGTAGCTTTTAGGTATTTGCATGGCTGCTCCTGGGTATATATTATATGTTCTTGTAGTGGGTAGAAGCAACCAGCGTAAGAGCTGAGCAATCAGTCCTAATGAACCAATTGCTACCCCTGGTGTCGTGAATCAGCAAGCTTTTGATATCCAGAAGATTAACTTTTTCTGAGTCACTGCCCAGACAGATCTACAAACCGCAAAAAATCAGCACATTTGGGTTTACCTGGACTAAAGTCAAAATCAGAGATTCATTTTCAGATGTGTTCGTGAGCACTCAGGAGTCTTATGCTAACCGGTATGCCCCACCATTCACTGTATATCCTTTTCTGCTTTAAGTGTCTCTCTCTTTCAATGCACACTTGTTCTGTTTCTTTAGATGGCAAAGCAGTGAACTCTTCTTGCAGCAACAGAGGAGGCGGGATGAACCATTGGGGGGGGGGGGAATGATACTTTCTACTAACCATAGCCAGTATGGACAATGGTAAAGGATGCTGAAAGAGCCATGAATCCTCTCCCATTTGACTTCCTTCTTCAGCTGTTTTTTGAATCCAGGGTAAAATGGTAGTTTATTGTCACCTGTTCAAAACTAAGATCAAATTGGAGTTTGTTCTGGTTTTGCTTAATTTAAGCCATTCATATTGCTCAACCGCTAATATTTTAGTCATGAGCCTCGTGGCATAAGGTATTCTATTGTGAGCAGAGGAGTGGAGGACTCTTCTCGTAAAATACGTCTAGACCCGCTCGATCGTATTAATGTCCGATATACAGTGTGGATTCCAGGCAGACGAGCTGTATTCGAGAATAGGTCTGGCAAAGGTTTTGTATGCCCTAGTTAGCAATACAATGTTACCGTAGTAGTACCTCCGCAAAATTAGGTGAGTATTGGGGTTACATCTCATGGCATCTGCATCAATCTTGGAAGTGTCAATATTGATGTAGGATACCAGCCTGGGAAAGACTAGCCTACAGTAAGTACACAATTCCACAAGGAATTGTGGAAATTCCTAACCCATTTCCCCCTGGTAATATTAATAAGGGGCATTTCCAGCAAATCTCATGGATTCCAAATTGATACCATACATATACAGTACAATGAGATCATCGAGGAAATGCCTCCATTATGAATTTTGCACCCCAAAATCATTCCATCCCATAAACCCCCAGGAATGTAGAAAGAACCAAATCTATTCCCACAAGATATATTCATTTTCTTCCCCTGTTTGATCTGGGAAGCCAGGCAAGGGTTCAGCAGCACAGGAAGGAGGCAGGTGATGAGCAAAAACCTTGTGAAATTCTAGGGAACCATTCTAATCAGATTGAACAATAAGAAATGCATCCATGTTTTAATCTTTCCGTAAAATAAGTTGTTGTCTTGGCAAAAAGCAAATTAATTCATACATCACACTATGAAACAATGTTTGAGGGGGGCAGTTTCAAACTAAACTGCTTTGTGAGCAACAGTAAACCCCTAGCTATTGGGGCCACATACTTTCTATTGCATCTGGCATGAATATATTTTTAAATTAAATTATTAAAAATATTTTAATTAAAAGAATTGAAAGCTGGCAGGCACAATGCAAATTGTCGGCCTCTTGCATCATCTTTACTTTCAAGACTGCCTGTGGGCAGCACAGAAACTTCACAGCATTGTTGGAAAAGAAGAGCGGTGATTAGCTGCAGTCTAGTGTTTCCTTTGGAAGTATGCCCACCTTTCTACAATAAAAGACAAAAATAGAGAATTGTAGGGGACTAAAGGGGATGGCATGGAGCATTATCATTAGTTTTGCAGGTGGTTAAAAATTAGTCTAGTCAAAGGAGCAGCCATCTTGTAAACATAGGCAGGCTTCCCATTTCAGCCATTTTGTGAAGGCATGTACACCGTGTTCAACCAAATTCCCAATATGCCCACAACTGGCTCAAAGAAGCCCAAATGTTCACAGATTTATATAGCCCATTGGCTAAATGGAAATATGCTTGCTGGAATCATTTGATGGATATCAAATGGAAAATTGACTGCTAATTGGAGCTATTAATTAGGAAGTACTATAGCAGTGCTTAGAAAGTGCTAAACAACTACTATAGCTATAGACTTCTTTTCATTTGAGCTTGCATGAGTTTTATTGGAAATGACAGTAAGAGCTCTTTTAAAATTTACCTGGATTATGCTGTCTGGGAGAGATAGAAATTGTAATCCAACATACCTGGGGCTGCTTGAATGGATAAAGCAGTTGTAGGTCATCTCACACTCTTTAAAGGTGCCTTGAATGTTTGGACAAAGATAAGTAGAATCAGATTTAAGATATGATAAACATGAATAACTTGAATAATGGGAGCTTAAGGTAAAGATAAAGGTTCCCCTCGCACATATGTGCTAGTCGTTCCCAACTCTAGGAGGTAGTGCTCATCTCCATTTCAAAGCCAAAGAGCCAGCGCTATCCGAAGATGTCTCCGTAGTCATGTGGCTGGCATGACTAAATGCCAAAGGCACATGGAACGCTGTTACCTTCTCACCAAAGATGGTCCCTATTTTTCTACTTGCATTTTCACATGCTTTTGAACTGCTAGGTTGGCAGAAGCTGGGACAAGTAACGGGAGCTCACTCCATTATGTGGCACTAGGGATTCGAACCACCAAACTGACGACCTTCTGATCTACAAGGTCAGCATCTTAGCCAGTGAGCCACCACATCCCTTATGGGAGCTTGCTGATCTATTAACACTTCGTTTTATTGTTAGTTCTTTCTAATACGTAATATAGTGCAATGCTCAAGACCAACTTTGTAATCAGCTGGTACAATTGCTGAACTGTAGAATCACAAAATTACTGAGTTAAAAGGAACCACGGGGATCATTGCATCCATGTTTAAATGATTTGCTGCGTTTCATTTTACAATTTTGTTACATTTGGAAACGTTTAATGGCAGAAGCTGATTAATCTGATCCATAGAGTGGTTGGATTTCAAGAGTGGGTTAAAAAGTCTTATTCTTTCCTAACCTTAAACTCTTAGAGATAGTTTTAAAGGTTTTATTTCACCTACATAACAATATGACTTAAGGAAAGCTTTTAAAGCTATTATCTTTAACACAGAAGTCAGCTGCAGGAAAGCTGTACAACTTCTACAATAGGCCTCCTTTGTGAGCTGTAGACAATAGCAGCTTGTCACTGTCTCCTTTAATTTCCCCCTGGGCTGTTTGTGTGAGGGGATTATATCTTTATGGTAAAAGTAGACCATTTTCTAAAGCAACAAAACAATGCCTCCTACATAGATATTATGCCAACCCCCTATTTTTACTTTGGTTATAGCTGACTGCACATTTGTATGCTACAAGAGTGAAAGTCTAAACAACTGTCATTCTGAGACCAGGCAAAAATATAGAAAGATCCACAACACCAAAAGCCTGAAGTTGTATTCCATTTCAATGGATTTCAGGCATGCAAATAATCAGAAGGGTAATCTATACAATATGTAAAATGTCCATGATGCTGAAGGCCATCGGGTTTATTTGCTCTCATACCAATACATTATGTTATACATGTAAATACTTAGGATAGCCCAATTTGAATTACCAAGGCCAGCAAGTAGGTAGTCCAATTCTTCTCCATGGACCTTTATTGATAACAATGCTGCAGATGTCAAACAGGCATTGACTATTTTCAAAGATTCTACTGATACCACTGCATTTTTAAAATAAAAACCCAAGCTCTTGTGCAAACACACGCAAGGATGTAAATATTTTCATCCAGGGAAACACAGTATGTGGAAATCTGACCTACTTGACATAAACCTATGCATAAAATTACTGGCTCTTAAACTCCAGCAAGTATGCATAACCTATTGATGGTGATCTACCTGGTTAGCTTAATTTATTTCTTCTACTCTCTTCCTCCCAATCTCTCTCTTTTTCTTTATCAGATCCAACAGATTTCTTTCTGCTATTAATCCCACCCAGAATATTTACGCTATGTTTTTTAAGAGGGAGAAATTAATTAAATACCTATGTATTTTTACAAGCAGTTCCTTTCCTCTCTCCCTTCCCACTCCCTCCCTCCCTTCCTTTTTTCTTTCCTATATTGATAAATAATAAAACATTTGAGAGTTTAGTATGAATTATTATGTAGTTAGTATTAAACTCACAGATCACAGGTTTAGCATTAATTGCACAATTGAAGCACCCATATGTTCTTTAATATTGTAGAAATCATGTTCCACATTGATATCTTTTGATCATATTTAATATATCTTAATCATCACAGTGGTAGCAGTTTCTCATTTCCATTGTATAAATGTCACTGTACTTAGTTACTACCTGCATTCTATAATACATTATTTGTATTCGATAATGCAGTAAAAGCAATTAATTTGGGAGGGGGGAATGTGACTCTTCTAAATGAAGAAACAGTTCATTATCACAAGGTCCCTCCTTTTTCAGCGGCAGGATAACAGGACTCAAAAGACTAGAAGGTCATTCTTGGATCCTGGGATAGTATATTTTATTAAAGAAAGAATCAAGAACACTTATTCCATGTAAAATGTTCTCATTCCCCAGATTATAAACTAGGGCACGTTGCTTATGTAAACATCCCATAGGAACTGTTGCTGAGTAGGTCCTCTAGGATTTTCTTGACAGGCATTATCTCAAACAATCTATAAATTATTATCTTCTCTATTTATGCTGCTCCGAGTAGATAAACTGCTTCAAAAGAAAAGAAAGTGACAGTGTGTTATTACGGCTGGCACAGAGTACAGACAGTAGTGGAATGCTATGAAGAGAAAAATCCACTGCCTTATGTAACTTGTAGGGTTGTTTATATAAATACCCAAAACGGAGGCAAGGGAAGCAGTTGTTTCCTGCACAGAACTTTTGCTTTGTCACTTGCCTCATACTTTTATAAAACAACGGATAAATTTATTCTGCTTCCCAGCAAGACTGTGGAGAAGGGGGAGTACTCCTACCCTCAAAACGACACTATAGAGCACTGCACACCAAGACAATTAGACACAAGAACAGTTTTTTCCCCAAATGCCATCACTCTGCTAAACAAATAATTCCCTCACCACTGTCAAACCATTCACTAAGGCTGCGATACTATTAGTCTTCTCATCATTCCTATCACCCATCTCCCCCACTTATGACTGCAGAACTGTAACTTTGTTGTTTATATCCTTACAATTTATATTAATATTGATTGTTTCTTGATTGCTTATTTGTACCCTATGACGATAATTAAGTGTTGCACCTTACAATTCTTGACAAATGTATCTTGTCTTTTTATGTACACTGAGAGCATATGCACCCAAGACAAATTCCTTGCGTGTCCAATCACACTTGGCCAATAAAGAATTCTATTCTATTCTATTCTATTCTATTCTATTCTATTCTATTCTATTTAAACAAAAGTGTTCCCTTTTTTAAAAGTTGATTTTACCTTTCTGTGTGATACCAACTTTTGATGCAAGCAAACCTGGACTATACAGCTAGTCTTCAACTTACAATAGTTCATTTAATGACTATTTGAAGTTACAACAGCACTGAAAAAAGTGATTTATGACCATTTTTCCAACTTACGACTGTTGCAGCATCCCTGACGCCACGTGATCAAAATTCAAATGCTTGGCAACTGACTCATGTTTATGATGGTTGCAGTGTCCCGGGGTCACTGATCAACTCTTTTTCAACCTTCTGATAAGCAAAGTCAATGGGGAGGCCACATTCACTTATCAACCAAATTACTAAGAACTGCAGTGATTCACTTAACAACTGTGGCAAGAAAAATCGTAAAATGGGGGAAAACTCACTTAACAAATGTCTCACTCAGCAACATAAACATTGGGCTCAATTGTGATCGTAAGTCGAGGACTATCTATAATGACAGGCAGAAAAAGGGATGTAATTTACCTTTCTCCCAAAAATAATTTTGCTGCCCATCCTTCCTTACAAAGTTCTAGTAGAAAACAATGTGGGTACACGCACGCATGCGTGCACGCACACACACACACCCCAGAAGTGTTTTAAAAGCCTTTTGTGGATCAGTTGGTTATCTGTTGATTCATTTTTTAGACTGAAGGAAAATTGACTAGAACAACAGAATCCTGAAAAGAAAGACACCAAAGCACAGCTAGCCTCTTTTTGTACATGATAGTTTCAGCTGTAAAGTCTATCAAAGAAGGACAGAAGGATGGTTGGTGGTTCGTTGGTGGTTTGCCAGTGTGTGGCCTAGTTCTATTTTTAGAGGTTTAAAAGGTCATTCATATGCTGAGGTATTGACTTGCCACTGTCTTGTCTTTCCATTCATTTTCATAGTCTCGTTCCGGTCATGATTTATCTTGCTGAGTAGTCTTTCAATTTTGCTCACAACTTCCCCATTCCATTGCTGAAGGCCAGATTGACAATTGATTCTGAGCTACACAAAATAACCGTAGAATAACCTCTTTTAGCACCCTAGAGGAAAGCAGACCAACTTAATGGAGCACAGGAAATGCTGTGTGCCATACGCAGCATGCTATACAGCATAGGCTGTGTGCAATAGACAGTTCTGTACTCAACATGACAATGCTGCTACCTGTCCTTCTCTATTTCCTACTGAATCATCTGATTTTGTTAGATGTGACCCCCTTATTGTAAAGCAGCCCTCTGTTTCATACACAACATATATCGTGTATTTTCTAGACCCGCTTTTCAAATCTTGATACACAAACATATTTTCAGAACAAGCACTCAGTCACCTGGTAATTTAGGTTTTGGAGTAGGTGAAAGGAAAGTCAAAATTGATCCCAGTGTCTCTTTCTTATTCAAAATGCTTATTCAGTAGGCTTATTCAAAGATCCTAATAAATATTTCATGTTTAAGATACCGCAAAAAAGCCCAGCATGCTTTGGATATATAGTTATCATTTAAGTTGAAAATTAGAACTATGTTCTGAATCTGCATATGATATTTCAATTGTCTATTGGTAAGTGCATTAATGTCATTGTTTTGTAAACAAACCTACAAGTAACCAGAAGCAAAAGTGTTATTTGCAAAATTTCAGTTCTTAGAACTTGGTTGCTGATTACATAGATTATCAAGGAGTGTGTACATGTTAGGATGAAATAAAATGTAGTCAGTTCTTCTAGAGTCGGGAACTGATTTGTCAAAGAAATAAATCAGTATTTGAATAGTCAGTTTCTCAGATTATTTGGTATATAATTTAACAACAATAAAATGAGGGGGCAAGACTGCAGCAACAGGATGGTGTTCAGTTCTAATGTCTTTTCTAAGGAAGAGACTATGATCTAGAAATCATAGAATATTCCACAATGATCTACAAAATATAGAACATCCCACAATGATCTAGAAATCAGGGATATTCCATAAGGAGATACGGTTGGAGTTTCTATTCTACAGCTAGTAATGAATCAGTCCCGATGTTCCATTGTATGATTTCTGGAAATCAAACATATGTAACATCTGTTCACATTCAGGTGAGCTCTATGGATGCATTACAGGAGACAGAACATCTGAAGGTTCTCTTTCAAGCTGAGGAAACGTCATAAAATTTAAATCTAGCAGAGATTATGTAGCAACATATAAGCCAATACTTTCACAGAAATGATAATTTAGGGATCTGGATGGACCCCATATCATATCAGTAAAGGTAAAGGTTCCCCTCGCACATATGTGCTAGTTGTTCCCGATTCTAAGGGGTGGTGCTCATCTCCGTTTCAAAGCCACAGAGCCAGCGTTGTCCAAAAACGTCGCTGTGGTCATGTGGCCGGCATGACTAAATGCCGAAGGAGCACGGAACACTGTTACTTTCCCACCAAAGGTGGTTCCTATTTTTCTACTTGCATTTTTACATGCTTTCAAACTGCTAGGTAGGCAGAAGCTGGGACAAATAACAGGAGCTCTGTTACACGGTGCTAGGGATTCGAACCACCAAACTGCCAACCTTTCTGATCAACAAGCTCAGCATCTTAGCCACTGAGACACCGCGTCCCATATCATATCATCATATCATTACAGGGCTCAATAGATAATGTTCCATAGATACCCTTCCCATCCTCCACTACTGTTATATCAGGTTCACTAGAACCATTCCAAAGAGTTGGAAGGCTTTCCATGTTAATTCACAAATCAATTGTAAAACTGCTCATTTGCTTTCCATAGGCAATTTACAGGGCAGTTTACACATAAAAATCAGTCATCCACTCTCTACTTCAGATACCATGATTAAAGAAGAATGAATGGATAAAATATCTTATACAGATAGATTGGATTCATTCTGGTTAACATAAAGTTAGGAAATGAACAGGCTTCTTAAGGGGTCAAAGTCAATTCCATGTCCATTCATTTTTAAATAATCATGTTTCTTCAGATTTGACTGGATGAAACAAACTAATATACCTACTTTTCAAATTTATGCTCTGATCTTTGAATTAAGTTGGTCTTAATCATTTTAATAGATAACCTATAATAGACACTGGCCAGAGTGTATTTTTCTGAACCATCTAATAATCATGGTCTTCTTCTGGGCCCAACTCACAAACATTGAACTTAAGGCAGTGGTGGGATTTTTACTACCAGTTCTGTGGGCGTGGCTTGGTGGGTGTGGCTTGGTGGGCGTGGCAGGGGAAGGATACTGTAAAATCTCCATTTCCTCCCCACCCCTGGGGAAGGTTACTGCAAAATCCCCATTCCTCCCAATCGGCTGGGACTTGGGGGGGCAGAGAATAGATGGGGGCGGGGCCAGTCAGAGGTGGTATTTACTGGTTCTCCGAACTACTCAAAATTTCCACTACCGGTTCTCCAGAACTGGTCAGAACCTGCTGAATACCACCTCTGACTTAAGGACATAATTGAGTGCAACATTTCCCTTCAAAATTTAAGGCTTAAGACCTTAAAGACGAATACCTTTTCTCAATTGAAGTAGATAAAGCAAACTGTTTAGAGCAGGGCGATCTTTAGAGTAGATTACTCCTAGTATATCTTGGCAATGTGCACAATTTATAACTAACTTGGCAAAGCATTTATGACTTTTAAGTTATAATTAGCTAAGAAGCTATTTTTAGGAACTATGTCTGTTCTTGACATTTGTGCTATAAATCATGGCTGAATTGCATCTGATTAGCCAGAGATTTACCAGTGAATCCATATCTATTTTCTGTCCACTCCTATTATACTGAATATGTGATCATATGGGAAGCCAATTATATTTAACATACAGTTTTGCTTCATACCTATTACCAACCCAAAATGTGGGATGTTTTAATTTGCTACCTATCCAACCCTTCCTTGTGACTGATTTTATGTTATGCTAAATCTACAAGTTGGTAAAAATAGTGATGAGAAAACAAAACAAAGTAATGGTGAAAATGAAGTGTAAATTCTTTTTATCCAAAAAAAGCTTTCTAGGTCTAAACAATAAGACAATTACTGTATTTTCATCAATCCAAAATTAATGCGAGGAGCAAAGAAAAACAATACGTAAATAGATCTTCTGGAAAAAGATAGGATGTTTATCCAATTAAAAATAACTTAATAGTTCCTTGTGATCTGACAAAATATTTCATACTCTTTTGTTATATACATGTAGATTTTTTTCCTTAGAAATTAGAAATTATATTTATAAAGCGTCTGGAGCCTTGCGAGGGCGAAAAATAGATTTAAAAAAGGGTGAACTCAGCTGGCCAGCGCGCACATGTGTGCTGGCCAGCTGACAGGGCAGCGCCTCGCATGTCCAGACAAATGGCTCCACATGCCATCTGTGGCACGCGTGCCATAGGTTCGCCATCACTGTACTATTATTATTAGAAAGAGGTGGAAGAGCTTAGTTTAAAGAGCAAAGGGCTGCACAATCGTCTATGTGGAACAGATCACAAACTGCTCATATGCAATTTCAAATTGAGCTAAAATGGCAGAAGAAAGCCAACCAATGTCCATAATATCTTCTTGAACACAAACCCACTGTTTTCAAGAAGATCAAGAACCACTTTGGAACCTTGAGCCTCTTGGATATGGACCCAGAGGAACTGTGGAATGAACTTAGTCTTTTAAGAATAAACATGAAAAAGAGGAATTCAATGACTAAAAACAGTAGAAAGCAAAGCAGATGAAGAAGTCATCAAAGAAGGAAGCGGACAAAGAAAAATAAGGAAAGTTTTCCAAAAGATCTCCCAACAAAAAAAGGAGGTTCCAACTTCAAATTGATTTGCTAAAGGACGCCAATGGACAAATAGTAATTGACTTAAAGAAGATCAAGCAAAGATGAAGAAAGGATACTGAAATTATATACAATACAGATATCAAGATACCAAAAAAAATCTGTCTCTTATTTACAAGAACTTCTAGTGCAAGAAGGTGAAGTTGAATCAGAACTCTGGTCATTACCAAGTTGGAAAGCTACAAGGATTGATTCACTATCTACAGAAATATGGCAAGCAACAGAAGATGGATCTCTAAAGGTTCTAACCAGAGCTTTGTCACCAAACAATACAGTGACCAATAGATTAGAAGAATCCACATACCAGACCAATGAAAGTGTACAAACTATCATGTAATATCCACAATTTTACAGACTAGCAAAACAATGTTTAGGATCACCCAATGCAGATTAGAGCCCTGCATGGAGTGAGAGAAGCCAAATATTCAACATGGCTTTAAATAAGTCAAAGGCACATTAGACATTATTGCTGATGCACATTTAATAATTGAGAAAGCCAAAGAGTACAAAAGGGTTGTTATTTGCTTCAATGATTACCCAAAGATCTTCTGTTGGGTCAGTGATGCTAATGAGATGTTTTCTTCATGTGGAAGAAAAACATAAATGCCAGGGAAGACATTGCATTTTCTTCATGTAACCCATGCACAAGACAGGAAGCCATAGAATGGTCAGAACATGACAAAATAGACTTAACTCCATGTTGGCAAAGGAATAGACAAGGCTGCATAAGTGCATATGCTACCCTTGTTTATAAATATGTGGTAGATATGGATAGATAGATAGATAGATAGATAGATAGATAGATAGATGATAGATAGATAGATAGATAGATAGATAGATAGAGAGATAGAGAGAGAGAGAGAGAGAGAGAGAGAGAGATGATAGATAGATAGATAGAGATAGATAGATAGATAGATAGATATAGATAGATAGATGATAGATAGATGGTGATATATAGATAGATAGATAGATAGATAGATAGATAGATAGATAGATAGATAGATAGATAGATAGATAGATATAGATATAGATATAGATAGATAGATAGATAGATAGATAGATAGATAGATGATAGATAGATAGATAGATAGATAGATAGATAGATAGATAGATAGATAGATAGAGATAGAGATGATAGATAGATAGATGATAGATAGATAGATAGATAGATAGATAGATAGATAGATAGATAGATAGATATAGATATAGATATAGATATAGATATAGATATAGATATAATTGAATAAATTTGCATGATTTTAAAAACTGGAGGAAGAAAGACCAGTAATTTGCACCCTACTGATGATCCCATTCTGATAGCTGAAAATCCAAATGCTATATTATGAAAATGAAAATACTCTCATTATACAGTACTATATTAGTGAGTCAAGAAACACAGTGGAAAAAAATGGGTGTAAGATTACTCCCAGAGTCAAACTAATGACAACAGATTCAGCAACCAGCCTCAGAATTGGCAATGAAGTCATTGAATCTGAAGATAGTTTCTGCCTTTTAAATAAATTATCAGCAATAAAAGAAACAGCGGTCAAGAAATATGCTGTAGACTTGGTCAAGTAACCTTGGAAAATATATTTAGTTGCTGGGATCAGAGGTGGTATTCAGTGGTTCTTTCCAATTTGGGTGAACCAGTAGCGGCGGCTGCGGGAGGTTCCACCCACCCGCCCTGACATAATGCACGGCACTGTGTATGTGCAGAAGGCAGTGCGCATGCGCAGACATGGCGTGTGCAAGCAAAACGACCGCACTTGCACATTCCCATTTGCGAACCGGTAGGGAAGATAAGTGAATTCCACCTCTGGCTGGGATGTGTCTATTCTTACAAATATCCGACATTTTGCAGGCAATGGTGAGAATTGTACTTTGCAGAAGCTGGACAGAAAGAGTATTGACATTTTTGAACTTTGGTGTTGGAGAAGATTCCTAAAAATAATATCACGGATACCCAGAAAAACAGAAAATGGAATGGATTGTCAAACAAATCAGCCGAATTAAGGAACAAATGAGCAGACTCAACTTATATTTTGGACACATTAAACAAAGACCTAGCTCTCTAGAGAAGTCTATAATCCTCAGAAAAGAAATCTATATCCTGGAAAGAAGGGGAGTAAGTGGATGACCGACAGCAAGATAGATTTTACAGTGGTGCTAGATGCACATTGGATTTGAAGGACCAGACTGGAGAAAGATCCTCCCAGAGAAAATCTATCTACATGGCCATTTAAAAGTGACACTGACTTGGTGGCACAGCATCAATGCTGATCTGGCAATGCCAAGAGAATCCAAAGATTGATTAATTTTGCAATAGTGGTGAATATCTGTAGCTCATGTGTAGGATGAAGGTGAGGGTTAATTCTTTGAGCTTGTGAGTTGGTTTCCAAACATTTCATTACCAGGCTAGGCAACATCTTCAGCAGAGTTTAATGGGTGTCAGTGTTCTTCTGTTTATAAGGGCTTTGGGTAGGTATGTCAAGTGGGGGGGGGTGTCTTATGATGGGTCAGCTGTGAGTCTTGTGATGGGTCTTGTGATAAGGAGATTACATCAGGTTAGGGTCAACCAACACAACACGCCACACACACTCAAGCAGCTAACCTCCCGATGACCCTGACCTGATATAATCTCCTTATCACAAGACCCATCACAAGACTCACCGATGACTCACACCTGACCCATCACAAGACCCCCCCCCCAACTTGACACACCCATAACTGAGGCCCTAATAAACAAAAGAACACTGACACCAGGGGTGAAATGCTACTGGTTCGGGCCAGTTCGGCCGAACCGGTAGTAAAAAATGTTACCAGTTCGGGTGAACCGGTACTCAGCTGTGTGACAATCAGCTGTGTTGTGCGATTTATATTTGCTAGAAATCATGCAGCACAGCTGATTGTCGCACAGCTCATTGTCGGAACTTTTTAAAAAACTTTTTAAAGCATTTTTTTTACTACCGGTTTGGCCGAAGCAAACTGGTAGCAAACTTCAGAGCATTTCACCCCTGACTGATACCCCCTAAACTCTGCTGAAGATGTTACCTAGCCTGGTAACAAAATGCTCGGAAACCAATCCACAAGCTTGGAAAATGAGCTCATTGATGAATTTATTGGCAACTATTGAAGACAATACCTCCAAAATGTTTTTGAATGCTTTTTTGGAGCAAGAGAGAGAAGCTGAAATATCCTAGTCCTCCGTTTGTGTAATAAAAAACCAATATTACTTGAGAAATTGGCATAATTTTGACCCATGCATTGGATAGTCAACATAGCTCTAGAACTTTGCATATCCTCCTGAAAATGAGCTAAAATATGTCATGAAGACTGTATCCAATATTCTATAACACAACTGGTATGTGCGGCAAGTTCTGGTCTGCCTTTTGCCATGTGTTCATTTGTTTACGTTTGATTTAAAATTACATGAACAATAAAATTTTCAGGAATTATAAAATTACACTGAAACAGGAAGATGATCTTTCAGTTTTTAAAATAGAGGAAAGAAGGACTTTCGATTTTAAAAAAAAAAATGTTTGCAACTTCTTTCAACCAACGTATTTTACACATCCACCTTCCTTTACAATATAAGCCAAGTGGTCAACATCTGACATTATTTTTTTCTAATTAAAAAAATCCCCAGGATAAACATTCATATTTTATGGACAGTTCATTGACTGGGTCAAGTCTTTTTAAGCCGCTTAAAAAATAATAATACAAATAAATACACATACTTCAAATCTTCCAACTTCAACAATATTGGTCTCTTTCCATAATCCTTTATCATTTTTCCAAAAGTTTATTTAAACATAAATAACATTTCTTTTTGCCCTGTATTTATTACCCCCTACTAAGTAATATCATTTAATAGTTTTAAAAATTAAATGTATGCATGCACGGGGTTGGGGCACCTGCAGGGAATCATGCACACATGCAAGGGGGGCTGGGGGAGCGCAGGGAGTTACACGCACATGCGGCGGGGCAAGGCACATGTGGGGGATTGCGCACATATGCACAGGGTGGGTCACAGGGGCCACACGCACATTGCATTATGGGTGTGTGCGTGCACACTTTTGGCACCTGACAACAAAAACGTTAGCCATCAGTGTCCTAGAGGAAAGGAGATATATAAATCTATTAATTAAAATAGTAATAACTAAAATATTCAAAAGATATAACTAATAGCTACAAGCAATAACTCACAACTAAATATGACCAAAAGCAGTATAGGCTTGCTTTCATGACTGAAGCACCCTTAAAACATGAATGAATGAATGAATGAATGAATGAATGAATGAATGAATGAATGAATGAATGAATGGAGTCTTTGTTGGCAAAGGGTTGCGCCTGTTGAGTTTAATTCCGAAATGGCTATTATCTGAGGTTTACAGAGGGATAGTACACTGGCAACAAGACACAGTGGAGCACTTAACTTATAAAATGTGACTTTACGTTCAATTGTAAATTATTCCTTGGCTGAGACTTAGCTGATTTTGACTTTGTTCAGTCACCTAAACAATGTATATTTATTTTTAGTGTGTTCATTGTTTTTTAGCTTGTGTTCAAACTGGTTAAATTGATTGGGAACTGCATTTGGAAAGTAATAGTAGGGAACTTACACAAAGGTCCAGATAGAAAGAATGCAAAAGAAAAAGGTTAAAAGAAGTTGAGAAGGGAAATGAAGAGTAAATTCAGGACATACCTGGAATATCCACTGCTCAATAAGACAGAAAAAACAATGTTATCATTTCCTGCTTACCCAAAGGCGAACATGCTTTCATTAGATTGGATTCCTGATTTTACCATTGCTCAATCAGCTAAACAATTTATATCTATTTTTTTGTGTATTTGTTGATTTTTAGCTTGTGTTCAAAGTGGTTAAGTTGATTGGGAACTGAATTTTGGAAAGATCCAAAGCTGGCTTCCAAGCACATGGACAGCATTGGCTCAGGTCTACTGAAGAATTTCATGAAAGGGCCAAACCAGCAACCTCTGCAATAGGGAGGAGTGTCAGGAACAGAATGGGACAACTCACCGTGACCCAACTCACTGCGGCTAAGTTGCCACAACCAACTCGCCATGGCCAACTCGCCACAACACAACTTGCTGCGGGACAATTCAACAATTCAATTTAATTATTTAAAATCATTTTAAAAACATTTTAATTTTTGTCATTCATATTTCATTTTGTCCCTCCTTTGGCATCCTTTCTTTAATGATTCTATTACACTATTTCTTTGATATTGGTGTAACTCTTGTCCCATGGCAAATTGTCCTGCAGCGAGTTGGCCATAGCAAGTTGGCCATAGCAAGTTGGCCATAGCAAGTTGGCTGCAGCAAGTTGACTGTGGCAAGTTGGACATGACAAGTTGTCATAAACTCATCAGGAGGGGGGGGGGGTCGAGTGAATCAGGTTTGTACATGAAAGCATGATTATTCCATAAATATGAAACATTTCAATACCTTCTGAGCTGGTGCAATGATATTTCCTCTATCGGTCACCAGAAAACGTGAGGCATTATGATGTCAAGATGTATTAGTTGACCACAAATACAAAGTCAAAGAGAATAAATGATCAAGAAAAGGGTTATGGAATTTGTGAACAGTTTGTGAATGAGAGTTACCAAGTATGTGGAAAGGAGGTTTGTAGGATGGTACTTGAATACAACCAAGAAAAAAATTCTGGTGCAAAAATCAATTCTGCTTCTCTGAGAAATGCTCGCTCTGAGTGATTTTGAGTCAATCACTCTCTTTGATATTCATGTGTTTCTATAGCAATCTATTTGCTCCTTACTTTTGCCAAATTATAACGCAAGTTCATTTTGTGGTTAAAAATGAAGGGAACATTTTTTTCTGGAGAGAAAGTCATTTCAATTTCCTGGAAAGAAAGCCAAAAATTAAAATATAACAAGCCTGGTTATATCACACAGTGCACTAGAGTTGCAAATCAACTCCAGTGGAAATGAAGCCCAGGCCAACCAGAGCTCAGATACTCCATTTCACAAAAGTCACTGCTTTTCAAGTCAACCAAGCAGGCTGGAGAATTGTGGGAACTGAAGTGCACCCATCTTAAAAGTTGCCAAGTTTGAAAAACGTTGATGTAAGTGAACTGCAGGCAGAGGATGTGGCAAGAAGCCAGCTTTAATAAATAGTACACTTTATACAGTGAAACAAATCTACATGAAGGGAATTACTCTCTTTTTATTTTGTTCAAGGTTTTTTTTTGGTCTGGCCTTGTGACAAAAAGGCCTGTCTTCCTGTGTTTCTACTTCAAATAATAAAGTGGTAATAAAATCAGACAGATTGGGACAGTGTTGCCTAGATGAACATGTCCCTTTGAGCTGGTTTTCTGTCTGTTTTCCCTCAAGAAAAAAATATTTTGTCCACAGTATGCTGGCTAGAGTATTTATTGGGCTTGGAAAAATAGGCAGGATTCACAACTTTTTTATTATTTGTACAAAAGAGGTGGATCTTACATTACATTGGGTAGTACAGCTTTCACTATTCATCCCCTTCCCGCCCACACTCCGCTTCTGATGCCAGTGTTTCTGTTAAATGTGCAAATTTCAGAAAATTGTCTTTTCCTCTTCATTGGGTGTACACCCACGCATACACCATGCAAATCTTTCCATAGTTAGAAGCAGCATCCATATCTACAAGATAATACCCTTACATTAAAGTTCCATGCTATTTTACGGTGTTAAAATTGCTAGTTTCCAGAGTGGATCATGTATAAAAAGTAGTTGTTTTTTTTAAAAATCAAATAGAATTTTTCTTAAGAGAGAGCATAAAAAATGAACTCATTATCATTTATAGTGACCATAATATTTAATTGTATTCTATGAACGTGTTTGCTCTAAGCCATAACTGAGAGTTACCAGACTGATTCCTCAGGTGCACAGAGTATACACAATCAGTGGTGGGATTCAATTTTTTTTACTACCGGTTCTGTGGGCGTGGCTTTGTGGGTGTGGCTTTGTGTGCTTGGCTTTGCGGGCGTGGTAGGGGAAGGATACTGCAAAATCCCCATTCCCTCCCCACTAACCTGCTTTCCAGCTCCGTTCTCCTGTTCAGGGCAACAAAAGAAGATTGGCTGGGAGGCAGCGGGGGTGGGCCGGCCAATTTGCCGGTTCTCCGAACTACTCAAAATTTCCACTACCAGTTCTCCAGAACCTGTCAGAACTGATTGAATACCATCTCTGTACACAATCAAGTCTTTATTTCTCTTTCTAGAAGGTCTACGAATGCAAAATATGGAATTAAATTAACTCAAATAAGGAAGCTGGTGGAGCTCATTATTGGATTCTTGAAGCCTTTATCAAGAACTGCCCAGATCTGATGATTTGTGAACAAAACCAGGAAGAAGAAGAAAATAGAAATGTCATAGCCAAGGATTTTCTACAGTAGAGTTAAGAAAAATGTTTAATATACCCCGGTTCTTCTGAAGTTTAGAACACTTACACTTCCTAAAAGCATAGGAAATACTCAGAGGTGGGTTGCTCCCGGTTCGGCCCGGATCGGGCGAACCGGTAGTGGCGGTGGTGGGAGGCTGCGCCCACCCACCCGGATGCTTCTGTGCATGCACAGAAGTGTCGCGCAAAAGCAAACTAGTAAAAAAAATGGAAACCCACCACTGGAAATACTGTTCTATTTCTCATTTTCTTCCCAAAACTCAGGACCATATTAGCCCTTTGAATCAGCCAGATTAGGGAGTGATAATAGTGGACCCAGTAACATATCATGATAAGCATACTGGCCAAATGTCCATGAATAATCAGACCATTGTGATATATAAGTATCATCTTAGTGATAGTGGTAAGGAAGTTGAAATGGGATATCACTGAAACCACTCTATCCAGTATTTAGGTCTGCAGGAACAACTAGTCTCTACAACTAAACCAGAAAATACAGCAAATAGTGAAATGTCTTCTTGAAAATCTGAGAAGTTTCCTTTACATGAAGTCTGAGGATTTGGATCATGATGAGAATGGAAGGGAAGACAAATGCCACATTTCACTTAACCCCTATACATTTATTTCAACAGCAGCTGTAACTAGCATCATTTCTCTTCTTCAACACTGACATGTTTAGCCATCTTGTTTAAATAGATCCATGTGCAAGCATCTCAATTTCCTCTAAATGTTACAGTATCATTAGTCTAAGTGACAACTGCCATTAAAACTTATTTAGCACTTTATTAATGGAGCAAAAGGAGAACTGCTCCACATTTCCTTCCTGTACTGGGTAGGGTAGGGTCAAAAAGGGAGACTTTTGTTTATTATAAGAGCAAAAGAATTTAGATATCAATATGTAAGAGGGGTTTATAATTAAGTAATACTTTTGTGTGTTTTTTTAAAAAAATAAACTTTACCAAAAGACAAGTAGTATTTTGAAGGCTGACAACCATAGCTGATTTATTTAGGGGCATTAAAGCTCCAACAAACAATGAGCTGAAGAAGCTTTTTGGATGAGAAGCAAAACACCTAAACAAGAAAAAACAAGAAAGTCCAGTTGCCTCCTGAAAAAGCACCTTTGGGACAACCATGACCTGGATGACTGAGAATCTCTACAGATCTCCAATAAACAAGAATAGAATAGTTGCACATCTTTAAAACGTATTTAATTTTTTTGACTCAATATAAAAAATAAAAATCTAGATTAAGCATGAAGTGCTGTGAACTTTACGCTTTAACATTACAATTTTGTATGGGTAGTCCTCAACTTGTGACTGGTTATTTAGTGACCATTCAAAGTTACAACGAACCTCCCAAAAAATATTTACAAAAATTCTGACAGCAAGCCTTCTCCTGTGGTCACACGGCCACATTTCAGCTGCTCAGCACATAGCCTGCATTTACTGCCATTTGCATCATCAGAGGTGGTGTTCAGCAGGTTCTGACCAGTTCTGGAGAACCGGTAGCGGAAATTTTGAGTAGTTCGGAGAACCGGTAAATATCACCTCTGACTGGCCCCGCCCCCATCTATTCCCTGCTTCCTGAGTTCCAGCTGATCAGGAGGAAATGGGGATTTTACAGTAACCTTCCCCTGCCACACCCACCAAGCCACACCACATCCACCATGCCACACCCACAGAACCAGTACTAAAAAATTTGAATCCCACCATGGGATCCCATGGTTACATGACCACAATTTACAACTTTTTTGTTGAAAACCAGCCTTTACTTATGGTTTTTGGCAAAACAGTCCATAGCAAACAATAGGTTCACTTAACAACAGCCGCAACAAAAGATCATAACATTAGGTCAATTATGTGAGTCGCCCACTTTATGATTGCCATGACTGGCTGGCTGCATTATAGTTGTAAGTTAAGAGTTCCCTGTAATACAGTCATCTCACATATTTGAAACATCCGCTTTATAAATTAGGGGTTTAGGTATGATTCTAATATTGTTTGCATGTGTGTGTACATGTGTGTGTGTGTGTGTGTGATATTCCTGTTCAGGGAGAATTGAATTGAATTTAACTTTCCCTCCTAGTAAATACAGTAACCACTTCTTCCTGTTTCCAAGGTCATACTTAAGTGCCACTTTGGCATACTGGTGAAAACACCAGGCTAGAAATGGGAGACCATGACTTCTAGTCCTGCTTTAGGCACACAAAGCCAGCTAGATGACCTTGGGCCAGTCATCTTCCCTCAGCTCTAGGAAGAAGGCAAGCCATTTCTTGCCAAGAAAATTGCAGGGACTTGTTCAGGCAATTGTCAGGAATCATAACTGACTCATGGACACCAAAATAAAAAGTCATAGTTGCTCACTGGTAAACCTCAAAAAGTCTCTAGATAAAACCTATAATGGAGAGAAATAATATGAAAAACTCTACCGATGGAGAGATTATTCTGTAAAGTAGATAAAACAAAATGAAAACCACAATGTGGGAGGAAGAACTTTGCAGGTTCCCTTTGGAGAAATTGGCAACAGGGTGGTCCTTTCCTCAGGGTTTTCAAATAAACTAATGGCCATTTAATACAAATACATTCATTTATTTTTTAGTTAATCCCTGCTACTAGGGAAACAAAGTCTTGAAAATATATGTTCTCAAATTCTAATTGTATTCTGATTTTGCCTCCTGTTCTTAGTATGCAATCTCTGTCAGTGGCCTCGTTCCAATTGGTTTCAGGTGGTGAGGTAAATTTGAAAATGGAAGCAAGCTGTAATCAACTTTTCTTAAAAGCACTGGTGACATTTTGCTGCCTGTGTGTTGTTAAGCTGCCAGTCAGGTAGCATCTTTTCACAAGGAACTGGAGGAGAAAACTCAAAATCCAAAGAACATTCTTTAAGCATTAATGTAAATAATAATGATTCCAAAGAACGACATTAAGAGGCTTGGATATCATAGGGAGTCAAAACTTTGTCCCTCTTTGTCATAATACACATTGATTGGGAAAAATTGTTGTAAGAGCGTCATCAAATCTTGAATAATACCAAGAATGATAGTTCAGGTTTTAAATAATACAGATCAAACTCAAAATAAAACAGAACATGTACAAAGAGATGTCAGAGTTATGGTTAAGCAATCAACATAAAAAGGTAGGCATAAGCATTATTTATTTCAGCAAGCGATTGTTAATGCTTTATCAGCCATCAAAATATATCTCAGGTGAACATTCTATTAAGTAAGTAATAGATTAAGTAATTGTGAATCCATGTGAGTTTTTCTTCTGTGACATAGCAAACATTGGGTTTCTGGCATCATATCTCTGTGTTGTGGACAGGGGGGAATATGATATTGTGGACCTCCTTCTTCAAAATCAGTCCTCCAACATAAAGGTGCATGCAGATGGATCAAAGGAAAACTTACATTCACAAAATTCCAAATATTTCACTATTGTGTGATGCTCGAATGTCAACAATAGTTGCAGCTATCTCAACCTGGTCTTTCTAGTGAATTTTAGTGGATAGTGTAGGAAGTTAGCACTCACCCGTCTCCTAGAAAAATGAAATATCCTAGGAAATATTGAAAAGGCAAAATATTATATTTCCCTGGATAAGAAATGGAGAAACATGTTTTTAGGCAGGAAACAGACTCACTCTTAATAGCCCCCACTTTCCTTAATGGCCCATTAAAATGCCGAAACCAGTCGATTCTACATAGTAAAGAGTTCTCTCCTTCAGCTCCAGGGTGATGGGATTAAGGCATGATAGTATTAGTCTTTCACAGAAACTCACCACATGGTATCTGGAAACTCAAACTTGGCTCCATGGGAGTCTGACAACCAATCAGAATACATTTCTTACACAGGAACAGGAAACAGAGAGGTGGAGCTGAACAGAGGGTATAAAGCCAGGAACTTTCAACCTTTCTCTCTCTTCTCTTCTTCTTCACCCAACATTGAAGCATGTGATCACCTTTTCTGTGCAAGACTCATACCATGTGTCCACCATTAAACCATCTTTCCAAGCAGCCTCCATGTCTCCAGTGTTTTTTTCCCCACTTGGAGCTGAACCCAGAAGGACATTTCTTTAGCTATTAGGAAATCTGTATGGGTAGTTTGTTTGCCCTTCAAACTACAAGCCAATAAAACTGAGGAATTTGTATTTTCCCTATGAATTTTTTTCCTCTCTGCATTGATTTCCTTTAAGGTTGCTCTTTGTATCTAACATAAAACCAGCCACCACCACAACAGCTACTTCCAAGATGGATAGCTTCTCCACCAAGCAATCAAGAAATGTCATACAGTATCAACTTTATCTCCTTACCATTGTCTTGTGAGAGCAAAAATCTAGTGAAGGAGCCACGCCAAAACACAGAATTACAAAGAAGACAAAGTTTCTGCTTACAGCCTGTCAAATTGCCTGTCAAAGAAGGTAGAGTTATTGCACACAAAGAGCTTTATCTGAAAATACTCTAAATCCGACATTGTACTTTTCTGAATTCACTGGTAGCTGATCAATTTACAGCAAAATATAGGCCCACTGCCCTCCCGCAATAGATAAGCTAAATGTAAGGACTCATTTAGCATCAGGTTTAGCTTGGCCATTAGAGACATATATTTTGCTCTGGAAAAAAAGATAGTTACAGGTATCCACTTTTGTAACTCTTTATTTCAATCCCTTCTTACAATACAATGAAGAGATCAGGTCTTTGGAAGCTCAGCACCTGCTCTGCATTTATCAGATTTTCTTTTAAGAATGCAGAGAATTTCCTGAAACCGCCATAACCCAGATGTTGAAAGACTCTTTCTGCAAACGGCTCAACTGCCTTATCGATTCAGTTTCATTAAGAAAAAGAAAAGCACTGCGCAAAGGATTTTTTTAAAAAAAAATAAGAAAAATAGGACTAACTGTCTCAGATAATTGATTCCAGAAGAGTCACCTCACCACCATCAGTGAGATCATTCTGGCAACAGAAGCTTACTGATCACTCAGCCCGTACCTGACATCCATGCTTTAAACGTTTATGCCCTGAATGCTGATGATCTGTTGGACTCGCAGCCACAAGAAATATGACCTTGACAAGAGCCAAAACAGATAAACAAAAAGTCTTTTCCTGTAGGCAGTATAATCTGAATTATATTTACCCCGAAGACCCCTGCACTTTCTTTTGACAGTTTTGCAAGGTGGTGGGAATTCAATATGTCTGGGATGAGGATGAACCCATAACATTGTGCTATCTGAAGTGAAGAATCACCTGTTGTCCCTTCCATATCCCACCCACAAAAGCCAGCTGGCTTGATTCTAAGAAATGGCCATACCAGTGGTGGGATTCAATTTATTTTACTACTGGTTCTGTGGGTGTGGCATGGCTTGGTGGGCGTGGCAGGGGAAGGTTACTGCAAAATCCCCATTCCGTCCCCATCAACTGGGACTCAGGAGGCAGAGAATAGATGGGGGTGGGGACAGTCAGAGGTGGTATTTACCGTTTTCCCGAACTACTCAAAATTTCTGCTACCGGTTCTCCACAACTGGTCAGAACCTGCTGAATACTACCTATGGGCAATACCTGATGCAGCAATCTGGTTGGGCAGGGAGGCAGATTATATAATATTAGGTGGTTTCCATGGTTCAAACAGGATAGCAGTCCTCAACCTTTGGGGCTTGGCAGCCCAGCTGGGGAGGGAGAGGGGAAGCAGGCTGCACAAGGTGTGGGCTGGTGTACACATGCATGTGTGCCAGCCCTCCGCTTGCGTGGCCCAGTTCCAAATAGGCCATGGCCTGGTAATGGGCCATGGCCCAGGGATTGGGGACTCCTGAAATAGGAGATCAAAAATTGTTCCTGAAAAACATTTGTAGGTTATATTTCCCTCCAGCAAATAATATGAAGAGGATTATACAATTTAAGCCTCTAAGAAGCCAAATTGCAGCTTGTTCTGGCCAATTGGAGCCAATGTATAAATATATTCATACAGTATTTTATATTAGATTAGATATAGGTGGGAGTGGAGGATCGGTTGTGGTATATCGAAGAGAACTCCAATAGTAAGCAATAGTTGTAGTTATGTAACTCATCAAGATGAATTCTAGTCATCTGCATTCTACATAAAAATAACATATCGCTGTACAATTCTTTACCTTTTGGCTAGACCACATAAAACCGCTATTATTATAATTACAATTTTCACAGCACTTTGACTGCTTCTGAAGCTGCTTCATACAGCTAGTGACAATTATTTCTAGCTCTCAAAGCTTTGTTACAATAAAGTACGAAGTAATAAAAGTGCTACCACATCCCCTGTTCTTTAAGTAAAATGCAAATTAGAAGCTAAAGTTACCAGTCTCAGATAAAGTTACAAAGGTAGCATCTGTTCTGAAAGCAATCCCTAGATTCTTCACTTCCAGCTCTTTAGAAAACACATTAAGTAATCAAACTAAGGAGACACACAAACGTTATTGTTAAACAGCAGTGACAGTCAGTCACTTCCTTTTTGGACCTACACTGGCATTTTAATTACTGACACAGGCCATTATTTAGAGGTTATCAGCCTGAGAAGCAATTCTGACTCTAACCAAATCCAAAACCTTTAGTTAAGGAGGCAAATTGTGAGGCTTCAGTTTAAATGCAGATGAAATGAATATTACATCTAAGCAATACCTGACAAACATTGGTTCTTGCCCTATCTTTGTATTAGAATGAGAATGTATAGGCTGCAGTAGGCCTCATTCTCAATCTCCATAGAGGAAGAGGTGATCAAGCATCGGAAAGCATGTCATCACATGCATATGTCAAATATCCTACTGATGCTGCCACCAAACTGCTTCTGTAATTATTTTGAAAGCTGAAAGTTGTTTGACGTCAGCATTCCTCTCATAATCAATCCCCTCACTGGTTTGATAATTCTGTGACCTGCACAAAGGAAAACACTCTGGACATCTTCACAGATGATGCTATTTTGCTTATACGAGAATCAGGTGATCTCCTTGATAACTTCTGTTACATCCGCTAGCTATGGTTGAGTATTTGTTCCGGTGAGGGGAAGGCTGCCCTCCTGCCAGCCAAATGGGATTCCTAGGGAGCCCCAAAAGCATTTCAAATCATATCCCACCCCCTCTTTGAGCAATGAAATGATTTATCTCCATTTGAGCAATGAAATTATTTTTCTCCGGTCTCCTGTTTTGGAGAAGTTTTTCCTCAGCACTGAAATAGCCTGTCCCTCCTTCCTTTTCCACAGTCATCAGAAAGGACCAGGTTTTGTTCTTCAGAAAGTAACCTTGTTATATTTATGAAGCGGGTATTTAGAATACTTTGTTTAAAAATGAAGGAACAATATTTTTGTTGGAATGTATGATGTACAAGGACAACAATGAACATAAATATACTTGATGGATGATTAGTGGGACTATGCAGAATTGAAAGTAGTGATGTATAAACATAAATAGTTGGGGGGAAATTTTATATTGTAAAAATAATCAGAATGAGGTAAGTGATTACATAAAGGTATATTATTATTAAATAGATAATTAAGAATGCAAGGGAATTAGGTTTGCTGAAAGGAAAGAAATATCAACTGTAATCGAACATATGATGTAAAATGAAAGTGAGGTACCTATTCACATTAGATGGAAAATTTGTGACTGCATATGTGACTGTATATGTAACTGAAAATATGGATGCACAAAGCTTGTAACCAAATGACATGCTGTACGTAATGGATGAGAATTTTATGTTGTTTTTTATGTTTAAAAAAATTAATATATGTGTGTGTGTGTGTGTGTGTGTGTATATATATATATATATATATATAAAAAGAAAGTAACCTTGCAAAGCCAGACAATGTTAATTCCCTCTCAGAATTACAAGAGTGAGCCCTGGGACCCTGGCCAAACTCCCCACCCCCACCCTGTGTTAATGTCTCTCTCTCCCTCTTCTACTCCCTCCCTAGCGTGAAGCCATCTGAAATGGCAGGTTAAATGATGAGCCCAAGCAGGTTGTTAGCAGAGAGACCACACATAGGAGTAACCTTTTGCACCCAGAAGCTAGTGGTCTGTAGTAAAAGCATGAGAACATACAATGCAAACAAAGGATGCTGCTGGGCCTCAGCACTCCGGAGCCCCAATTCTACTTTCACTTTTGAGCTCTGTCTCTCCAGTGCCTCAACGGCTAACAGAATTGTGGATTCATTGATAGAGTCCATCCCTTAACTGAAGCTGTTTCTTGTCCTCTCATACTAAACCAATCATTGCCAACATTAAAAAATAATAGTCATTACTAAAAAAGTTAGCAAGGTGTGGTTACCTATTGGAGCATATAACAGGAGGCATTCCCCGAAGAGAAAAAATAAGGGCAAGACTAACAGAAATACCTTATTAAATTTGTGATCGCTGCTCATTCATTAGATCAATGATGGCTAACCTTTTTGTTGTCTTGTGCCAAAAGTGCGTGCACCCCTCCGTGCCCCGTTTTGGGCTTGGAAGGCCTCCTGCACCAACCTAGAAGCCAAAATGGGGCGCAGGGGCACTGCACAAGACCCCAAAGTGCAATGTGAGTGCCCTTCTGTGCATGCGCCCCACCCCTGCGCATGCAACCCCATGCATGCATGTCTGTCGCATGCACTCTGCCCCCGCGCATGCATGGCACAGATGAATTAGCCAGTGGGAGGCATGTGTGCAGGCGCGGTGGAGCTGGGCTGGGGCGACGGCTAGGGTGCCCACAGAGAGGGCTCTGCGTGCCACCTGTGGCACGCATACCATAGGTTCGCCATCACAGCATTAGATACTTATTAAATCATAATAGGAAAGAGTTTAAACATTTAAAAACATAAACAGGCAGCCAGACTAAAACCACCAGAACAATATACCATATCAATAATCTAACTGATCTGTCTCTAAAGCAATTAATTAAATACTGTTTGGACTGTTACTCCTGGTGTATTTATTCATCTCCCATTTCTGTGACATTTTAAAAAATGACACTTTCCATCTATGGCAACTGTTGAAAATGTGTAACCTTGAAGGTTGTGCATTTTTCCTGCACTCTAGGAAACTTAGCCATGGGAGATCGAATGGCATGACCCTCTAAGTCACCATGGAATTCTGGGAGCTGAAGTCCACATCTCTTTTTTGAGAAGTTTGAGAAACACTGTTTTAAGTCTTACTCCCTTTTCTTCAAGGTGGGCAGGTGGATAGCTCATCTTTGGCTTCTACCCAATTTTCTGCCTAGGCCTTGAGGTTTCTTTTTTGTGCAGTATAATTTTGATAAGGGCACCCAAGATCCAACGAGTAGGTTTAGGAAACAACAAGAAGCCGTCCTGCAACAGGAAGCAAATCAAAGTCTTAACTAAGAAGCTGTTGGCTGGGAAGTGTGCTATTGTTAGAGCTTTGTGAGTTTAAATCCCTGAGCAATTATTGAACAGCTTCTGGCAGCTTGGCAAGCTGGACATTTTTTTTCCAGTTTGCCTTCTTCCAAGGCCAACTTCACAGCAACATATTCAAGTTGGAACCAGTCCAATAAAGGCAATTAGCAGTAGTGGAAAGGATATGATTCAGAAGGACTTTTCTAATCAGGAAATATGAAGACCTCAAGAGATAGGCTTGCTTTCATCTACCTTCATAAATTGTAGCTGGGAAACCTCCAGTATTTTATTAAGCTTTTGAGGTTCTGGCTTGGTATCAGTTTTACCTTGGTAACTGTGGTCCTGGAAGTTTGTAAATCTGACCCTCTTGAAAACCTTTTTATTATTCTGCTGTTCTTTTAACCAAATGGCAAATCAATCCACAACTGATAAACAAATTTTGTCAAGCGACTTTGTCTGCTATACTATAACCCTGCCCATCATTTTGTTTCTAGCAAAGGAATCATTTAAAATGTCATGAAAAATTGAACTAGTCCAAGTAGTCTTTAAAATGTCATGAAAGGCTGGATTTGGTCTAAATGGAAAGGTGATAATTACTAAACTGTCCTTTGCAGGGAAAGGGAAAAATTGTCCTTTTTTATTTCTGTCTTGCAACTCCAGCTGATGACATGAGAGCAGCTGAGAGAACAGTCCCCTTCATATGTTAGCCACCCCAGGCAAACAACAAAGATAATGCAGCTTCTCGAGTTTGTATCCCAACAACCAAACACATCTGCAGGAATGGAACCCTTTGCATCCCGTGCTCAATGTACAGTGTATATTTTGTCTCTTGTGCAAATCTCTCTTCCCAGATATGATAATTTGATTTACAGGCCGAGCTTTTAGTTATTGTTATCCCATATTTTGTTTTGTAAAACACTCGGATACTCTGGTATGAAGTGTAGAGTTTAGTTTTGCAGTGCACTCCTGTACAAATGTATTGCATTCATTAAGTTCAATAAATCAGTTCCTTTCTTGAGAGCAATGGGACTTTCATATAAGTATGCAGAGAACTGAAGCCTGCATGGAAATACAGCCTTGTATATCGTTTACAAGGTGGGGAGCTTCAGATGTATTCAGTGGTAAAAAAAAATAAGACAAATTTCATTTTCCTTTAATTTGTTCAATTTTCAAAGGGCACTGGATTCATGTGAGCCTTTCACAACAAGGATGCTGTGATCCAATGCTCCTTGCAGTCAAACAAGCACTGCTGTATAACAGCCTGAACGAGTTTTTTTCAAGCACTGCGATGGGCCATGATGGGAAGGCAACTGATGCGCTCTCCTACTCCTGGATTTCCTAGAGACATCTGGCTAACCTCTGCAGGAAGCATGTTGGATCAAAGAGAACTTTGCCCTGCGCCAGGATGACCCTTCTTTACTCTTATAAGGAAGTAGGAAGTGACGTGTGAAAGGTGCAATAAATTTATAAAATTGGCTTCTTTGAGGGATAGATATGTCATTTGGCTTGAGATTTCTGGTGGCCAGTTTTTTTGAGTTCGCATTGAAATTAGCTTAATTTTTCAGAAACACCATCCCTCTCTGTGTCACAGGGAGGAAGAGGCCAAATCAATTACTGTAATCCAGCCTGAGAGAACTCTTAAGGAAAAATTAAGACAACCATTCATACAAAAGCCCATTTTTCATTAATGTTCAAACATGAAAAACAATTTCCGAATCCTCTTTCCGCCCAATGAACCAACGTTAAGTATTTATGATTGGATAATGGTGGCGCAGTGGTTAGAATAAAGTACTGCAGGCTACTTCTGCTGATTGCCAACAGTTTGGCAGTTCAAGTCCCACTCAAGGTTGACTCAGCCTTCCATCCTTCCAAGGTGGGTAAAATGTGGACCCAGATTGTTGGGGGCAATAGGCTGACTCTGTAAACCGCTTAGAGTGGGCTGTAAAGCATTGTGAAGCAGTATATAAGTAAGTGCTATTGCTATTGCTATAGTGAAATGTCAGATATCAAAGAGACATCTTACATAATAATACACATACACTAGAGATTTCTGCTAGTAATTACATTCTTAACCAGAATTTCAGACAAACTTTTCTGCCTTACATATCTAAGAGCCAGTCTACACATATTTCTGAAATCAGCAACATGATGAAACCGCAAAACTCCTAAACATTCTACATAGTCCCTGTATTGCGCACAGAAACACACATACTTTTTTAAAAATGCCCCAAATATCACAAAATTGTCATGTCTTCAGAAACCTTTGCTGATAACCTCTTGAGACTTTGAAAATTTTCAAACAAAAATCCTGCCAAGGTTTCTGTGCTTTGCTGTTCTGAGTGATTGCACCGTCTCACTATACTTGAGGGGAGATTTCAGTGGGAATCACCTGTATCGTCGTGCAAAATAATGCAATAACACGTGTAGACCTGGAAAGTTTTTTCCAGCCTGTGCTAAGTCATAAATCAGACTTATTGACAAGTGGGCCTCTATATCACTAGCTATCCTGGCAATGGTGCATAAGTTGGATCATTCATCCAGAAGAAGGCTAAGAATGAAGTCATTCATAAAGATAAAGCTTGTTGTCACGCTCTAATTTCTTCCATGTAGATAAACTGAACTTATGATTTTTGTGCATGACTTAGCTAACCATCTTCCTCACAAAAATCTTCTTTCAAGCAGCATCTCTAAGAGTGCTTGCTACTGAGGCAATTGGTGAACATTGTAAGTAATTGGCCTTTTAACCACATGTATTTGAACTCAAGTAATTGGTATTGAAAAAGAACGGAAGACAAATGTCTCTTCAGTGTTGGAAACTATTGTTTGTAGGATATATGAGCACATGCAAATATTAAAAACTCTTAACATTATGGTCATAGAATCATTATTTTCACAAATGCCTCCTTTGATCAAGAAGCAGTGAATGTTAATGAAGCTATTTTATTCTTTTTTTAAAAAACAAAATTTTATTGGTTTTTAAAACAAAATATTCAAGGAAAGGGGTAATGGATGAAGTACAAATTTTGACAGTTACATTATGCAGGAAATGGCCCTCCCCCCCATTCTCATAACTTTCATTTACTAATACATTAGTTTGTTATTACTAAGTACTATTTTGTCAGCAATAAACTTTTATCTTAAGATAATTTCAATCATTTTATATCACACAGATTTTCAAGTTCATTTTTGTGATCTGAGTTTTCTCAATGTTGCCTCTTCTCTCCCCCCCCCCCCCCCCCCCGGCAGGGCTCCGGCACTTCCTGTGTCCTGTAAGTCCGGTGTAGTATCATTAGGTTTATCTAGGAGGACTTTATTTTTTTCCATAAAGGCCTCAGCCTCAGTGGTCGTGTTGATTCTAACTCTCGTGTCCTCCCAGAATATTAGCATACCTTCTGGCAACAGCCATCGAAACCACACCCCTTTCTGGTATAATTTATTCACTAGGAGGGAATATTTTTTTCTTTTATCTCTAACTTTCTTAGGGATCTGTTTCAGAATGGCTATTTCTCTATCCTTATATTTTAATGTTTGCCCCCTTTGTGCACTCAGAATCTCGTCTCTTGTGGTTTTTCTAAGAAATTTGATGTGTACCTCCCTTGGGACATTGTGTGTTCTAGCATATGTTGAGTTTACTCTATAAACCAGGTCCATGTCCCACCCCATCTGTTGTCTGTCTTTTCCAATAAATTCAGCCAATAAATTTGCCATAATATCCCTCAAGTTTTCATCATCAACCTCAATTACATTTTGAAACCTAAGAAAGAAGGAAATTCGTTCAAATTCCGTTTTTATCTGGTGGTTCTCCAGTTCTTGATTTCCTTTCTGCACTCCCTTTACCTCTCTTCTCATCTCAGCCGTTCCTTCCTCCAAAAGTTCCAGTCTCTGTGAATTTGGGGTCACATGGTCTTTATTCTCTTTGATCTGCTCGTTCATTTCTTTCAGTTGATTTTTTAATTCCTCCTGCCCCTTTAAGAGTTGTTCAAACATCTGTTGAAAGTCCACTTCAGAGGGCTTGGGCTGGAACAAGGAAGTTAGTGTCTGTTGTCCGCTGGGGCTGGACGTTGAGGATGTTGGGGCGGAGCCCGCAAATCCCGGCTTCCCCGGTGGTGGTCTTTTGGGTGGCATTGTGGTAATCAGAGCTCAGAGATGAAAATGTCAATACAGAAAAAGAGCAACTGAGGAGGTGGGTAGCCGAGAGAGATCGCGAGGCAGAGGAGCCCAGACAAATAGGGACCTAGGTAATAAAGCAATAAAGTCCTTTGTTCCAAGTCCAGATTAAGATGTAACACGAGACTTCTCTGAGTGCCACGGAGACAAAGACAAAATGCCAGCAACTTCTGTAGATGGAGTCAAATTTCAAAGTACATAAAGACAACGGAAGTGTGCCATCTTGCCCTGCCAGCTCCGGGATCCCAAGGCAAAAGTTTTCAAGGTTTTCAAAGTACAACAGATCATCACCTCATTTCACAATTGCAGTAAAGGAAATCTGCTTTTAGCTACGAGGGTGATTCCATTCCAAGGCTCCCCCCCTCCTCTTCTGGGGGCAGGGAGCAAAACAGTTTCAAGCCGCTTGTCCAAGGGGTGGGGGAAATCCCCCTCCCTCCAATCACACTTCCCAGCCACAAATTGAAGACCTTTCCAAAGAGCTGACAGTCTGTTTATTTTCATTCAATCATCAAAGGGAACGGGGGGAATCTCCATCTCACCGCACAGCAACTGCATCCTTCGAATCTCGAGTTTCATCCGGCTGCCTCAACGTGAAGACGCTGCAGCGCCTCCCCTCTTGCCTCCCGGTGCCTAGGGCGATGCGCCCCCCCCCCTCCGGCCGCCGCCAACACAGGAGATCCCCCGCTACGCCGCCCCCTCGGCAGGAGCCCCTCCAGGGCGTCCTGTGCCCCCCCCGATCAAAGGGGAGCCCACCAGGAGTGCACGGGGCGAGCAAAACTTGCCCGTCGTGAACCGCAGCCGGAACTGGAAGACTAAGCTATTTTATTCTTCATAGATATATTAGTATAGCCACAATCCAGGCTGAAATATAATAAAAAAACAGTGATTTCCTGAACACCATCATTTAAAGCCAGTTGTCTCTGTTCCCCCAAAATGCAATAAATAAATGTGATAAATTCCTTCCTTTTGGACAAGTATCATATACAGATGCTTTCTATACAGGCACAGCTGTAGATGCTACAAGTTGAATGTGAACAGACTTCACTGAAATAATATGTTTAAGGCAATATCAAATCAAAATACAAAAATATCAAATATTAAGAGCCATGATAGCCTAGAGGTTAAGACTCCAGGCTACAAACCAGGAGTTCTAGTCCCATCTTAGTCATGAAAGCCAGCTGGGTGATTTGAGCCAGTCACTCTCTCTCAGTCCAACTCACCTCACAAAATTGTTGTGGAAAATAAGAGGAGGAAAGAGGAGGAAAGAGTATGAGGTGTGTTTACCACTTTGAATTATTTATAAAAATAATAAAGGTGGGATTTTAAAAAAATCTAAATCTAAAATCAATAATATCCATATGGTAGAAAAGCTCTCTAGGTATACAATTGTGATCATACATGTGAATGTCTCTTTTTGATGCAAATCAAGTTAAACATGGAATTTTAAGATATAACTCAGATTGGTCCAAATAAATAACAAGCATGAAATATGGAACAGGTCAGTAGAAGTTGTGACAGATGAGTTACAATAACTCATCTTAACGTTGAATGACAAGATTGCAGGTGACTTCCTATCTCTCCTGTAGCATTTGTTCAATCATTTGGAGGGTTCCCAGTGCCCTCAGAGCAGATTGGAGGGATATGAAGTGGGGTGGAATTTGAGACAGAAATCTTACTCATTTAGCAGACGCCACCCTGTAAGGTGATGTCTGTAATGATAGCACCGAATCAGTCTGACACGAAACCAATTTCAGTTCTACCACCCACTTCTTTTTCATTAAATCTTCATTTCAATTCTTGTTCTTGTTGTACTTCTAGACCACCTAATAAATGCAGGAGAAGAGAAATCAATTAAAGCTTTTTATACAGAACGCAAACAATGCACATCCAGATAAAATCATATGGTAGCAGTGCTAGTAGCAAGTATAAATTCAGTGTATAAAATAGTAATAAATGTAGCAACAGTAGGTTAAACACGTACAAGCACTAAAATAGATTTTTAAACTACTGTTCTGTTAAATGCTGGCTATAACTTTTACTGTACCTTCCCTTCCTTTGGATAAAGTTTTAATTGCCTCCGTGCTCATCAGATTCTCTCGAATTGCATTTACGTCAAACCATGTAGCATAGCCTCATAAGGTACCACACCTCAGGCTAGGAATTTTTGCTGACAGCTCACAGATTCATAACCAGGAAAACAAAAGTGGGCAATTAAAGGAAGAGCTCAAACATAATTGTTGTAAAATACAAGACTTAAAGTGGCACATACTTGGTCTGTTTTTTCGGTTCTTAGATAGAGTTCTGACACATGTAGCAGTCATCGGTTTTCCTAAAACCTGTGGTATCAAGACTCCTTGGGTTTCCTTCATCTACACATTTACAACCACACCAAGACTCCTTCAGCAAGGCACTGTCCCACACAGCTGTCCTACCTGTGAGTACGGGCAATGCCTGGGCATGACCAATCTTGTGATTTGACCCACTTCATGCATCAGAGAAGAAAGACATGAATGTTGCATCCTTGGCTGCTTTAACAGAAGAATAACAGAGTTGGAAGGTCTTCTAGTGCAATCGCCTGCTCAAGCAGAAGATTCTACACCAGTGAGGGATAACTTTTTCCAGACCGAGTGCCCAAAGCACACACACAAATGCACGAGCACACGCGCAAACCCCCAAAATGCAATGTGTGTGTGGGCTCTGCGTATGTGCCCCCCATGCGTGGCCCTGCACACTCCCCACACATGCACGTTCCCCCCGCATGCCCCCTTCTCCCTGTGCATGCGCACATGGACCTCTGCATGCACCCCACCCCCCGGGCATGTGCCTGCAGGATTCCCACATGCTCCCTGCCCCCACACATGCACTCAGAGACCTGAAGACCAACTGGTTGGTGGTTTGGCATGCATGCATGGCAGAGCTGATCTGGGGCAATGGCTTGTGTGCCCACAGAGAAGGCATTGCGTGCCACCTCTGGCATGCCTGCCATAGGTTCACCATCACGGTCTTATACCATTTCAGACAAACGATTGTCCAATCTCTTCTTATTCCTTATTTATTTCTTATTTCTTCTTCTATAGCTGTAGGCTTACATCCTCCAGCAATATCGGTACAAATACATAGAAAGTAAGCTCCCATGAATTTAAACTTGAAGGCATCTGCATGATGGACCCAAAACCTAAATGCATTTATTCATTTACTTACTTACTTACTTATTTGATTTCCACAGCCACCCATCTCAGCAAGCGACTCTGGGGGACTCACAATTCAAAAATACACATGACAGTTAAAATCTTTAAAACATTTTAAAATAGTAAAAATACAAGAATAAAATCGTTCAACTTTAGGGCATCAATTTCTGGAAAGGGAGGGATCCTGCACACCAAAGATGTACATTGATCAAAGTGATTATACTTTTATAATTTTATACACAGGAAGCAGGTCAAGAGGCTCGGTAACTGTCCTACCTTCTGCTTCTGTGACGCAGAAACGACATGCTGAGACTTTGAAACTGAATGTGCATAAACTGTACTTGGCCTGCATCATCTCTAAGTAAGATGTCAAGAATATGCAACCCTCTCAGAACTAACTGAATTGGCTGAATATATATTAGGCAGTCCTTGCTTAACAGCCACATTTAGAACTGCAATTCTGTCACTAAGCACTAAATGGAATACTGCATGACCATAATGAATTTAAAGTGAAACTTCCCATTGGGTTGTTAAGCAAGTCACCATGGGTGGTTAAGCAAAACATTGTCTGATTGTGGCTTGAGATTTGACTTCCATGAACTCTACTTGTCGCAAAATGGCTGGGAAGCATGGAAACAGCAATCACACGGCCGCATAATGTGAGGATTGGTCACAAAATTGTTTTGTATATCATGATAATTTAGAACAGTCACTAAATGAGGCACTTGATCAGTGGTGGGTTGCTGTCGGTTTAACAACTGGTTTGGTGAGTGTGTATTTAGTGTGTGTGCGCGCGCAGCACTGGAAATGGAGCATTTAGAAGCTCAGCTGCTTACCTTCCAAGTCAGCAACAGTAAGTAAAATAGCTGGGGGGGGGGGGAATCAGCTGTGCTGTGCAATTGAGATGAGCTAGAAAGCAGGAAATAAAGGAGAGGATAGAGCAAGGGGCAGGTGCGTGGGGCCAGCTGATTGTTGGAGCTATTGGTTCACCTGAACCAGTCCGAACCGGCTGAATACCACCTCTGCACTTGATAAATGAGGACTGCCTGTAGACAGCTGGCTAAAAACATTTCCGCTTTCCCCGTGTTACAGGAAGGTGGGGAAAAGTAAAAAAATAAGATAGCATCAGGGATAGTTTTAAAGACAAAAGTGACCTTTGCGACAGGTTGAGACTGAGAGGGCAGTGCTAATAAGATCAATAACTTTACTTTTGGAACAGTCATTGTTTCATATGCTAAACTGGCCAGAAAAACCCAAGAAGGTACCCCAAAGAAATTTCTTTCTTTGGGACGGCCTTCAATTTGCTACTTTAAGAAATGGTTACTCCACGAAAAATCAGCTCAGCTCAGGTGGGTAGCCCCAAAAGTCAAAGTATGTGTGGTTCTCACTTCATTAAACCATCCCATCCCTGACCTTGAGTAAGATGATGGCCATAAATAGGTCTCATCTCACTGCAACGTATCTTCAATTCAGAGGTGGTATTCAACCGGTTTGGACCAGATCGGGCGAACCAGTAGTGGAAATTTTGAGTAACTCGGAGAACCAGCAAATACCACCTCTGGTTGGCCCCACCCTCCCGCCCCCATCGTTCCCTGTTCTATATTCCCTTGTTTTTTAGCTCAGCTGATACGCGAGGCAGAGCAGATTGCCGCACCTCAGCTGGGCTAAAAAAACAGCTCAGCTCGCCAGCGCTGATACCGAGAGCGGTCTTTGAGTGCCGCACATATGTGCAAAGTGTGCATTAAGCATGCACGCATAAAGCATGCTCTCATAGAACAGGTAGGAAAAGACTTGGAATCCCACCACTGATTCAATTGGTCTGCTAACTGTTATATGTGTTAAATCTGTTAAATATGGGTCCAGAAAGTGAAAATCTATGGGATTCTCAATTTATCTTTTAATTGGTTTTGAAATACATGTTTCTCATTGAAACAAGACATGAAGGCATGGTCTTTTTTTACATGGCGATATATAATTTCTGTGCGTGTTTGAGAGCTCACAGAATCACAATCAGTGACCAAGAAACTAAAGCCCAAACCATGTCAGTTTCATAGTCTCAGCCAATATTTTGAAGCTTCCACGTTTCATAATAGATCCAGGATCCACAGAGGTCAGGAAGGAAACTCCTGGTTTGCTCTTAGCATTTCATATCGGCTAATGGATTGTGCCTATTATAACAATTCACCTTGAAGGATGATGATTTTAGCCGAGAAAATGTCAGGTCCCTCAAGGACAGCCAAACCCTGGCATTGCAAAAAGCACGGTTGGATTCACGTTTGTTTCCTGCCCGTACCAGCAAACGCTCTTATTCTAAAACAAATCTCTTGGTCACTTCCTGAATCTGCCTTTGGGCAGGGTATCCTGCAACGGGTGGAGCATCAGATTGTTTTAAGAAAAACACTGGCTCCCCGCCAGCGGAAATTTCAGACGTTGCAGAGCTGATGCTGTTCTAGGATTGTGCTGTGATTCAAGGAAGCCTGCAGCATGACATGCGATGCAAACGGAACAGGAGATGGTGGAAATATCAACTTTTCTACCAGGCAGCAATCATGACTTATAAGAACCCGATTGTACTATTTCAGATTGCTTTTTTGTCATTTTTTTTCTTTGTGAGTGGGGTTGTGAATGTTTTTAATAAAATATTATAAAACTAAAAATGCTAGACTCGGTCTAAGCTCTAGCTATTTGGTCCCTAGGTAGTTCCTTAAAAGTAAAGGTAAAGGTTCCCCTCGCACATATGTGCTAGTCATTCCCGACTCTAGAGGGCGGTGCTCATCTCCGTTTCAAAGCCGAAGAGCCAGTGCTGTCTGAAGCCGTCTCCGTGGTCATGTGGCCGGCATGACTAAACACCAAAGGCACACGGAACATTGTTACCTTGCCACCAAAGGTGATCCCTATTTTTTCTACTTGCATTTTCACATGCTTTAGAATTGCTAGGTTGGCAGAAGCTGGGACAAGTAATGGGAGGTCACCCGGTTACGCAGCACTAGGGATTCGAACCGCTCAACCGCCGAACTTTCTGATCGACAAGCTCAACGTCTTAGCCACTCAGCTACCACATCTCTCTAGGTAGTTCCTTAGGTGAGGCTTAATTATGATTGCAGTTGCAACCCGTCTTCCAAGAAACTCAGCAATTCATCAAATAATAATGATTCAAAATATTGTTGCAGCAACCTAGAGAATAGGTGAGAGGGAGAAACAGTGAGTCACATACACTGTTTGTCTTTTCTCACATGGCCTGGGACTTTTAGACTTTGGGTTTATTCAGAATAAGTGCCAAATGTAAATTATTTGCACAATGTATGAGTTTTTCCTGGTTAGTTTCCTGGAAAGACTCACCATCTAATTCCAATTTTGCTCCTTTCTAGGTTCCTGCTTTCTGTTCTCTCACAGCTCCCCAAACATGACAAACCTTCTAACGTGAACTCAAAAGATTCCTTTATTAGGAATGCTGGCAGTCCCAGTAAAAAGTTTTTCCATCTGGCCGGAAAATGAATAGTTTGCCACACCTATTCATCTCCACCCCCTGCCTTTTATCCCCAGAGCTAGGGTGGGGCCTTGTTAGCAACGGTGGCTCTTCCTTCCCCAGGATTGGCCCACAGCTTTCCACTGCTCTCGTCTTCTCTGCCTTCTGCACATCTGTACATCATGCCGCCCCCGCGTGCTTCCCCCGTCCCCTGTACATATGTGCGTGAACCCCGCGAATGTACATGTGACCTCCCTGCCCCCCCGCACATGCGCACCCATCTCCTGGCAGAGACCCAAAAATCAGCTGGCCGTTGGGAGGTGTGCGTGCAAGTGCGGTGGAGCTGACCTTGGCGACGGCTCACGTAGCCTCAGAGAGGGCTCCGAGTGCCACCTGTGGCACATGTGCCATAGGTTTGCCATCATGGCATTCTTTCCTTTCCTTTCCTTTCCTTTCTTTTCTCCTTTTTTCAAACTTGTTGCTTTAAATAATCCAGTAAGTGAGGAATGCTTATTACTGTATAGCCTCTTTATACAAGAATGATGCACATGATAAAATGAATTTCGGTGAAGGAATTTTTAGAACAATGTGGAATTAAAAATTTAAAGTTCTTTTCACATTCCAAATAGTAAAATATGCATACATCGGGAGCCAGTTTGGTGCAGTGGTTGAAGTCACCAGGCTAGAAATGAGGAGACCATGAGTTCTAGTCCCACCAGTGATGGGGATTCAAAAAAAATTACTACCGGTTTTGTGGGTGTGGCTTGGTGGACTTGGCTTGGCGGACTTGGCTTGGCTTGGCGGACATGGCCGAGGAAGGATACTGTAAAATCTCCATTCCCTCCCCACTCCAGGGAAAGGTTACTGCAAAATCCCCATTCCCTCCCAATCAGCTGGGACTCGGGAGGCAGAGAATAGATTGGGGCGTGGCCAGTCAGAGGTGGTATTTAGCGGTTCTCCAAACTACTCAAAATTTCCACTACCAGTTCTCCAGAACTGGTCAGAACCTGCCGAATACCACCTCTGCCGAATGTGTAGGGTTGCTAATAATGCCAATTATTAACAATATTTAATCAATCATGGGAATATATTTCGAACTCGCCATAATTTCTATTCCTTACTATTTTAAATTCACAATATACGTTAACACATTATTAATGTTATTAATACAATTGCATTATCTAATCCTAAATTTCCACCTATTAATCTTTACTTATTGGGGTTATAACAAATATATATTGCCTATTAATGTATATACTAATATTTTATCTATATATATCTTTTCCTTTTATTAATACATTTTCTCATTATCCATTATCTCTTAATCTCTTTGAAATTCCATCACTTATCGACTTTTTAGTCAGCCTTTTAACTTACTTTCTTCTAACATCTGACATTATTGAGATTACAATAAACCTAGCCATCAAGGCTAGGAAATGACAGAATCCATTGTATTTAACTACTGTATTTTTTGGAGTATAAGATGCATCTTTTTCCCCCAAAAAAGAGAGTGAAAATTTCCTCCTGATCAGCTGGGACTAGGGAGGCAGAGAATAGATGGGGGCGGAGCCAGTCAGAGGTGGTATTTACCGGTTCTCTGAACTACTCAAAATTTCCACTACCGATTCTCCAGAACTGGTCAGAACCTGCTGAATACCATCTCTGAGTCCCACCTTAAGCACAAAGACAGCTGAGTGACCTTAGGCCACTTATCCCAAAGGTGCTTTCTTTTTAGGAGGCAACTGGACTTTCTTCTTGTTGTTGTTGTTTTCTTTTCTTTTTTTCTTTTGAAGACATTTTGCTTCTCATCCAAGAAGCTTCTTCCAGTTGCCTCCTGAAAAAAAACACCTTTGGGACAACCGTGACCTGGATGATTGAGAATCTCTACAGTGTTAGGCCACTTACTTACTCTCAACCCTGGGAAGGAAGAAATGGCAAGCCACTTCTGAAAATGCTGCCTAGACAACTGCCCAAATATATGGGGCAGTTTTGCCCAACATCACAGGAATCAAGATTAACTTGAAGAGAAAGGGGGAAAATATGGGGGGGGGGGTTGAGTCAAATGTTTAGGGAATAGTTCAACATCAAGCAAAAAGAAAGGCAGGTGTATGTGATATTTCTTTGGTTGTTTAATGTACTTGTGGACAAACATATGCAAAATATTTGTAGTGACACTAGAAAGATGATGCTTGGCTTCCTTATAAATAAAACTTACTTTATTGTTAGAAAATATAAAAATATCAGTGATCGTAATATATTAAACTGTGTTCTACTCCTGAATATTTTTAAACACTATAATACTGGTTCCATTTAAGCGGACCCTGCACTTGTGGGAATATGCTAGGAATAATAATAATTAATAATAATAATAATAATAATAATAATAATAATAATAATAATAATAATAATAATAATAATAATAATAATAATAATAATAATAATTCCGCCATTGCCGGTCCCAAGCCCGGATGAGAAAGGAGGAGGGTTAACAAGGGCCGCGGCGGATGTTGAGGTCCCTGGGCATCCGTCGACAAGTGAGCTACAAGTGGACCAGCCAACAAAACGACAGAAATATAGTGCAGATGAAAATCGTGCCATAATGGCCTGTTATTACAACTCAGAGCCAAAAAAAAGAGGCTATTTAAAGCGAATGTATGATTTATGGAAACAACAATATCCAGATTCAAATGTTAGTGGACAACGACTAGCAGATCAAAGGCGATTTATTATACGAAATAAAGTGTTTAGCGAAGTTGAACTTGAGGAAATTCAGGCAAATTGCAAAAAAACAACAACAACATCACAAGAGGAAATAAGTGATACTCATGACACAACTAAAGAAATCATAGGAGAACTCTCAGAGGAAGCTGCCGGAGAGGAAATAAAAACACTACCACCAGAACTACTTACCATTGAACCAACTGATGAACCAACTCAAAAACAAAATGAACTGAAGGACAAGATCATGGAGCATTTTCTGGCTAGGGAGGAAAGGCAATGTTTACCATCATTAAAAACTGTCCCTAAGAAAATTTTGGGTCCTATCATGAAAATGGTTAATGCAGTGCTTTCAACAATTGAATCGGGATCCATCTTGGAAACAAATCAGTTAATGTACAGTGCAGCTGTAATAGTCACTAATGAACTAGGCATTAAAATCAAAGTACCTAATCACACAATTGAAAAAGCATCAAAGCCAAAGTGGAAAATCTGATTAGAACAAAAAGTCAAAAAATTAAGGGCAGATGCTAGCAACTTAAAGAACATGCATGAGCAACGGCTTAAAAACAGAAAAATCATAGATCAGCTAATCAGAAGATATAGATTGGATACAAGAAACATCAATGAAGCTGTAGAGATTGTAAAACAGCAGATAACAGCAACAGCTAGAAAAATTGAAAGATATGAGGCACGAATCATCCAGTATAAACAAAATCAACAATTTCGATCAGACCAATGGCGTTTTTATCAAAGTCTTAATGTGAATGGTGGCACCAAAAGTCAAAAACCAGAAAAGCAGGCCACAGCTGAATTCTGGAAAGAATTGTGGGGAAATGCAAAGGACTACAATAAGGAAGCAAAGTGGATACATGACTTTGAGGAAAGCATTGGTAACAAACGAATGCAAGTATTAGAAATAACAACTGAGATGGTCAAAAATCGAGTAAAAAAAGTAAAGAATTGGACATCACCTGGAAATGATCAATTACATGGTTTCTGGCTCAAATATCTGACCAGTTTACATGCAATGTTGGCCAGGCAACTGAATGAAATTTTACAAAATGGTCAAATTGATGAATGGTTGACTACTGGAAAAACATACTTGATTCAGAAAGATGCAACTAAAGGAACAATACCTGAAAACTACAGACCAATAACATGCTTGCCAACAACCTTTAAATTACTCACAGGCATTATTGCAGATAACATTATGGATTATTTGGAAACAAACAACATCTTGCCAGTAGAGCAAAAAGGCAACAAAAGAAGGAGTAGGGGCACAAAAGATCAGCTCCTAATTGATAAAATGATATTAGAAAATTGTAAGAAAAGAAAAACGAACTTGAATATGGTCTGGATTGATTATAAAAAAGCATTTGACTCATTGCCACATAGTTGGATCATAAAATGCTTAGAAACAACTGGCATTAGTAAAAATATTACATCCTTCACTGAAAAGGTGATGAAACAATGGAGAACTGAGTTGGCAGTAGGGAATGAGAACTATGGAATGGTTAATATCAAGCGAGGAATTTTCCAGGGTGATTCACTTTCACCTCTTCTCTTCATCATTGCGATGATCCCACTATCAGTAATCTTTAAAAAAATGAAATTAGGCTACCAAACAGCCAAAGAAGCTGAAAAAATTTCACATTTATTATATATGGATGATTTGAAACTCTATGGAAAGTCAGAAATAGAAATCCAATCACTGACAAACACTGTCCGAGTATTCAGCACCGATATTTCAATGCAGTTTGGCATGGAAAAATGTGCCACTGTATCCATAAAAAGGGGCAAAATCACTACATGTGAGGGAATTGAAATGCCCAATGGCCAACTAATTAAATGCAACGAAAATGAAGCCTACAAATACTTAGGCATTTTGCAGTTGGATAACATCAAACATGGACAAGTAAAAAATATTGTCAGGAGAGAGTACACCAACAGAGTTAGGAAAATTTTGAAATCTAAATTAAATGGTGGAAATACAATCAAGGCCATAAATACCTGGGCAATACCAGTTATAAGATACACAGCTGGTATAGTTAACTGGACACAAGCTGATTTGGACATTTTGGACCGAAAAACAAGGAAACTAATGACAATGCACTACAGTTTACATCCACGTGGTGACACTGATAGACTATACCTGCCCCGAAAATCAGGTGGCAGAGGATTATTACAAGTGAAGCAAATAGTTGAAGAAGAAAAACATGCACTAGCTGATTATTTAAAAGAAAGTCAAGAACATCTATTAATCGAAGTAAAGAACAAAAATCTACTGAAGGCCCAACAGACGAAACAAGAATACAGAAAAGATGTGATAAAATCAAGAATGGAGAGTTGGCAGAACAAAGCCTTACATGGTCAATTTCTGGAAAAAATAAAAGATAAAGTGGACAGTGAAAAAACTTGGTTATGGTTAACAACAGGTACATTAAAGAAAGAAACAGAGTCACTAATCCTGGCTGCGCAAGAACAAGCTATCCGAACAAATGCCATTAAGGCCAAAATCGAAAAATCCTCTGATGATGCCAAATGCAGACTCTGCAAAGAAGTTGATGAAACTGTTGACCACATACTCAGCTGCTGTAAAAAAATCGCGCAGACTGATTATAAATTGCGGCACAATTCAGTAGCACAAATGATCCACTGGAATTTGTGCAAAAATTATAATATTAAAACAACAACAAACTGGTGGGAACATAAGCCTGAAAAAGTCACCGAAAATCAGATGGTCAAGATCCTGTGGGATTTTCGTATACAAACAGACAAAGTACTAGCGCATAACACACCAGACATCACACTGGTTGAGAAAAAGAAGGTTACAATCATAGACATCGCAATACCAGGTGATAGCAGAGTTGAGGAGAAGGAACATGAAAAAGTCGCGAAATACCAGGACTTAAAAATTGAAATCCAACGATTATGGCACAAACCAGCAGTGGTAATTCCAGTGGTAATCGGCACACTGGGTGCTATTCCAAAAGCACTGGAATTACATTTAAAACAGTTAAAACTTGACAAAATCACCATCAGTCAAATGCAAAAAGCTGCACTGCTTGGATCTGCACGTATATTACGAAAATACGTTACGACGTCCTAGGCCCCTGGGTGGGGCCCGACTAGTAATCAATGCCAAATCCGGGAAATCAACTGGCCGCTGTGATACAATCATATAATAATAATAATAATAATAATAATAATAATAATAATAATAATAATAATAATAATAATAATAATAATAATAATAATAATAATAATAATAATAATAATGGCTCCATTTATTTTAAAGTTTAAAGCTGGCCTTGTAAATGTATAACGTATTGGCATGAACAAACAATGCTCTACAGCAATGTAAACAGCAAAAAGCTGGGAAGAAAGAATGATAATAATAATTGAACGGACTTGAAAATGTGTAAAGGTAAAGATTCCTCTCGCACATATGTGCTGGTCGTTCCCGACTCTAGGGGGAGGTTCTCATCTCCGTTTCAAAGCCGAAGAGCCAGCGCTGTCTGAAGATGTCTCCGTGGTCATGTGGCCGGCATGACTAAATGCCGAAGTCACACGGAACGCTGTTACCTTCCCACCAAAGGTGGTTCCTATTTTTCTACTTGCATTTTTACATGCTTTTGAACTGCTAGGTTGGCAGAAGCTGGGAGAAGTAACGGGAACTCACTCTGTCACTCAGCACTAGGGTTTCGAAACACCAAACTGTCGACCTTTCTGATCGACAAGCTCAGCATCACAGTAACTGAGCTACCACTCAGTGTGTATATAGGAGTATATAGGAGTCTATATATCAATGTATATAGGAGTCCAGAAAGCATGTTTCGTCGTGTTTCCCTCAGTACGGATGGGATGGGAAAGATTGCTTACAAGACAAATTGCTTGGATCTGATGTTACAGATCTGCACCCCACAAAAAGCAAATACTGTGAAAGAAAGCTTTTCTTTCTTTGTCTTCACTGGATTGCTGCCAGTCCAGTTCTGAATCCCATGCTAAGAGCCACGATCAAGCATGATCAAAAGAGCAATAGTCGATATTTTTTATTTTAGTCTAGGCTTGATCTTAGCAAAACAAAAACCAGACAAATGGATACTGACATGTCTTTCAATAAAGGATCAATAAGGGATCTTTAAAGAGCTGCAGAGGGCTGAAAAAGTGAAGTCTGATGCCAGGGCCTGTTGTTGGATGTTGAGCTAAAGCTCACAGTGCCACTCTTATCAGAGATGACTATAAATGCAAAGCAGTCCTTTGTCCTTCACCCATGTCTTAAAATTCGAAAGCCCAGGCCTGCGCTAAGACCGTCAGCCAGAGAAATTAACCAAGACTACCAGGCTGAGAAATTAACCTACGAAAGTAATCTAGTAAACGCCAATGAGAACATTCTCGTGTTGAAGTGTTCTTCCTGTTTAATGAGATAAGAAATGCTTGTCGAGCTGCGCTGGCTTTGGTAACAGTTTAACAGGAGCAACAGACTTAAGTAAACAAACCAGGGACAAAGTTTTTTAGAACAAAGACTGGCCATGCAACTAGACTGGGAAAACATTGGGGATGATTGACCTGACAGTCTGGAAGATTCATTATTTTCTCTGGCCTTTCCCCCCCATCCATTCTATGCCCCATGGCTATTTCATGGCTAGCTTGTGCAGTGCCCAGGAAGACAAATATATTGGCCATTTGACCTTCGGTTTACAAGGACTGCTGTCGTGAAGGAAAGAGTTTTGCATTGCTGCTGGATAATCACAAGGAAAAGATTAGATTGCTCCTTTTTTTCTTTCTCCCAGCCAGCTAATTATCAATAGATCCGTTGTCAACCTGGAATAAGAATTTGAAGCTGGGAATTAAAAACCAGTAGTAAATTGTTAGAAGAAATGTCCTTCTGGGTTCAGTTCCAAGTGGGGGAAAAAAACACTGGAAACATGGAGGCTGCTTGGAAAGATGGTTTAATGGTGGGCAGGATCACATGGCTTGAGCACCTGAACAGAAAAGGGGGATCACATGCTTCAAGATGTTGGGTGAAGAAGAAAAGAGGCAGAGATGCTGAAAGTTCCTTGCTTTATGCCCTCTCTGGCCTTTGACCTTGATCTTATATTCTGATTGGCTGTCAGACTGCCATGGGCCCATGCTGGCGCAACTCTTTAGGCTGTGCTTTGAGTCCACGTTTGATTGCCTTGCTGGCTGATGTAATTTTCCCAGGTGCCTTGTGGTGAGATGGCTAAAGGGCTAATACTATCATGCCTTAATCCCGTCACCTTGGAGCTGAAGGGGGATCTTTGTTATGTAGAACAGACTGGCTCAGGAATTTTAATGGCCCATTGACAAAGGTGGAGGCTATTAAGAGTGGGTCTGTTTCCTACCTAAAAACATGCTTTTCCATTTCTGATCCAGGGAAATATAATATTCTGCCTTTTCAATATTTCCCAGGATATTTCATTTTTCAGGGAGAGGGATTAGGTTTTAACTCCCTACAAAGTGATACAGTGCGACAAAGATTGCTAATTGAAATGAACCAAAGCTGGTCTCCTTGGGTGGAAAATTTGGGATGCCATTTAAAGTTAGCAGCTGTGATAGGAACCAAAATATCAGACTGCCCCTCAATCTATTACCACGCCAGGGCTTGATTTGGGCCTCTGAATCCCTCCAACTGTTTGCCACTCAATTCTTTTTTATTATGGGGCAGAAAGGGGAAAATAAGCAGATTAATTTAAAGGCATTTTAAAACAAGGCAGACTGTCCCCCACACCTCACTTAGTGTGATCTGTTGGGTGCTCCTCAAAGGGTCTACGACCGTGATGGTGAACCTATGGCACGCACGCAGGCGAAGGCAGAACCCCCTCTGTGGGCAGGCGAGCCATCACCCCAGCTAGGTTGCACCATGTGTGGGGTCGAATGTGCATGCATGGAGACACATGTGGGGCTGCATGCACATGCATGGAGTCACATGGGGTGCATGTGCATGCATGGGGACACATGGGGGTCGCATGTGCATGCATGGGGACACAAGTGGGGGTCGCATGCACATGCATGGGGACACATGAGGGAACACATGCGCATGCCTGGGGACACATGTGGGGGTTGCTTGCGCATGCATGGGGACACATGTGGGGGTGCCTGTGCATGCATGGGGACACATGTGGGGGTCACATGTGCAGGGGGGAGGGGGAGCACAGGGTGTCACAGGAGTCACAGGTGCATGCACTGGTGTGGAAACATTGGGGGGGTCACAGGTGCATTGCATTATGGGGACAATGACAAAAAGGTTAGCCACCACTGGTCTGTGACAATTCACCACAGCCAACTTGCCACAGCCAACTCTCCGCGGGACAAATCGCCATGGCTAACTGGCCATGAGGTAACTCATTGCGGGACAAAAGAGTTACACGAATATCAAAGAAATGGTGGAATAAAATCATTCAAGAAAGGATGCAAAAGGAGGGACAAAATAAAATGTGAACGACACAAATGAAAATATTTCTTAATATATTTTAAATAATTACATTCAATTGTTAAATTGTCCTGCAACAAGTTGTCCCATGGTAAGTTGGCCACGGAGAGTTGTCCCATGGAGAGTTGGCCACGGAGAGTTGGCCCATGGAGAGTTGGCCAAGGCAGCAAGTTGGCTGTGTCAAGTTGTCCCCTTCTGTCCTCAAAGTCCTGGAGAAGGCTGCACATCCCTGCTTCTAAGACGTTGATTTATTTCCAGAATACAAGCAACTCCTTTTTCTCAAGTGCATCTTTTGAGAATTTCTCCTTTTTTTCACTTCACTTCTCAGCTGGGCCTCTAAATTGGCCCGGGACTTTTTACTCAGTTTTCAGTTGCTTTCCGTGTTGCCTCTTTCACAAGCAAGGGGAGATGGAAGAGAAAACCTAGGTATGAAACGGTCAGATGGAAGAGCAAAATGGACCTGAGTTAAGGAAGTGGAAAAGATTAATGTGAGACATTTAGAATGGCTCCTCCTAGAGAAACAAAAAGAAAATGAATGATCAAAAGGCTGATAGGAGGTGATTGTTTTTGCCACTCAGGAGTTTGATGTTCATTGGCTTCAGAGATAGAAATCTACTATTTATGACAATGTCAAATCTCAGTTGTTATAAACACTGCCGGAAGACATTAGTGAAAGATCTCACATGGGTGGTCTATGCAGAGGCTATTCCTCCCTTTGAAGGCCTTCGGGATTCGAAGAACTGACCAGCCCAAAACTAATTGGAAGATAAACAGTCTTGGGGTAGAGGCTTATTTCAAGGAAGCAATTGCTGTTCCTGAATTGGGAATGTTGTGCTGTCTCTTTTTAAAGGGTGGCCTTTGCTCCACCAATTTGCCTCCCACCAGTACGATGGCTTGTGAAAAGAGCTCAAATGCAGGAATCCTGATTTACCAGTCTTTTTAAGGGAACAGAAATTTGCCAGCTGGATGGTTTCTTTTTCCGTATTTTGGGGAAGGGTTACTGCTTAGTCATAAGACAAAGGAAGAAGGACAAAGCAATCAATTAGCGATGACTACAAGCCACCAAGTTGTTGTTGACTCTAAGTAACAACATAGATTTTCCCCATGAACTGTCCCTAATCTGATTGTTTAGGTCAGGAGTGTCCAAACTTGGGAACTTTAAGACTTGTGGACTTCAACTCTCAGAATTCCCCAGCCAGCATGGCTGGCTGGGGAATTCTGGGAGTTGAAGTCCACAAGTCTTAAAGTTCCCAAGTTTGGATACCCCTGGTTTAGGTCTTTCAACAAGTGCGCTCATTGCTACTGTAACTGAAATCCACCTGGCTGTTGGTCATTCTCTTCTCTCTCTTTTTACCTTTCCCCATATTAGAGTGTTGGAAGAAATATCCTTCTGGGTTCAGTTCCAAGTGGGGAAAAAGACACTGGACTCATGGAAGTTGCTTGGAAAGAAGGTTTATTGATGATGGACATGACCACATGGTTTGAGATGGGTGAGAGAGTGAGAGAGTGAGAGAGTGAGTGAGAGTGAGTGAGAGTGAGTGAGAGTGAGAGAGTGAGAGTGAGAGAGAGAGAGAGAGAGAGAGAGAGAGAGAGAGAGAGAGAGAGAGAGAGAGAGAGAGAGAGAGAGATTTATACCCTCTCCTGCGCCCCACCTTAGAGCTGCCTGTTTCTGTGTAAGAAATGTATCCTGATTGGTGGTCAGACTCCCAGGGGCCGGGGGTCTTAGCTAACTTTGTAGGCTGTCTGTCTCCCAGGCTTGGTTGAGCCTTGCTGGCTGATGTAATCTTCCCAGGTGTCATTTGTGAGATAGTAGAGGGCTAATTCTATTAGGTCCTGAAGGCCATGTCTTTTCTATTGCAGATGAACTGGCTCAGGCCTTAGTGGCCCATTAATAAAGGTGGGGGGCTGAGTTTCTGTCCCCATTTTAGGGAAAATAATTTGCCCCTTTTAATATTTCCTAAGATATTTTATTTTCCTAGGAGATGGGCGGGTGCTAACTTCCTACAATAGCCTTCTCCAGAGAATCTTTGCACAACATGTTTGAAGTAGGATAATTTCAGCCTGGTTGTCAGTACAGCATAGTTTACTGATATATCTTCCCCTGATTTTGAAACCAAGGTTATATTCTTTCAGCACAGCTTCCCATAATTTATATTTGGCATATAGTTGACTAAATAAGTAGGGGCATATAGAGCCTTGTCTTGCTCTTTTACCAACAAGGAGACAGTCTGTTTCACCATATTCTGTTTGAACGGTAGCTTTCTGACTTGCTTATGTGCTTTTCATGAGGACAGTGAGATGTTCTGGGATTTTCATTTTTCTGAGTGCGTTCCACAGCATGATATGACTAACACAATCAAAGGCCTTTCTATAATCAATGAAGTGTATAGCGACCTTTTTAATTTATATGCTTTGGCTTTCTCAATTATGGAATGTATATTACAGCAATAATGTCTTCTGTTCTTCAGACTTTTCTGAAGTCACCTTAAACATGTGACATCTCTTTTTCCATGTAGGCCTATAATTTGGATTGGATGATCCTAAATATTATTTTAGTGGCATGCGAAATTGAGAAGGAAGAGGGAGTGTTAGATATGTTCACCACCTTGAATAATTTATAAAAATAATAAAGGCGGGATATAAATATAAATAAATACATCGTGTAGCAATAGCTTGTACGCTCTGTTAAGTCTCTCTTTTTTATGTTGAAGGTAGATTTACTTCTTAGAAATCTTTTGGCCACTGTGTCATTCTCTCCATTTGCTGATATAGTTTGGTTAGAAACTTGGGGTCACAAGGGTAAGTTAAGTTAGAAACTTGGCTGATTCATCTGTTTTTGTCATATTTCAGTGCACATTGAATCAGCTCCTATAGCCTTACAACTTGTTAATGACCAGAATGCTGATCTAACCCCATCTTCTAGTACTTGTAAGTAGGGAATATCCTCTAAAAGTACTGTGGAAAGTTATCACCCAGCCCTCTCCCAGAAAAATGAAATATCCTAGGAAATATTGAAAAGGCACAATATTACATTTCTGTGGATGTGAAAAGGAAGAAACATGTTTTAAAGAGAGAATAGCTCCCTGCAGCTTCCTGTCCCCACCCCCTTTGTCAATGGCCATTAAGAAGGCCAAGCCAGTCACTTTACATAATGAAGAGTTCTCCCCTTCAGCTCCAAGTGATGGAATCAAGGCATGCTAGTATAGGAAGTTATCACCCATCCCTCTCCCAGAAAAATGAAATATCCTAGGAAATATTGAAAAGGCAGAATATTTATCTGGATGTGAAAAGGAAGAAACATGTTTTATAAAGACAGAATAGCTCCCTGCAGCTTCCTGCCTCCACCCCCTTTGTCAATGAGCCATTAAGAAGGCCAAGCCAGTCCCTTTACATAATAAAGAGTTCTCCCCTTCAGCTCCAGGGGGATGGGATTAAGGCATGATACTACTATTGGCCATTTACCCAACTCACCACATGGCATCTGAGAACTCAACCAAACCTGGATTCAAAACGCAGTCTAGAGAGTTGCCCCTGCATGGCCCCATGGGAGTCTGACAACCAATCAGTATACAAGCCCAAGATCAAAGGCCAGAGAGGGCATAAAACCAGGGACTCAGCAGCTCAGCCCTGCCTTCTCTTTTTCTCCACCAACATTGAAGCATGTGATCACCTTTTCTATTCAGGACTCCAGCCATGTGGTACTGTCCACCAATAAACCATCTTTCCAAGCAGCCTCCATGTCTCCAGTGTCTTTTTCCCCACTTGGAGCCGAACCCAGAAGGACATTTCTTTCAACAGTACCTTAGATATCAACATCTCTACTATACAGTATTTTAGTATACTCCCTCGATCTTTGTTTGATCTCCTTTGAATCAGTTACTATCCGTCCATTGTTTGAAGCTGAGCACTGATTAGCTGGAAGTTTTCTTAATCAGATATTAGATTAAAAGAACTGACAGCTGCCTAGATTTGCACACATGCAAAATTTCAGAAAGATTTGGAAATGGAAAGACCTCAGTATCTTGGATTTATTTTCTCTGTATGTTAGTGTCTCGGATAATAATTCTCCTTGTCGTATCTTGGTAGATGGTATAAAATGCACAAATTCATTTTGCTGTTATTGTTTTTCCTCACATTTTGTATCTCACCTACCTCTGCAACATTTGATGTTTTTGAAAGTTCTTAACGTGGCTGTTGTTCAGAGCCTCCTACATTTAGTATTTTGTTTCAACATCTCTGCATTCATCATTCACAGATCAATCCATCATCTGTTTGTATACTAATACAATTAAATCATGGTAGGTGTGTATGTATTTGATTTCTATCTTGCCTTTCTTTGAGGAACTCAAGGCCACATACATAGAGCAATTTCCTTTAATTCCCCCCCACACACACACACACCATGACTCCTACCCTGCAGGATAAGTTGGGCTGAGAAAATACACTAGCCTAAAGACATCCATTGAGTTTTTTTAGCCTCTCTCAGGGAGGGACTCCTCCGGGTGCCGTCCACTAGGCAGTGCCAGTGGGCGACGCCCAGGAGTAGGGCCTTCTCTGTGATGGGCCCGACCCTCTGGAATGACCTTCCCCCCGACATTAGAATAACGACCGATCTCCGCTCCTTCCGTAAGAAACTTGAGACCCACCTGTTCAACTTAGCTGGCCTGGCCTAACTGTAGTTTTTGTGTCCCTCTAGCCTGTATTTTAAATTTTTAGGGGTAGATGTTTTAGGTTGTTTTAATTCTTTTAACTTTACTGTACAGCCTATCACTTAATCTGTTTTATGGGTATTTAAAAATATTTAAGTTTTGTATATTGTTTTATTTGTGGTCTGTACTCTGCCCCAAGTCCCTTTGGGGAGAGGGGGCGGTCTATAAATTTAATAAAATTGAAATTAAATTTAATTAATTAAATTAGCCAGAGATGGACTCAAACCTGATTTCCCCAGCCTTAGTCCAACATCTTTATTAATATACCATGATAACTCTCCACTTAAAACAATGCCATAAGCAATTATTAAGCAGAGCTTGGCATACCTGAAAAAAATGAATATGAAGACTTGTTAAAAGTTCTGAGTTCTCCTGAGACAACATGTTTGCTTCAGGATGCTGACATTCCTAGAGATCTTTGACATTTTTCCCCTTTCCTTTCTCATTTCCCCTGTTTCTTGTTCCCAGAGTGGACTATCCCAAATGTTTCCAATCTCCCCCTCAAAAGGAGTGGCTACTCTAGTACAAAGACACACCTTGTTCACATTTGTGCTAACATTGAAACTACCGATGAACAAAGCATATAACATTCTGTGCTGCTTGATTCTAACTTTTTGAGATGATCCTGTCAAGGGCTCAGAAGATTTCACGTCCTCCTAATCCCACCTTATGGCTACCACCAACACTATACCTGCTGTACAATTCTCAACTCTTGGAGGAAAGTTTCTCTTCCCTTTCATCTCCTCTTTGAAAAGGAGCAAGAGTCAAATATAAGCATTTGCTCCTCCATCTTCATCTCATTTCAACTACTAATCACCCAAAGTAATTGGGATTGGTCCTATTGCAAGGCTAAGGAGGCAATTGCAGCCGGTGAAACAACTGGTTTTAGTATTGCAAAACAGTAGCAAATGTTGCTGTTGAGATGATGATGATGATCATGATATTCATTCCCCTACAAAGATCATGAGGCTTTCTGTTCAGTTATCAGGATAACAAACTAGCCTTAGATAATATGGGTCTTGACTTTGGAGTAAGCAAGAACATGTTCACTCTTCCTCTTTAGCCATCAAATTTATGAATTGGCCCCAGATATATGAAATTGAGAAAGTATGATAGTAGGTTCAATGAGGGGGATGCAGTGGCTCAGTGACTAAGATGCTGATCTTGTCGATCAGAAGATTGGCAGTTCAAAACCCTAGCGCCACATAACGGGGTGAGCTCTCATTACTTGTCCCAGCTTCTACCAACCTAGCAATTTGAACGCACCTAAAAAATGCAAGTAGAAAAATAGGAACCACTTTGGTGGGAAGGTAACAGTGCTCTGTGCCCCCTTGGTGTTTAGTCATGCTGGCCACATGACCAGGGAGAAGTCTTTGGACAGAGCTGGCTCTTTGGCTTAGAAACAGAGATGAGCACCGCCCCCTAGAGCCGGAAATGACTAGTATGCATGTGCGGGGGAAACCTTTACATTTAAGTTCAATGAACATCTTCTAGAATTCTCCATAACTTATCATATTGTTTGTATACATGTTGGCATGTCACATACCAGTATATTCCAACTTTTTGCTTGCATTTGCAGTGTATGACTAACCTCGGTATAAAACTGACATTATACAAGGATTTGTAAAAGAATAATGCTTAGCCGCATGATGCCAGAATTTTCTGCAGAGTAGCTAGCATCTATATGTGTACATTTTTAAATCCTTATCAAAATATCATTCCTACTTGCAAATCATTCCCACCGAGAAAGCTTGATCAATCAAGAAATATGAGACACCCTGTTGAGGAAACCTACTTTATTTTAGTTGATGTCTTTTAGGATTATTCACCACTTCCCGACATTCTCAGCACTGTTCTCCTTGTCTGGAATATGTAAAAGAAGAGGTTTTATATTAAATAGGAAGGTCTAACAGCTGGAAATTGCTAATAAAAACATTTGCTTTGCATGGTTAATACAGTTTGCCACTAGAACTGAATTCTAAACACATTCAAGGCCCAGGATGCTTGATTTCTACTCCACTTCTTCTCTACAGAGCCATTTGTAAGAAAGAAGGCACTTTCAAGCAGCATACAGTACTTCAAATTTTACCCTGAACACCGGAAAAAAAGGCAGAACAAAGAGAATGTGATTGAGCAGGGGAAGTGGTATTTTCTAAGAATCTTGTCAAAAGGTTCATTAAAATTAAAACAAATACAAGCTCAATCCCTCTAACCAAGATATATTTCCTGGAAAATATGGGTTGGTCGTTCACATAGGATTTCCATGTTTTGTTTTTAAAAGCATATATAATTTTAGTAAACACTGGGGGGGGGGGAAATCTGGCCTGATGAACTTTAACATGTTTTTCCTCCTATCATATCCTGAGTTCTAATTTAAAAATCAGATGAGAGTTAAGGAAAACACATTGTGATTTATATCAAGGCAACAATTTGAAGGGAAAGGATTGCTCCCATCAACTTTCCTGGGTTTCCAGAGGAATAAATCACACAAGGATGTTATCATTATCCGTGCTGTTTCCTTCCTAAAATCCCATGGATTATAGGGATTTCTGATCTAATTGTTTCAACTCTAAGACTTTAGTCTAACTCTACTCTATAAACCATTATAGTCAAAGGTAAAAAGGAAGCAATCCAGTTGCCACAAGCTCAACTGTTTCTATTCACCATTGCAGTTACACATCAGAAATAAAGCTCAAATAGATTGATCAGTTTAAAGTTAATCCCAGTTATATTTAACTCTCTTCCATCTTCTATCTAATAAAACATACAGTACCATAGGTTTCAGTCCTAGTTTTAGGACCAATGTAATAAGTGCACAAATATCAGCAGTTTAATGCACAACATCAATAGCTTATCTGTATCTACTGATTGACAAATTTTCCTTACTTATTCCCAATTTAGCTTCTTTTGTAACATATTACACAGTCCACTCACTATAAACTATTCTTTTGAGTGCCAATTTCTTCAAGTGGGACTTCACCCAAAAGAATATTGCTGGAGGAACTATAGGAAGCTTGCTCACCTTTTTGACTTCCAAGTCATTGTAGTCAGTCCCAAAGGCGTTGTCGTAAGTAAGTCACAGTGATACAACCCCCAGTGTCTCATGGAAAATAATAGTAGCACTTATATATCACTTCATAGTGCTTTACAGTACTCTCTAAGCCTGCGATGGCAAACCTATGGCATGCATGCCCGAAGTGGCGCACAGAGCCATGTCGCCTGGCACATGCAGCATCGCTGCTCTTCCAGGTTTCTGGCACACATGTGTGCTTGACAATCAGCTGCGCATGTAGCAGTGCTGGAAACCGGAAGAACTGGTCTTCCGTTTCCTGGCATGCACATGCCAATTGATCGTCGCGCCACGCATGTGTGCCAAAAACTGGAAGACCAGTTGGCCAATGCACATGCCGCCGCCAGAAACCAAAAGTTCATATCTTGGTGCGCACATGCCCCCTGGGCTGCTCCTCTTCCGGGTTGCATCCCTGACAAGCGTGCACGCTCCCTTTTCGGCATTCAATGCCAAAAAGGTTCGCCATCACTGCTCTAAGTGGCTTACAGAGTCAACAATCTGGGTCCTCATTTTACCAACCTCGGAAAGATAGAAGACTGAATCAACCTTGAGCTCATCAGGATTGAACTCCTAGCAGTGGGCAGAGTCAGCCTGCAATATTGCATTCTAGCCACTGCACTACCACAGCTCCTACAATGATCCATAACACCAGCATGTGTTCAAATCAACCAGCAGATTCTAAAACGTATTTCCTTTGTATCATTTAAATCTCTTACTTTCATTTTAACTGTCATGTTGATAGAAACTTTTAGAAAAGTATGTTGAGATGGACAATGTTCAGAGAATTGGTCCATGGTTTCAAGACAATCAACAGGGATTCCCAAAGGACTGACGCGAGCTGCATGGTAATTTATTGTTATTGTTGATTAATTAAATTTGCCTGTGATTGTATGTTATTGGCATAATCAATTCTGCAAATTTAGCTATCAAGCTATACCCTTTGAATGGTTTACTATAAGGTGGGAGGGTAGATTGCTGGACTAAACAGCGCAGACAAACTTTCACAGAAAAAAGGAACATTGTCACATCAGATGCCACAGGTGCTGAAACATTATAGCCTTGATTTACCAGTGACAATTGGTTAAGATGCCTCTCCATGTGGCAATGGTATACAGCAGGGAAGAAAGAAAGCAGTGAATGCCCAATAGCCTTTACATCACACCTTTTCAGGGCTGCAAATAAAAATTATGCACAAACAGAAAGGGAAATAAGGAGACTGGTTTAATCAGTTTAATCCAGACCTCACACAAAAGGAAGTTTACTCTCATCGCTGACTATAAACCGCTGCTGTCAATCTTCAGTCCACAAAATAGCATTCTATTTTCAGCAGCTTTTCAAACACAGCACAACGTTTAATTCCTTAGAGGACACAGATACAAAACACATTTTAAAAGATTATACAATCATGCAAAGATATTTGGTCTGTCTTTATTTATCTTTATAAGGTAAACAGCCTAAAAATCCACATCCGGTGGGGCTTCCTTAGACATGTTTTCCCCTCACAGAGATTGAAAGCCTTCCCATTATAGCCGAGCAGAGGTGGTATTCAGCAGGTTCTGACCAGTTCTGGAGAACCGGTAGTGGAAATTTTTAGTAGTTCAGAGAACCGGTAAATACCACCTGTGACTGGACTTGCCCCCATCTATTCTCTGCCTCCTGAGTCCCAGCTGATCAGAAGGGAATGGGGCTTTTGCAGTAACTGTCCCCTGGAGTGAGGAGGGAATGGAAATTTTGCAATATCCATCCCCCAGGAGTGGGGAGGGAATGGTGATTTTGCAGTATCCTTCCCCTGTTATGCCCATCAAGCCACACCCACGGTAATAAAAAAAATTGAATTCCACCACTGTAGCCAAGACTAATTTTATTGAGTCAAGTACCCCAATATGTAGATCATTCTTGAAAAAGAATGTTATCAAATTTATATATAATATCAATATTATATTGGCCAGCTACACACAGATTGATTGAAAAATTTACCCAAAGTTTCATTCATGCCTTCTGAACAATATCTGGAGAAACTATCCCACTGAATCAAAGGCTTAAAATTTGCTATTTGCCTAGCATAATGCAGTATGCAAAATAAGTCTAAATGCCAGTAATATTCTTTGATCGTACCTTAAATTCATGCTGGACCTTTTCCAAGCTAATTTGAGGTCTTCGGGACAAACATCTGAAGCGAGTTGAGCAATCTAATCATGCTGAAACAAGACTCCTCTCCGCTGGACAACCTGTACTAGCAAGAAGCTGTAAAAGGGGAGTATAAGCAGGCAACTGGAAAGATCGAGGAAAGATCTGGAGTTCTTTCTTCCATTGTGAAGATTGCTGCAGCTCAGATTCGGAGAGACACATTGACCAGAGAAGGTGCAGAAAAGCACCCCTGGTGCAGTTGGAGATTCAATTTGTGAATTAACATCAGAAGCACATGCCCCCCAAATAGACACACAACGGATGGTTGTTCCACAATGACCTACAGTAGAACCTCTGGTCACGAATGCTTCTGACCACAACCAAATCGTGTTGCAACCAAAAAATTCACCCCAAAAAATCTTCCCCCCGCGGTCAATTTCCCCTTCCGCACCATTTTTTTATAAGCGCCAAATTTCTAAAATTAGGTTTGGGTCACGACCAAATCGGTTTGTAACCAAAGTTGTGGAATGAATTATGGTCATGACCAGAGGTTCTACTAATATCTTGTTGGACACATCAAGCATTCCTGTCAAGCATAACGAGGGATGTTATCCATTTCGTAAAGAAAAGCTACCACGGTGATTAGATTTGTAGATGTAGTGGGGTCTGTATTTTAGAAGGGAAGGATTAGTGTATGGGTGTCAAACTCGCGGCCCACGGACCAAATGCGTCACACACTGGCCACGCCCAACCCCATTTTAGCGAAGAGGGGAGTCACAATACGTCATGACAACATGACTACACGAGTTTGACACTTCTGATGGAGTGTACTCCTATTCTTACTTGATAAATTAAGCATGCTGCTTATGATCTCTCACTGACCCTGGGTTGCTATTCCTGACTCTAGGATTTTTTGTTTCATTAGTATAAAAAAAAAGGCAACACATATTTTTCATGGTGTACGTTTTGGTCTGTGCATTTCTGGTCTTTCATGGAACAATTTCCACACCCCAAGTTGTATGTTACTACTTCCAACTAGGATCTAAGAAAGCAGTCATTTATCTCAACAAACTCCAGCCTTGAAATTACCTCAGCCTCCACAATCTTACACTTGTCAAGCATTAATTCCACTTTATCAGTCTCCTTCTCTCCTTGACCTCCGGCTTAAGCTACATTCTAAAGATTCTTTTCCATATCAGGTTTTAATGGTGAACGTCTCAGAGAATTCCCCTCAGCTTTTCTTAAGACCAAGCCTTCTACACAACTATTGTGTGGGATGACACTAGAAAAAACAACAGCTGGATTTCAGTTCAAAGTACAAGGAGAAATTATACTGACTGTGTTGCTCAGAGACATTTTTTTTCATCCTTTTCTCTATTTTGTTATTTTTCATGTGGCTGATGAAAATGAAAAACCCCTTTGTTTAATAAACACGTTAGTGTTAAGCCCTCACAGAGACACATATTCAAGTGATTAAATATTGCTCCATTGTTGATTCTCTTCCTCAAAAGTCAATATATGGCGCATGTTCCATGTTATTAACTTCTGTAATACTTAACTAAGATTTATTGCTTCCTGGGCAAAAAAGATGATTAAGAGGTGAAGCCCAGTGTGCAAAGTATGTTTTATGTGAGGACACAAGGGTTTGAATTTCCTGTCTCGTTTTTTTATTTTGTATAATATCAGTTCTTCCTGGTGCTCTTGTGTTTGCCTTATTACTAATTTACATTTCTGTAAGTCTTCTCGGTTGAATCAAACTGTGGGACAGGATCAACCATCCAGTCACAGTTAATCATCTCTTATCATAGTGATCTGTTCTAGTCCTACAGACACACTTGGTGAAAAAGTCAGCTTAGACAAGGATATCTGCAGTGAAGACAGACATAAAAATTCCATTCAGTTTTTCTGTGACCTTCCCTTCCCTTTTCTATTAGCTGAGTTGCCGTCCTCTCTATCTCCTTTAATCCTTCAAGCCACCCATTATCATGGCTCTTTCTTTATAATAAAACTGGAAGGTATTGATTTATGGGGAAGAAATGCAAATCTGGGTTTTTGCAGTCCTCAGGATAAAGGCTGGAACTCTGCCAAGTCTGGAATACAGCTGTTTCTGGCAACCATGTTTTGAACTGAAATCCAGAAGACAGGAAAGGATGTAAATTCGGGGTTCAAGAGATGGTTTGGAAGGTAAAATCTCAGTTCACAGGATGTTTGCAAATGGAAACTCTTACGATAGACATCTCCAACTCCAAACGGATTGAACTACAGCTCCTATCATTCCCAGGCAGTGTATCCATTCACTATGCTGGGCCCCTTGATCAGGGGGTGCGCTTCAAAAATTTCAGCAACAGGTTTTCTGCCTCGTTGCTCGATGGACGTGGCCATGGCGTACATGGCCCTATGGAGGCTGAAAATGGAACTTCGAGGAGGCCCGTTTTTCCCCCTCCCCGAGCCTTTGCACGCGCCCTGCACTTACCTGCATCCAAAACGGGCCATGTGGGGATCCCTGGGAGGGGCAAAGTGGGAGAAGTGGGATGGGCGGGGCGGGGCCATCCAGGGGTGGGATTTTGAGGTTCTCCAAACTGGCCATAATGTTAGCTATGGGTACTCCCAAACTCAAGTGAACCTGTAGCAACCTTGATGCTGAAATTGTATTGTAATTGTAGATCTACAACAGATGTAATTGTAATTCACTACATTGGGCATCTAAAGGGCATTAGGTTGGAAAAAGATGTTCTAAGACAAGTTCAGCAAAAGAGTGTAGGCACATTGTTCTTCTATAACTACCCATAAGAGGGCCAGTTTGGTGTGGTAGTTAAGGTACCAGGGTAGAAACTAGGAGATTGTGAGTTCTAGTGCCCCCCCTTTCTGGAGTGAGTGCCCAAGCCAAGTGCTCATGCCCAAACTCCCAAAACGCAATGTGTGTGTGGACCCCATGCATGTGCCTCACCCCCCGTGCATGCATGCATGGCCCTCCTGCAGGCACCCTTTCCCCGTGCATGCATGCACCCCCCCACGCACGCCCCCACATGCTCTCCACATGCACCACACATGAACACACAGCCACCCACATATGCCACACCCTCCACACATGCACAGCAGAGACCCAATGACTAGCTGGCCGGCAGGAGGCACACGCGCTTGCACAGTGGAGCTGAACAAGGGCTTGTGTGCCCACAGAGACCGTGCTGCATGCCACCTGTGACACATGTGCCAGAGGTTTGCCATCATCATGCTAGACATTCATAATGAGCACAATACGTTCACAGGAAGAAGGAAGAAGAACTTAAATAAGAACAATAATGTTTCATGTTGTACCAAAGCTTGAGGCCCTTTGTCTATTTCTGGTTTGAGTAGGGCATGTAAGAACTCAAATCCTTTCAAGGTTTTGCCTTGGAATGAAGCCACAGGTAGTTCTTGAGTTATGTCCACAACTGGGACCAGAATTTCTGCTGATAAGCAAGGTATTATCAATTCACTTATTGCTCAATGAGTTGTACCTGACTTTTTTTCTGTGATTGTTAAGCAAATCACTGCAGTTGTTCAGCCAATCACCCAGTCATTAAGCAAATAGTGCTTCTCCCACTGAATTTGCTTGTCAGGGGTCAGCTGGGATGATTATAAATGGTGATTAAATGACTTCCGAACACTGAACCACTGTAAATGGATGCTAGTCACCAAGCACCCAAATTCTGAGTAAACAATTATGGGGCATTCTGGGTTATAAGTTCAAGAACCATCAAGAAGTACTTTATTCAATACCGTATTTTTCAGAGTATAACACACCCCTTTCCCCCCCCCCAAAAAAAGAGGGTGAAAATCTGGGTGTGTCTTATACAGCATTTTTGGCCTACAGAAACCCCGCCCCCTTTGCAAAAATGGATGTGCAGAGGGTTTGGAGGCTTGCAAAGTTCTCCTGGGGGCTGGGGAGGGCAAAATCGAACAAAAAAGGGGCCATTTTTGCCCTCCCCCCAACCTCCAGGAGCACTCTACAAGCCTTCCAAAGTTCTGCATGCCTTCTTTTTTTGCAAAAAAAAAGTGAGGTGTGCAGCGGGTTTGGGAGGCCTGCAGAGTGCAAAAACCTTTTTTTTAAAATTTACCTCTTCAAAATCATGGTGCATCTTATACTTCGGTGCGTCTTATAGTCCGAAAAACACGGTACTTTTGTCACTTTGAACAGTTACTAAATGCAGAGTTGCAAGTCGAAGATGACCTGTATTTTACTTCTGGAGTTGTAACATCTTTCAATTTACTTTCCATCTCTTTGGTCAAGAGAGACTGTCATAGCAGGAGTCAGTACAAGTACCCTTTCCACAAAAACAGTAACATCTCCCTCAGGCTGAGGACAACCATGAATATAACCATCCAGTTTTCTTGCCAACAGGAGGAATGTATTTCTGCTGCTTTTTCCCAGCATGTTATTTTTCATCTCTCAGACCAGCAGAATACAGAGGCCTCGACTTACGACCACAATTGAGCCCCAAATTTCTGTTGTTAAGTGAGACATTTGTTAAGTGAATTTTGCCCCGTTTTACGACCTTTCTTGCCTCAGTAGTTAAGTGAATCCCTGAAGTTGATAAGGTAATAACCCGGTTGTTAAGTGAATCTTCCCTGTTGACTTTACCTGTCAGAAGATTGTGAAAGTTGATCACATGATCTTGGGATACGGCCACTGTCATAAATATGAACCAGTTGCCAAGCATCTGAATTTTGATCACGTGATCATAGGGGTGCTTGAAAACGTCGTACCTATGAAAAACGGTCATAAGTCACTTTTTTTTCAGTGCCATTGGGACTTTGAACGGCCACTAAAGGAACTGTTGTAAGTTGAGGACTATTAGTATGTGGCATTTCCTAGTGCTGTCTCATCCAATTACTGACCAATTTAACCCTGTTTATGTTTTTCCCCCCTTTAGGCATTTTTGGGCAACCAGAGAGAAAATCAACCCATTCTCTGATAGTTGAACAATCTGCCTTAGTACAAGATTTGCTTCATACACTTATAACACTTAATCTTTATAACTCATACAGGATATCCTGTCCTTTGCCTGTTCATCCTTATATGAAGTTTGGAAAACGGAAAGCTCTTCAACGCTAATCCAGGGTCACTTTTTTGAGGCTGTACTACTATTTCTTCAGTCACCATATTGAAAAATCAAAACGTGCTGCTTAGTGGTGAGATTCAAATTTTTTTACTACTGGTTCTGTGAGCATGGCTTGGTGGGTGTGGCATGGCTTAGTGGGCGTGGCATGGCTTGGTGGGTGTGGCATGGCTTGGTGGGCAGGGCACGGCTTAGTGGGCGTGGCATGGCTTGGTGAGTGTGGCTTGGTGGGCGTGGCAGGTGAAGGTTACTGCAAAATCCCCATTTCTTCCTGATCAGCTGGGATTTGGGAGGCAGAGAATAGATGGAGGTGGGGCCAGTCAGAGGTGGTATTTACTGGTTCTCCTAACTGCTCAAAATTTCTACTACCGGTTCTCCAGAACTGGTCAGAACCTGCTGAATAACACCTCTGGTGCTGATATTCAGCATTTATTCTAGGTTTTCCTCTGTTCACTTGACCTCATTCAGCACTTTAAAAAAATTTAAGATTTTAAACTTTTTGTGTTATGTTTTACATTCCTTTTTTTTTCCAGGTGTGGAGAAAATCCTTCAGCAGTACAAACAACCTTTATTTTGTTTGGCTGGACGCTGGCTTGTCCCATAAAAGATTGAGGAAATGTGTCAGGAGCAATGACTCTATTTGAACTTTTGGCCTATTACCTTATTAAAATAGGCTTGTTCCTCCGGACAGCAGCTTCTGAAACGTCTACGAAAACAGGCTTTGCCTGCCAGATCTGAGCTGCAAAACCCTGGAGGATCAGTAGATAGCAGCAGAGAGTTGAGATTTTTCGCAGCTCGGATAAGATAGCCCTGTTTCATATTTTATATGGTAATTGTTATCAGCACATACACCAGAGTTACACAATTGTAAAAAGAGGAAATGACATCATCCTAATGATCATTGCTTTAATATCTATAGTGATAAAACCTGGGTGGGGAAAATATTCAACTAGTCATTGTGATGTTAGAGACAGCCCTCGGGCCTCCCTCCCTTTTAGGAATATCATAAAAGATACTAGGCGTATTTTGTATTAACCTGATGTTCATTTCAACAGGAAAATGTTCTCCCATACCATGCTTTGAGTCTGTACATTTGTTTTTGTTTATTCGTGTTGCCTTGTAAAGAATGTGGACATAAGAATTTTAATTCACTGACTTGCCCTTGTCTTTTGATAACTGCATGCTATGCTGAGCCAGATAATATTATAAAGAAATAATTTGTTCCCTGTCTTAAATTAGTTGTTTTAATGGTCTGTGTTCTTATTTATGATTATGCCTAATCATTGTTTTCGTTTAAATAGCCAATCAAGCCAAGATCATATTGCTCTGGCACAAAGCTGAGTAGCTTAAAATTCAGTATTATTTGGAACATCTATTTTGGATGTGTCAAACTCGATTTCATTGAAGGCCACATCAGGGGGCCAGGGTGGACATGGCCAGCTCGACGTCACTTGTGTTGGGGGTGCCTGTGGTGGCACGAGTGCTCTGTCAGTGAAAACGGACTCCCAAGCTCCGTTTTTGCCTGCAACGGCCTCTGTCAACCCTCTGCCATAAAAAATGGAGCTCGAGGGGGACAGAGGGCACTCATGGCCCTCGCAAGCTTGGTTTCCGGCTGCAATGGCTTCCTGCAAACCCTCTGCCAGCGAAAATGTAGCTTGGGGAGCCCGCATGGGGCCCTCCTGAGCTCCTTTTTTTTCTGACAGAAGCACCACGTTCTGGTCCTTCGCTGTTTCCGGGGTGGTGCCGTGGACCAGATCTAAACACCCCGCAGGCCTGATCCGGCCCCTGGGCCTTGGGTTTGACATCCCTGACCTATTTCAAGAACATTCTTTCAGTTATGTCCTTCGATACTCATAAATCCCCAACGCATTTAATTTCATTGTTCTCTTCTAATAGCAATAGCACTTCGATTTATATCCCGCTTTACATTTTTACAGCTTTATAGCTCTCTCTAAGCGGTTTACAGAGTCAGCACATTGCCCCCTCACCATGATGAGGTGATGGAGAGAATAATCCTGCTTCTTCAGTTATGACACATTCAACACTACAAGCATTTAAATACACTGCATAGGTTTCATCCCTACCCCAATCCTACCGTAGTATTCATAAGATAGTTATTTATAAATAACTCATCAGCAAACATACTGTACCTTCCACCCCTTACTCTTCCTAGTTTTCCCACAATAATAATCTTGTGAGGTGGGTTGGGCTGGAAGAGAGTGACTGGCTCTCTCTTATTTATAAAAATACTAAGGCTAGGAAATAAAGTCAAGAGCCAATTACGGGAAACATTTATCAATGTTATTTATCATAAGGAGAAAAGTAGCGAAATAATAATAAAATTTCTCATTTTTTTTAAAGTTAGAGGATAGCCTGGATAAAATCACCCATGGATCCTTAGAATATTCTGCATAAATGTGTCCAATTTCCTTTTGTCACACAGGATGCAATTTAACTATTTAATAAGGAGCTAACACTGCCAATTCACTTCATTCGGGCCCAATTATTATGTGCCAAAGCTAATGGAAGGGATGTTCAAGCTGATAAATGCCAGGCATTCGTTAATGCATTTTCCCAGTAGGCTGGCTCCCTGTGCTCGGGTGCATTAGCTCACTGCATGCATCTACTAACCTCCATCACCAATGGTTGGCATTCATCACTACTGATGCCCATGCTGGCACATGTCGGCTAGTCAAAATGTATTGTTTAATTAGGCTGCTAAAAAAAAGTAAACATATGAAAATATAGCATGTGGAAGAACATATAAATGGATATTTCCACACGATTCGTATTGCATGTGGTGAGACTGTCATTTCAACTGAAATGACAAGGGAGGAGGCATTCAAGGTGAATAGAATAGAATAGAATAGAAATAGAAATAGATGGACAAATTAACTAAAGAAATCCAGGGAAAAGAAGAATCAGAATTCTATCAGATATGGGATAAATGGTATAGGTGGATGGAGGAAAGAAATAGGAACTCTAGGCAATAAATAAACAGAATGTGGTAGCTCTCATAGATGGCTGTCGGTGTTAAAATGTTTATCCACTGAATAATATAAATACGAATGTCTCTTGATAAAAGTACTCTCAGAACAAATGTAGCTAAAGGAGAATGTGGGTATCGTTTTTGATTTAAAATGCACAATTTAATGTGAATGAAGTATAAAGAATGATTGTAGTAATGCACGGAACTCAAATGTAACCAATTGACATGCTAGCTGGCAGTTGTATTGAAGAGTGTTTTGTGTGTGTGTTATTTGTCTAATTAAAACAATAAAAAAAAGAAAAAAAAGAAATAGAAATAGAATAGACAACATTATAAATAATATATTAGTAATATTATTATATATAAAATTGACTATAGACTATATACAATATAATCTAGGCTGTGTCACAGTTTACAGAGCCAAAAGGGCATTGACTTGTGTATTTATTGGCAAAGGGAATCCTTTGATAACTCAGGAAATGCTAAAGGTTGCAGAAGTATTTAAAGTGCCCTCGTTGAAAAGGTCCAACAGGGGAGAGGGAGTGGAAAGGAAAACAGCTCTGGGAGAGGCAGAAGAAGGTTGCTATCAGTAAAGGTAGACTGGCCCTTGAGGAGGCAGAAAACGAAGAAAGGAAAGGAACAGAAGGCAGAAACTGGAGTCTTGGAAGCAAAATTCCACTTTGGAACGTTGTGTTGCAAGGAAAGCCCACTTGTGTTCCAGAAGTGGAATTGCCTGCTATCTTAGATGGGAAATCAATTTCTGAATTCTTGGTATTTTCACTGTTCTTAGTAGTCTCCGACCAAGCTGCAAATCTTAATTTATCAGTTATCAGCAATTTGCTATCTGCTTCAGGTATAACAAGTAGGATTTTATTAATCGTAAAATTTGAGAACAAAAATCTTTGAATGAAGAAAGATTTTGGTTTTAAGTAGTTAGAATGATTTGGACTGTTCATTCGTTATATTGTTTCATTCCCGGGTTTTAACTAATCTTTTTTTTTTCAATTAAACTTTTTTTCAAATTTTGTTTCGGTTCCAGCATCCGTATTTGGCAGGGATGAAAGATTGTTGACACCACCCATACACCCACACCAATAATTGTTTTTACATCCTGTGTATTCAGTCAGAGGGAAGCATCCTAAATGAAGATACAACAATACACGGTTTAGGGCCCTCCAGAGTCTGAGGAAAGTTAGAGAGGGCACAATTGCTGGAAACAATTTCTTGATTTCTAGTTTGTGGCTTGAGAGAGGGGTAGTGAATCACACAACTGAAGGCATCTTCTAAAACATAAAAAATCTTCAGGAAGAGGATTGCTCTTCACTCATTATATACCAAGCAATAATGTGTGGCCTGTAGAAGTGTTGATTATTCAGTAGGTAGCCCAAATAATAGTTAGACCTTTGAGATGAGTCTCAGCATTGCCAAAATAGGTATCTAAAATCAGTTGTGCCAACCCTGCTCTGGCAGGCAAAACACATAACTTTTTTCAGGGGAGGTGGGAGGGAGGGTTTAGACATTGCAGTGGAAAGAAAACTGCCAATAACTTTGCAAATGAATTTTGAAATGGAAAACCTGGAAATCTCACTCCTTTCCATCCCCATTGCCCAGACTCGAGCTTAATATCGCTTCTCACTCTGATCTCAGAATCCCAGTGAGATCTTCCCATGAATTTGGGGATTGGGCTGCACTGCTAAACTGACTAAAAACAAAGATCTTAAGTCTAGATGATTTTCAGAATAGTGTAGAAGTTCTTACAGAAATAGATCTCCCTCCCTCCTTCTCTCTCTCCCTCTCTCTCCCTTCTCTCTCCCTCCCGCTCCCTCTCTGTCCCTCCCTCCCTCTCTCTCTTTGTTTTCTTTTTATCCCACATTCTGGAGATTATCCTGGACTCATGGCTCCTATCTGAAGAGCAGGTGGCAACCATGGTTAGGAGGACCTTTGCACGCTTCTGAGTGATGTGCCAGTTGTACCCGCTATCTGAATGAGAGGCCCTGCTCACAGTAGCTCATGCCCTTATAGCCTCCAGGTTAGATTACTGTAATATGATCTACATGGGGCTGCCTGTGAAGACTATCCAGAGACTCCAAATGGTGCAGAATGGAGCCGCGTGGGTAGTAAATGTTGCCTGATGCACCATTTACCAGGGTACCTGAGGGATCACATTTTTACAAGAGTCCATCTCACCAGACCAAGCAGAATGGGCATGCTGCAAATCCCATCAGCCAAGGAGTGTTGGCTGGCAGGGACCAGAAGGCGAGCTTTTTCCCCAGTGGCTCCTGCTCTATGAACATCCTCCTGTTGGAGATCAGAATGGCCCCAACCCTGTTAGGCTTTCATAAGGCCCTAAAAACCTCACTGTGTTCCTGAGTCTGGGGTGCCGAATGTGTTAGAGATCCTGTTTCCTGGTTGTATTGCTAACTGGCCAAATATCTTGCTCTTTTGCATGTTGAATTGGATATTTTTCATATTTTTACTAGTTTTATTCTTTTTCTTGTTTCAAAGTGGGTTTTTTTAATTTTTAAATTGTAATATAATATTTTCTGAATTGTAAGCTGCCCACAGTCATTGACTGAGATGGATGGTCATAGAAATTGAACAAACAAACAATATAGGAGTTATATGTCAATGGTAGATTGTTCTTATTTCTACCCATTGTTGTTTTGTTCTCATCTTTCTCTTCCTTCTCCTCCTCCTCCTCCTCCTCCTCCTCTTTTATCGCTTCAGGTGTCAACGGTGATGCAAAGTTCTTGTTCTTCTGGCATCCTCAACTATTGTTATTTGATGCTATTGTAATGTGTCCTTAATGTTTTCTCTCCATCTTCTTCTGGATCTGCCTCATGTTCTTTGACCTTCTCCTCTTTTTGTATATGCCTTGTACGGAATCCCAAAACATCCTCTCCAGGTGAACGATCCACTTTATTTGCTGTTTTTGTTTAGGATTGGTTCTATGCCAATTATTTCTCTTATGATCTCATTTCAGATCTTATCACTTCTGGTTACTCCAGCAGCTTTCCTCAAACATCTTATTTCCATGGTGACTAACTTTTGTTTATGTTTTATTGTAAGTGTCCATGCTTGGCACTGATAACATAGGATGGGGATGAATAAGCTTTGTATGAGATACTTCTTTGGGCTGATCGGTATTATCTTATGTTGTAGGAGTGGAACTCGCTGCCCTTGGTTTGCCTGATTGCATTGCAAAATCTACCCAATGACAGTCATTTGTCCAAGTTCTGAATCTGGATTCCTACAATGAACACCAACATGGGCATAGTGGTCTGACTGGCTCTCTTCACAGCAAAGATTCCATTCATTGATGAGAAATAGAAACTCACATATAATGTGAAGCTTTTGGAAAAATATCCTGAAAAAGATTATAATCCCCATCTAAACTGGCCTGATTGAGGAAAGTCCAGATATTCCTCCTAGTTGAAGTTTCTTGTCTGAGTTCTTGCCATTTCATTCTAAAAGGCTATTGGGAACATTTGTGATTCTGAAATGTGCCAGGAAGCACTCTCACCATGTGGCTGCTATTGTTGTGGCCCGCCAGTGGCCAGCAGATCTGGCAGCAGTGAGGAGGTTGGGGAGGAACATGGGCCACTCCTGGAGTCTGGGGACGGCTCGGACGAGGGCTCAGCATCGGAGGCAGAGAGAGGACCAAGGCCATCTAGTAGTTATTTGCTGCTTCCAGAGCCTTTGGAGTCTGACATCAGCAAGGCAGAAGAACAGCAGGAGACTGGGGGCTGCCTGTTTACAGCAGGGTCAGCCAGTCTTTTAAACTACCAGTTCGGTGAACCGGATTAAAATTAACATCCGGTTCGTCCAAACCGCCCCGAACTAGCTGAATCCCACCCCTGACACTGTGGCTGTCATAAATGTGAGTCAGTTGTCAAGCATTCAAATGTCAATCACGTGACCATGGGAATGCAGCAGTGGTCCTAAGTGTGACAAATGGTCATCAGTCACTTTTTTTCAGTGCCGTTGCAACTTCAAACGGTCGCTAAATGAACTGTTGTAAGTTGAGCACTACCTGTAACAGAGTAGGAGAAATCATGCAGAGCCTTACTGAACACTGTAATGTTTCATTCTTAAAGTTAAAATCTGAATTGTTTCCCATTGGTTTCTTGTTCAGATAGGACTTGGCTGAGAAGCAAATGCATGGCTACCATTAACCAGAAACCATTACTCCGAATTGTAGCAAGGAGTGCCACACAGGCATGTTTTTGCAACACTCCCAAGGACCGGCAGGAATGTGATAAGAATGCACCAAAGAGCATGTATTTGCAAAGCAGCCTGTGTCAACCAGCACCGCTGCCTTTGGCAGGAGCGCAAGCAACCATCGCTCTGGCTGCAAACTGGGAAATGTGACTCACCATTTTGTTCCTCCGTCGGGTGTCTGTTGCAAAGGGGACTCTGAATCAGACTTCCTGGCTGACATATTTGGAGGCCAATCTCCAAAAGACACATCTAGAACAGGAAGACATTTCCTTAGGCGACAGGAAAACTAAGTGTGTTATTTTCAGTCCAGCTGCCCAAATTCAGTTTCATTGTGATGGCTTAAAAAAGAAACTACAAAGAGAAATCAGAGAGACGAAGCCTGCAATTCTGTTTCTTCTTTAATTAGGCATTTGGCCTCAGAAAGTCAGGCATTCAAGGTTACAACACACCAAGGAGTGCCAGCTAGCTGTCAGTGCTACTTTCTGAGGAGAATTCTTACCTCTTGAAAAGGGAGGTGAAAATTATCTACCTCTGAAGGATTCTTCCTATGTAGGAATTCAGGGCGATGAAAGCTTCACTCTTGGCTGGATCTTGTCCTTTTAATTAACAGATTAACCGAGTTGGAAGGGGCCTTGTAGGTCATCTAGTCCAACTTCCCCACCCAAGCAGGAGGCCCTACACCATTTCTGACAGATGGCAGTCCAGTCTCTTCTTGAAAGCCTCCAGTGATGAAGCTCCCACTCCTTCCGAAGGCAACATCTGTTCCACTGGTTGATTGTTCTCACTGTCAGAAAATATCTCCTTATTTCCAGGTTGAATCTCTCTTTGATCAGTTTCCATCCATTATTCCCATTAGAACTTGAGTTACTATAAAAACTAATCTATCCATTCCTTCTTTTTCAAACTGCTGAGTTAGCATAGAGTTTGCATTCCTGCAATCGAGTTGCAAAAAGACGATGGTGGCAAAGAGATTAATGAATAGAATAGAATTCTTTATTGGCCAAGTGTGGTTGGACACACAGAGGGAATTTGTCTCCAGTGCCTAAGCTCTCAGTGTATATACAAGGAACAAGAGATAAATCATAATCATAAAACGCAATCATGATAAGTCATAGATACAACACTCAGTGAGAGTCATAGGATACTAAAGCAATCAACATAAATATTGAGATAGAACAAGTTATAGTCATAAGACTCTAAGGAAATAGTAATAGGATAGATGAGAAGGATAATAAATAACGCAGCCCTACTAGGTGGTTTGACATCTCAAGGCATAGACAGTGTTATGAGAATTAATTGTGCAATAGAGTGATAGCATGGGGGGGGGGAGAAACTGTCTTTGTGTTTGGCTGTTTTGGAGTGCAATGCCCTATAGCAGGGGTGTCAAACTCAAGGCCTCCAGACCAGATTCAGGCCAGGGAATGCTTAGGTCCAGCCCATGGGGCCAGCCTGGAAAGAGCAAAGGACCATAATGTGGTGCCTCTGTTAACAAAAATAGGTGCAAGGGGGGTGCAGGTGGCCCCCACAGGCCCTGTTTTTGTCCTGGGTGGCATCCTGAAGCATCCTGCTGGCAAAAATGGGGTGCGGGTGACTACAGGAAGCCCCCAATGCAGCCCTTTTGACTGGCAGGGTGCTGCAGGAGGGCGTCTGATCCATCTCCTTCTGCCAACCCATGGAAGACAACTACAATGCTGATCCAGCCCTCCAAGAAATCCAGTTTGACACCCCTCCCTGCCCTATAGCATTATCTTGAGGGAAGAAGTTGAAACAATTTATGTCCGGAATGTGAGGGGTCTGTAGATATTTTCACAGCCCTCTTTCTGGCTCGCACATTATACTGGTCCTCAATGGATGGCAGGCTGGTTTCAATCGTCTTTTCTGCAGTCCTTCTGCAGTCCTGTCGGATGGTTATTCCATAAGATGGAGTCACTGCTTAAAAGAAGCTCCTGTCCTTAGTAGTTCTCAAATCTCATTAGAGAAACTGTCAGAGAACAATCTAAATCTGTGATTCTCTGTAGTCAACTATAAAGAATTAAAGATTAGAACCAGAGGTCTGAATGAAAGCCAATAGAAGTAATGAAATACTCCCGTGATAGGATCCCAATCATAAGGCCCATAAACCTGAAAATCCAAAGCTTGTGATGCAATCTTGTCTCTAGCACTGATGATGTTACCTAGTTTGGGTAATGAAACGTCGGCAAGAAAACAAGCAAGCTCAGAGAGCACCAAGGACCCCTCATTTCAACCTTCAGCTACCAATGTTCTCCTTTATTGGAATCTTGTCTCTGAGCCAAAGGGTTGAGGAAACACCCTCTCACCTATGGCTATATTTCTAAAAGCATAGAAATGCATTTGAGTGGAAATTTGCCTAGTTTTTACTTATAGCTGTGACAATCCTCTAGCTTGAAGGTCTGGAGGTTTATTTGCTTGTTTATAATTAGAGGCTTTGGTCAGCTACAAATTAATTTTGGACAGAGCAGTTAGTATATTTGTGCTTTTGCCTGCTTGAAATAGCATCACTTTTAACACCTCTCTGCTAGAGGGATCAACCACAAACACGCTATAGATTGACCACAAATGTCTCTTATATAACTAGCTGATACGTTGTGGCTTTGAGACTCATATCTTGCAAGTGAACCCATTCCTGGAATCAAGGAAGGTGACATGACATTTAGCTTAAATGGGCCTTAGAGGGGTCCTGATAAGAGTCCATGGGCTAGCAAAGTTTATCATCAGCATAGTTTTAAAAAAAAGATGGCTACCCAGAAGTAGCCAGCTTATAGAATAATGAAGCACAATTGAATCATGAATGGAGTATTACGGGATTGATTTGCTTTGTGCACATGTGTGACTGTCATGTACTGTAACTTTACAACCAATCAGCAGTTCTCTTATTTTTCTTTCCTGCAGCCAATTCTATAAAAATAACTGCGTCTGATTCTTGCTTGTGTGAAACCCGAGGGGTTTCCTCTCCTGCCTCGGTACAGAAATAAAATAGTTTTGTCTTTCCTCAAGTCCTGTGTGAAGATTGGCTTCTTCAAACCAGGCTCCCATCCATATCTTACCAGCCTTCTAGCCAACAAATGTTCCTGCTTGGTAGAAAAAATGAACCCATTTTGTAAACTGATGGACCATTTCAGCTTCTTCAATGATTAGTTCTTAAGCATGACATGTAAATACTGAAGAACAAGAAGGGAAATGGAAAAACAGGTTTGTCAAGAACTTTCATGAGTTAAATAACAAGAAAAGAGCCAACACATATTGATTAGGTAAAGGTTCCCCCGCACATGCATACTAGTCGTTCCCGACTCTAAGGGGTGGTGCTCATCGCCGTTTCAAAACTCAAGAGCCATTGCTGTCTGAAGATGTCTCTGTGGTCATGTGGCCAGCATGACTAAACGCCGAAGGCATGTGGAGTGCTGTTAGCTTCCCAACAAAGTGTTCCCTATTTTTCTACTTGCATTTTTTATGTGCTTTTGAACTGCTAGGTTGGAAGAAGCTGGGACAAGTAACGGGAGCTCACTCTATTATGCGGTGCTAGGGTTTTGAACCCTTGAACTGCCAACCTTCTGATCAACAAGCTCAGTGTCTTAGCCACTGAGCCACCGCTTCCCTCACATATTGATTAATTATGTGCTATTGTGTTGGGTTGACTCTTAGCAGCCATACAGTTGGACAATCTGTCTCCAACCAGGCTTTTCAGATTTTCTATTGGTGCACCCATTGCTGTTGTAACTGAATCCATCTACGTTGCTTCTGATTAATTTTTCCCCTCTCTCTAACCACATTTCCCAACATTGCAGACTTCTTCAGAGAGTAGGATTTAGGCATAATGTTGTCCAAAATATGATAAGTACACCTAAGAACCGCAAATGAAGCATTTTTGGCAACCCCTGCTTCAAGTCAACAAAGAAGCGGCAGAGAAAAACAGCCATGGATATATAATACAATGAGAGGAAAAGTATGTTCCAGAACCCCAAAGAAATGCATTGCCATTTTCATTTGAGCCATTTTGTATTTTTATCTGTTGATATCACCCAAAGGTCTTACTTCCAATCCAGTGGTGCAATTCAGCCAGTTCTTTCTCGTTTGGGTGAACCAATAGCGGTGGCAGCAGGAGGCTCATCATCACACCTTGTTTTTGACGCTTTGCGCATGTGCGGAAGGTCCTGAATGTGCACGGAGGTGGCGTGTGCTCACATTTGCGAATGGGTAGAGAAGGTAAGTTGATTTCACCCCTGCTTCAGTCCATGCTATTTTGACAATTGGCCATGTTACTTTTAAGGCAGTGGAGTAGTCACAGTCTTAGTTAAATGTTACAGAGCTGGTTGTTCAAGACCTCCTTTGAGTAGAAACAGACATAGCAAGGATTCTCTTGTGATTACATCCTGCTATTGCTGATAAAATACAGCCAGCCTTTTTTTTTTACACTCAATATCAGTGGTGATTCATGTCCGATGATGAATCATGTATCATCAAGGATCTTACAGGGGAAAAAAATACAGTTAGCCACAGGCTGATCTGCAAATCTCTAAACGCTACACTCATGTTTATGGGTAGAGCCTTCTCATCACTTCATTGACCTTAAACCTCATGGAATTGTACCAACATGTCTTGCACAGGTGCCCCATGGCAAAATGAGAAATCCAGAGCTTTTTGGAGTGATACGTTTTTATATTGTGAGTTATGTTTATCCAGGACTTATTCACTCCTGACACCGGGGTAAAATGTTTATTTCAGCCATTTAGGGATAAAATTAAGTTGCAAAGTAAATCTGCATTTCAGGGTATAATTATTGCAAATGTGTAATTTCAACTATTCCAGCTAAACTCCAAAGAATTCTGAAAACTGAAGTACGTCAAAGATGCTGCGAATCCTCAGTATTGGCAACACACAATGCCACGTTTTTAAAAAGTGTATACTGGGAACCATTCATATAATGGAAATTTATTACAGACCATTGTTCACAGGAGTTACATTTGACTATAGACTAAAGATTTAAATAATCACAGATAAAAAGAGATTGAGGCCATATGTCAGCGTTCCAAATATCATGCAGAATTAAATCAGAGTCCAAGGCAGAGCTATCCTTAAAGTTCAAATTTAATAAGACAGACATGTTGACACATTTGTGGAATCCCAAATCTTGATTTCTAGAAAGGAATGACAACAACACACTCTACAATTCTACTCCTTACTATTCCCCCTCCCAATTACTACACTAATGAAACAGCATAGGAAAATAATAGTGTGGCAGGCCAAAAATCCTAAAAGGAATAGAACTGCAGGCCTGACACCATATGGGAATTGGGTTATTTGGTTCCAGAGTCTGTAGTCACACTCATCCTTCCAAGAAGCACTAACCATAACAATTTCATAATTTGTTAACTTTTGTCCTTTAAATTGGCCACCTCTCTTTTTTCTGAGGATCTCATCAATATCATTCATCCATGATATTAATTAATTAGTGGATTGTGGATTGAACACAAAACTGAGTGGCAGGAAGCACAATGAATTGTTTCATTACATAGACGGAATGAATTATATATCTATCTACTGTATGTGATGAAACAATTCAGTGTGTTTCTTTTATCGTGGTCGTTCAGTTTTGTGGTCAGTCCATATTCGTTCAGCACTCATTCACTCCATTCATTCTTGATCTTTTTTTCATCACAGGTAGTTCTTAAGCACGTCGTTTTTCATCACAGGTAGTTCTTAAGCACGTCGTTCTCACTGCATTCAATTTATTTCATTGTACCTTCTCTCACAAATGTGACTACTTTATTTAGTTTTTCACCATTTACATAACATTTGCAATCACTCATTCTCCTACATAGGAAAACCATTCTTCTTAAATTAATTAGAGTGACAATTGCATTGGGCAACTCCATCTGTCATCTTGCAACGCTCTCTACATGGGGCTGCCCTTGGGACGCGCCCGGAGACTGCAGTTAGTTCAGAATGCAGCCGCGCGGGCTGTGATGGGGAGTACGAGGTACTCCCACGTAACACCTCTCCTGCGCGAGCTGCATTGGCTACCTGTGGTTTTCCGGGTGCGTTTCAAGGTGCTGATTACCATCTTTAAAGCGCTCCATGGCACGGGACCTAGTTACTTGCGGGATCGCATCCTCCCACATACATCCCTGCGGCCAATACGCTCACACAGGGAGGGACTTCTCCTGGTGCCATCCACTGGACAATGCCGGCGGGCGACACCGAGGAGTAGGGCCTTCTCTGTGATGGGCCCAACCCTCTGGAATGACCTCCCCCCCGACATTAGAACCACTTCTGACCTCCGCTCCTTCCGGCAAAAACTGAAGACCCACCTGTTCCGATTAGCAGGCCTGGCATAATTCAACTGTCCCTCCTGGCAAACGCACTATATCTGGTTATTTTAGGGGTTTTTTAATTCACTGTATTTGTTTTTAGGGGTTTGAACTTATTTTAATCTGCTTTGTACAGTTCTTTTAATGTCATTCTTACCTCCTCCATGTCAACTGTCAATTGTACATACTTAATTTTATTGTATCTGATATATTTTGTATGAACTGTACACCGCCCCGAGTCCCTTTCGGGAGAGGGGGCGGTCTAGAAGCATTAAATTAAATTAAATTAAATTAAATTAAAATTGTCAATTCCTTCCTCTTCCCCCAATGATACTTCCCTTTCACATTTTCACTTTCTCTCAAATTTTCTTTGATTTGTTAATTCATACGCTTTACCATTTACTCCTCTTATGGTTGCAATCACAGCTCTTTATATTCAAGGATAAGCGGTAAATGATCCAATGGTTATGGACCTCTACTATCCATCAAGGCCTTAGTCAATCAATACTCTCATATTACATTTTATTAGAAAATCAATAGCACTAGCAATAGCACTTAGACTTATATATCACTTCATAGTGCTTTTACAGCCCTCTCTAAATGGTTTACAAAGTCAGCATATTGCCCCCAACAATCTGGGTCCTCATTTTACCAACCTTGGAAACAGGGGTGGGTTTCAGCAGAGACTACTGCCAGTTCACTCAGGGACAGTCTGCATGTTGCACACATGTACGCAGTACAACTAAAATTGTTCTGCACATGCGCAGAAGCAAAAAACAAGATGGCGGTGCCTATGGCACCTCCGGGAGAACCAGTTTGGAGGTGTGGCAGGCCTTGGTCACTGCCGGCTCCAGCAACCCAGGCCGCCAAGTTACTATCAGTTCGGCAGAACCAGGCAGAACCAGTAGGGACCCAACACTGCTTGGAAGGATTGATGGCTGAGTCAACCTTGAGCTGGTGGGAATTAAACTGCCAAACTGCAGTCAGCAGAAGTAGCCTGCAGTACTGCATTCTAACCACTGCGCCACCACAACTCAATTGGTTCATCAAATCAAAGGCATAGACTGAGATTACTAGCCTTACCAATATTTATATTTCATAAAGTACAGATTTTAAGTATAGTAGCATTAATACTGACACATTTTGGTCAGCTGCTGCAACCCAAGTGCACTTTTATCCCCTTCCATGCAAAGTGATTCCCTTATCTAGATATTTCCATGCAAGCCAATCTATTTTTCTATGCCCCCCATCAACTGAGAGATACCTGTGGTATAAGAAAAAAATAAGAAGTTGTTAATCCCCAATTTTGAAAGTCACATTGAGCCGAAGCTGAAAATTATATGCCTCAGGCTGTCTGTTCTCTTAGTTGCCTTGCCCTATTTATTTAACACACCCAAAAATTATGTCATGAAAAGCACATCTAAAGCCTACAGAAATGCTTCACTTCAGGACACATATTGGCTAAGCCAGAATGGAACAGAGACTCTAGATGGCTTTGGGCACGCTTGGTTTCCCCCCCCCCCTCTTGCCCAAGCTCCACTGCACCTTAAAATTAGTGCTGACTTATTTCATAGGGTGGTGTTAAGAACAGTTAACAGTAATTGTGAAATATTTTGACCAAGCGTATAATGTAAAATTATCACTTTGAGATTTAAGCAGCAGTCCCGTTCTACAGAATTTAAGAGAAAGAGTATGTGTCATATGCATTTTTTTTCACCTGATCCTTTGGCCCTGAGAAAGCATTCATTTTGAACTCATTAACATGAAAAGATAAGTTTAATTTTCTGATCTGCAACATTCCATGCTTTATTCTCCTCCTAGAATTTCTACTTTTGCCCATCAGTAAAATCAGTAAAAACCTGTATAAGCAACACCAGGGCTGTCAAACTCACGCGCTGGCCACACCCACACCCAATTTAGCAAAGGGGGAAAAAGTCCTGATACATCATGCCATGATGATGCGAATTTGACACTACACAAAGAGCGGGGGTGGGGGTGGTAGAGAAATGTTTCCGCCTGATAAATTGTTCGCCCTGAATATATACAATTAATCTGATTTGTTTTAATTGGCAGATTTAACATTTAAGACTTCCATGCATTTTAGCCCAAGAGATTTTGTTTCCTGAGATGGAAAAAAAGAAAAGAAATCTCTGGTGTATAAATAACATAGCAACCAACAGCTATTAGCTACCTTTACTGATGCCCCATATTCACTATTTGGGAATTACCAGTAGTTCATTCTGCTCCATGGTTGAATTGACCTGACCTGTGTGCAGGACCCTTTTCCTGGTTAATTTACTCATTATGATGGGTGATTAATCCTCAGCCACTATGCATTGTAAGGTTTGTATTATTTTAATTGCTTTTCTTTTCAAAATGTTGTTCATGATCCAGAGTCACTTGGTGAGGTGGGTGGGCGTATTTCAAAATAAAAATAAATAAATTCTAAAGTTGCAATATTACTGAATACGTCTCCACCAATAAACCCAGATCAGGCTATAGGGCAGTGATGGCTAACCTTTTTGTCGTCGTGTGCCAAAAATGCCACAGTGCGTGCGTGAAAGCGTACACATGCCTGCACCCATAATGCAATGGGTGCATGACCCCCCTTGTGTGACCGCCTGGGCATGCACATGCGACCCCCTAAGCACCCCATTTTGGGCCTAGTAGCCCCCCTGCAGCCTCCTGGGAGCAAAAACAGGCCATGGGGGGGGGCACTGCACACATACACACACCACATGTGTGTGTCGCCCCTGTGCGTATGCGTGCATCTCCTACATGAGCCCTGTCCTTTTGGAAAGGGACCCAAAAATCAGATGGCAGGTAGGAGGCGCGCACACAAATATGCGGTGGAGCTGAGCTGGGGGCGACAGCTCCTGTGTCTACAGAGAGGATTCTGCGTACCACCTGTATCACACGTGGCATAGGTTCACCTTTAGAGATATAGGGTTTTTGATCCTCTATCTTGCTACCGTAGAAATGAGAACAAATTTTCTGTCAAGAAGACAGCCAATTCCTGGGCAGTTGGCGAGTTATAAACTTTACCTGGGGAAAATCCAGTTGGTGTAAGAAGAGCATTGTAACAATTTATTTCTAGCAGTGCATTGTTCTACCAATATGCAACTCCTCCAATGTTATCTTTATGGACCACGTCTACTCAAGGTCCTCAAGACTGTCGAATGAGGAATTGCTATGAAGGACAAGAGAACAAAAAGAGACTAGGTGGCAATTTAACCTCGTCTCCCCAAAATCTTCCTTTGCAAAGAAACGTCTGCAGTCACGATCTAAATAGTGGAACATGGCACAGCTGTGTCAGGAAACAGAAGTCATTCTGATTTCCTCTCAGCCATTTTTAGACTATGTTACAACTTACAACTCTGATGATTTTCCAGAGGGTAGAGAACCCTCTGCAGAACTTTTGGCGGGAGGGCCAAAACTTCTCTTTTAAAAATGCTTACATTTTGCAACATAAGTAACAGTAAAATAGTTTGCAAAGAAACAAAGAGCAACCTAGCAATGATTATGCAGTACTTACGATAAGAGTTAGAAAGTTGAGGAGAAAATGCAGACGGTGCTAACAAAAGGTCACAATGGAACTTTTTAATCATCTTTCTGGACACTTGCTGTGCCTGTTGTGTTATTATTTGTGTAAATCAAGTGAATGCAGATTTTCACAGACGCGTCCAACCAAGCGGGTTTTTCCAGTGGTTTGATCAGTCTCCTTTAGGTTGAACATGACTCCTAGTAACTTCACGGATACATTCATGAACATGTAGTTTCCTTGGAACCAAATTTGCAGGAGTATCCTTCAAAATTATCCTGGAACATTTGCCTTCATTTGCAAATGGAATTTATTTGCCACTACTGGATACCCGTGCTTCGCGATCAAACTATGTGATCGGGCAATGCAGGAGAAATCTGGTTCACTCCAGTTCAATCCGTTGGCTCAGTAGTGGTGGGTGATTGAAACACATGAGGGAATATCACTCCTGCCATCCTGAGTCCGGAAGCAGTTCCATAGGTGGAAGGCATAGCCATTTTGGTGAGGTACCGGTGTTTAGTACTGTAAGGAGTCCTAGACTGCTCCTGAATGAAGGAGTGGAACATCTTCCAGTTTGAACTGAGGTAACGGAATGTGAGGCAACTGGCAGTTGGAACAGAGTTCTTTTCAGATGGAGAGGGGGAGTAGAATGTCTAACCCCTTAGCATCAGAGCATGTTAATATAAGACAACTGGCGGTTGGAATAGAGTTCTTTTCAGGTGGGGAGATGAAGTAGAACTCCTTAGCATGAGAGTGTATTTGTTACTGTATAAGAAATACTAATGATTGATGGTCATTTCAAAAAATCCTTTCTTAGCGAGCACCTAGAAGCCAAGAGGAACATAAGTGCCAAATTTCAAGTTTGTAGGCTTTACAGTTCCGGGGGCTGGGGGGACAAAATTGAGCAAAAAATGGCCATTTTCACTCATTTCTGCCTTCCCCAGCCCCCAGGAGCTCTCTGAAAGCATTCTACAGGCTCTGCATTCCCATTTTGATGAAGGGGTTTCAGGAGGCAGAAAATGTATGTGTAAGACGCACCCAGATTTTCAGCCTCTTTTTTGAGGGAAAAAGGTGCGCTTATACTCTGAAAAATACGGTATATAGATTAGCCTCTTCGAGATTTTTTTTTAACTTCCTGATCTAACCTACAATCTTGAAATTTCCTGGTGGTCTCTTGTCTATATAACAAGGACTTTTCAAGTTGTCATTGCCTGGCTAGTGGCCTTTTCTGTTGCATTTCTGTAATGGTTGTTTCTGAGTTACCTTTTCCATCAAAATAGCCCATGTTATGTATGAATATATTAAGTTGTAAGTCTCTGCCTCAAAGGGCAATGGTAGACAATACGTTTCTAGATTTGTTAGACTTCATTTCCAATCAACACTGTTCATTGGTTACACAGTCTAGAGCTGATGGAACTTGGGAATTCAATGTCATCTGGAGAATGACATGCTCCCCATCCTTTCATTATAGTCTCATCATCACCCTGGCAGGCAAATTTGATGGCCTTGCCTATCTATAGTTTCCTGCCTCTTTTTGGCTTTAGCTATTTGGGGATCAGAGTCCAGGGTGAATTTGTTGTGGAAATGGAAACCAAATAGGGTATTATTTACTTCATGCAGAGGAATGTTCCTCCTTGCTTCCCAGTAACCTCTTCCCTAGGGACCAACACTCTCTTCATCTTCATTGATAGAAACAGTGCAAAATCATTCCTTCAAGGAAAATTGGAATGGGCAATTTTCTCCACCTCACTCTACCTGCAGCCTACAATTACATTCCCAAGGAAGTGGCACTTAATAGATTGAAGGGTAGCATTCTTGCAGACTCATTCCTTTCTTTCTGACTTTTCTGCTGTGACAACATGTAGGAGGTTTACAATGGAGTCATTGTGCTGATTGTACAAATTCAGCCTTGTTGGGGAAAATATAAATGAAGGGGGGTTTTCAGTAAAGCCAAGGAGATCAAAGGTCGAAGTCAAGTAAGAATGACCTAATGTGCAGTAGCATAAGCTAGATCTTAAGGTACAAATGCAATTCCCCTATATTGCTGAGTTTAATTAGAAACTTTGTACGTTTTTTTTTCCCCTTCCCATTCAGCCACCTTCCCCTATTTTATAGCAACAGCACTTAGGCTTATATACCACTTCACAGTGCTTTACAGCCTCTCTAAGCGGTTTATAGAGTCAGCATGCAGTTGCCCTCTATAATCTGGGTCCTCATTTTACCAACCTTGGAAGGAGAGAAGGATGAATTAACCTTAAGCCCGGTGAAAATTGAACTGCTGCCACCCGGCAGTCTGCAGAATTAGTCTGCAATACTGCATTCTAACCACTGCGCCACCACACTGCTATATTATATCACCTGATATATTTCTGGGATGTATATGATGTATATCTCCACACCGGTGACAAGAAAGGCATCTGGCCTGTAAACTCAGCTCCATTCAGATACCCAGACTCCACCCCACAAGGGATTATGTGGAGAAGCTGACGATGATGATGTATATGATAGACAAAGATGATTAGGGGACTGGAGACTAAAACATATGAAGAACGGTTGCAGGAACTGGGTATGTTTAGCTTAAGAGAAAGAAGGACTAGGGGAGACATGATAGCAGTCTTCCAATATCTCAGGGGTTTCCACAAAGAAGAGGGAGTCAAACTATTCTCCAAGGCACCTGAGGATAGAACAAGAAGCAATGGGTGGAAACTAATCAAGGAGAGAAGCAACTTAGAAATGAGGAGAAACTTCCTGACAGAACAATTAATCAGTGGAACAGTTTGCCTCCAGAAGTTGTGAATGCCCCAACACTGGAAGTCTTTAAGAAGTTGTTGGATAGCCATCTGTCTGAAACGGTATAGGGTTTCCTGCCTAGGCAGGGGGTTGGACTAGAAGACCTCCAAGGTCCCTTCCAACTCTATTATTGTATTATTGTATTGTATTATTGTGCGCAAAGAGTCTGCTAGAATCAGAACCTGAAAATGTTCATATCGCATTGGTGGCAAAGAGACCGAGCAGAGCACTGAGGAGCAAACAAAGACAAAATGTAGAGAAATTGGGCAAGGAGCAGAAATTATAATTAATGGCAATATAATTTTGACCAACTGGAAATTATTTGGTTGATTTGAAATGGTTTGATACAGTGGAATGATGTCTTTAAAAAGAAACAATTAAAAAAAATCAGACACATTTCATTTCAGATATTACCTTTATTTATTGATTTACTAATTTACATTTATTTTATACATACATTTGGCAGTATTGGGATACAGGAATGTTCCTTCCCCCTTTCCCCTCCTGCCTTGGTTTCCACAATTTTAATTGTCTTTAAAGATTGCATTTAAAGATTGCAATCAATGTTTTCTGTTCAGGGCCTGCTCCTTGTCAGCAATTGTCAGTAATTCCCTTAGCTCAATGTGGGTTGGAGCAGGGGTCTCCAACCTTGGCAACTTTACAACTTGTGGACTTCAACTCCCAGAATTCCTCAGGGAGTTGAAGTCCCCAAGTCATAAAGTTGCCAAGGTTGGAGACCACTGGGTTGGAGAAGAGCAGGCAGAGCTGGAGGGTGGAGTTAAGTGTGTCACCAGCTCAGAGCAGGGGGCTCCAAACTTGGCAACTAAGATTTGTGGACTTCAACTTTAAGCCAATATCACGGGTAGAGGGGGGATTCAGCAGGTTCTGACCAGTTCTGGAGAACTGGTGGTGGAAATTTTGAGTAGTTCGGAAAACAGGTAAATACCACCTCTGACTGGCCCCGCCCCCATCTATTCTCTGCCTCCTGAGTCCCAGCGGATTAGGAGGGAATGGGGATTTTGCAGTAACCTTCCACTGGAGAGGAATGGGAATGGAGATTTTACAGTATCCTTCCCCTGCCACGCCCACCAAGCCACACCCACCAAACCTGGTAGTAAAAAAATTGAATCCCACCACTGATCACGGGTCAAACTTGGAGAGTTCAAAGTGGCTGAAAGGTAGAAATACAGATACTCCTGAAGCTATGACCATTCATTCGCCAATCATTCAAACTTATGATGGCACAGAATGAATAATACTTACTATGGCTTGTTCCTGAAGTTCTAATGATTACAATGCCCTCATAGTCATGTGGTCAACCTTTGGATGCTTGGCAGCATTTACAACCAAAAGAGCACTTCAAGCTGCCTGTCTCTTCCCAATCTCTGCCCTTTTGGCCCCCTACACCCCAAAGCCCCTGTTTCCAGCTGAACGTCACTGTCTTCTTGCTCCCACTGCCAATCAAGCACCTCCAGTTTGACCTTTTGTCAGTCAGAACTGGCCTCATGAAGAAACTTTCTTCCCAAGGTTGCATGCCACAGTTTCCTTGCAAGAGTTGGGCCTCTCGCATATCCAGCAGCTGCCTATGAAGGGTTAGCTCAGGCAGACTCAACAGGACGAAGACTGCAAAAGTCAGCCAAGGCAGTAGCATGTGAGGCAGTAGGGGCCTTGGAGTGCAGGGTGTCAAGGGGATTAGTGGTTTGGGGCTTTGTGCTGCAGTTCTCAACCAGACTGTGGGAGCTGTGGCTTGTCAAGGTGGCTGTGACTTTGTGCTGTGGCACAGGGGCTTTTTGTAACCCCAAAGCCCTCACACTGCAAAGAAATTCCTGACCCACAGTGCTACAAGCAGCCTCGGTGCCACTTGGTTTGGGGGCTGTTTGTTGCCCCACGAGTTGGGTGTACAAGGTGGCCAAAAGAACAGAAATGCTTGGGGGGGGGAGTTGAAGGGGCTTGGAAGCACTGAGGCTCGGGTCTATGGCAGTTCGACACAGCCAACTTGCCACAGCCAACTCACTGAGGGACAAATTGCCACAGTCAACTCACCACGGAACAACTCACCATGGGACAAGAGCAGTGGTGGGTTTCAAATTTTTTTAGAACCTCTTGTGTAGGTGTGGCCTGCTTTGTGGGAGTGGCTTGCTGGCCATGTGATTGGGTGGGCATGGCCAACTTGTAAAATGTGGTGAAGCTCACTTAACAACGCTCTTGCTTAGCAACCAAAATGTTGGCTCAGGAACTCTGGCATTGAAGCACGCAAGTCTTAAAGCTGTCAAGTTACAAGACCCTTGCATCCCTAAGCCTTTAGAAAAAAAAACCAGGGGTGTTCAAACTTGACAGCTTTAAGATTTGTGGACTTCAGCTCTCAGAAGTCCTCCTCTCGCTCTTCATCTTGATTATGTGCGGACGGGCGGGGAAAGGGAACTGGAACCGGTTCTAAATGGCACTGTAGATTTGTGGAACCTCTTCTATAGGAAAACCCCCCTTGGACAAGAGTTACACTAATACCAAAGAAATGATGGAATAGAATCATTAAAGAAAGGGTGCAAAAGGAGGGGCAGGGCGAAATGAAAATGGCAAAAAAAAATGTATTTTAAATAATTAAATAGAATTGTTAAATTGCTGTATAACAGGGTGGATTTGTTTTAAATCAAGTTGATTTAAATTGTGATTTAAATACTAGTAAAAAGGCTTGCTTTAAATCAATTTAATTTAAATCATAATTTTTAACAAACAACTATCATTTCTGTCCCGCAACAGCTCCTCCTCTGACCCGCTGTTGACTCACCGACAGTCCCAATATTGCAGAATATACAGCCTCATGCTACATAGCTAAGCTCCATTTCATGCTGAATAAACTAAATTATTAATGAATCTTAAATAGAAAACTACTGTATATTTAGATAGATTTTTTTACTCCAAAAGCATTTTATTAAAATTTATTTGATAAAAATAAACCTGATTTAAATTTTAAAAATCGGATTTAAATTTTAAAAATCTGATTTTGTTATTATTATTATTTAAATCATCGAATTTTATCCACCCTGCACAGCAAGCTGTCTCATGGTGAGTTGGCCTTGGCAAGTTGTCCAGCAATGAGTAGTCTACTGTGAATTGGCCACGGCAAAGTGTCTTGGTGAGTTGGCCATGGCAGGTTGACCGCAGTGAGTTGACTGTGGCAAGTTGTCCCATTCCATTGAAGCTCAGGGCTAGGAAGGGCCAAGTCAGGAATGGCTTGGATTGGGGTGGGTCCTCGGCTAATTAGCAGTGGGATTCGATTATTGTCAGCAACAGGGAGTGGCACGATTGGTGTCGCTAAACAACGTGATTGTGTGTGATGTTGAGCTTTACGACCATATCATTTAGCAATGGACATTTCAGTCCCAACTGCCATCATAACTCTAGGACTACTTGCAAATGCATTTGTCCTGAAAGCTTCTCACATTTTCCACCGTGACTTTTGCCATTTGGGGGGGGGGGAAGTGGGGGGAGGAAAACTGCTATTTTGCTATCAGATATAGATGATATAATCTTGAGATCCTCTAGGCTCTGCAAACTAGAGTTTGGAGGAATGCCTGCAAACTTTTTAGCCGTGGGTTGCCCCTCAGATATAATAAATCTGCTGCAGTGCCAGGTATTTATTGATCAGATTAGAAATATGGTGTTGTGGCTCTCCAGCAGTCAGGGGAGCTCGCAGCAGAATCAGATGGTGAGGAGGTTGGGGGAAAGCTTGGGCCAGTCCTGGAGGCTGGGGAAAGCTCGGATGAGGGTTCTGCGTCGGAGGCAGAAACAGGGCAGTGATCAGGGGCCTACAGTGCTAGACAGCAGTGAGGCAGAGGAACAGCTACAGCCTGTTCCCAGTGTGTGCATGTGCAGAGCTGCCAGAAGAAAAGAACAACTCAGAAATCAGGGTAGACTCGGGAGTAAAGTCACAGGTGGAAGGTGATTGGCCCCTCCCATAGGAAATAAAAGAGGAGCGAAAGGGGAGTGGGCTTTTGCAGGAAACAATTTGTTAGATTTGTTTCAGGAGTGTGAAGATCTGTCCGTGAATCTCAGAGACTCTGTGCCCAGTCTTTCCTTGCACAGCACTTCATTTGGAAAATATTTACATGGCAGCTTTCCAAGATAGATAAGGTCTGTACTCATCAGTGGTGGGTTTCAATTTTTTTTAGAACCTATTATGTAAGTGTGGCCTATTTTGTGGGTGTGGCTTGGCAGTCATGTGACTGGGTGGGAGTGGCCAACTTGTAAAATGTGGTGAAATTCATTTAACAATGCTCTTGCTTAGCAACCAAAATTTTGGGCTCAATTGTGATCATGTTCTCTTTCTCTTTCTTTCTTTCTTTCTTTCTTTCTTTCTTTCTTTCTTTCTTTCTTTCTTTCTTTCCTTCCTTCCTTCCTTCCTTCCTTCCTTCCTTTTTCTTCCTTCCTTCCATTCTTTCTTTCTTGTGTGTGTCTCTCCCTTTTTCTTTCTTACTTTCTTTCTTTCCTTCCTTTCTCTTCCTTCCTTCTTTTCTTCTTGTCTCTCTCTCCCCCACTTACTTTCACTTTCTTTCTCTCTCTTTCTTTCTCGCTCTTTCTCTCTTTGTCTCTCTCTTTCTCTCTCTCTCTCTCACTCTTCCTTCCTTTTATTCTCTCTTACTCTTTCTCTTTCTTTCTCTCTCTCTCTCTCTCTCTCTCGCCCCCCCCCCCCTCTCTCACACATACACATACCTTCCAGTTGGCGAAAATTTCTGATTTGCCAGCTGGGAAGCTGGCAAAGAAGCCGCATCTTCCCTGCTGCCTGCAGCTCTCGAAGGAAGGAGGCAGGGAAGCAAGCCCCGGGCCTCATCTCTGCCTCCTTCCTCGAGAGCTGGCTTTGGGGACGTCTAGCCTCTCCTGTCACTGCACCCTTCACTCGCCTTTCACCCGGAGGCTCTGCCAGCGGGGCACCTGCCATTTCACCTCCCGAGAGAAGTTCGGGAGAGACGAGCAAACGGCCACAACTCGAGCTCCCGAGGAGGAGGATGGACACCAGGTGTAGCAGTGGTTCTGCTGCTCCCAATAATGCAGGCTTCTTGGAGAGCATTAAGTTGCAGGCACAGTGATGCACCGATTCCAGCAGCTGCATTTTCCCTTGAAATTTGCTGTCCTGGCAACCCGAAGGGGACATTCTCCCAGCGGCAGAGCCTCCAGGTGGGAGGCAAGTGAAGAGTGCAGTGACGGGAGAGGCTGGCCGTCCCTAAAGCCAGCTCTCGAGGAAGGGGGCAGAGATGAGGTCCAGGGCTCGCTTCCCTGCCAGACAATGGGGGGGGGGGGCTTTCTCGCACACCTTCAGAGAAAGAAAGAAGGTGTGCAAGAAAGGTCCCCCCACTGCCTCTCAGAGGCAGGGTGATTGGTGAGCCAGCCAATCAGTGAGCAGCGGGCAGGGAAAGCATGGTGCGGATGGGCGGGGTGAGCAAGCAGGCAAGCGGCAAGCGGACAGGTGGGAGGGAGAGTTCTGGTACTGTGCCACCAGGCAAACAGGTTCCAAAAGGTACGCTAAATTTCACGAACAGGTTCTAGCCTACCAGTGAGAACTGACTGAAACCCATCCCTGGTACTCATAAGCATGCCTTTGAAAGACTGTTTGCCAGGCCTTGCTGAATGTAAAAGAGAGGAATTCACATTCATTTAATAAAAGGGGTTTTGTCAGGACCAGGACTCTGCCTTGTGTTTTTTGGGGAAGGTTAGATCAGAACATATGGAGGGAGGAATTATTCTAACCATAAGCAGTTTAGAAATATTTTTTAAAATTGACATCATCATTTTAAAGCATGCAAAGAAGGACTTCATGGCACCGGCGACCGCAGGAAAAGCAACCGGGGGTCTGCAGAGAGTTTCTCCAGGGGAAAAAAATGAAGACATTTGGGAACATCTGGTTAAAAGAAGCAATGCCTTGGAAGACTTTGTCTCCTGTAGGTTTGCTAGCCCAGAAAAAGAAATGCTCAAGCTTGATTCCCCAACTCTACAACCTGCTATTTCATAGTACATTTTCCTCTTTGGAAGCTTTACAGGCCCATAAAGTAGTGTTGTCAAAAGTGTGTTGGCAGCAACACAAAGACTGCTCTGATTTGAAAGCCGAGGCTTTTTTTTAAATGTATAAACTGGAGAAATCAGCTGCCAAGAGTTGTAACTCGCCCTGGTGAGGTTTCATTAACACTGCTCCCCTATTCTCAAACTATGAAGGCAGCCCTGTCCTCCTTCTATTAAGTATTTGAGTCCTGAACACTGGCCACCAAAGAATACATTTTGGAAAAGTGAATTACTATGCTTTGAGCAATTACATATTGTGACTTGGGTCACAAGAACACTATTGGGGGGATCTGCCAAGGTAGCCAAGCACCCCAACATCCCTCAAAATCAAATCCAAAAGGAATCTGGTAATCTTTTAATACAGTAGAATGATATCCTAAAGTAAATATTTGTATTTTTCCCAACAAAAGCCTCATATGATTTATATTGGAGTAAAGGTTATTGTTTTTTAACAGCAGTCTGATTTGAAAATAAGGGCGCAGACTTTCCTGAAATCATTTTGTCCATTAGAAGCCTTTTTCCCTCCTTTTTTTTTTCACTCGTCCCAATCAATGAATTATTTACATTAAAGAAAAGCAAACTGGGGAACGACCTCACATTGTCATTCCTTGATATTATGCACCTACAGTTGTGACTCTTAACATTCAGAGATATTTCCAATGAAACAAATTACATCAGATTTCAGGCATCCTTCAGGAAGGTTGGATTTTGCCTTCCGTAATCTAATCTAATATATATATTAAAACTGTGTATGTGTGTATGTTCCAGGATAACTTTGGAACGCCTCAAGCAATTTCAACCAAACTTGGTACATAGATGACTTACTCTCTGGAAACAAATACTGTGGGGATAAGACACCCCTAACTCCCCTTGGTGTGTGTGTTTGATTGTGTGTTCCAGCATAACTCTGGAATGCCTGGGCCGCTGAAATGAAAAGGAATGAATTATATCTATAATATCAAATCATAGTACTTTTAACAGTGATAGTGTGCATTTTGGATTCAAGTTCATGTGTCTGTGTGTGTCTGTTCCAGCATTACTTTGACTTGACACTATAGATATAATTCATTCCTTTTCCTGTCTAATACAGAACAGGTTATCAGCTAGTCCACTATAAGCTATGAATTATGGAAGTTGAAAATCAATGCATTTGATATGTCCCTTTTGGAGAAGACTAGGTTACCATATTTTAGGAGTATAAGATGCACTGGAGTATAAGACGCATAAGAGGTTTTGAAGAGGCAAATTTTTTAAAAAGTAGATAGGTAGATAGAGGGAGAGAGGGGGGGGAGAGAGAGAAATACAGTAGGGAGGGAGGGAGAGAGAATAGGTAGGTAGATAGAGGGAGGGAGAGAGACAGAGACAGAAACAGAGACAGAGACAGAGAGAGAGAGACAGAAATACAGTAGGTAGGTAGGGAGTGAAAGAGAGTAGGTAGGTAGGTAGGTAGGTAGGTAGGTAGGTAGGTAGGTAGGTAGGTAGGTAGAGGGATATATATATATATAGAGAGAGAAATACAGTAGGTAGGTAGGGAGAGAGAGAGAGTAGGTAGGCATATGTTTCCAGGTGCATTTATCCATGTGCTGGAGAAGGAAATCGCTGACAACCTACAGCACCTAAGACTTGTTTCTGCTGGCACAGCACTTGATCAATCTAATTCTCATCAATCACTCTAACTAAAGAGTTAGAGGGGGAAAAAAGTTTTTGCACTCTGCAAACCTTCCAAAAACAGCCTGTTTTTCACGAAAACGGGCCTGTTGTTTTCAAATAAAAGGCATAAATAGCCTTTTGCAGGGGGGCTTGCAGAGTGCTCCTGAAGGGATGGGTGGCAAAAAATGTCCCGTTTTTCGCAAAAATGAGCCCGTTTTTTCTCAAAAGAATTTGCATGCATAGCCTTGTGGAGGCTTATAGAGTGCTGCTAGGAGTTGGGGGGCAAAAAACGGTCCATTTTTTGCTCATTTCTGCCCTGCCCAGTCCCCAGCAGCACTCTGAAAGCCTCCATAAGGGTATGCACATTACCAGGGATGGGGCTTCGGGAGGCAAAAAAATGCTGTATTTGATGTATAAGACGCACTCAGATTTTCAGCCTCTTTTTTGAGGAAAAAGGTGTGTCTTATACTCCGAAAAATACAGTAAGTTCTGCTGAGATGAGGAATGGTTTCTGAGTCCTTGACCACCCAGCCTTATAAGTAGAATAGAAATGAAAGTTTTGGAGTGTATCTGAAGTTCTACTGCAACCAAGTGGACATATTTAAAACTAATCAGAATCCATTCGTATGTTGAGGATTTTACCTAAAACACGATAAAGTAGCTGCTTTTCTGCTCAGCCTGACACTTTAGTAAACCCTTTTTCCTAACATCAGGAAAAATTCCAAAATGCAAAGGAAGAGTAATATAAATCCATAATATTTATTACAAACCCTCTGCACAAAAGTACAAGTAGTCCACAAAATATTAGCCTGCCTATTATGACCATACATCATGACCATGTGACCAACCCAATTTTACAACCTTTGGTGGGTGGTTTTTTTTTTTGTTTTTGTTTTTTTGGTGGCAGTCATTAAATTAGCATTGTGGTCATAAAATGAACAGCACAGTTATTAAGCAAACCCTTTGTTCAGCATCGGGCATTTTTGGCAAAAATTGCAAGTATGGTAAATGCCAATTTTTGGCAAAACCATCGCAAATCACAGTCACATCACTCCGGAATGCTGCAAACAGCAGCTACTACTGGCCAGCTGCCAATTACTTGAAACCTTGTCTGTCACTGCAGAGGAAGTAGCTGTCGGAACTTTGGAACCGAATTGCAAATATATTTTGGGAGATCTGTCATAAGTTTGAAATGTTGCTAGGCAACTGGTTGTAAGTTGAAGGTTACCATATATTTGTATTATAAAACAACTGCCAAAACAACTAGACCCAAAGATAGTTTTCCCCCCATGCCTTCGCTCTGCTGAACACTTAATTCCCACAGCACTGTCTCATTTCTCATCATTTCTCATCTTCTTATCTTTCTTACAATCTTCTCCTATTGGCTTCTTACAATTTATCAATTGTTATTTGTAACTTGTGATTAATGACTAGCTATGATTTATAATCTTGCTGTTTATGTGTACATTGTGACCTTATGCACCAGACAGAAATTCCTTGTGTGTCCAATCACACTTGGCCAATAAAGAATGTTCTGTTCTGTTCTATTCCTATTCCTATTCTGTTCTATTCTTCTTTACATTACGGTCTCTGCTATTTAACCTAGCCACCTCTGGAACATTATTCCATTATATTCCTCAGCTCAGCAATAAACCATTACTAATTTGCATTCAATGTTTGCTTTATCCACACCTGTCTAGAAGTACAGAAAGTTCAGCATTGATCTTCTTCTTGTATATGACCAAGGAATCTAACAAATAATAGAAACATCGTTAGAAATATTAAGATATAGCATAGTTTTCCTTGGCCAATGCCTCCCTAGGAAATACTGTACATTATCTAGAATGGCTAAGCAAAGGCATCACGGTCAGCTGCTTGGAAATATGACTTATAAGCCAAATCTTATTCTGTGAAAACTCTCTCGACACACTTGCTTCTGTGTCTGACTTTCTTCTTTTACGAGCAACCTTCTGTTTCTACAAAATGTTTGGGAATCAATCACCCTCTCCCCCCCCCCCCAAAAAAATGCTCTGGCCAGTCACAGAATTCCCTCAATTATGAAATGGAAAGAGAAAAAACAACATCTTTCCTGCCATCTAATGGCCACCCAGAAATTTTTAGCCCAGACAGGTGGCCAGATTTAACTATTGCTCCATATTTGAATTGCTTACTGTAAGAATTGATCTTGTTGGCACTCCTTATTTGTTAGCCCTTCAATTGATTCAGTCAAGAAACCAAAACTCCTGAGTACTAAACCACATTTATCGCAAGGTTACAGTAAAAGACTTTTGTAAGCTTGAAAGTGCACACACACACACACACACACACACACACACACACACTCCTCTGCCTTTACTTTCCAAAGAACTAGGGAGGGTCCCTTCTAAGATGCTTTCTCCACCTCCATCCCTCCTTTGGACTCTGACTTTTTTTTATTAGACCTTTGTCTAGGTTGTAGCTCTTTCTCTTCCTCTTGTCTCCCAAGGTTATTCTCATACATTAACCAGGGTGGGATTCAGCCGGTTCGAACCAGTAGTTCCGGTGAGCATTTGGCCCCTCCCACTCATCCTTGCGCTTTCCTGTCCTATATTTCCCTGTTTTTTAGCTCAGCTGATTCGTGCGGCACAGTAGATTGCCATGTGTCAGCCATTTTACTCACAGGCGCTGACACAGAAGATAAGTTTTGAAGCTTTAAAAGGTCATATTTTGACGCTGCACGAGTGCGCAAAGGGTGCATAAGGGTGCACTCACTGAACTGGTTATTAAACCGGTTGCATCCAACCACTGTACATTACTCCTGGTTTCTATGCTAGCTCCTGAACCATTACGTCAGACTCCAAATGTAATACTGCTATGCCCTTTTGCCCCTATTGTGGATGCTGTTGTGTGTGCCTTCATCCCATTACATCCCATTACTTCAGTTCACCATTGACAAGAACTACATTAGTGCCGTGTCTCCATGTTAAAAGACTATTCTACTTTCATCAACTCTAAGAACAGCTACCTTTACTTGGTAACCAATGTGATGTTATTATAAGGTGTGGCAATGTATCACCTATTCTCCTACGGGCACAATAAACTCTGTTGGAGCAACAAAATAATTGGGGTGGATCTTTACGCCTGTTTTTCTACTCCACCAACAGACTTTTATGAGTCTCAGCTTCCAGGTACTTTCTGTCCCATTAAAATTACATTTTTAAACGTTTTTTAAAATATTTTTTTTACAAACAGATCAATGCATGAACAATGTGGCACCTGGGTGTCATACATTCTAATACAAATAAAACTACTAGCATTAGTCATAGTTATTACTTTCAACCAACTTATATATTTCTAATGCAGTGGTGGGTTCCCGATCCCGTTCCAACCGGTACAGTTGGAACGGACCCAGCGCCGCCCACATGAACGCACACGGCGCGGGTGGGTGGGCGGGCCCTCCAGAGCACCAGAACAGAATGGTATCCGGTGCTCCGGGCAGGCTCCGGTACGCCTGTACCGGGGCATACCTCCTGCAACCCACCACTGTTCTAATAGTAATACATATTTGTTGTGGCCCAGCAGGAGCCGTTGGAGCTGCCACCAGACTCCGACAGCGAGGGTCCCAATGAGTCGGCTCTGGAGGATGTGGAGGACCCTGGGCAGGGTTCTGACTCTGAGCAGGGATCGGAGAGTCTGGTAGGCCACCAGGAAGCGCCTGAGGCATGGAGCAGCGGTGAGAGCCAAAGGAAGGGGGCTCCTGATGTCATGTCTTGGAGCAGTGGGGAGGAGTCACGGGACAGTGACTCAGACATCAGCAGGGAGTTCTTAGATGCTCGTTACCGCCATGCCTACAGGCGCAAGGAGCAAGGGCGCAGTTACCGGCAGTAATTGCTCTCAGCTGCTGATAAATAGACTCCTCTTCAGTCTATAAAAGGACTGATTGTGCATATGCCCTTTGCAGAAGTCAACGTAGGAACTATTGAGAAAGTTCCGTCTTGTGAGCTTGGCATGCTGAATAGCTGCTATCGTGTCTCCGAGCTGGAGGGTTCTGAGAGCCTAGTCGTGGTGGATTGCTGCCAAGGATCTGTCTGTCTGTCTGTGCAATAAATCCTGTTGAAGTAGTTTTGGTCCGGAGTGTGTTCTGTGTTGGCGAGGGAAGAAGGGGGGTCAGAACACATATCTATATAAAGTTGCTATCTGTCATTATTTGATTATTCCATGTTTTCTCTTATTATTGCTCTTATTTATTATATAAAAGTGTATACACTAATATTCCCCTTTTCTCTTATTTTTATCTCTCATTCTAACTTTTAATCACTTTTTTAATTCAATTTTTGAATTGTGAGTCATTCTAGAGACTTTGCTGAGATGGTCTTTGTTATGGAAATCAAACCAATAAATAAAATACAAGATTATAACCATTGTAATTAAGAGTAAGCCTAACTGAACTCAATGAGATTTCCTTTGAATAGATTTCCAAGTAGGTCAAATTAAGGGCATTTTGTTTAAGGATTACAACAAAATAACATGAAAAAAAATAGAATACACATGTTTTAACAGTAGCCAAATTTTCCTATGGATGCTACTTTAAAAACTATATGTTGAATGATAATATATGAATGCTTTGAAGTAAAGAAAAGTTAAATGATCTTATCTGTGCCAGAAACATAACTTTCTTTACTATAAAAAAGGAGGTAGCCTGTGTTGATAACATCACCATAATTATTAGGAAAGCAGAAGAAATAACCACAAAATGTGCTCTCAAATGTAGTGATGATCTTTGTCCATTCTTTGGGTGTTGCCAGGAGATTTAAAATGGCATCACCCTTTTAAAAAAAAATCTCTTTGCCACAGCATCATAAGCTGTCTTCTAAGAAAGCAAAACCCAAAACACCTGGCTTTGGTGTATCATACAATAATCTGCAGATTAGTTCTTAGGTTAGGTACCTCACTTTCTTCTGATGTGAGAAGAAAATAGGAGAGTGTTTTTCAAAAAATAACCTCTGAAAAATAGGCTAAGTCCTTCGTACATGTCACCTGGAAGAACCAAATATGACAACCGTAGTGTTTTGGTTTCGGCAATAATCATAGGTAGTCACCTGATGTACAAAACAGAAGTAGTCTTATTAAATTATCAAACTCAATGTGGCTGTGTTACAATCTTACTTCCATGTTATTGCAAACCCTCTTGCATTTCGAAAGAACTAGCTGGCATCAGAAAGGAATAAATTAAATTTGGCCATTCTATATTTTTTAATCCCAGATCATTACAGCTATGGTCTGTGGAAGCTGTCATCTTAAGAAGTCTCAGATTCACTCACAGTCTTTTGATAACTATTAATAACAGCCAGAAAGCTCTTGTTTCCAATAAGTTGTATCAGTATAGAATTAACATTATGTCAGCACTATGACAACCTATAATAGGTATCAATAGAAGAGAACATTCGTAGCTCTGGGTTAAACTATGGAGTGCTTGATGCTCTCTGAGCTTGGTTGTTTTCTTATAGACATTTCATTGCCCAACTAGACAACAACATCAGTGTGAATGAGTATGGGGATTGTATATAAATAGAGGACATTGTTTATAGTTACAAAGATCACTTTTCAATTACCTTTAAAGGATGCTGCTGCCATGCTAAGCCTGAACTAAGAAAGTAGAATTTATCTGTTTATTTGTGTCATCCCAGGGTTTGGGTAAGTGCAAAAATATAAATAAACCTATCTCAAATTAGAGAGCCGGTTTGGCGTAGTGGTTATCAGGCCAAAACTGGGAAACTGCAAGTTCTAATCCTACCCTAGGCACAAAGCCAGCTGAGTGACCTTGGGCCAGTTACTCTCTCTCAACCCTGTGAAGGAGGTAAAGGCAGATGACTTCTGAAAATCTTTACCAAGAAAAATGCAGTGACTCCTCCAGGCAGTCTCCGAGAATCAGATATGATTGAATGGAAGAAAAAAAAATTCAATTACAAATTATTAAAGCTTTCTGGAGTAAAGAAATCAGTTTTGAGCCTTTGAAAACAGCTTAAAATAGGTTGATTTTTGCTAATCAACCTGCTAAATTCTAGCTTCAATAATACCACTTAGATATATGTTTGGTTGTTTATAATACAACCATATATAGCCTGCCCTTTAATTTAAAAATCCCAAAGTGATTTGTAATAAACATCAGGAATTCATGTATTGCAGAACCTTAGATTTCCTATAAAGTTGATTTATTTGTTTCTAAAGTTGTTACATCTTTATTTTCTTCACATTTCTAGACCGCCCCCTCTCCCAAAAAGGACTCGGGGCAGTGTACAGTCCACACAACAAACAACTAGTATCAAATACAAATATAAATACAGATATAAATACACATAAATACACATAAATACACATAAGGAGGAGGTTAAAAATTTAAAAGAACTGTACGGAGGAATATAAATATGGTTCTAAAAACCCTAAAATCAGTTAAATTTAAAACCGTACCCTATAAATAACCAGGTAAGAATACGTTTCCAGGAGGTAACAGTTGTCACAATTATAATTATGCCAGGCCAGCTAATCGAAACAGGTGAGTCTTCAATTTCTGTCGGAAGGAGCGGAAGTCTGTGGTGGTTCTGATATCGGGGGGGAGGTCATTCCAGAGGGTTGGGCCCATCACAGAGAAGGCCCTACTCCTTGGCGCCGCCCGCTGGCATTGCCTAGTGGACGGCACCTGGAGAAGCCCCTCCCTGTGAGAGCGGATTGGCCACAGGGATGTATGTGGGAGGATGCGATCCCGCAAGTAACTAGGTGTGCATACTTATTATATACTTATATGTGCATACTTATAATAGACAATGAGGTTTTTTTTAAAAATAGCAACAATATTTACCCAAATTTGTAGAAGCTGTACAATTGTATAGTGAATATCTAATATACAATAGTCAAATACTATTCCAACTGCCAAGAAGGTTCCGAAAGAAATAGAGAAAAAACAGTTTTGTATAATGTCCAAAAATTATTAAATACCTGAGGACTATTATCCCTCGAAAAATATCTGCTTTAATCAATACAAACATTTCAAAATGCATTATCCAGAAAAAAAGGAATGTATTAAGAGATTAATTAAAACACCCTTAATTTGGGGAAAAGAATTAATGTGATTATGAATTTTGCGTCATGTCTGATAGACATTTGAGAACAATGGCTATGTTAGTTCCACTTAAATGTTTTAAATAGATTGATAAATTAATGGTTAACTTTTTATAGAAGGAGCATAATACTTAAGACCTTCTTCTTAGTTACATCTTCATTGTGATGGTGGTGGTTTTAATTTTCCTCATTGGGTTTATCCATTAACCTCAGTTATGCACTGGAATGGAAACAATACTGAATATGCACCATTGTGAGCTCAGAAAATACCTTTGAAGGCATGACAAATTCTTGGTACCAATTATAGTAGGAATTTGGTTGCTAGTCTAGCACTGAAAGCACCTAAATATTTCTTGGCCTTATTGGACAGAAAAACTAAAGTTGCTTTTTCTTTGTATGAGAAATAGACATAGTGGAGTAATTCTTATTCTAAAATGATTAGTAATACATTTTTTTAAAAAAAATACAGGCTCATAATGGAATCGTTATGCTCAATCATCTATTAAGCAATGATACTTCTAAAACTGTTGAGCTTTTACAATAGTTTTTTTTATAGTGTTCTATATTTAAATTTACATAAATACCACAAACTACTAAGGGTTTTTTTAAGGAATGTTAATCGTTATACTTTAGAAGGTCTATTTTAAAAAAAAAATAACCCCAAAAAGGTTTTTCATGTTAAGGATTGTGTTTGAATGATTGACATACTAGCTAGCACAACTATATCTGCCTATAAAAATCTGGCTGACCGTAGGAACAAAAAGATAGGAAAAAAACCCTTTTTGCTGCTCTTTAGAGACCGTTCAGATTTTTGCAGCCCATATATAAAAACCTAATTCTGTGGGCCACATGCCAAAAATTGGGTAGAGCTAAGATAAAGAAGGGGCTGAAGAAAAATACCAAAACTCACTCTGTATTAACATAATCTCTATTTAATATAAGCACAGTTACTTCCCATATATTTAATAGCTCAGCAGCAAGTGCTGGAGATTGTGATGTGACTATAGAAGGCCACCTATATCAGGTTGCATTTTGACCAAGAAGTTACAGTGATAATTAACTGGAGATGAATAAAGTGACTTTTAGTAGATTATTGTCTCAAGTTGAGTGGCATTTTCCTCAGCTGTACACTACACTATGTAGAGTAATATTGCTCAAATTCTAGACAGATCTAAATACAGTAGAACTACATCCATTGGCTGTAGATGTGGAATGTGATGTGTGGAATTGGATGTGGAGGGAAAGAGGTTGGGAGAATCTCTTAAAAGGTATGTTCCTTCCAGTAGAAGCTATCACAAAGGACAGTACTGTAGACTGGATGATAGATCAGAGCACATTAAGAAATTCCTGTCCATGAATTCATAGCCAAACACTTTGTTCCTTTGGATAAATGTTGTGCCGGATTGGTTTACATGAGCCGACAGTGACTCCTGGTGGTTAGTTTGATTACTTCAAAACAGGAGATCAGAGAACAGTAGGATGGAGAGAAGCCATTGGGTGCGGATGGTTTAAACTGCACTGAACAAAGCTTGAACCAGTGGGCACTCTGTGATTCTATGGAACTGGAGTTCCACTCATCTCAACACCAACATACTCTTAATTCATCCCAGATTTATCCATCAATTCCCACAAAATCTAATTCAGTATCAGCTTCTGTTTTCTATTGTGGATATAAGGTACTGTAGGAGGGCGGAGAGAGGGAGGGAGGGATTATACACCTCATGGTTCTCTATTTCACTCTCTGCTAATCAGTGGTGGGTTCCTAACGGCTCGGACCAGTTTGGACTGGTTTGACCGAACCGGTAGTAGTTTGGCGGTTCCAGCAACCCAGGCCTGCCATGCCCCTGAACTGGTTCCCATCTTGTTTTTCAGTTCTGTGCATGCGCAGAACAATTTTAATTGCATGCGCGCACAGTGCATATCAAGCACACATACGAGCAAACCAGCAGTAGTGCCTGCTGAACCCACCCCCCGCTGCTAATACCCCATTAAAAATACTTGGACATGCCAAAGATTAAAGAAATAGGTGCTGTGTAACAAAGCTATGGTTCTAGAGTAGAATTTCTCAACTTTTTCAACTTCAGAGACATGTTGGCTGAAGAATTCTAGGAGTTGAAACCTTCATCTCTTAAAATTGCTAAGGTTGAGAAACATTACTCTAGAGCAGGGGTGTTGAACACGCATTGTCATGGCGTCATCATGTGATGTATTGCAACTTTTTCCCATTCGCTAAACCGGGCGTGTGTGGGGCCAGTGCATGACTTATCCAGGCTACGGACCACGAGTTTGACAACCCTGCTCCAGAGGGTTTATAACACTGACCGTTTTTAATTTATTACCCGAATAAATAATAATGCATTTGTGATCTAGATTTAAGCCTTAAAAAGCCTAGTAAGGTGTAGCAAAATCTGAGATTATATTAATTTTGGTAGTAACATATGCTTTTGATATCGTTTGGTAAGAGTAACTAACCTGGGCTTGTTCCTGGTGAACCTCTCTTTTTTGCTGCAAAATCTAAGTGTGTGTGTGTGTGTGTGTGTGTGCGCGCGATTTGATTTTTTTTTCTTAATAGCCTTGGTTGTTTTTATTATGCTGCTTTAATATTATACTAATATTATTGTGTCTAGCAGCGTAAATCCAGTAGTTTTCTGAACTGCCCTCTTATATTTTTTTCTCAATCAGACCATAAAAGTATTGCAAGGCTTAATTCAACAGATGTTAAGTTTCCCTTATAAGGAGAAGCAATTACACCCAACATTTGGTTTTGTTACAAAGAAAGAGGGAAACACATAAGAAAAAAAAAAGATGGGAACCTGTTGGAAAAAAGGATGGAAACCTTAGTTTCAACATATAAATGCTATTCACACGAGCATTAATTTTAAATATGCAGAAAGATTCCTCTAATAATTTTACTAACTGAGCTGCTACTGATAAGTATCTCAACCAAAACAAGGATCTGCACTGCAAAGAATTTTTTTCTTTATTTACATATTGAAATTCATCCAATGATTGAGTGCCATCAGGTTACTTGCAACTTTCACTGGATCCCTTAAGCCAAGGCACTGATAAATACGATAAATATTTTATAAAAACCATGCAGTGTTTGAAAATAACTATTATTTCAAAGCAAAGCTTTAGTGTTATTCTTAACAATAGCAATAGCACTTAGACTTATACCCTACTTCATAGTGCTTTACAGCCGTCTCTAAGTGGTTTATAGAGTCAGCATCTTGGAAGGAGGGAAGGATGAGTCAACCTTGAGCCTTATCAGGCTCAAACTCCCTGCTGTGGAGCAGAGTTAGTCTGCAATATTGCATTCTAACCACTGTGCCACCAGGGCTCTTAACGGTCTTAATTCTTCTTGACTTTGCTTCATCTTCTAAGTTTGACCTAGCTTTAAAAAGACATCCTGGATCCTATTTATTTGTTTTTAATAGCAAACACTAGTGAGTGCAATGAGACTGAAATGTATAGTGTTGGTCAGATCCCACATAGTTTGTTATATCCAGCTCTGGGCACCCAATGTTAGAAAGCCCTTTGATAATTGGAGGGGAGGAGGGGGAGGAGAGGGGAGGGGAGGGGAGGGGAAAAGAGAAGAGGGGAGGGGAGGAGAGGAGACAGGAGGGGGGAGGACTGCATGGAGACATGTAGCTGTCTTCATTTAAAAGATGGAATGGATTTTTCAGAATTTTTGCAATAGACATATTAAGAAAAAAAAGCATTTAAATAAAAGAAAACAGACTTTGTTTCAACATTAGGAAAACTCTCCTAACAATAGCAGCTGGTCAATAATGGAACTAATGGTCTTAACAGGTGGTGTCCTTTTTTAAGCAAAAACTGGAGAGCTATCTCTTGGGTATCCTATGGCAGTGACGTGCAGTCAGGTGAGGCAGGTGAGGCAGGTGAGGCAGGTGAGGCAGGTGAGGCAGGTGAGGCACAGCCTCATCACTCTCATCATGAAAAAAAAGAGTAAAAGGAAAAAGCTGAGCTAGTTGCTGCCTCACCGTGGATGACTCTGCTTAACCTCACTGGTGCTCTCCCTCCCCAAGTGTAGTGACTTCCTCCCCAGGCCCCCATTCATTTCTCTCTCACACACACACAGCTGGATAAAACTATATAAAAATCTAGCCCAGCTTCACTGATTACAAGTTTGAAAAGGCAACGTGGCTCCACCTGCAATCAACTCTGCTTAACCTCACTGGTGCTCTCCCTCCCCAAGTGTAGTGACTTCCTCCCCAGGCCCCCATTCATTTCTCTTTCACACACACACAGCTGGATAAAACTATATAAAAATCTAGCCCAGCTTCACTGATTACAAGTTTGAAAAGGCAACGTGGCTCCACCTGCAATCAAACTACACTTGGGGAGGGAGAGCACAAGCGAGCACTGAGGAGACCACAGGAGGAGGCAGGAAGCCAGGCAAAGAGCCATGCTGTAGTACACATGCTTCCCCCCAGCCTCTTTCCTTTGGAAGGCTCGGCTCGGCTCCCCTCCGGCTTCTCTGCCTCTCCTCTCACCCCAGCCTGCCAGCAGGAGGTGAGTGGGTGGGCTTTATTGTGTTCCAGGCATTTCCCACCCAGACAGCAGGCTGCATTTGCAATGGTGGAGGTGTTTGGGAAAGGCAGCAGGGGAATGGGGGGGGGGATGGCAGAGGAGCTGCTTTCAAGCCACTGGAAAAGATATCCAATCCAACTTTTGTGTGTGTGGGGGGGGGCTTGTTTGAGAGTGAGTGAGAGAGGGAAAGGGGTAGGAGAGATAGTCCAATCCAACTTCTGTGTGTGTGTGTGTGTGTGTGTGTTTGAGAGAGAGTGGGAAGGGAGAGAGGGAGGAAGGAGGGGAAGGAGAAGAAAAAGAAAAAGAAAGAAGGAGCAAAGGAGAAAAACAAATGCTGTCGCTTTAAATTGGAACTGAGCATGCCTGGCTGTGGAATTCTGGGAGTTGAAGTCCACAAGTCTAAAAATATTTGAAACCCAGCACTGTGTCAGTGCCTCACCAGTCATAAACCTCACCGCACGTCACTGTCCTATGGCAACATATTTGTCAGTCTCGTGCAGCAAATCAGATAGGAAACACAAAGAGATGAGTTCATTCTACTTTATTGTAAAGCTACATTGACAGAATCTTGCAAATCTGAAATTATATTTCTCCCCTCGTCTATTTTATAGCAGAGGAAACTAGGGAAAATCTTTTAGGAACCTCTTGCCCCACCCATTCTCCAGCTACGGGCTATGTTTTTTTTCTTATTTGACGGTCCCCCTGGCAGCATCTCTTGGCCCAACCTCCCAAGTTCATTCCTACATACCATTAGAGTATTCCTGAACTGAGTAAAAGCTTGGGCCACGTGATGTGCAAGGTACCTTACATTCCTTGACTCTATAACAATGAAGGCACAAAAAACTAAAGAACAAGAACAATCGAGTTAATTTTGAGTCCTGAAAAAAATGTCAAAAATATTTGTAATCTTACCCCAGCCAGAAAAAAATAAACTCTGCTAAAGATTGAACATGCTCAGTCGGGGGGGGGGGGGGGAATAAGGGAAGGCAAACTAGAGCACCTCGGAGGAAAATACTCTTTTTGAATGGAATCCTGAACACAAACATTCCCAAGCAGAAGATGAAAATACATTGCAAAATTGTATTACATATTACACTTGAAATTTTCCTAATAATTAAAGAAACTGAAGCAGAATCTGTTGCTTTAGGATGAATTCCTGCTACAAAATCAAGAAAATGAGTTCGCGTAAGAAAATTTTGTACAGTGAAAAAAAGTATGGTTGTTGTAGTTCTAACCTCAGCACAATTAGAAATATTAATTAATTATTTGACTAGAGGATGAATACATATGTCATCTGCTCTACTCTTAGCAAATATCACTTTATTCCTATTTGTTTCTAATCCATTCAACAACTAAAAACGTCTGGACAAAATTACAAACCTTATGGTGTTGCTACTTTACCAAATACTGACCACAGATGGATGAGCTGGTACAACACTCCCCTTATCTTTGTTTTTGTGTTTTTCTCAATAACTTGCTAAGATTATCTTCCCAACACAACAGACCTTCCTCCAGATTTCTCCCAGGCAATGCCACTAATGGATTACTGGTCCAGATTAACTGTGCAATAAACAGAGAAGGAACTGCCCCCTACTCAAACTAGCAGTGCAAAAACAACTGAAGAAAAACCAAGTATTATGCTCTAGTGAAGGATGCTAGAGACAGGCTCCTAAACACAGTTATGACTCACGAGCAGCTGGCTTGTAAACAACTCAGCCAGCCTGCTGGATGTTGCTTTGAATGAATATTGATTGCTTTCTTGGTGGTGAATAGTCACTGGAGGTGGAGAGGCGGGTAGAGAGAGAGGGGGGGAGAGAGAGAGAGAGACCGAAGGATTTTGGCAGCTTTCTTGCTAGCTAATTGTCTTTGTGGTGGTGATATCAGCACTTAAAAAAAAAATCCCCACACTGAAAATGAAATAAACTTGCCCCAGACAGAATGAATCAGTTTAAATTCCAAACCAGTCAAATTATTTTGGTTTAAAGGTAGAGTCCTTTTGAAGAATATGAAGGTATCTCAAAAACTGACAGTAGGAACCTTTTTCTGAGCACCTGGAAATGTAAAACACAAACACACACACACCTCTTTTCTGTATTCAGCATTAATGTGTATTCAGAAAGAATACACAACATTCAGAAAGAATTTGTTTTTTACATCCATTTCTAATCTAACCTAAATATTTTTTTACCATTTCTTTTGCGGTCTAAGGGAATTATTTCCTGCTCATATTCTTCCAAATATTTTCTGAACCGCTCCAAATTGCTTTAACAAGAAAGCATGCCGCTCACAACAAGCAATCATAAACCTATGTTCACTCAACATTAGGTTCGAGTCAAGAAGTGCTGAGCAGTAATAGAAAAAATATAATTGACCCTGGGCACCACATCTCGCTCTATTTTATTCCCGCTTGTCTTTAAATGACAAACAAATAACACAACAAATTGCCAGAATAATCCATTGACCTTTTGGTAACTGCACACTATATTTGCAGCGTGTAGTTTAGTATCTCGAGAATAATTAGAAGCTACTACTTCAAAACGGATGGCACATGACCCATTTTCTTCCCCAAGATTCACTATTTGCATAAGTATTTCTTTTCCTTTCTCTATTAATAGATTACACTGCCTGTATCGTGACTTACATAGACAATTCATGTAGCCTAAAATAGGATTACAGAACTCAAGCAAGCAATCTTGGGGCTGCAGGTAATATCCAAATGTAGGATGCACCTGAAATTCAAGAGCAATGACTTCTAGCGACTCAATATCAGGAAAGGTTAAATATTAATTACTGTATTTTTCGGAGTATAAGACACACTTCCCCCCCCCTAAAAGAGGGTGAAAATTTAGGTGCATCTTATACGCCGAATGTAGCCCCGCCCGCCCACCGGCCCCCACCCTTTGCCTCCCAGCAATTTGCCTCTTTGCAGCAAACAGCCTGTTTCAGCTTCAGCACAGCCTGATTAGCACAAGCAGCTGATTGTCAGTTGGATCGGCCTCCGGACCATCAGCTGTTTCAAGCTGCAGGGATTGCCATTGCCACCTCCGTGCGGCCCCATTTTAGGCCTCCGCATCCCATTTTTCACCTCTGCTCGCCCCATTTTCGGCTTCCCCGTGCCCCACTGCCATTCTGATCCCCACTGTCCGCAGCCTGAAACAGCTAATCATCGGGAGGACGATCCAACCGACAATCAGCTGCTTGTACTAATCAGGCTGTGCTGAAACTGAAACAGGCTGTTTGCTGTTTGCTGCAAAGAAGCAAATTGTTGGGAGGCAGATTTTTTTTTCTTGTTTTCTTCCCCAAAAGCTAGGTGCATCTTATACTTCGGAGCGCCTTCTAATCCTAAAAATAAGGTAAATAATTTGTTCACAATAATATTTCCAAGTATATATGGTATGAATACAATGCAGCAGCCCAACCCACCTTGCAGGATTGTTGTTGTGAGGAAAACAGGAGGAAAGAAGAAATATGAGTGACTTATAAAGTAATACAAGTGAGATATAAATCTAATCAAAAGCTGAAATAATCTAAAGCTAAAATCTAGATAAAAATCTAAAGCGCCTGTTCCTGCCCCAGCTCCTGCCTATCTAGCAGTTCAAAAGCATGAACATGCTAGCAGATAAATAGGTACCACTTTGACGGGAAGGTTCCATGTTTCGCTGCACACTCTGTGCTATGACACGTAGCCATGCTGGCCACATGACCGTGGGAATGTCCTTGGACAATGCTGGCTTCCTCAGCTAAGAAACGGAGATGGGCACTGCCCCCTATAGTCAGACATGATTAGATATGGGAAACCTTTACCTTTAAAAATCTAATAAATAAATGCAACAATCAGCGTGGCCATTCACAGAGTGCATTGTTTGGGGATATCAGAATCATCCTTGAAATGCTCAGAATTGGTTAATTTATGTAGGCCACAATTGGGCTTCTGCTTGCCTTGTTGTCTGTCTTGGCCACTTACAATGTTTTGAGTCTAGAGACAACATACATCTTCTATCCACCTGTAGCCCACTGAAACTGCGTCTCTGGTCATGTTTTGAAGCTCTCCTTCAGCAGTACCTTTTCTTTCCTGAGCTGCCTTTTCTCCTGACCTCCGGAGTGGTTGATTTACCTGCTTCATTTTAGTCTAATGACATTCTCGGCACTAGCCTGCAATATCAGCCAGTGTCCTATATAGCTGAAAAACAACCTTTAAATTACAGTGCAGGCGTAATGGCATGAAGGCTGGATTCACAATGCGTCAACTAATCTTTCTCTTTGCTTGTGTGAACGCTGAATGTCGGTTTTTTTCGTTGCCGCAAAATTTCTCAGTGGAATGAGGGACTGACGAACTGCTCTTGTTTTGCTTTAATCATTACAGCAAAAAAAAAAGGGTGTGTGTGTGTATGTCTGTGTTAGTATCAAAGAAGAAAATGTGGAAAAGTGGTGGGAAGAAATCCATATGTATGTTGTTGTTGGTTGTGAAGTTGTGTCCGACCCATCGCGACCCCATGGACAACGTTACTCCAGGCCTTCCTGTCCTCCTCCATCCTCTGGAGTCCATTTAAGCTCATGCCTACTGCTTCTGGGACTCCATCCAGCCACCTCCATGTGTATAAACATCTGTAAAAGCAAAAAAAAACGAAAGAAGACGAGCAAATGGACCGCAATCCCTTAAATAGAGAAGGCAAGCAATCCCAGGTAGACCTACCCATACCTACCCATACCTGGGGAAGGGGATTACCTTCCACATGTGGAAGAAAGAGGGGGGAACCAATGGGAACCTGTTGTGGCCATAGTCCAGAATAAGCATCAACCCAAACCCATTGCCAAACCACTGCAACGAGGATTGGCTTAAGGAAAGGTCAGGAACAGCTCACTCTGCCATGGTCAATTGCCCTTAAATAAAGGGCTTCATCTTGCTGTGCACAAATTAAGTAAAATTAAAAATCTTTATGAACTGTCATTCAGATACTTTGCATTCTAATCTGTCTTTGAAATTCTTTGTTCTTAAGGTCAGTGTGACAAGCTGCCCAAAGGAGAAGAGTGTTTGTTCATTCATTGTTTTGAACGGAGCTCTTCTATTACATAAGAATATAAATGGTTTTCTAAGAAAAGACAACTGATTGGTAAATCTCCCAAGAAACAACATTCCAACTATCACCGATGTTGAGTCCTTTTATAGCAATCTATCCCAGAAAGATAAATTAAAAGCCACAAGGGTTTTCATTTCTGATTGTCTCCATATATTAAGCCTTCATACCTTATGACTTTGTAATTATCCACCAGATTTCATCTTTAGACAAATATCTTCAAATCAGTAACATTCCTATGAATGTGTACGTGACTGCAGATCACATCACACCTTAACACTTGAAATATGATCTTGTTTCCATGTAGTTCCTATTCTCCACAGCTTCTCTATCTGAACAACACTGATGACATTAAAAAAAAAAAACCCACTAGACTCATGGAAACAAAATCCTAGCAAAGTTAGAATTCAATACATTTCACCACACAATCACTTAGGGTTGAATTAAATCATGCCAATGGGTCATTTCCTAAAAACTACTGTGGCACTACAGAATAAAAACACCAGATTAGATTCTTGTACTTTTTTTTTTGCTCGAAATACACAAGAATTCATTATCTACTGCCATCCCATATATAACAACCAACTCTGTTCAAACTTGTCAGACTCACAACTTAGGGATGTAAATCAGACATTTCACAAAGTATAGTATCTACCCAACAATATTTTTTTTTAAAAAAAGAGGGCTCACTGGTGTTTAAGAAAGATCTAAAGAAAATAATCAGGAAAGAAAACAACAGAATATCACTTGTCCCTCTTCAACTAAAACACAGTCAGACGTATCATCAATGACCTGCAATCCACCCTGGACAATTACATGTCTGTTTTGTAAGGCCTGAATGATAGGGCTACACTTGTTTATAGCCCCTGCCTCAGACAAAAAGCTACTCAGCAAAAGCAACAGATCATATGAACCATGGGACATGGGAACTAGACTCTATAAGTGAAGAAGATACCACTGTGTCCCCAGACCTACTCAGGCAGCAGTATTAAAAGGCCTAATAACATCATCCACAAGGGAAGACTTGGGTATATCATTATGTACACAGAAATGTGAAATCACAACTGCCAGTTCTTCAGCTGGCCTTGAATATTGAATTCTTCCCAAGAACCTGGATGTCATGAGGCATTAGCGTTTGCAGATCTGAGCAATGTGGTCTTTTAACTTGACAGATGAAAATTTTGTCAATTCACAGGTTTTCTAAGTGCCTTCAAGATTTGGCATTGTATTGAGTGTGCCGATAAGCACACTCAAAGGCCATTTTATGCCATAATCGTTCCATTTTAAAATAGGGATCTTGATATTTTGTGATCTTCTGTAATTCTTTGTCTTCGGTTCTACTATTCCCCTTGTATTGCCACTTCAATTATCTACACTTTCTTTTCAATTGCAGTTGTATCTAATGTGATATGAGTCAGACTTTTATCAGTCTGTATTTAGAAATCCCACAGTATTTTAATTTCTCAATTATATGTTCCCACTGATTTTTCATCCCTGCTCCATAATTTTTACAGATGTTCCAGTGAATTATTTTGATTACCTTGCTGTGTCATTGTTTATAACCCAATTGTGTGATCTTTCACGAGCTGAGAATATGGATTGCTGTTTCTTTTGCTTCTTTGCACAAGCTGCATGTTAACTCATTTGATGATGATTTTTCAATTCTGGCCTTGATTGCATTAACTGAAGTAGCTTGCTCTTGTACAGCCAAAACCAAGCCTTCAGTTTCTTTTTTTTAATGTTCCAATTGTAAACCATTGCCAGCTTATATCTTATCCTCTTTCCCCTTGAATCTTTTGTGGAAATTGACCAGGAAATACTTTTCCTTGTGATTACATTCTGTTCATGTTTTGATTATATTAGTTTGATATTTGCTGATTTCCTGAACACTTAAAAGGTTCCCCTTTTTAACCTGCATTAATAGAATGTTCTTTGTTATGTTACGTTCAAGATAACATTTTAGGTCAATTTTACTTCCAGTTTGATAAAGAAATATTATGAGTTATTTTTTGGTTCTTGGATCTAAAGGTCCTAAACGAAGTAATAATTGGTGTCCAGTAAGCTATCTCTTTTCCTAAAGTTTTGGGGTCACTAAACATGTTTTTCTCTTTCAGATCAACCTTTTCTGGTTGCTCATTAGTGGAAACTTCCTGGTGCACTTTGTATCTGCAGTCAAAAGGCGTCTCCTGAGCCTGAGGACCAAGTCTGAGTCAACAGGGAGGGAAAGAGAGCAAGAACCGGCTCACAACAAGCTGGGGAGATGAGATGCAGTCAGGAAAGCTGAAATGAGACAGTGCCTTGGAGGGACTGCGACTAGTATGAAGCAGGTTGGGTCGGTGGGACAGGGAAGTCAGCAAAATGAAGGAGCAATTCAAAACCTTGCTTTTAAGATCAAAATTGTATCAAGGAAAGGGTGTAGCAGCTGAAGAACAACTCCCAAGCTTTGTTGCTAGCTTTCACGGCAACTTGCAATAAAGCAAGATTGTCCTGGGGGGAAAAAATCACCCAACTGCACCCTGCCAACTGGGCGAGGGGGGGGGACTTCTTTCTAAACCAGATCAACAGCCCCCCCCCTCCGCCCCATCTTTTCCAAACAGTATTCTCTTTCTACTATTGTATGTTGTACTGTCAAACTATGGTGCTGGAGAAGACTCCTGCGAGCCCCTTGGACTGCAAGGCGATCAAACCAGTCAGTCCTAGAGGAGATCAACCCTGACTGCTCTTTAGAAGGCCAGATCCTGGAGATGAAACTCAAAATACTTTGGCCACCTAATGAGAAGGAAGGACTCACTGGAGAAGAGCCAAATGCTGGGAAAGATTGAGGGCAAAAAAAGAAGGGGAGGACAGAGAATGAGGTGGCTGGATGGAGTCACCCAAGCAGTAGGCGTGAGCTTAAATGGACTCCAGAGGATGGTAGAGGACAGGAAGGCCTGGAGGAACGTTGCCCATGGGGGTCGCAATGATGACTTTGCAACTAACAACTTTCTTGTCGTATAAGAAAGAAGTGACCAAAAATTGAACAAGAAGCCTCTAAGAAAGCTACCTCTTGGTATTCTTTGCCTTGACAATGGGAAGCATGGACTTCACTAATGTTATTCAGGGGGCACAGCATTGCAAGAAAGCTGATGCTGCAAACTCACTTTTTACAAAATGTGGGTGCGCGGAAAGAGGTAGATTTTATTCTGTTTTTAAGAATTTCTTACAGGCTAACTTGCTTTCCCCGTTAGCAGCTGTTGCAACAAGTTGGTTCTCCCACACAGGTATGTCTCTTTCTTCTGAGGATTTCAGAGGATGTGCGCTGGCTCAGTGTTGTGGCTTTTAATTACTGTTTTGCTGGGCTCGGTGATTGAAGAGCCTGGCGCCTAGGTGCGATTATCCCGTCTCCTCCGGTCTTTAGTAGCAGCAGTTGTCCACTAAGTGGCGCTAAACGGTAAGGCCAAGAATGCAGCTACCAACAGGTCCCTTCCAAGTCCCTGTTTCCTAAAGTGGGGGCCACTTTAGTGGGCATTAAATCCCGACTAACTCCCCCACTCCACCCCCGCCAAACAGGAGTGTTCGACTGAAAGGCCTATTATTCTACGGAAGGATGGGCAATGTTACCTGGGGATGATGAGAGATATAAACCCAGATTTCTGAAGGGCGCCAGGTAGGTGAAGCCTGGATTACTGCAGGCGACTCTGATCTTTCTTTCACATTGTGAGCATTTGCTTTTCCTCTCCCCAAAGATCACCAAACCTCTACAACAGGCGTAACGCCTTCTCCACCCCACCGCTGCGTTGCAAGTTGTGGTTTTGAGGAAGAAAACAGGTAGGGATGGGTGTTTGGCAGGGAGTGGGATCAAAGCTGCAACTGCTTGAAGTTTGCCCCAAAGGTGCTTTTCAAAAAGCAGTTGGAGGTTCTTTCTTTTTTTGCCTTAAAAATATTTTTCCTCTCATCCAAAAAGCTTTTTGGATGAGAAGAGAAAGGTTTTCAAGGATAATAAATAACGCTTCATTGGGGGGGGGGGATTAAAGTCCACTTTAATTTTTGAAAAGCACCTTTGGGGTGACCAGGACCTGGATGATTGCCAATCTTCACAGACCTACTGAAGTTTGCCTTATGAAAAAGAAAAACTAAGGTCAGTCCTAGAGATCAACCCTGACTGCTCTTTAGAAGGCCAGATCCTGAAGATGAAACTCAAATACTTTGGCCACCTAATGAGAAGGAAGGACTCCCTGGAGAAGAGCCTCATGCTGGGAATGATCAGGGGGGGGGGGGGCAAAAGAAGAACAGGACGAGAGAATGAGGTGGCTGGATGGAGTGAGCTTAAATGGAGCTTAAATAGGCTTGAGCTTAAATGGACTCCAGAGGATGGTAGAGGACAGGAAGGCCTGGAGGAAGGTTGTCTGGACACTAACAACAACAAGATCTTACTCCATCCCCAAAATGGGAAAATCAGGACCATGACTCACAATCCTCTTTTCTCCCAAGCATTTTGAATTCAGTTTAAGAGACTTCATATATCACCCACTACTGATAGCATCCTCAGTATATAAGGGAAGCAAGCAGGACAAAAGATGTCCCAAAGATTTCTCCTCACACGTGTGCAATTTAGGAATACGGGTTTGGAGGAGGCTGGAGAGATTGCTCAGATCTCAGTGCCGAGGTTGTAAATGGGATCCTAAGCAGGGGTGAAATTCAGCAGGTTCTGACCAGTTCTGGAGAACCGGTAGCGGAAATTTTGAGTAGTTTGGAGAACCGGTAAATACCACCTGTGACTGGCCCCTGGAGTGGGGAGAGAATGGGGATTTTGCAGTATCCTTCCCCTGCTATGCCCACCCACAGAACCGGTAGTAAAAGAAAATTGAATTTCACCAGTGATCCAAAGCTAGGGAGCCTCCAAACTAAACTTCCCTGCTTTGGCTTGATCTGATCTGGCTCACTTTTTAAAATCTCTTTACAAACCAAGTCGTGAAAGCTTTCAAACGCAACTCAGCGGAAAAAAAAAGGAACCCAAACAATGCTTTCTCTTCTGGTTATTAAGCCTCCCTTTTTCCCCAGATCGCCCGGAGATGGGAGCTCTCTCTCTCTCTCTCTCTCTTTCTCTCTCTCTCTCGGTATTTTCCCCCACACACACCCCACCCGCGCCGCTTTCCCCCTCCCTCCCCAGCGCGTGTCATCTGCGAGGCGCCTCCACCGCCCCGGGGATCCAAAGATTAGAAGCGAGGAGGAGGCAGGGAGGCGGGAGGGCCAAGGGAAAGAAAAGAGAAAGAAGAACAACGAGAAGGAAGGCCCGGATTGGCTGTTGCTAGGTGACGTAGCTGGCGCTCACGTGACCGGTGTTAAATGCCCACCTGGCAGCATCCACGAGCCGCAGACAATCGTAAAGGGCGCTGCTGGGAAGCCCGGGCTGAGAGCATCGCTGCCACTTGCTTCTCCCAGGGAGGGTGGACGGTCGCCTCTCTGCCTTTTAAAAGAAGCGCAAAGTTGGAAGGGAGCCGGACGGCGATGGCAACTTTCCGCCCTCTTTTTCCCGGGACTCTTGCGGTGCCGGAGGCGGCCAGCCTTAGGGATCTGCAGTGATCTCTCCTCTCTCTTTTTCCCTCCCCCTTCCTCTTGGATCTCTCAGCGAGCGGGGAAGAGGGCAAGGCTTTGCGCCTCGGCCTATTGCAAAAAGGAAACTCCGAGTTAGTTTCCCTCCCTGCTGCTCGCGGTCCTGTACTCAAGGAGCGAGTAAGGGAGGGTGGGAGCGAGTGAGCGACGGAGGGTGGGAGCGAGAGGGGCGGGGATAGAGGACCAGGATGACTGGAGTCTTTGACAGCCTTGTTTCAGATATGCATTCAAACCAGATTACCTCCAGCAGTTACCAGCAGCAGCAGCACCACAGCTTGCATAAGCCCCAGGAATCTCCCACTCTGCCTGTGTCGACCGCCACGGACAGCAGCTACTATACCAACCAGCAACAGCACAGCGGTGGAGCTGGAGGAGGCACAGGCAGCAACGGAAGCAGTGGGTCACCCTACACCCAGATGGGTTCTTACCAGTACCACCCGAATGGCATCGGCGCCGTGTCCTACTCCACCAAAGCCGGGAGTTATGATCTGGGATACCCCACCTCTTACAGCTCCTATGCAACCTATGGGACAAGGACGCCTCCAATCAACAACGAACCTGGTAAGACTCTTGGGCACAAGAGGACACGGGGGGGGGGGGGAAAGTTCGGTACCAAATGTGGCCATTCTCCCCTTTTTTTCCTTCTGATTTGTTAAACCTGAATTATTTAATTTGGAAGGGGGGAGGGGGGAGTGCACTCAAATAGTTCCTGGGTGGCATTGTGGCACTGGGATTTTTTGACCCATCCTTGCAGAGCAAGGCTTTGTAGTGTCACAGCTCATCCCCCCCAAAAATGGGGCATATATTGCTGGAACCAGATTATTTACCCATTTTCCTTTCTTGCCACAGAAAAAGAAGAGGTCGAGCCAGAGATCCGAATAGTGAATGGGAAGCCAAAGAAAGTGCGAAAACCGAGAACCATCTATTCCAGTTTTCAGTTGGCAGCCTTACAGAGACGCTTCCAGAAGACCCAATATCTGGCACTGCCCGAGAGAGCTGAGTTGGCAGCTTCACTAGGCCTCACCCAAACTCAGGTAAGAAGACTCATCAGAAGGGTGTCCGGGAGCGATTTCCTTAACCAGATCAATGAAATACCTATGCTGCTGAATTCCACGTTTGATGCAACTTTTGATCTTGGCTAGTTGTATTGCGAGTGCAGCTTGCTCAAATCCTAAAGTTTATTCGGTCAATTTATGGTCCAATGTATTGTCCCAATCCAGCCAAGGAGCTAATTCAACAAACAGATTAGGAGCGTTGGTTGAAGACAATGCTAAGAGCACCAGGTGGGATCTTCCATCTCCCCCTTTGTGAAGGCGGGTTGAGGATCACAGCCCTGCCACATTATTCAGCTGAGCAGAAGCTGCTCCTTAGAAGCCTTGACTTGCCTCCGGGCAGAAATGCTTATTTTGTGCCAATGGTATTTTCTCATCCTTTTGTGAAAATGGGACAAGTTTAGCCTCAGCCTTAGACCCCTTCCACAAATGTATGGAAGGTCTTCTTTGTCTCTTCTCCAGTATAAGGTCCCAATTCAGCTGCTATGTTTTGGATCCCGTAGACGTCATTGCCTGGAAACAATGAGGCTTGACCAGATCCTGTTTTCCTAAGATCCCAGTGCTTCAGTGAATTTAGTGCCTCCTGAGTTTTTGCTGGAGTCTGTACTGTAGTATTCGAAACGGGGGTGGTGGGAGTGGCAGAATTCAAATATCAGGGAAACCTAATAGCCGGGATCTTTCATCAACTCTTATTTGAAATTAAATGCAACCATTACGTTTTCTTTCAGTCCAGATAGCCAGGTCCTCCCCCTTTCCTGCTGTATCCATTCATAGTTGGATCCAGTGACATTTTCAATTAAATTCCATGATTAGGAAGGTCAGATGGGAATAAAGAACCCAGAAAGAAAGGTACACCATGGAGAGACACAATCTCAATTGATACCCATGAAAGATGTTGTAGAGCCGGGAGTTCTTCAAACTGTCTTATCCTTATAGCAGATTCTCTACATTGGCGGCCCCCAGGTATTTCCGGGGAATGTCCCAGCAGCACTGCCCCTTCACTGGGCAAAGAATTTCACCAAGCCTAGTTTTTGGCTGAAGACCTCACAAAACAATAGGAGACTTTTCTTGATCAAGCTTTCTTCCATCAAGCTCCTTGCCCTCTTGTAACCTCTTCCGCCCTGCCCCCACCTGAGCTGTGAGTTTCCCAAAAGTCTGTTTTGGGGACCAGGCTTCTCTTAGCACCAGATCTTGGGGATTACAAAACTTCCAGCCTGGCATAGGCAAACAACCAATATAATAGGCCTTGAATAGCCGCTACCAAACATCAACAGGGGACCATGGTATATCCTTCCGTGAATACTCAGAGCAGGGCAGGCAGGATGTGAGAATTTGTAGAAGGCAGAAGACTGAATAAATTGGAGGGGAGAAGAAGGGCAATTGTTGTGGGGCATTTCTATTTTGTGTGTATTTTGGATGGGAAAGGCCTGGGCTGTTGCTACCTCCCTGCTCATCCTTTCCTTTTTCTCTCTCTCTTCTCTTTGGCCAGGTGAAGATCTGGTTCCAGAACCGCAGATCCAAGTTCAAGAAGATGTGGAAAAGCGGCGAAATCCCAGGGGATCAGCAACGGGTCAGCAGCTCCTCTCCTCCTTGCCCCTCGCCTCCTGCTTCAGCCACCCTCACCTGGGACTTTGCTCCCCACCCACAGCGAATGAGTAGCGGAGGTGGCGGCAGCAGCAGCGCTGGTTCGAGCCCTGGCACTCCCAGCGGAGCCGCTGCTTTCCTGGGTAACTACTCGTGGTATCACCAGGCGTCCAGCGCCGCAGCTTCCCACCTGCCAGGAGCCTCCCCGATCCTGCAGCAAGGGCAGTCTCACCAGCATCACCCCCATCTTCATCACGCCCATCACCATGGCGCAGCTGTCAGTGCAGGGACTATTTTCTAACCCCAACCCGGGCACCCAATCTACTCTCCAAGGGACCATCCAGGGTGGAGAAGGAAGGCTTACCCCCCCTCTTTCCGGTGGGCAGGGGTGTACCTCCCTCCCTGCTCCCCCCCCTGTTCTTTGGGGAACGGTACACAATTCCTTCCCCACCTGAAAACATCTCAGCTGCGGCACCCCGGCCCGACTTGGTGGTGCCAAACGGGACAAGCGCCTTGAGACTTCAGCCAATAATCCCTGAAGTTTCGGACTCGATCAGAATCTAATTTCCCTACCCCTTCCCCCCAGAAATCTCGGCTCAGAATGTGGCTCACCCAATTGGTGACTCCGAAGTCCCTGACAACATTCTTATTAACAAGCGTGAAATCCGGGCAAAGCTGTGGTCACACCCTTGGTCCAAAAAAAAAAAAAAAAAGCTCTCAATGATTGTTTTTCTCCTTCAGGGTTTTCTGACCACCCGCCCCAATCGCCCCAATCACCTCGACCTAATCTTTTTTTTATACTAGTCTTTTGTTGTTCCACCAGCTTTTTACCTTGGACGTATCCCGCCTAGTCTGCAGCAAATAAAGACTATAAAAACTGTGCACGCCGCAAGCACAGAACCCACTTTTCTCACATTTTTCATCGAATCGCTAGTGCAAAATTTCTTATTTAATTTTGTTTATTTTTTTATACGTTTTTATAGGTGCCTTTGCAGATGACCTCATTTTGATGTTGGGGAAAAAATAAATAATTTTTATATGTAGATATTTAAAATGGAAAAAAAAAGAAACCCAGCTGTGTTTAAATTATCTTTTTTTAAATGTTTGCAGGACTTTTTCTTCGCAAGAAAAAGATATAAATATATACATACCTATATATATTTGTTTGTAATAAAGTCGTTTGTGCTCATTCTCCCCAACCTCTTTGCCTTAAGAAGAGGAGGGGCAGTTTTATTGAACAGGCTACATTTGTTTATGTTTTGTGAATCATTTTTTTTTTATGGCATCGTTTTCCCTCTTTTTCTCTCCGGGCAGCTTCCATATGTTCTTTTGTGTATTCTGTTTTATTCCTTTTCATCTTCACTACCACAAAGTACAAGCTACTGAATTTTCCCAATTCGTAGTTGAAAAATCTTTAAAACGTTTTTTTTTTAAATGTATGTTCTTGGTTATTTATTACAAAAACCAAACAAAAAAATCGCTTAATGTTACTTTTACAATATGAAGAGATTATTTAAATAAATTATTGTTTGCACCGTAGTTGGCTCGATCAGTCGTTTTCTGTCGTTTTTCTATCTTCTGGCGACGCCGTTCGGCCCGACTCTGCGCTGAGTGAGAAGCCCCTCTCTAGCCTGCTTGAAGTTTGGAGGCGCCTGTTTTCTTCCTGTCTTTTCCCCCCCAAGAACGAAATCTAGTTCTTCCTACTACTCGCCAATTAGCTCTTTCCGTGGAACTAATCGTCCCTTCAGGCAGAAAGACGCACTTTGTCTGTTCTCTTTCTATGCTCTCCATTCTGATTCCGAGGGGCTAATGCTGGGCGGCCTTCTGGCTTCCCCAACGCTGCATTTGTTGAACGGCGGACATTCTTGAAGGGTATTTTAAGAGCCGCGAGGGCACACATTCAGGGGAGCTCAGCCGGGGTCGCGCAGCCAAGACTGTCACCAGCGTCGTCCCGTCCACACACAAACAGGCGCGCGCGCACACACACACACGCCCGCCCCGAGGCAGGAGGACCTCGGCAGCCCAGCCTGAATCACTCAACGCTCCTTCTCGCTCGCCTAGACTCGGCCCCACCCCACTGCGATCTGGCGCCACTAGACGCGAAGGCAAGCCGGACAGGCTCCTGGCGGCTTCCCGCGCTACAATCCCGGCAGCGTGACGGCGGCTCCTGAAGCTGCAGGCGACCCGGTCTCTCCCTCGTGATGCGCAGGCCCCCAGGCCCCAGCAGCGGAGGGAAGGGAGTCCCCGCATACCTTCGGCTTGGCCTGTTTGGCGCGCTTGGCCGTCTCTCCGCCAGCAAACCTCGAGGAATTAGGCAGCTGCTGGCTTTGCAGGAGGTTTTCTTTATGAACAAATGAGACACCTCCCCTTACCCGAGGCAAACCCAAGAGACGCAGGCTGCAGATCTGGGAAACAACATTTCAACTCCACGGCTGCCCCGTTTTGGCTTCCTAGCTGGTTATTTGTATTTTCCTCTCAATCTTTCTTTCCCTAGATGAGGGCTATGCTCTTTTACTGCTGTTAATACACTACTCACTGCACTTGTATTCCAAATCCAGCACGTTGCTATACACAGGCTTTAAAGGCAACATGGTATATTAGTATTTGTCGTCCCCCTCCACCCCACCCCCAAAGGTTCATAAATTGTTACAATTTATGCCACAATGAATCTCTCTGTTAGATGCTGGGACATTAGAAGATTTAATGCCAAACAGGTTGTTTTGGTTCACTTTTTGGCAAGCGAGGCCAAGGGACGCTCTCACCAACTTCCCTTCAGATACAGGTTGCTGCCTGCCCAATCGGAGCCCTCAAATCAAATGCGAATCTTTTAAGATCCCAGGGTGTCTCAGAAGTACTACGCTGTGCAAAATAAGGCTCCATCGGCTGTACCTGGGTTATGCTAGGATCTACTGAGGAAGATACTAATTCAGGAAGCCTCGTTTTTTTCTTTATGATGATTATTATCCTTTTCCTCACATTTTGTAGTACAAGTTGTCCCTTTGGGCATGTATTTGGTATTTATTTCTTAATATTTCATATAACTGTTAATGAAGTCTAGACTTGAATATAGAATTACTTGCCAGGCTGTTGGCAAATAGTCTATATCTGCTGGGTTTCAATAACAAATCTGACCACTGACCTTAAATATATGAACTAGCTACCTACTGTATGTCAATAAATTTCCTCTTTCTCTGTCGCTCTTGTACTCATAAATATGACATTCTGACTCATAAATATGACATTCTGAAAGCCGTAACTGGTGTTCCAGTTGTTACAACTATCCCAGGCTGTGTTGCTTCAGTTTTTAGGAGAAAAAAATGTTCTTTTTCTGATGATGGGCATGATTGATTTGAAGGCCGGTGTCTGCACAGGAGTAGGGGGAAGAATTTCGCACAGCAGAGACTTGTTTTTCTCTACCTAGTGCCTTTTCTTGTATTGAACTTCGACTCCCATAATCCCCAGCCAACAGACAGGATAAAGAATATTGGAGTCTTAAAATGTAAGAAAAGCATTAGGCTGAGGATTCTTCATTTTTAAAGGCAGTTTTGGTTGCCCTGTTGTATAAGCCTCTCCCCCCCCCCTAATTCCTTTTACTGCCTGATCTTTTCCAAGGTGGTTGGGGGGACTTCACCTCTCTCGAAATGATTAAAAGCCCCCTAACGATTTTTTTTTAACTTTCGTGCCCGGACAAAGGACCGCTTCCTCCTCCAGCAACGCCAACAGCAGCGTCAGTAGAAAGATTAAGCAACCCCGTATCTCTGTTAACATCTTAGGAAGGTGCTGTTTGGGCAGATCTGTCCTCGAACGAGAGAGAGAGAAAAAAAGGGGGGGGTGCACCTAAGCAGACGCCGGGAAAGCGACAGGAGCCTGGAGAAGGAGCCAAAGCTTGGCTGCCAGCCCGGGGCCAGGCCTAGGCGCCCTTTTCAGCAGAGGCTCCCTTGTCTTCCAGACGCGCCAACGGGGGAGCGCAGGGGTGGATCGCTCGGCTGTCCGCTCGCGCCATCCCGGGGTGGCGGGATGGGAAAAGGAAGGTTGGGGGGGGGGGGGATGAATGCGCTGCCAAAGGGGATGATTAAGAGGCATATAAACCTCAACGCGCCGGAGGCGGTGAACGTGCAGCCTGAGTCGGAATCACGCAAGCGGCCTTGGCACGAGAAATGGGGTGGTGGGCGGAACAAACAGGCGGACAAACTCCGGAAGATAGCGGGGTGTGGGCGGTGTTGTTCTCTTCCGCCCCAATCAGGAGCCCCGTCGTGGTTGGCTTTGTCAAAAAACAACACACACACTCACACACCCCCACAAAAAACACAACAGCAGCGTTCCCACCAACTATCAGACTAAAAACCACCCGGTCAGGCCTAGTCAGGCCCATCTTGGGGGATTTAAAATAGCTTAAGAAGGAAGGAGGTGGAATGGCCACACTTCTGTAAGTTTCGAGCCTAAGCCTTGGATTTCCAGAACCGGCGCGCGCCTCAAGTCCTGCGCCGTAAAGAGCCCGGCTCCGCTCGAATATCTCGTGCCCCCCACCCCAATCTAGACGGCGAGGGCGGGAAAATAAATGGCGTTCCGGCAAGCCAAACGCGCGCACAAGCACCCCCACCCCACTCCGTTTGCCTCGAGGCGAGCCCGCACGGCGCCCATCTCAGAAGGGCCCAGCGAAGAACAAAGAAGGCAGGAGGCCTCGGGAAGAAGGCGAGACGCGGCAGGAGGGAGCGGCGGGAGGGAGGGAAGGGGCAGCTGGAGGAAGCGAACGCGGGAGTCAAGGGGGGGGGGGGAGAGCGTGGGAGAATCGGCGCTCCGGAGCCTGAGCGGGAAGAGCCCGAGGGCGGGGCCTGAGCGAAGCTCCTCGGCCGCCTGAGGCGCGGCGCTGAGGAGACTTTCCCACACAGCCCGGGCTCCCTGCGAGACAACAGGCCCTGTGATCCTTCCGAGGAGTCTTCCTTCCCCCGCCACCCCACCCCCGGCGGCCTGGTGAAAAATGGAAACGGGAATCGGAGGAAGTTCGACCTCCGCAGGAACCAAGGGTCGCTAGTCCAGAGGGTGACCGAAAGGCACCCCTTTGGCGAACGCCCGTCAGCCGCTTCTTTCCAAAGGAAGAGGCGAAATTGCTCGGAGGGAGCCGCACCAGTCACCACAGAGCGTAGCCCGAAGCGCTGACAGCCACGTGCGTCCGAAAAACTTGCCTTTCCCCCCTCGAAAGCCCGCCACATCTTCTTGGCTGGATGTTGTTAGCGTTATTAATGATGGTTTAATTTTTTTATTGTGCTTTTTTTTGTCAAACAGGAACATAAAGAGGGTCTGCGTTGGGCTTCCTTGTCCCACGTTTCTTCAAAAGAAACAACCTTATGTTGGTTTGGCCTAGGAAATGTGTCTGGCCGCCAGTTATGGAAGATCCTACATTACTTACCTACTACACCAATAGGCTTAGAGTGCATTCATCCTGACAGATAAAACCCAGTAAATTGGAGGGGTGTGTGAATAAATATTATATTTAAGTCCGCTTTGTACATTTCAGAATGGGAAGTATAATTTATTCAATTACTGCTCACTGTTGCTCAATGGAACAACACAAAGCGCCCTATGCACACACTTCTTGTGCCATGTCCCCGATCCAATCGTGTTGGTGATCAACAATGCACACATAGGCACCCAAAAATAACAGGAGTCTGACTTGCTTCCCTAGATCTGGGCAAAAGGTGTCTGATCCTACCAGGACTGTGATCTCACAACAGGTACATATTTAGTAAATAAAAGATTTCCATCAGGCTAATCAGACAAACCCAGTTATTTCAAGAGGTTTTATTCTGCTTTTCTGCAAGATGGGGATGGTTTAAGATTTAAAATACTAAAATAACATATAGAAATGTGAGAGCATAGTATGTGTTGAGAGAGGGAGGGAAGGAGAGAGAGATGATGTTCATAATGACATTTTGGCCATGCATTAGAATCCTACTCTCCCTCCCCTCCTCAAATAAAGCTTAATCTTCCTCAATGGAATTTTCTACAGTTGAAATGCCTTGGAAGTCAGAGAAAGCTGGCTTATTTTTAAGGCCAGCCTTAAGGAGTTAAGTCAGAAGATCAACTAACTGAAGTGAACGTTTTTAGATCTAGATGCCCAAGAAAGCTAGACCACAGCTTTTGGAAATTGCTCACATGGCTATATATTGAAGGGAGGGAGGGAGGGGAAGGAAGGATTCTGTGTAGCTTATGATCTAAAGATCGTGTAGGTGATATTAAGAAGCTACATTGATAGACAATTATAAACAAAGGCTATTGTGGATTTGGTATGTGTGTTTGTGAGAAACATTCTGTGCCATAGCTTTGCGTCTCAATACTTGCAGTGGAAATATCAGTACTGCAATATGACATGGTTATTTGCACATTCAGCCAGATGGTTAGACTGGCATTTTTATCCATTTGTCAAGTCTTTGCCAAGGACCTGGGGCATTTATGATTGTTGTTGTTGTTATTATTATCATCATCATCATCAAAGAAGAGACCATTGCAGATCAGTACTTGCAAAGTTAGGGGCAAAGGAATTACAGAGTCAAGTAGGAATCAGTGGCCAGGGATCCTATGGGATCTCTATGGGATCAGACTGCAGACAAGTCTGGTTCCTGGTCCCGATCCGCCTCAGAAGAAATCGTTCCATGGCTCCTGGTGTAACAAAAATCTGCTTTTGAGCCGTCCCCCTCAGGAGGTCCAGGTGTCAGAGACACGGAAGATTGGACTGGAAGAGAGATCCGACCTTCCATCTCCTGAAAAATGATATTTAGGTAGATGTGGGCATTTGCACGTCAAGATCGTACCATCTTGGGAGGATCAGTTTGGCTTTTAACGAATCCAACGTTCTATTCTTCCTTTGCTCATCGGACTGCACCGCATTGCGTTATATTACATCGCATTGTTGTTGCTGCTTGTTATTGCTGCTCCAAAATACACGGAGAATACAAAATAGATGTTTCCATGTCCACATGCAGGCAATCTCTTTTCCCCAACCTGGTTTTTAAAATCAAAGAGGTCGGGGAGAAACCCGGTAGAATTCAGCCCGCAAAAGAGATGCCTTGAGCTGCACAATGGCTCCCTTTCAGACCTTTCGCTCCGTTTATTTGTCTTTAAACGATTTTCCCGCAGATAGGTAGAACCTCACCCGTTCTGAAGGAGCCTACCACCCTTTTTCCTTCAAAGACCCACCGTGGAAGAGGGAGGAGGGACAGGCAGCCCGGGAAAGCGGAGGTTCATGTTCTTCACCAGCTCTCCGGCCTTTTGCAGCCCAGTGGAGCTGGGAAAACAGAGGGACGTGCTGGGCCTTGTTGAGCCCCACGCAATCACCCATCCACCTACCCACTACCACATTCCTTTTTTTCTAGAGAGATTGGACCACCTGACTTTCTGCCGATTCCCATCATCTCCCCCCATCATCTCCGGTTGCTTTTAGCTGTACCCCGTTTCCCGGGGGCTACTGAAGGGGCCATCTCCTCCCGTTCCCCCTACCCTGCCTGGCCACAATACCCTCTTCAAAACAGACTCCCACGACTGCTGCTTACGTTGGCCCTCCTGGGAATGGGAAGGAGAAGGGGGGGGAGAGGTAAAGCAATGTAATTAATTTTCTCCCCACACATTTTCCGTGAGGGGGGCGGTGGCGGAGGTCACCCTGGAATGCAACTTCCTTCAAGGGAGTAATTTTCCTCTGAAAAATGGTGGTGGTGGTGGGGGAACATGGTGGGGGGAGAACCTGGTTTTAAAAAATGTCATTCGGTAGGCAATTTGCTAATTTAGCCTTATTAAAAGTGGGTGGGGGGATAGAACACCCAAGAAATTCAATTAAAGCCGCTCTGGCCCAAGAGCTATTTGAGGTATGAATATCTCCCCTAAAGCTGGAGCAATCATGTGGCATTAGACACTTCCGGAATCCTATAGCCAACTTGAAAAATCCCAGACCCCCTTTTCCCCTAATTTTTGCTCTGATCTGTAATTTTATCCACATTTGCACTAGTTTAAGCATTCTGGCTCTCCCATCTGAAAGCCTGCAATTACTATATAATTCTTCGCAATTTCACATGTCCTAATATGGACTGTAATTTTTGCGCAAGACAATTTCCTGCTATTTCAAGCATCAACATTGTCAAAGTTGTATGTACATAATAAATGGGAATATCAATGCATAGTTTTTAGCATAACATCTTGACTCCTCGATAATTATATCCGTTCGGAGCCTACGCAGAATTAGCCTGAATTGCACGGTAACTGCTGCTGCTTTAAAATTTTAAAAAATTACTCATAATTTTCCCAAAGATTACCAAGATCTCGAGTGCACAATGTCATCAGCGTAATGAAGAGTAAACATTTATGCTAATAATCTGCAATTTTTTTCCCATCAGCTATAAAGACAGAGGCTATATAGCAGAAAATTTCAGTGATATTCTGCAAGAGACGGGCTGTGAAAACCCTCCTGCACTCAGCGGCAGTTTCCAAGGTCCCTCGAGCCCATTTTTTTCCCGGGTGTTGTCTGGATATTTATTCCTGTGGCAGGGCTCTTTCTCACACCAACACCCCCGAACCCAGCCCTCTATTTTCCAGTGTCTCCCCAACTTTTTTCCTGCAGCAATTTGCTGTATCGAACCTTGAGCTAAAGCGAATGAACCCGGGCGAGATGGCATGGAACACTGACGACTAAGAGGTAAGCAAAGGTGGCGTGACAGCGCCTTTCCGGGGTGGGGTGGGTGTGGGGCAGTGTCTTTTCTCCCCTCTCTTTTATATGTGCATTTTGACGCTCGATTTTCTCGTTACGGAGAGGAAAACGGGGAAAAGGACACGGTTCGTTCCGCGCCTGCTAAATTCTTCGATCGAAACTTCCTTGGCGAATGTCGGGATTATTTCCAGGCGCGCGAACGAAATATGGATGTTTTAGAGAGAGAGGGAGAGAGCGCTCGCGGGTCGTGAATGTGCAAGATTGGGAGAAGCGAGGGCTACCGCCGTTCGATCTCTGGAAGTTTACAGCGAAGGAGGGAAAATGGGGAGGGGTAGACCCGTCTTAGTACCGCTTAGTTGTCCAGCCTGTCAAACGAAGCCCACTTGGGGTTTGTGCTGTTTTGTACAGTAATAGCGTCGCCTGTGAACTAAGCTGTAGGTATAAGGGGGGGGGGGAGGAGAGTGAAAGAGGAGAGGAGGGTGCGACTAAGTGAAGCTCTCTGGGGCTAGTGCAGCTGACCCGGGGGACCAATGATTTGCCGACCCCGCCTTTGCCCTACCTGATTTTAATGGGGAGGAAGAAAAGAGGGACAGGATGTATAGTGGAGAAATGTAAGGCGAGCCCAAGGAACTAGGAAGCCCGTTTATTTCTTGATTGCCCTTTCGTTCATCTTTGATCTGCGCTGATCTAAAGAGCTTTGTCTTGTAACTTTAATTGACCATGCTTAAAAAGGGGGGGAGGGGAGCTCGCGTGGCTTTGTGCATGCGCACGATGTGACACATCTCTCCAGAGACATAGGTAGACATTCACATACATAGACACAGAATGGTGACAGTTGCGGACTTTGGGGAAATAATATTCTCAAATTCAATCTCCAGGGATATGAGAGAGAGGGAGAAAGAGAGAGAGAGAAAAAACAATGGAGAAGACAACTAGAGAAAGCTCTTCGGTGTCCGAGAGGCGAGATAGGGTGGGACAAGTAGAAGAAGGCAGATGAATGTCATCTGGATGGGTTCCTTAGATTTCAACTGTTTCAAAATGCAGGACTCAGCTGCCTTTGCTGGGCGGGGGGCGACGCATTTCCAGCTATGGAGAGGGTCTTTTAAGAGGGAGAGAGGGAAATGAGATTTGTTTTGGGGAGGGGGGCTTTGGGACGTATTAGAGGGATCTGCTTGCCCATTTCGCGGGAGTCTGTCTTCATTACTTCAACATTGTGCATTTGCTAATGCGAAAGGCCCCCTTCCTTTTGACAAGCCTGCGCCTTACACCTGCAAGCAATTTGGCGCGCTCCAGTATAGAGAGGGAGAGACGGCAGTTCGCACGGATTTCATTTCTCTCTCTCCCTCTGTCTCTTTCTCTCTCCCTCTCTCTCTGTGTGCCTTTCTCTCCTCCCTTATTCCCCCCATTCTCCGTTCACAGCAAATTTGGCTTTCAGTGCGTTATCTCTTTTGTTAATGCAAAAAAAGATTCCCCGGGCGAAAAAATTGCTCATAATTACCAGAGAGATGGGGAAACTGCATTAGAATAAATAAACCTGAAATTACTGTAATTATGTTGTGTTTGATGGGCTCGGCTTGTAATCAAGAAGAGAATACAGTGAAATGATGCTGACCCTCTTGGGTTTTGCAGCTGCACGCGCACTTTGGGGTCTTTTTTAGGAGAAAAGGAGTCATTCTGATTATCATTAAGCTGTGTGTAACCTACTGCAGAAGTGTTGGGAAATGAGAGGCAGACGCTTCTCCTCCCCCCTCCCTATGCGGGAGAGAAATTACCTATTCTTAAATTGCGTGTTTTTTTTTTACCATTGACAGATTTATCCGGTAGGACTGTGTTGTTTGCGAAGAGACCGCGGTTGAAAAAGGCGTAGTACTCGGCATCAATTTTTAATCATTGTAATGAGGTATTGTTTCAATAGAAGCCCCTTCGGATGATTCAGAGTTTAATTAATATCCTCATTATGATGAATTTCGAATCAGATATTTGATGAACTACTTGTGAGGAATAAGGCAGAATTAATGAGCTCTGCGGCGGCGAGATTAGCATTTGCAAAACGGTACGGTTTTTTTATAAAGGCGCCGTAACTCCAAGCCCGCCTTCACCGGGACAAAACTAATAATTTCCCCATTTGGACGGGTTAGCTCGACTTGATTGAATTAAGGGAAGCCGAGGCGTTGGAGAGGATTCCGTGGCGAGTTTGTTTGACCGCGGAGGCCTTTTCAGGTGGCCTTTCCCCTGGTTTGGATTCTCGCCTTGCCTCGGAGTCGATTCGAGGCCTTCCTTCCTGGAGTTGCCGCAGCCCCATCCCAGCTATTTGCCTCCGGCTTTGGACACCGGAAAGCAGTCCCGCGCTTGCAAAAAGCACCCCGGACAACTCTCCTTCCTCCCCGCCAAAGGTAGACGGAAGCCGGGACTCTCCCACGGCCGGCGTCGCCTCTTCTCCGAGCGCAAGGCCCAGCCCCGACCGGCCCTGCGCCCTTGCGCCTTTTCCGCCTTGCCTGCGCTCTCCTCTCTTCGCAAGGAAGTGCATTAGCCGGAGCCCCATCATCCGATCACTCATCGCCCAGAATTGAAAAATGGGTGCGTGTCAAAACAAAAATCGATACCATTTCTCACCCGCTTCCTTCCCTCGAGCAGCCTCCTGGAAAGCCACTCCCCAACCCCCGCCCGATCCACACCCACTTTAGCCTCTCCTCTCCTTCGGCTTCTCTCCCACCCCAGAAGAAACTTGCCAGTAGATGAGCACCTCAGCCGCAACGCAAGGCAAGGGCGGCTTTCTGCAGGTCCGAACAGGGGGGGTTCGTGCCGGTTCGAGCTAGCACCGGGGAGATCTGACGAGCTTTCCCCTTCGACCCGCCCGGTAGGTCGTCGTGATCTTTGCCAGCGGGGTTCTCCCCGGGGAATTCGTTTGCTCTCAGGCGCAACCTGGAAGGCGGGTTTAAAAAAAAAAAGCCTCGCTGTCTTAGCTCCAGGGGACGAAAAGGCCCTTCCTCGGAGCAGAAGGCTGTCGGCCTTTTTGGGTTTGTACAGAGCTGAGAACAGAGATTTCACGAGGTAGCCTTGGGAGAGATTCTGCTTTAGTTCTGAAATCTTGTTTCAATTGGGAAGGAAGTTCCCACTTAGTTAGTTCCCAGTTCCCTGAAATCCCCCAACTCTGAAAATATAAGAGGCAAATATCTCTAAATTATTCTAAACCGGTTCTCCATAGAGTCCATTCCATCCCACAAAACCTCACGGGCAAAAACGCAAGCAGAAAAGAAAGCAAATCCCAACTTCCAATCCCCAGGTCTTTCTCCAGAGTTCCTTATCTGCTGCCCCTCCTGTTACCCACACAAACTCCCCTCGAGTTTATTAGCAAAGCGCAGGTCCTGCCAGGGGGGGGGGGGGGAGCTACCGGTTGCTTTTCCATGCTTGCCAATCCCCAGCCTTTTCAGGGACTGATTGTTTCCTTACCCTGGAGCCGCTTCCAGAGGTTGGGTGAGGTTGGAGGTTTGGGTTATTGCAGAAAAAGAGAGGAGGCACCAGACAGTTGAGAGGGGCTCAGATGGTTCGTGAGCGAGTGCCAGGCCTCCAAAGAGCGGGAAACACCGGGAATGAGTGCCTTGGCTGCTTGCTTGACCCCCAACATTCCTGGGCCGCTCAACTTTCCTTTTGCCATTTCATTTGCGATCCTGATAAATTCCCCTATCCCAACTTTTTTGTCTGTCAGTCCCTGGAGACGTTCATTAGACCAGCTTTCCTCCTGAAGGCCATCTGTCCCGGTTCCTGGGGGAGAAAGCTAACATTACATTACATTAGAGCTGGGGCAAAGAGGAGATATCCTCTCAGACCTACGGCTGGATCAGGATCGGTCAGGAGGTCATTCATGAGTGGCTTTTCACTGGCCTGGATTCCTAGGAAGAGTAAAATCCAAGCAGACCACAGTACCAGAGGACAGGCAAACCATCGTTTTATGGAAGCTAAGTTAAGGATAACAATGGTAATACAATCCTGGTCAAATATTTATTATTATTATTAGTGGTGTTGTTGTTACCTCCTTTCCTTTAGAGCCCTCCATCACCGGTGAGATCTCCTTTTCTGGGTACCAAGGACATATTCCTTCAGGCTGTCCCTTCTCACACCCACACCCAAATCCGGGCTCAGAGCGCCAGATCCACCGCCCTGAGGAGAGTCATATATGCTAGCTAGGAGAGTCGTAATATGCTAGCTAGGCCATGGGGAAACGCAATCTTCAAAGACTCCAGCCCTTCTGGCTTTGGTCAGGGTTGGGAATAAGCACTGGCCATCGCCAATCGGCATCTTTATAAATGCTTTTGCGTTGTATTTAAAAATGCTTTTGCAGCTACTGTTATGATGGAGTGCTTTCTGGGTAAGGGGAAGTCTTATTTTGACCTCTTTTCCATCTCCCACCAATAAAGCAATGCAAGGCCATTCTCATTATAAAACCAGACTAGTAATAAACCTCAGAAAGAACAGCAGACTTCCAGGTATTTGCATCGTAGGAGAGAATTTCTCCCCATGAATGGGTTGCTTCTGTTTTGCCCCCCAAGCAAATTTATTGAAGATTTGGGGTTTAATTTATTTATTTTTAAGGGATTTTTCTAGTTATACCCAACTAAATGGGCCTGTGGAGGAAGAAGAGAAACCAGAAGCATTTGTTAAAAGCTCAAAGAACTAAACCATGCTATTCATTAGATGTATTGACATCTTGAACTCGGACATGGGAGGGGAGACAAAAAAGGCTGATGCATGAATGGAAAATGAATCAAAAAGGTTTAAAAACAGCCTAAAAAGAAATTAGTTTTTCATCGTGCTCCTGTTACATTGCTTTAGGAAAAGTAAGGCAATCACGAGCCGGCCTCTAAAGTGAATTATGTTGTGTTTGTTGCCAATTTGCCCTTCCCCCCCCCCTTAAAGGAAGGCCAGCGATACATCCGATATAAATGCCATCCAGTTCTATAAATCCATGTCAAGTAAAGTGCTTAAGATCGTAGTTTACAAGTTTCCCAGCCTTGGGAAGCGCTTGCACGTGTCTTTCAAAACTACTTGTTATCCTTTTGAGCAATAGACCAAATAACATTAAAATAAAATTATATGACATGCTTAACCACTTTAGCCACACCGTGGGTTTGGTGGATCACACAACCCACTTTACACTTGAGATCCATGCAAATGAACCCGAGAAATAAACCCGAGATCGGCTTCAAAAAGCCGTCAGACTAGGTTTTTGCAAATGTGTTTACAGTCCGAATCCCATGGCCTTCCTTCGCTCCAAGGTGCGCGTTTACCCCAGAGCCAAAAACAAACAAGCAGCCATAACGAGACGATCCCTTCAAGTGTGTGCGCGGTTGGTTTGAAACAAACGGCCTGAACACAGCATCACTTTTGCAAAACAGATCCGCCCATAAGTTTATTTTTAAAAAAATGTTTAGGACTCTCATAGTGGTAGTTTTAAGTCAATAAATAATAATAATTTAAAAAATCCCCTTTCCCATTCGACAAAAGGAAAAAAAATGTACACCGAGAGGACTACAACGAACACTGAAAAGGAAAAGGAAGAAGGAAATAAGGAAGGAAGGAAAGGTTGTTCCTTGGCGAAGCCCAGAAAGGAAGGATGAGAAGGGAATGGCCAAGTGTCATTTGGACAGGACAGAAAGACGGACAGAAGAGAGAGGACCCTGCTCCCCCTCCCTTCCTCGGACAAACAGGTTCTTTGCTGCCGGCGGCCTGATGGTCCACCCAGGCCGAGGGCCGGATTCCGCGCTGCTGCGGCTGCTGGCAGGTTGTCGTCCGGCGTGGCTGGGGGACTATCTGGGGCGGCCGCGTCAGCTGTCTGCAGTGGGAACCAGCCCCGCCTGGCATCTGTGCTTGTCTCGGGAGCTGCGACCCCCCCCCTCCCCAAAAAAATCTTCGGCGGCCCAGAGATGCTCCGGCTGGCTCAGGCTTTCTAAGGGGGGAACGGAGGCGGCTTCCTTCCGCGGTGCGATTTCCCCAGACCAACAAGGGGGGCTTTGTTTTTCTTCCTTCGTTTAGTTCGTTCGTGGGTTCCAGCCGATGGGGCGATCGACTTATCGGTTCAACGTTGCAAAAGTAAAAATAAAAACGAAACAAAAAACACAAAAGCCAAAGCAAAAAAAACGAAACAAACAAAACAAAAACACAAAACCGGAGCCGGCCAAGCCCTTCGCTCAACCTCACATCAGCTGAGGCTGCTGCATAGTCTCCTGGTGGGCCGAAGGGTACCAAGACGTGTAGCTGGGGATGTAGGTGCCCGGGGTTCCCGTGGAGCTCTTACCCGACGACGAGCTGGTGTTCCAGACGGGCGGCCCGGGCGGAGAGTTAGCCGAGAGCGACCTCCCGTTGGCCAGGGCGCTGCTTTCCAAGGCGGCTCCCCCTTGCTTCATTAGCTTCTTGAATTTGGAGCGCTTGTTCTGGAACCAGATCTTGACCTGCATTCCCCCCCACAGTCCCAAGGAGACGAAACGTTCAGAACACACACACACACCGCAGAAGTCATGAGCCCCTTCCCTGCCCCAACCGCCCTCGGACCCTCGTGGCTCTCCCTCCCCCACCATCCTCCGAGGAATCCGCTCTCGGACCCAAGGCGCCAGCCAGCGCTATGGCTGCGACCCCGGACAAAAAGGTCGACGGAGCTGGAGGCGCATCGCTGGGAACTGAGGCGCGCTCCGAGTTTTCCTCCCCTACTTTAAGGGGGGGGGGGCGGTAAGCGAGTCAGCTGCTGTTCCGAGACTAACCGGATCGTTTTTAACTTTTAGCCTCTTGCCCAGCGTCCAAGGACCGGGAAAGGCCAATAACTTTATTTCCCACCGTCCACACGTGGCTAAGAATTGGGGGGAGGGGAGTGTGCCGCGATGCTTAAGACCTCGGGATGCGGCCGGGATAGAGAGTAACTCTGCGTCACAGACAGCGGACTCCTGTTTCTAAACCGGGAAGGGCCCAGGCCAAAGAAACGTCCCGCGTCAATGAAAAAATCCCCAGGGTTTTTTCTTTCGAAATTTGAGGTTTTCGACCTAGGAAGGGTTGTGGGGGGAGATACGAACGAATGGTAGGGTAAGTGGTTTTCCTTTGGGTCGGATTTCTGGAAAGGGTTGTTGTCTGTGATTCTGGCCCGGGTTTCTCCAGGTCCTGAAAGAAATTTTCTGGAGCTTGAGAAACTCGCACCTTAAAACCTTAAATAAGGTTCCTCGGGCCCTATTTAGGGAGAGTAGAGACGTTTTGAGCCAAAGGTGCCTTGGAAAGAGGAGAAGGGAAGCTCGACCAAAGGCTTCGTAGCTCAAAAATAAGAAAATCACCGCTAAAGCAAATAACATATTTTAATGCGTTTTTAGGGCGCTTTCCCGGATTCGAGGCGAAAGATTCAATGCAGACATGCGATAGAGAGGAGGGAATCCTTTGGGAGAGCTTTCTTCAGCTCGACCAGACACCCCCCCCCCGCCCCTAGAAGCTCTCCGGCTCCTTCCTTGCCGAAGGAAGCTCGGCTGGGAAAAGCCCGAAGCCTCCTGGGGGGGACAGGAGAGCGTCCCAGGGCCGGCGATGAAGGAAGGGAAACGGCCTCTGCCTACCTGAGTCTGAGTGAGGCCCAAGGAGGCGGCCAACTCGGCTCTTTCCGGCAAAGCCAGGTACTGGGTCTGTTGGAAGCGCCGGTTCAAAGCCTGGAGCTGCAAGCTGGAGTAAATCGTGCGAGGTTTCCGGATTTTTTTCCCTTTGCCGTTAAAGCGCACTTCGCCGCCTTCCACCACGGTGCTTTTCTCTGTCTCGGTCCCTGGAGAAGAAAGAAGGGGCAAAAGAGGCCCGTGAGAGCGAGTGCGAGAGCTGGGCGCTTGGCTAACTAGGCGGAGGTGCCGAGGATCCACCCCAGCCGCGCAGCCTCTCAGTCAATCCGGGTCAGAGGTTCGGCCTCGGCCCCGCAACGGCCTCCAAAGGGCCCCGGGAGGAGCCGGTGTCAGGCTCCCTTCCTCCGCCCTCCAGTCAGTCACGCTTAACGAGCCCCGGAGCCCCACCGGCAGAGCCCCCGAAGCCGGGCGGGGACAAGGCGGCCGTGGCGCAGAGGAGAAGGGGATTGTTGGCAGCCCCGGAGTTCCATCGCCCGTGGGGAAGGGGAAGAGGGGGGGAGAATAGGAAAAGTTTTTCTATTTTTACAGGCGGCGGCACTTTAGGTTTAATTACCCTTAATTGCATACATTGTTTATAGCGCGACGCAATAAATAATTGCCGAGCCTAATAGGCGCACATCTGTGGGGGGGGGGGAGTTGGAAAGAGTGCAGAGGAAATGCTTTTCGGGGCTTTGCCAGCCGGGCCTGGTGTGGCTTTGTGTGCAAACTCCAGAAATCTTGGAAACTAGGCTGGTCCCTTGAGGGCAGTTGGGGCAGAATCCTTGGGGGTTGGGGGGGGGGCAGAAAAATCTAAAGTCCCCCTCAATTCAGTTTGGCTGCGTTTCTTTTTGTTTTCCGTATTTTTCAGGGGGGGGTCCATTTAGGGTTTCTCCCCTCCCCTCCCTTTGCCCCCCTCCCTCCCCACCGACCCCCCCTCCCTGCCCTGCCCTCCCCTCTCGCCGGCAAATGGCACGTACCTGTCTCCTCTAACCGAGTCTGAGCCAAGCTGGTGCTGTTGGGGTAGGACTGCACCGAGCTCATGTAAGGGTTGCCCGAATGGCCGCTGACCGAGTTGACATAGGGATAGCCCAGCGGTCTGGAGAAGGAGGACGCGGCGCTGTACGAGCTGTCCGGCTGCGAGTGGCCGGCCGAATGTAAACAGTGCATGGAGTAGTGGCCGTGGGCCATGGGCGACGGAGGCATTTGCTGCCCGGGCGGGCCAAACTCCATGAAGACCGCCTTGCCTGAGACGGGGCTATTTAGGCTCTCTGGCATGGTGGTCATGGTCATTGCTCGCCGCTGACTCGGGTGGCTCACTCGCTCTCTCGCTCGCCCTGCCTCGCTCGCTCTCGCTCGCTCCTGCTCCTGCTCTCGCTGGCTCTCTCGTCTTTGGGGGGGCCTCTCTCCCGGCCTGGCGTTCTCGGGACCCAATTTAAGAGGCCCGGGGCTTTTCACTTTCCATTCATAAGAAAAGGGAGTTTGGCTCTTTGAAAAAAAAAAGTGTCTCTAAGGCATGAGATGCTGGGGGGATCTACACAAACTCGCCTAAAAGCTTTGACTCAGCCAAACGCCATGAATATGCATGAGCTCGCCGAGCTGATTGGCCCGCCGTCTGGCAGAAGCGCTCGCGATTGGCCCGAGACGCTTTTCGGGGGCTTCGCCGGCTGGACCGGGCGAGCGAGAAGACGGACTTCGCCTGGGAGGAGGAGACGGGGCCGCGGGACCCTTCCAGACGCCTGAACCCCCACCCCCACAAACCCCCACCCCCACCAAGGATGCGGGGAGGAAGACGGGAAAGGTTCGCCCACCAGGCCCTCTCTTCTCCGCTGGGGAGGATGGAACCCCGGCTCCATTCTCTCTCTCTCTCCCCCCGGCTCTGCTTGACTTTTCCAGGTATCCCTCCAGGTGTGACTCGTGACTAAACTCCACCACAACTATGTGTAAGCTGGAAAAGAAGCATAAGGGTCTCCCTCCCCCCACCCCAACTTTGCCCCTTCTCCTGCCCCTCCAGCCTCTCAGGTGTGTGTGTGGAGGGGTTCTCGGAGCGGCGGCTGGCTGCTGGCCGGTCTTCGGTCTAAGCAGCAAAGTGAGGGGAGCGCCGTTGGCAGGGGTGGTGGCGGGGCGAGGCCGGCCAGGCCCCTCTTGCCAGGCGCGCGCAACTGGCGGGGCAGGTGATTTCCCCCGGGGCTGCGTTTGGCGCACAGCGGGGCCGGTGGAGCGGGAGGACTAGCCAAGCGCTCCACCAGGGCTGAGGGAGGAAGGAAGGAAGGAAGACCGCCGGAGAAGCATCGGAAGCCAAAGTCGAGCGCGGATGGGCGAGGGATCAGCGCTTCCACTCTCCCGACAAGACAGGTCCCTCGTGGGGTCAGGCCAGGTCACTTTCACCGCTCCACGCATCCACTCGCTAGCTGACACTGTGCGGTCCGAAGGGGTTGAAGTAAGCTTTCGACTCGGTTGGATTACCCCCATTTAAGAGCGGGATGCCCACTTTAGAGTCAGGGCCACGGGATTGACTCCTCCCGAACCCAGTTCCAAAGCCATCTATGGCAAGACCTGGTCCACCTCGGTTCCTTTCAAGTGGAAATCCTGAAGAGAAGAGAGGGGCGGTGGGAAAGCTGCTGTACCTAACTCCCCCCCCCCAGAGGAGCAGGTTAGTTGCATACTAATGTTCTGAGTAATGGTTACGGTGGACGGTTTTTCAGAATTCAACCTAAAGTACTGCTAACTAGGCGATTAAGAAGGAAAACCTGTCCTTGGTGATACATTCTAAAGAATGGGCACTTTTGCTTTCCTAGGAATTGGCCTGAAAATGGAAGGGGGGGGGGTGCCAACTTGATGTCTCCACCCCCTCTCTGAGAACAACGGGGCTACTTTCAAATACAAGTGGCACAGAAAAAGAGGGAGGCTGCGGGCTGAAGTGACCTGATCTGTTTCTACAAACTTCCTTCCTTCCTTCCTTCCTTCCTTCCTTCCTTCCTTCCTTCCTTCCTTCCTTCCTTCCTTCCTTCCTCTATTCCCCCCCCCATTGCCTCCAGTTGAGCAAAGCATCAAAATAGTTTCCACGCCGTCGCCAGGCGAGGCCTCCGGGGTGCAATCTCCACTGACTTTCCGAGGTCTAATAATTAGAAAGCATCGGCGGCTAATTATTTCACTCCTCATTTCACGATCCGTGCGTGTGTGTGTGTATGTGTGTGGATTGAGATGCCGGGCCGTCCTGGGGGAGAGGGGAGGGGGTTAAGGGTGGGGAGAGGGCTGATCTTGCGGAAAGTTCACACGTGCAGCTGTATTAGTTACTGATTCACTTGATTAAATGCTAGTCTCAAGTGCTCTGATCCACAGCTGAAGGCGCCCCCATTAGCATAACACTGATGTTTAATTCTCATACGCATAATTAGCCATATATTTAACACTAATAGCGGCGCGCGCGAAGCCTTTGGCGTGTTTTAAACAACGGGAGGGGGAGAAATATATAAATATATGTGTGTGTATCACACGCACACTCACTCACCCCCACGTGCACGCACGAGCCCCCCGAGACACGCACTCGCTCCTCTTTGGCCCGTGCTCCGCTTCTCCCTTCCCTGCCTGCCCCGCTCGCTTCCACCTCGGCGCGTCGAGGGCGCGCACGGAACCCCGGCTCTGTAATCAAGCCCACTTCCCCCCCCCCTTTTTTTTTGGCAAAGGGAGATCACCAGTAAAAATGAGCATGCAGACAAATTGCATTGCGGGTGGCGTTATAGATATTAATGGGGGGGGGGAGAGGCCTCCCCTCCCCGCCGGCTGGCTGGCTGCTTTTCAGAAGCCTGCGCTTGCTAGAAGGCGACGGTGGCGGGCAGAGGCGAGGGCTGCGAGGCTACACTATAACGCTGCCCCCCTCCCATAAGCAGCCACTTCCGAGGGGCTCTGGAGAGCAGGGCTACAGCGGGGGCCACCTGCCTCCTTGGATCTCTTTCCGTGGCTTGGAGCCCTTTCTGCCTTCCCGTCGTCCCCCCCTCCAACCGCAGCAGGAAAGAGCGGCGCCCTCGGTGCCCACCGCAACGCACCTGGCGACTCAGCCCGCCTTGTTCACACCTGGACCTGGAGCGCGTAAGTGGGGAGGGGGCTTGCTCGGGTGGGGAGAAGGGAAGTGGAGTTGAGCCCAGCAAGGAAGAGAAGATTTTCTTCCTTTCCAGCTGTCTGGAAATCGAACCTTAAGTTGGGGTTTTTTGAAGTTCTCCAAAGTGTTTTTCCAAATTGGGAGAAAGTTTGGAGCTGGCTGGAGGGGAGGGGAGGGGGCATTTTTTTGGGGGGGGGGAGTTGCCTCCCAGCCCGGAGTCCGGGCACTTCTTGGTTGGAATAGAATTGGAGTGCAGACTCAGTCTCCTAGTCCTCATTGAGGCTAATCGGATGGCTTTTCTAGCTGCGATGGAGAAGAAGCCAGCCTGGCCGGGGGGGGGGGGGAATGCGCTGAGAGGGGAGGGGGGAAAGCCGTTTACAAGGAGGGCGGTTCTTGCGTCCCTGCAAAAAGCGCCAGTCTCCGGTTTCCTTCCTGCGGAAGAATGAGAGTTTTCGGGGGAAGCGCCTTATGGGGTTGCCAGAGATGCCCTGGAGAGGAGAGTTAAATTTGCACCGGCCTTGCCAAGTGGGTTGGAGGGAGGGGGCGGGGGGGGGCTATGGCACTCTCTCACGCGCTGGAAGTCTGCCCCGATTCCGCGCCAATGCGCTGGTCTGAATCGCGGAATTCTTTGGCGGAAAAGTCCCTCTGATTTGCGCATAATTCAGTTTCGATGCTCAGGCGGCGGCATCGGTTGGGCCCTTACACTGAATTTAACCTCGTTGAACTCAGCCGGACGTGCTTTTTAGGTCGAAACCTATTGGGGGGGAGAAGAGAGGGGTGTTTCCTTTCCGTCGACTTTTGTGTTAGAATTTGTTTGAAATTCAGTGGTGGAGATGGCTGAATCCACGAACATTGAATCGGGTCTGGTAACCCATTCTAATAAAACCTGTCCAACTCTGGCTATGATGTTGGGCGGACCCGGGCCCTACGGGGGCGGGGGGCCCTGCCCCTTTCCTCGTCTGCTGGGGCTGACAGAAGCCCCAAATCGGTCGCCTCAAAGCTTCACTTCGTTTAGGTTTAACTCTCTCCTGTGGAACCCTCGGGTCCGTTCATCCCCAAGGACGTCTGAGAAAACACGTGTAGCGATTGCACGTGTAGAAGACACGTTGTGCATGCAGGGAGTGGGGAAGAGAGAGAGAAAATGTGCTGCTTTGAAATTGGCTTCAATTTTGCTTGTTTTCTGCATTTCCTTATGATCGGAGCAAAGGGACATTATGATGAAATAATTGGGCCAAAGTCGTTTTGTGAGGCTGGGGCTCTGAAGGTCCCGAAGTGCTTAAGAAATGTTCCTGGAGGGGGTAGGAGGCCAGGGAAGGAAAAGAGTGGTTTCATCTACAGAACTTTGTATTCAGACTCCGCAGAGGGAGGGAGTTGGAAAAGGGAAGTGCCAACCAAGCACAGAACTTTCCAAACTTCGTTATTCTTTTCATTGTCCCAATGATAGCAATGACTCTCTTCCCCCCCCCCCCTCTCTGTTTCTCTCTCACACACACAAACAATAAACCTTTCTGCAATCACCTTAATCATTAGGATTATAAATGTGTATCATAAATGCTGCTACCTCAGTCTAATTGCTAGGCAAACAGCTTGTTACCACAGCAGTTGGTAAAATCCTGCAGTCCTAATAAAATTAACCTGAGGGGGGGGAGTAACCCTCTGGGAAGGCTGCAATTAAACAGAGAGAGTGAGAGTGAGAGTGAGAGATGCTGTCCCAATGCAGAAGATGTACCCTTAAGCCTAGGCATAGCTACTCAGTAGTCAATCTCTTTGGATTCCGTAGCACTCACTCTCATGGAAATACATAAAGGCTTGCGACTTTTATATCAAACCTTAGTTCTTCCACTGAAATAAGTAGGAAGCACAGTGTTGTTTACCACCTCACACCCAACTTGCTCAAGACACTTCAAAAAGTGTTACCTGCTTAGAAGAAAGTCTTGGGCAACTACTCAAAAGCCTGTCTTATAACTCCAACCCAGTGTGGAAGGCCAGATGTAGTTCTATTTTATACAAACAAGGTTTTTTTCTCATCTAACGCCAAGTTAATATTGACACAGCCTGCTAAGCCTTGATTTGGTTTCATCAATATTTTATTGCGTAAACCCACAATGGCTGGTTTCAGATACTAGTGAAATCATAAAACATAGTTTGTAAACATAGGTTAATCCCAAATGCAAGGTTTGGCACGATGGTTTAATGTTCTGTGTAACTCCAACCACGAGTGAGGGTGAGGGAGGTTTCCAGAGGAATCTCCAAGGAAGCTGATGCAATCAAAGAGCCTTGTGCCACCTTGAAACCTCATTTATTTATTATAGTTGGGAGCTAGTGGATTGCAGTGCCACGTGGATTATAGGTAGTGGGAGCTGGTGTCCTTGGTATATGCCCTTTAATAGAAAGAAAAGCGACCTGGGAAATATAGAAAGAAAAGCGACCTGGAGTTTCGCCTCTTGAAGAGCCCATTGGTGCTCTGAACTCAAAAGGGCCCACAGAATGTGAAGCCAGATGCAATGAATTAAGGTTTATCTTCATCACCCAAGTCCTTTGAGGTAAACGAGTTTAGCCTCTCTTTGCTCAATTGACTGGGTTGACATACCGGTTACTGACCTTCCGTTCCCACAGGGGCTGGACTAGAAGACACCCAGGGTCCCTTCCATCTATTCCATTCCATTCTATTCCATTCTATTATTCTATTCTATTCGATTTTTTATTCTATTCTACTATTCTATTATTCTAATCTATTCTATATTCTATTCTATATTGTATTCTATTATTCTATTCTATATTCTATTATTCTATTCTATATTCTATTATTCTATTCTATATTCTATTATTCTATTCTATATTCCTATTCTGTTCCTATTCTATTCTATGATTCTCTGTTGCTTAAAGCGCGGGGGCGTCTGACTCTCCCCTCCCACTCTTGAGTTGTCCGGGAAGTGAGGGAATCAAATTTGCCGAAGCATCCAACAGCACTCGCTTAATTTGGTTGCTGAATTAATCCCTTGTCTGAGTTCGCACGAAACTAACCAAACGAATTGAGTTTGCCTAGCCTGGGTAAGCTCCAGTCCGCATCCAGTTTTATAACTACCGGCAGTTCATGTGATGCGGGAGATGTTTAATGTCAAAAGATCTAATCGAGCTATTGTGAGAATCCATCCCAAAAGGTGGATATTCCACCCTGGTGCTTAAGACCTTCCATTATACACAGCCGCACATTGGTCCAGGAGAATGGAGGTTGTAGTCTAGCTGCTCTGGAGGAGCGCCAGTCTGGAAAACCGTCCTTACGGTTCCTTCAAACGAAAGAAAAAAAAAATCCCACTACTTGTAATCTTGGAGCGGCGATCCTCAAATCATTTATCTGCAAGGAGGCCTCGTTGTTTACGAAGTAATCGTGGAATCTCAGCCATCCGTAAACCAGGATGTGTGACTTAGAGACTTGTGTGAATCCAGACAATTTTATTTACTCAACCATGGCTTATCGCCAGGTTACATATTCCTAAAGTCCTCATCAAAATTTTGACTTCTGTCCCGGAGACCTTTCTTTTCATTCACAACGACCAGCACCCGAAAATAATTTATTACCGGAGAACGATCAGATAATTTTTTAAATAAAAACTTCAAACAAAACTAAGTCAATTATTATTTTGGTGACGGCCCTCCCGCTACCCCACCTTTTGGAGGGCGCCGAAAGGGGGGCAAAAACTCGTTAACGAGTTTGTCAAAATCTGGTTTCAAAGCTCAGCCCTGCCGGTTTAATGTTATTTTCTAAACGAAGCCAATTTTGGGGTTGTCCGTCAGTGCATGATTCGCTTTGATGGGGACTCCTGTAGTAGCCCCAGGACCAGGTTAAAGAGTCGGCTTCACAGAGGGAAACTTGGCAAACGTAGCTTGGGCTCGATGTGAATGAAGCCGGACTACCGCAACTTTTGGTTGCGTGCGGGGAGGGGGGCTGTGAGCTCCGGGCTTTGGCGTAATTGTTACCAGCCGAAAAGTGAATTTCGGGTGACAGGCGCCGAGCCCAGTCAGGGGATCCTCCTTTTCCCTTCCCAGCTTATTTGCCCCATCCAAGCTCGTTTGCATCGGCAACCGTACCCCCGCCCCTCCGGGCCAGGCGCCTTTCCAGCAAAGGAGCATTTCTGTTGCCTCCCCTCCTCTCCGTAACTTTCCTTCTTGGCTCGTCTTTAGCTCAGCTGATCCTGCTTCAAGCTTCCGCCGACCCACTCCCGCTTCCCCCCCCCCCAAGCCGAAGACTGAAGTCTTAAGGCCCTTAACACCCGGGGCAGCAAGAGACTTCTGCTCCCTCCTGGTACTGAAGATGGGCCAGGGTGTGCGTTTAGAGCGCAACTAGCAGAAGCCACGACCTCCACGCAGGCAGAAGGGAGAATGGGGGAAAAGTCAGAGGCAGTCCTTCTTCTGGGTAGTCAGTACTGACTCTCCCACACCACACCAAGGAAGTCTTCAATGGCCAGGCCTCCAGACTTCTCCTTTCCTTGCTTCACTTTGGGATTTGGGGCACAGATCAAACAATCCCTCTTCAGTAAAGATGGGAGGTTCAGGCTGGAGTCCTGGGAAAAGGGGCACCAGTTTAGGCCAAGGTCCTCTCTTCCTCAAGGAATAAGGTCACCCCCCTGGAGTAACTCAGAGTCATAGTAATACAGTAAAAACCACATTTTTCCTGTTTGGTAAAGGAGAGTTGTTTGGTCTGAAGGTTCTGATGCTAAAAATGTAAGGGGCTGCAAAGCCACAAGAAATGAAGTTGCCCCTTTGCTTTGCTGTTGTTTTCATGTCTTTGGGGAAAAAACCCATTTGGCTATGTAAACATGTGGGCACTGCTACAGAGACTAGGAACAGCCTTGAAACAAAGCATAAGAAACCAAAACAAGAGAGGGCAGAGAAACACAGTTTTTTTTTTAAGGAAAGGAGGTGGGTGTTTATATATATATATAGATTATCCACTTTACATCAGTGTCCTTTGAGGATCCTGCAAGAAAGCAGCTCCCCTAAATAAATAAATGGGTTGATACAGCTCCTTCTTGCCAGCTTCTCCCGGGAGCACCACAGGAAAAATGTTCTTCTGCCAGCTGGTGGCTCTTAAGTTTCCTCAGCCAGGAGGGTCAGGATTTCCGCTCCTTTGTCTGTAATGACGATGGTGTGCTCAAACACGGCTGATCTGAAAGAGAAGCAGCTAGTTAGTGGGACAAGGTGGTCCTGGAATTCTATTTTGAAAATGCACGAGAACCAACAGCAAAATGTCCAATTAGGGAATTATCAATTAAACTGAGAATTGAAATGACAACAGGAAAGGTACTACCTTCTGAGGTCTGCGCTTATCAGAGTCCAATCATCATCCAGGAGATAACATTCAGTCAATCCTTCCATTATTACAGGCTCTGATACGACAAACAGAGAATTAAATAAGTATTATAGTTATTTGCAAGCTTGTCCTTCCTAACCCCCCCAAGGGCCAGTTTGTCCAGAGTAAACCATGTTGAATTTTACTTGAGCCATCGCTCAAAAATTCCCAATCACAAAAGCAGTTGCTATCGGTGGAGGAAAGCAAAGCAACCGTCAAGCTAGAACCTGGATGCGTGTCCCTGTTTCGAAAGGTGGAAGAAGGGCATTTTAATCAAGCTTTAATTAAGATCCTCGTGGATCATAACAACCAGAGCCCCCAGCCACTTTCCTCCAAAGAGCAGGCAGGATGGAAATATTTGATTTTTTTAAAAGCAGGTTTTAAAATGTTCATTAAATCAGCAAAACAACAATTTTCTTATTTCCCCTTAATTGCTGTACCATTTAGGCACGCCGTGAGTGAGGAATACATTTTTTCCTCTCTCTTTCCACCCCCTGATAAGCTCTTGATGATTGGTATTTAGCGTGTTCAATCTCCCAGGTGAGGGCTGCTGACTGGCTACTCAGCCAAAATGACAGAAGGGCAGCTCCTGGGCTCCAATAAAGGGGCATAATTGTTCCCAGAGAGTTGGGTGGTTAATCTGATATTTGGGGGGAATCAGCCTTCAAACTGACCTCTTACTGTGAGCTCAGCTTCCCTTCCTCCCAAAACCCACTGGGCTGTCATGACACCATCTAAATCTATCCTTAGGATGGACTGAGGCATTGTCAGCTCTCCAATTCCCCCCTTGTCCGATGCCTCCCTGAGCCAGCTCTTCCTGAAGTCTCCAACCTCTACTGCACAGGATAGTCAGGGGGCAGCTGTTCTGCTCGGGACAAATGAACACTATCTCAGGTAATGAAGCCATCTCACCTCTGGATAGAGAGGTGGGCAGCATACCAATTTAATAAATAAAATATATATATTAAAATCAGAAGTCAGTGATATTTTTTTTAAAAAAATCAAAACTAACAAATGTAGATAGTGTCAAGAAAATGCAAACAGAAATTACGTCCAATGAGTTTAGAATAACTATAAGACATTATAGTATACTAAGACATTCAACATTCAAACAGAGGTGCTTGGGTATTGTTCTATTAAAACAATAGCATCTAATGACTCCGGAGAAAAAAAATCCACTTGAACAGTAAGATTGCGCCAAGATGTTACAACCATTTCAATACAAACCATAACTAACCTATTGTGAATGCCATTCCCTTCTCCATTAATACATTGTTTTCGTTTGCTACAAAATAAAAGAGAAACTTTTAAAATTACCTAGGCAAATAAAAACATGGTCTTTTGCTAGAAATTGTGCTTCTCTCAAACAGGACCATCCCCTAGCTAAGCCCATCTTTGCCCTGCAAAAGCTGCTCATCCGTCCTATAGAGTATTCTGAATTCAGGAGACAGGACTGGCCAATTTGAGGCTTGCACTTGATTCTGAAACTACTTTGGGGGAACAGTGGAATAACCTAAGCGTTCATCTAGTCGGAATGAAAAAAATATCAGAGGAAAGAAATTCATTCAGATTTTTAAATCAAAATCACCCTACATGGTTGGGAAGTCAAGGAAATTAACGAAGATCTAGGTGAATGCTTATTTTGCACAGAGTCCACCTATTATCTTCACACCTGGATTCCTCAGTATCGTTACTTGAAAATAAATAACACAAAGTTACTTCCAAGTAGAAGTGAAAAGATGCTAATATTCTCCCTCTACCCACTCCCCTGCAGTTTTTAGTTAGTCATTTTAGATTTAGCCCCAAATGCTGCTTCTGTTCCAATTCCCAATGTAGGAAAAGTGTGGGGTGCTGAGGGATTATCGCCAAGAGCTGTCTTTTAAGCAATACATTTTTATGTGGAAAAGTAATCTGCACAAATCTGAAGACAGATGACAAAAGAAATGTGTGGCATTCAGTATCAAATGGAAACCAGCATTTCTGATTCTGCTTCCCCATCCTGCTCTTTGCACAGAAGTCATGTCTCAAAGGAGAGCCATAGTGTAGCCTCTTTCTTCCATTAACGTCTAAAGTTAATGGCCTTAAGTCAATTGCTGTAGATACCAATTGGGGCCCTGTATTGTAGAAAGCTATCTTTTCCCAACCTGTCTCCTGGAGATGGGCAATTCCAACACACTCGGAAGGCCCTAGTTTGCAAAAGGCTGCACGAAGTCATATGCAATTTAGTTTGGCTTAAGGCAATGTACACACCTTAGTTATAAGCATTGCAATTACAGTGGAAATCCTGTCATGAGGTTAGTGTCTGTCAAAAACCTGATCCCTATGACTGGTTCAACAAACTATGATTTATCATGGTGAGTGGGAACTACAAAACCTTCTTTGTATTTCTCAAACAAGCCTTGGTTTATGGGAAACCGGAAGGCCCCCAGAGCAGGGGTGTCAAACGCACAGCATCATGTTGTCGTAACCGAGGGTGGGCGCGGCCAGTGTGTGACGCATCTGACTTGAGGGCCGCGAGTTTGACACCCTGGCCCTAGAGGCTTATTGCCAATATTAAGCATTTTGAATTAAGTGTGGAAAGAAAAATGTCTCCCACAATTCTGGATACTGCTTCTGTTTGATCATGTTTCTGATTTGTTCATTTGAATTTTCCCTTACAGTCCATTAACTTCCATTGAGTAAGCAAAGGGAAAATTATTTCTAAGAAAAGTGACAAAAAAGTTTATGTACTGGCAGGAGCACAACCCTTTGGCAGTTGGATGCAAATATAATGTAAGGTATGCAAAGAACCATGGAAAAATTAAGGAGGGGACCCTCTTACCATGTTGCCAAACTTCAGGATTACTGTGTAGGTTCGTTCCTATCCCATGACCACCAATGTAAGGGCAGACTTGAAAACCATTTTGATGGGCAATGTTGCTTTAAAAAAAACACAGACATGTTTAATACAAACCATTTCCAAATTCAGTAGAATGCATTTCATTAAATATATCATTACCACTTTTTCACAAAAGAACACAGCTGAGGATCCTGACGCTACCACTTTCTGACAGAAAAGCACATTCTCGTATATTCCTAAAACTCAAGACTTCATTTCATTTCTGAAATAGCAGAATACTCTGCTGTTCAGTCTCCATAATAAAAAGGGAAATGAAGATGGAGAATGTTATTAATGGGGATCTCCATTAAGACCTAGGAAGGTATTAACTTGTGCTAAGAGCTTTGCAAAGAGAATCCTGTCTTTTTGAGGGTTATCCTGGCTCTAAAAATCAGGAACTTTAAAAAACAATTACATTTGTCCAGGAACTGACAGAGGATTACCAAATTAGAATTACTTCAAATCCACCAAGCATTACATCAGTAGTACTCATAAGCTGAGAATCAGTATCCAAATTTATGTAGTTTAGGCATACAAGCATTTATAAAAGGAAGATTTTGCAGCCGTAGTGCTTTCAATTCTTATTTGTTGCTTTCTATAATCCTGCCTTAAATAGAGAGAGGAGAGAATTTTAGTTTGCATTTGACTATGAACTTACCTACTTTCACAGTTTCAAAGCATTATTTGAACCAAATTTTTTGCCATAGTTCAAAATGTGCAGTCCTTTGAATTTACAATACACCTCAATAATTAAAAATACCCTGTTTACCCGAAAATAAGACCTCCCCGGATAATAAACCCAATTGGGCTTTTGAGCGCATGCACTAAAATAATCCCTCCCCTGAAAATAAGACCTCTCCAAAAATATTGCAACCCAGCAGTAGCCATGAGGTGACCACGCTCGCCGCCTCCTGCACCTCAAAAATAATAAGACCTCCCCGAAAATAAGGCCAAGTGATTATTTCGGGGGTCAAAAGAAAATAAGACCCTGTCTTATTTTCAGGGAAACACGGTATATTAGGGAAAAGATTACACAAAACACATATATTAAAGTCGGTTTGGTCAAGTGGTTCAGGCAGTGGGCTAGAAAGCCGGAGACCGAGTTCTAGACGTGCCTTAGCCATGAAAGCCATTTGGGTCACCTTGGCCAGCCACTCTCTCTCAGCCCAACCCACCACACAGGATTGTTGTTGTGTGGAAAACAGAAGGAGGAAGGTGTATTGGATGTGTTCACTGCTTTGACATATTGGTCAAAATAATAAAGGTGGGATACAAATGAATAAAAATAATCAAAATAGGCAAGATACATTGCGTTACAGGAAAGAAAAATGCACATTTGAAGAAATAGTTTTCAGAATACATCCACCTGTTTAATTCTGATTTCTTTACAAAGTTCATATATTTAATGAAGCAAGCAATCTATTTGCAAAAATGAGAAAGGCCCAACAAGAAAACCCCCAAATCGATAGGCTTATCTATGGTCTCAAACAGAACCACAGCCACACTTCCCTTTTGTTGAGTGGAGTTGGCCCTATCTCCAGAATTTGCAGAATCAGAAGAGCTGGGCAACTGTTGCTTTTCATTCAAAAGAAACTCAGAAACCCGAAGATTGCCATTTTCCTTTAAAGGCATTCTCAGAGCACAGGTAGGAAGTACAATAGAGATGACAGGCAACTTCTTTTCTCAAACGCTGTTTCATGCACTTAAATAAAAACTATGTTGCTGTCTCCACTGGATTACATTGGAAGCTAAGGCCTGGCAAAGTATTGTGTCCAACCCTGCCTATGGAGTTTTAAAATAAAATATTTTTAAAAGCAGCACTTACCCACATTAGCATACGTTTGCAAAGGTTAGGGATCTGTGCTTGTGGTTTTAAATATAAAGTAAAGGTAAAGTTTTTTCCGGTTCAATCCTGTCTGACTCTACGTCAGTGAGGGCAAACCTTTTCGGCACCGAGTGGCAAAAAGGCAGCACAGAGTGCCAAAAAGGCAGCACTTTGTGCACGTGCTCATCTGGGCTATGACCGGTAAGAGGAGCTGCCCAGGGGACATGTGCAGGCCAGAAAATGAACTTCTGGTTTCTGCATGCCAGCAAGACTTCTGGTTACTGGCACACATGCGCCGATTAGTTGGCTGGCGCGCATGCTCATGCCGGAAAATGGAAGACCAACTCTTCCGGTCTCCGGCACTGCCAGCTGATTGGCACTAGCACATGTGTGTCAGAAACCCAGAAGAGGAACAGGTGACACCGTGCATGCCAGGCACCACTTTGGGCACAGGTGCCATAGGTTCACCATCACAGCTATAGGTGGTGGTGTTCATCTCATGTTTCTTAGCTGAAGGAGCCAGTGTTGTCCATTGTCCATGATTATTGCTAAGGTGCATAAAATGCTGCTACCTTCCCACCAAAGTGGTACCTATTTTCTACTTGCATTTGCATGCTTTCAAACTGCTAGTTTGACAGGAGTTGGGACAAGTAAAGGGAGCTCACCCCGCTGTGTGATGCTTAGGTCTTGAACCCAAGCTGTCACCTTTCTGGTAGACAAGCTCTTTAACTGCTGAGCCATCACCTCCCCTCCCCCCCCAACAGCTTTAAATATAATGAACATTACATAAGAATTAGGCATGGGGTACTAGAATGATCTTTTACATTAGTTAAATAAGGGTGAACTTTTTGTCCAAGATATTATGCCGAAAACATAATAGGAATTAGGGCAAAGATTGCCAATTATGTGTGGAAGTGAAAACACCAGTTTAGCAACCTGAGATTAGAATGCAAACAAATGTTGCAGCACATTGGGGTAAGGAACTCCAAATGTTGATCAAATTCAGCTAGCCTGATTAATAGCAAAGAACAGTAGGAGGAATAGTTGAAAACAACTGGATGGCACTCTGCTGCCTACCATTGCAGTACCACTTCATCATCACTAACAGGATGTGTCTTCCTCTGGGTTAATAAACTGTTAAGGGTTCAAGCTAATTCAATGCCTATTGTTCCAATATAAGAGGACATACATAGCTCAGGATTGAACCATGGAGCCCCTGGATTCCACAATTCCCATTGTCTTTATATTTTCCAATTCACTCAGCATATGGTGGCTCCTAATGCTGCTAACTGGGTTTAATCCTCTTTGGATTTCTCTTTGTTTAAAAAGAAAAACAGAGAGGACCTTTTACAGTTCTCTGGGATTGCGTATGAATGCATATACAGTAACACATTTGTTATTGCTTGGTGGCCTCATTTTAGCTCCTTTTTAGATGCATTGTGGGAAAAATTGGTGCTACATATACTTTCACAAGGGATGTGGTGGCTCAGTGGCTAAGACGCTGACCTTGTTGTTCAGAAAGGTCGGCAGTTAGGTGGTTCGAATCCCTAGCGCCGCATAACGGTCGTGCTGGCCATATGACCACAGAGACGTCTTCAGACAGCGCTGGATCTTTGGCTTTGCAATGGAGATGAGCACCGCCCCCTAGAGTTGGGAACGACTAGCACATATGTGCGAGGGGAACCTTTACCTTTATACTTTCACATCCCACATTCCCAATTTCCTCACATTTGGAGGCTGCAACCGTGTTGTATAGAGTATTTTATAGAATGTTCAAGGCAAATATCCCTTAATAATGCCATAGCAACTGAAAGTCTGTCATGTAAAAAGAAAGACAGTTGAAGAAATGGTCTTATTACTCCCGGTCTTTCATTAAATAATACCCTATTTGTACATACTGTACACTGCCCCAGGAACGTGATAGAGATGGCTGTGACCACTGGCACTCATGAGTTGAGTCCAGTGCTTTTCCTTTTTTACGAAGAAATGACGTACACCAAAACCAGCAGTCTGTAGTGTATGTAGTCTATATGTAGAATTATGTCCGTTAATGGAATTCATTTGGCATGGGATATTGTCAGCTCTACAAAATTACAATTTGGAGGTATTGTTGAGAACTTATATTAACAACAACACCCACCCACCCCAATATTCTTGTTGGTTTTGTTTCAAAGACGCCAACCTGTGTGTCTGTAAAGGCGAGGAATTGGTTTCTTTTCTCCCATTTATTTTACACATCACATGAGGCCGTGCCCTTTGCCCCAATGCTCACGAGCGCATGGCCACAATCAAGTGCTACCAGGATACAGAGGACTCCCAACTACTGCAAAGTGGAGAAGTAGGTCAATAGCTTTTCATTATGTTCACAGATAACACCTTGAATGGATTTTTCTGAACAGGTTCTATAGATTAGCTACTGCTTGCCTACCAACACACCAACAAAAATCTTTAGCTATTACAGTATTTTGCGTGATTCTGGTGCACAGCAGAGTATAGATCTCAAATGCATGATAGCTGAAATGTCTTTATGGATCACCTAAATAGTCATAGGGAGTTAAGTAATGACACAAAGAAATAGGAACATGGAAGTTAAAAGACGGGGTAGAAAATCAGTCTTGATAGGATTTGAAAGGTTTAATTGGAGTCCCCAAGAAAAACGAGAACGAAAAGAAGCCAGAAAGTTAAGTGTCCACACTTACGCATAAAAATGAACACGCTAAAGAGAAAATAATACGTCTGTTTCTTCAACAATGGAGCAACTGCCTTTTTACATTTCTATACTTTTCTCCAAGTTTGCTGATGCCAAAATAATTAGATTAATTTCTTATTTGGATTTATTCATGCCTATTACCTTGCAACATTAAAGTGCTTTTTTTTAAAAAAAAATTTTTTAAATTCTTAGGATACTCAAATAAGTTTTGATTTCCAAATTGTTTAATCCTAACTGCCTAGCTTTATACTACCCCAAAAATAAGACAGGGTCTTATTTTCTTTTGACCCCCGAAATAAGCGCTTGGCTTAATTTTGGGGGAGGTCTTATTATTTTTGAGGTGTCGGAGGCATCAAGAGTGGTCACCTCAGGGCTGCTGCTGTGTTGCAATATTTTCAGGGGGGGCTTATTTTGGGGGGAGGGCTTATTTTGGCACATGTGCTCAAAAGCCTGATTGGACTTATTATCCGGGAAGGTCTTATTTTTGGGGAAACAGGGTAAGCTGCCATTAGTTTTGGAGTTGAAATTAAAACACAGAGATCCGGAGACCTGAAGTTCTCCCATCTCTGCAATAAATCAGTGTCTGAGAGAGAGATGATGTTATGGCTATGCAAAGCCTCCATTCAAAGCTTTGACTAAATCATCCCTTCTAATTAGTTGCCACTAAACTAGTTCAAATAACACCTTGCATAATTTGCACATTCCTAGTTGACAGATATAACAAGGGATATGTAAACTTCAGTATGAATGATTTATGTGGTTTTTATATATTACAACCACCACTACACTCAAAGCAATTCCATTCATTTGGATGCAGTTTCTAATACATGTCTGAAATCTAGTGCCCATTTTAGATCAGTGGGAATCCTGTAGTCATTTAGTGTCGCCATTGGATGTGCTATTGTGCAAGATTGACTTGAGGCGAAAAGTAAGCACACTTCACCAAGAGCAATTTAACCTCCTATATTGGGTCTAAAGATCTGACCCAATATAGTTTGATATATATAAATCTGCTTTATATTGTATTTCTGTATTAATTCAATGATTGTGATGAATGGAATAGCTTTTACAACTAAGCTCATCAAACCAGAGCTGTCAATATGTACAATTTTATTACATTAAAAGAAATAAAGGATAATTCTCTGACTAGAATAAATCTCTTATGGAAAGGAATAGTTTGCACGACCATCCAAAAAGCAGGAAGAGATCCAAGAAAGTAGGAGATATGGAACCTGGAGCAAGAACCTGGGAAGGAGAAGACATGAGTGGTATGAGAGAGAACTCTATCTGTAGATTTAGATAGTCCGAAAATATAGGAAAGGAACTGAAAATTAGGAAGCTGAGGAAATAATAGGTGAAAGAAGACCCAAAGAGAAAGGAGGCAAAATAATATCCCAAACGTTATGTAAATTATAGAGCAGAATGAAGTGGCAAGGCTGTTGTAGAGAGATTAAATCTAGAAGTCAAAGAAACAGAGTTCTTAGATCCTCAATTTTTGAGTAAGACTTGAATTTTGCAGGGGGAAAAAAGTAAATAATCAATTTAAATTTCTCCAACAATTATTTGACTAAAATCCTCTAGCTCATGTCTTACCAAAGACGTGAAAGCCAATTGTAGAAATATGAATAATTTGTCAAATTAAGCACAGAACCTTTAAATGTATTGAAGAAAAACATGATACTTTAATTTGGAATAATATTAATGAAGCATTCCTAACATGGAAAGTTGACCGAAAAGGAACAGAAAATGTGCCTTCTCTAACGTAGCCCTTGCGTTCTGAAACATTCTCTCTTAAGGGTTGAGAATGGCCTTTCAAAAGGTCTTAAAGACCTGGATTTGTGCCTGAGCTTGGAGCCCTGTACGTGTGAAGGACCCCATTTCCTTGCTGTATTGATATCTGCGACTACAAACATAATTGAGCTCAAAATTTCTGTTGCTAAGCAAGACAGTTGTTAAGTGAGTTTTGCCCTATTTTAAATTTTTCTTCGGGAATCACTGCAGTTGTTGTTAGTAACACAGTTGTTGAGTGAATCTGGCTCCCTCATCAACTTTCCTTGTCAGAAGGTCACAAAAGATGATCACATGACCCTGGGACACTGCAACCATCAAAAAATACATGCCAAGCATTCAAATGTTGACCATGTAACCATGGTTGTGCGAAAAACAGTCATGTCACTTTTTTCAGTTCCGTTGTAACATCAAATGGTCACTAAACAAATGGTTGTAAGTCAAGGAATACCTGAAGTTAATTTTCTATTATTTTGTAGTCATTTGTGATTGTTTTATGATTGTTTGTCACACAGTTAATTGCTTGAGATGGGCAGATATAGAATTTGAATAAATAAACCAGTGACAGACAACACGTGTGCACAGCATTTGTTGGCTATAAAACTGAAGCCTCCCTATCTTTGTTTCACTGAAAAAAAAGTCCCCTGGACTGACTTTTGTTGACTTCCTGCTATGTTTCTCTCTGCAAATGATTCAAGGGGGCACTTTCAAAAACCATTTATTGAGAGTAAATTGCTCCCTTCTTGAAGCACTGGGGCAACTGCCACCTCCACAAAACTCAGCTGTGGTTTTTGTGGGCTCCCCCAACCCATCTTCGCAGGCAACTGACCCAGGACACACAGCTGTCTTCCTTCCTGGGAATGACCCAGAAGCCACCACCCTGAGCCTTTGCTCACACTCAAACCTTTTTGTGATGCCTCTCTCTGAATGCTTTGCACAGGCTAATACCCAAAAAACAAATCCCTGTGCATATTGGGAGCACAAAAAGCTACACCGCCATCAGAGGAGACCTACTTTATGGAGGCTACATTGTGATGGTGATCAATTCTTAGCTAAGGTAATGATGTATGTGCCTGTGTGCGACTGAGAGAGGAAACTGGGCTTATGAATAATGAAAATATCAAGAAACCTTCCATACATTTAAAAAAATGTCCATTTCTTTAACATCATTTGATTTGTGGCTGTCATTTTGCAGATATTTGGTTACAATGTTCCTTTCCTTGTTCTCAGTATTTTCTGCTAAAACAAAAATGTCAGAGAAGCCTTTGATTCCAGGGCAATAGGAACAAGATTCTTAGGCAATCAGTACCACACATTCAGCGTTAAAGGACCTTCCTTTTATGATATCAGTTTCTCCCACTTTTCACGATAGTGTTGCATTGACAGCAATGGGACTTGCAGTCCAAAATATTGAGAGTTGAACAGGTTGAGGCAGGAGGGAGGAAAATGAACGCGAAGAGCAGTATTTATTCACTTGATTTGATTTCGGCGCTGCCTGATTTAAAAATGACTCTGGGTGGCTCCCAATACAAAAAAAGACAAGATAAAAACACAACCAGGTTAAAAAAAATACAGTAAAGGAAATGAAGGCAAGAGAATTCAAGAGAAGTCCCTAAACATAGGCAGCATGATGTCAAGCCCAGCTAACCAGGGCTTCTACCCATTCTACCTCAGGGCCCAGGAGAACAGCCAAACTTTAAGGCCTTCCAGAACACCATCCGGATGGGAGATAAAGTCTATTGCAAGCCAGGCTCCCTTCTTCTTTTTTGTGGCAGCAAGCGGGGGCTAATGTATAAATAATCAGAGCGGCAGTGTAGTGTACTTCTGCACGATGTGTCTTATTGAGCATCTATTCTAACAATAGATGGGTATCTGCCTAAGCGAAGTCTCATGCTGTTTTACTGTACCGCAAATTACACCTGATTGAAGAGGACAAATTCCTCTTATTTGGCTTACTATTTTACAAAAATGTTACGCGGCCCAAAACGCCAGCAACTGGAACTAGGATCATCATCTTTATCAGCTTGAAAGACGATAGTGAAGTTTTCTATTATGGTGGTTCGCACCAATTCAGTTCCAGCACTTTATTCACGCTTATGCCAAATCAGTGAATTTAGAACACTCGGATTTAAACAAATCTTTTCTATTTTCTTAGTTGGGTCAACAAGGTGTAAAGCAACAAACATTTCAACTGAACTGGATCAAGCTGACCAAGATATCTAGCCTTCCGTTGCTACATTTTATTGGCATGACAACAGTGTTGAAGACAAAGGCTGTTTAACATTATCAACACAGAATAAAAAATGTGATGCATGTAGACAAAAATTGTACAGGAGCAGCATTGCATTTATTTGTTTTCAACACTTATTAAGCACTGACTTATTATAATTTCATTTATGGTTTTGAGTTGCCTAGAGAGTCAATTAGCATGCAAGTTTAAATAATAATAATAATAATAATAATAATAATAATAATAATAATAATAATAATAATAATAATAATAATAATAATAATAAGTCAATAAATAATACATAGAAATTATTATGTGGCTATGCAGCCATAATAATAATTTCCTTACATTGCACATGATTAGGGTTTTCCTTAGGATATTTGCTTATTCTACTCTGGTAGTTTAATCAATATTTTTTTGCTGCCCCTCCCACCTCAGGTTTTGTCTTTACAGTGGCAAAACCTAATATAAAAATAAAGAAAGGTCTGTGGAAAGGTTACTATTCATTAATGACCAATATCAAAATCGGTATACTTCAGGCTGTTCGATCCTTCTTCAGCTACTTTCAAAGTAATATTTAGGTTCGTTTTTTGGATGAGGTCATGATAAGTTGGGCTTGCAACCACAATGGATATGATCGTGGAACAGACTAACCCAAAATAAAGGGAGGGCGGGGAAGACGTCATGGCTCAGTATGCTGCAAGAATTGTCTATTGTTTGCAATAGTAGCAAACTGATATTTAGTAAACGTGGCATCAAAACCCAGGTCTTATTGCTACCTTCTAAGCAACTCAGAACACATAAGATCTTGTCACGCTGCAAAAGGAGATCTTGCTTATGACACCTGCATGGAGTAGGAAGCACCTCTATAGATTAGATGCTGACCTACTTCCCTTGTTTAGAGCCTCAGCCCAGTGCAAGTTGCCCTAAGTTAAAGGGGAAGATGCCCAGGGGCTCTATGCTTGTGTAGAAACAGGACACTATGGAGGCATTTCCCACCTCACTTAAGATCTAAGAAAAAAGCAACAACAACCTGGTAGTGTGAATATTCTTTATAAAAAACCTCAGAGAAAAAGTTTGGGGTTTCTTTCCCTTTCTTTTTCCAAATGCTACCATAGCATCGATGGCTCCAATGGCAAGCAAGGGAGGTTATGTCTACAGAAAATGGAGGACTCTCTTGGTTTTCAACCATTGGAGGCTGAACTGAAAGACCTCCAAGATCCCTTCCCACCCCATGAGTCTGTGTTTCAGCAGAACTCACAGAAATAGAAAAGCACAATAGGGGAGTGACAATTACTTAGCTTTGGGGAAAGAGATGTTGGGCTTGAAGTGAATTAAAGTCTATCTGAAGGTTAAGAAGTTCCCAGTTACCTCTGTTATTTTTTGTAGTTGAAATGCAAAGCAGCTTTTTCTGAAAAAGTTAGTTACAGAAGGACAGAGGTGGCTTGCATTCTTGGAAAACCCAAATCAGACTCTGATCAGGGTCAGTCAAATGTTTGTTCATTCGTTCATTCATTCATCAAATTTATTTAGCATCCCATCGCATGAGAAATGACGCTGGGCAGCATACAACAATCAAATGAAAAACAATATATACGTAAAAATAAGCATTTAAAAAATATAAAAAGTCAATATTAAAAAATGTAGGCTAATTAAAATTGCAAATATACAAATGCCACCAGAGAGAATGAATATATACACTTCAATAATGGAGCCACTGAGATATATCTCCAATTCCCCAGAGGCTCCAAGACTGATGACATAACCAGGTCTTGAGGGACTTCTGAGCAAGAGATGGAGCCGAACCTAGTTTCATTATGGAACATTATGGAGAATGTTCCATAATGTGGGAGCCACAGCAGAGAAAGGTTGCCACCTAGGACCAACCAAATGTAAGTCTCTGGCAGATAATGTCCGCAGCATGCCTCCTCTGTCAGATATAATGAGGCGGGTTGATATAAATGGGAAGAGGCTACTAATATATGCACTGTAACATGGAGTAGTTTCAGGTCAGTGATTGGTGGAAACTGTCATCTTTCCCCCTCCCACCTAGTAATACCAATGGGAAAATGAATGAGTCAGTCCCCTGAACATAGTACAGGGCAGAGATGGCTATCACAACACCTTCCTCCCAATTGAAACCAGGCTTCCTATTTGGAAAATTGTACACTACCCTCTCCAGATAATTATTCTGGCTGCCTCTTTGCTCACCTGCTTTAGAAAGATGTGGGACTTACTTCCAAATTGATATACCTGGACAGAGAAGTCAATTTTCAAGGAATGCAACCAATGGAGCATCCCATTTGTGTTTATTTGAAGGGGAAAGAAAAGAGTATTTTAGGAACATGTGTCTTTTTCTTTATTTTTCTCTGACTCCAGTAAATCTTTTGAGTTCCATAAATCCCACCGTAAGGTTCATTTAATATAAATATACAAACAGGATTGAGCTCTCCTTAGTTCAGCACGACTTACTTCCAGATCTTAGCCAGAATATGATTAGGATGCTGTGTTCACTCCTATCCACTTGCCCCTCACCTCACTTGCCCACCAAAGGAAAATGTTGCTGGTCAAAGACCTGCCTTTCTCCTTTTTGCTTACTGATGGGAATATTGAGCTCCTGGTAGACCTGTTGGTCTTAGATGAGTTTAGTAGTCCCATACCAGACTCCACCAAAAATGGCTATGAGCCCTTCAGCCAGGCTGAAGTCAGACTACAAGCCAAATGGCCTCCAGCTGGCCGCTGACCTCCTCTACCTGTATTAGAGAGTTCTTCCACTGAAACAGCAGAGAAAGCACCAATTTCAAATCAAGTGCCATGGACTGACTTCAGTGGGTTGGCAAGAAGATGGAGGCACCATAGTGAGGACCTTTGCAAACATGTCATGTCTTAATGTCATGGCAACCAGGACATATGGAATGAGCCCAGCGTTTAGAACATTGATTTGAGCCATTTCATTTTTTTAAAAAAAATGATGACTTCAAAGAAGCAATTTTGCAAGGCATACCTTGGAACTTCCTCATACAACAGTACTATCTCACACAACTTCACAGTGCATTTGCTTTCCTGAAAGATTTTAATAGCCTTCCACATACAAAAATAACAGGTCAAGCCAAAGCTTTGTTAGCATTAGACTGTCAGTGCAGGTAAAGAAACAATTAGAGGCTTGCATGAAAACACAGAAGAATTGCAAATCCGCAGTACAATTATCTTGCAACCTTTGTTCTAGCTTAAACAGTGCATTATCTGTCACATGCCAAATTTCAGCCTGTCACAAGATTCCCTGGATAATGGACGGTCTACAAATATTTTTTAATAAAAGTAAATAAATGGGTATATTTTTAATGAAAAAAACTCATGTTAACAATACTTGAATTGAACGTATGTGATTACAATGTATTAAAAATATGATTATGTTCATGAAACCAACTACATCAATGAATCCACAATGTAAAAATCTGATTCCCTGATGCTACTCAGGTGTTCCCATGTGAACCAGTATCCTCTTCCTGTGTGAACTGATTCTAAATTAGAACTATATATTTTCTTGCACCATATTATTACGGTGCAAGAAAAAGTAGCTTCAATTTACCCATGCAAATATATTACTGAACTAATATTTCTACACATAAGACGTCTATTTCCCATGGCTGGAATCAAGCTCCCCTTTTTATCCACATTCTGGTCTGAAAGATGAGTTTACAGATTTTTTTCCCCTTTATATTTTGTATATATTTCTCAGAGGAACAAAATATTTGCTTGTTTCAGCTAACAGCACATTACTTTAGGGGGAAAAATCTGATGACAGTAACTATCAGATTTAAAACAATCCTTATAAGTGATTTAGTATCAAGAGGGGGGGAAATGACGGCCACTCCAGGAGACCAAAGCATGGTTATCATTTATATGATGGAATCAAAGGCTAATTTCTACTAGTGGCATCAGAAATAAAATTTGTCCATATACGGTAGCCTCAAAGGATTCCTTGAAGGGTTCTGGGACCATTCAGAAGGGGGATGGGCAGGACAGGAATGCCCCAATGTACAAACAGAAGATCAATACATGAAGACCTACCTCAGCATTTGAAGGCCCCCAGGACTACATAGTCTCAGTAGTTGCCTTGGTTTAGCTCTACAGATCAACAGCACATATAGCAATGCAGATGTAATCTAATTTTTAAAGATATTTAAACAAAGGATTGTTTACGTTAATTGGGCCATTGGCATTGTACTGGCTTACCCAACTGTCTGTTGGGGGAGTTTTAAGGTATTCCTTCTGTAACATTCCTAGACTAATGGAGTGTACAATTTCTGGGATTCCCTCTAATGACAATGAACGATGAGGTATAATTAACCATATTTTTGAAAACCCACAATTGTGGACTTTCTTTGTAAAGAAAGGTACATTTTTGGTTTCAAACTAACACAAATTACTATATTTTTCTTACACTGCCGTTGAACTTTTATTTGAGGTGTTCCATTTCTGAAAGGCAGTCTTGATGGATTGAAATAAAAGATAATTTATTGCAATGCTTACTTTCAAAAGAGGAGTGTAATTGTAATTTACAGTAGCTGTCAAAGAAAATCTATCACTGATGACATTAAAATGACTTATTTTGCCTGAGCCACTTATTGTTTAAATGTGCATAATCTGATAGAAACAGATTTCTTTTTAAAAAAAAAAAAACCCTGCCTTTGTATTGTTCTAAGGTAGTATCAAAACATTGTATTTATAATTTAAAACATTTAGAAACCATTTATTGATACTCTTATCTCAATAATGTTAACAACAGAGTTTAAACTGCCTTGATTTAACTATGCTTATATTTGTTTGGTGCTCTAAGTCATTTTCAGAGACCCAGATTCTCTATTTTAAAAACTGTAATTGGTACGTGGTTGTAATAATCACATTAAAAAGGATATGGTATGTGTAAAGAACACTCCTAAGTAGTTATGATCACAATACTTTCCATTTGAATTTTGGTAAGCAATGTAAGGGATTTGAACAAAAGCGATTTTTCACCTAAGAACTGGCTGACGTGCAATACAAATTTCATAAGTATTTTCATTTGTTTGATTGAATCTAGCCCATATTAAGCCACAAGCCTTTAAGATCAAATCATAAAATGACAGGACATTCTGGAATTCAGACCATATTCACATCGATCCTATATATTAATATTAATATGTAGTATGCACTATGGTGTCTTTAAAAATAATCTACAAATGTTCTGAACACAGGGCAGATAGAAGACGTACAGTTATAGCTTAATAAGTATCACCACAAACATAAGGGAATTTTTACACATTTTCCCCACCACTTTGTAGTTTTGTTTACGGGAGTTTAAAAATATCAGTGCTCAGAGATATATGACAGCTTAGGCCAGAAAAATCTTTAGGTGCATGAAGATTTAAATAAAAGTAGCATATATACATTCAAAAGGAAATATCAAAGGAGGAAAGGGGGTGGGGGTGAGCCAGTTGATTGTGATTTGTTATTCTGTCTGCAATTGTGACTATGGATCAATCTCCTTTAATTTGCTTTTCAACAGAGCTTTGCATACATATTTTCGTGCTGCGAAAATACTGACCTCTGCGTCAACACTGTAAAGAAAAAATGGGGGAGAGGAAAGAAGGAAGGAAGGAAGGAAGGAAGGAAGGAAGGAAGGAAGGAAGGAAGGAAGGAAGGAAGGAAAAGATTAAAGCTACTTTTAGTTGTGATCCTTCTGTCTCACTTTTAATGTAGCCAGAATTAATGGAGTGAATCTAATGAAACACATTATCCAACAAGGAGCTTTCTCCAATTTTTCAAGTTGAACGCAGCACTTCGCCAGCACTGGCTGGAGTTCACCTGCCTGTTGGTGTGGCGTGTGGCTCTTTTTTGTAAAGAGTTAAGTCGTACACAAAAAAGGGGAACAAAGGTCAGCACCCAGTCGCCACTTGAATGTGAGATTTTTCTTTTTATTCCCCTTGATGTATACGAGGCTCTGTGTTATTAGTCTTAATGATGGAAAATTGTAGTGTTGATACAAATCTTTTTTTCAAAGTAGTAGGCGGGAGCTCCATTTGTTAGTAAGTTTTTTTGTGCCTAAAAGCCACGGACAGTACATTTATGTAGCAGTAAAAGGCCTAGATGCTCTTTCCATAGCAGAGCTAATTATTCCCACTGTGACCTTCCTGATCTACCCTATTCCTAGCACATCTCATCTGCACGCCTGTTCCTTTGGGTAGATGGTGTCAGAGAATATGAAAAACCCTATAATGAAACCATTTTCATGATGGAGAAAGGCTACTGGAGTTGCACTTGCTACAAAGAGGCTCAATTATATGAGTAATTGTGATAATTTTCTACATTCATAGCCTTCAATGGGGGGGAAAAAGAATGAGAGCCACAAAGGAAAATTACTTTAACAAGAAAGTACAGAGAGTAAAAATGGAAGAAGAGACAAAAAAAAAAAAAAAGAGGAGGGGGAAGGGAGAGGGGGGAAAAAGCAAGGAGGGGAAAAAAGTTTAAAAAATAGATCTGGTAGGAAGGAATGGCAAGACAGGGAGAACAACACAACTGCTCAAAAAGCCTGTGTGCAGCTGTGTTGCACAATTAAATTGAATTTTTTTTCCCCCTGCAGTTGATGAATGTGACTACTGCAAATGTGCCTCTGTAGTTAGCTATCATTTGTTGTTCTGTGACAGGAAAAGGATAATTACCTCTCAGAGAGAATCAAAGGCTGACATGCCCTTTAGACACTGCCATGAATGCCGTGTGCTCGAGAGAACGCCTGAATAAGAATCCTGTCTTCTCTGCCCCCTTCGACTCGAGCATAAATTTTGTTAAAATGCAAGCGCACCACCAGTAAATTTGTTGAACTCTAGGTGTTCAAAAATACGGGAGGTGCATCCATCGACTCATCCCATTTGCAAAAATAAAACTACATTTTGAATTCGCTTCTATTATATTCATGGACAGTAAGATAGTGAGATATGCATTAAATTTCTTTTCCCAGTAGGGGTCTGATTCAACATTTCCTATGAAAGAACAGAAAAGACACTATCCTTTTTCCCCAGGCTAGTTAGCCTATAATTTAAAACTGTCAAAAACACAATTTTATACAAAGTCTTCAATAAAAGCTTCTCGGATATAACCCAAAGTGGTTTTACTAAAGTTTGATTCAGACTCTGTTACAATATTTTTAAAGCTATAAATACATCAAATGGATATTTTGCTGCTCTCTTTTCTTATTTTTTGTAAAGCATTTGGGGGAGGGGAGGAAGCATAAAAATAGCATATTCTCAGGATGCTGAGCAATGCATGATTTATAGCCTTAAGATACATATGTCTCTCCTAATAGCGTTAGTAAACACGGGCAAAAAACAAGATGGACCCTTACAAAAAGTGACCCGTGCAGAAATTATGAAAAACCTTGTTAATATATTTTAATCAAGTTGAACGTGATAGGCCAATATATCATTATCAGGTTTTACCAAGGTCAGAAGAGAACACCCCACCCCAACCCGGAGTCATCTTTTCTTTTTACACTCATGCGTTTTTGTCATAAAGGAGAAATTTTCAAGGCCTTCAACACCTTACTTGGCACTATTTGTAATCATGCAAGAAACAGATGAACTTATATAAATCTCAATACAGCCATATTGTATTAATGCAGTCCAAACAGCTAGTGATTATATTGGGTAAAGGGCGAGTGCAGTTTTAGAAATATTTTGTACTTTTTTTTAATTTTTACAGACAGTTTCCCTCACCTGGTCTTGCATAATCTACCATTTAAAATCTTTTCTAACCCCGTTGGGAGAACAACGGAGTTCATGTGGTGATATCAGACTGAAATGATGGTTCTGAATCATAAAACGTGCCATCAGCTTTAAACCAAGCCACCAATAGCCTTTGTCCTATTTGGGCAGCTTTCCCATTACTCCTCAGCATAAGACTTACCTGATTGTGTTTCCAATTACAGAGAAAGGAGCCCCAGGTCTGCAAACTGCAATTCCTTCATCTCTGCATTTCCTGGCAATCTCCACTAACTTTTGACCGGCTTTATCCACATTCCCCACTAGCAGCGTTTCGGATGTATCACCATGGTAGCCGTTAAGAAACACCTAAACAGATGCAGAAATGTAAAAAGAAACACTTTTACAGGCAGGGACTCTCGGATGGAAGTTTAATTAATTGGGTACACCTTCGGTGTATTTCAGGGGCAGTTCAGCGTAACTTGCAAAACCCAAATTAAAAAGGGAATAGACTTTTGAAAAAGGAGGGGAAAGAACAGTAAATTGCCTCTATAACTCTTGATCACACAAGCAGCTCTGAAGACAGCATCCCAAAAACATTGGCGGCATAGGTTTCTTTCCCAGATGCAAGCCACAAAAACAATAATTTCAAATTAAGGCTACGGTTCTGTACAATTAGGTTATGCAGGTTCCACTGATGTCCGTAGTATCGCATAGTGAAAAAATAAAATTTGTCAAGGCAGAAAGATTTGACAATGGACAAATCCCCCAGTAAGATGGAACAGCAAAGGTAGGGATTGGGAAGCCGCATCCACTGTTTTAGCCACAGCTGGTCATCAGTGTAAGGCAAGTCATCTGTATGTCATCCGTACTTCTCATTTGAGATTCTTTCCTCATTTACTGACAAGTGACTGAATTCACACACATTTTAATCTCATGATTCTTGCGTGGACATTCTCCTATTATCTGTTATGTCAGATTAGATCTGCTTATGATAGAAATTATAAAGTAAGCCAGTTAAGAATAGACAACAGTAGGCCTGGCTTTCAAGAAGATGTTAAAAGATACAGCAGGCAATACTTACGGCCTATGGAACAGGTTACAAGTTTCCTTTAAAAATCTATCATGAACTACACTTGTCATTTGCATTAGCACATGTGCAAAATAAATAAAAAGCAAATCATTATGCAGAACAGCAGAGGGCACTTATTCTCATGCAGCCAAGCCTCTATTTAATGGACTCCCACAGCAGACTTTGGATCCAAATTTGCATCCAAACATTTTCCCCAAATAAAGAATAATTCTGCTGCATCAGAAATAATTTGGGTGAGGCAGTTACATTTGTTTTTAATTTTGCCGCATTCATAGCAATTTATGTAATACGTGCATTGGTATAATTAAGCAAAATGATAAATTATCACAGTGGTGCTTTCATATTTAACAGACATTTGGGAATAGTGGAATCCCTCCTACCAATGGTCTATTAAAATTAAGAGATACTATATTTGAGAACTAGGCTAAGTCATTATCGGTATGAACAGCTATGCTTTCAATACCTTTGGACTATTTGATTATTAGATTAGATTATTAGATTACTTAGATTAAGCTAGCATTTATAACTAATTGTCATTTGGTGATTTTTTAAAAAAAGGGTTATTTGATAGTCTTCTTTCATAAGTCTAGACATGGATTTTTATGCAACAGAAAACAACATTCTCAGACATAAAAATATTCCTCTTGTCACTATGATTTTATGGAAGTGGAACTTTCAATAACTGAAAGATTTTATGTTAGAGTGTTTTATAGATACCTCAGTGGATGAGGATCTTAGTGCTAACCATGGTAAAGCTTTACATCTGGAATTAAAGAACTGATCAATACGAGTAGCTCAGAAGCATTGTTTTTGGCTGCCTCTTGCTTTCTTAAATGTTCCCTTTTAAATTAATGAAAGCTAGTAAACACAACCCCATGCAAAAATCTGGGATATTCTATACCAGCTTCCATTAAAGTACTCCTTATATACAGAGAGACAGATTCTCAAGTAAATATACATAAAATTTGGTCATAAGAATAATTGATTTAATTTGCTAAATTATGATTGTCTATTAACATATAGAATAATCGTGCGATCATTATGAGTTAAGAGCTGTGATGGGTTGATGACCACTAAAGTAAACTAATTCTTTAAACAACACATGAAACTCAGGTGACTGAAGTAAATGAAACACGTTTCAAGATACTCGCTATTTTTTCAAAAATAAGTGAACTTTAGTTCATTCTTTAAAAATCTGCAGTTACACTGTGCTTCTGTCTCTATCTGGGAAGTCAGGGGTTGGGTTAGGGAGGGTTAGGGTGGGGAAACGGGGGGTGGGTGGGGGGAGGGGGAGGGGAGGGAGACATAAAAAAAAAAGAAAAAAAATCTGCAGTTACAGAAGAGCATTTATATTTGTTTGATTATTTAATCATTTTATCTTGTGTAGAATCGCAAACAAATTATTTTAAAATGTCATGTACTGTAATTGTCCCGTTTTGGGCCCATAATAGTTTTTTCTACCTATAAAATGGCCTAGTTAATGCTGTTTGTAAAGATCAAATAATGCTTCCTCAAATTCATTAAATTCAGCAAATTATTACAGAGAAGCAATCTTTTCAATCTTTATACAAAAAGGATAAACAATAATTGTAGAAGTGGTTTTCCTTGGATGTTTAATATGCCATCATTTTACTGTAAGAGCAAAGATTTTCTGCTAAGGAAATATTTGAAATTAAAATTAAGAAATGGTTAGATTGGACACAATGCATGTCACTTCAAAAATAAATTTATAATTAGCAAGATTTTTTTTCATATGTTCATTTAACTAGAATTTATTGAGAACGAAGCAAGTAAATGTGGGCTGAAGTGCAAGGCAAATATATATTTTTTTGTATTTTCTTATTCAGCTGCAGCATTTCTGGGCACAGCTTTTTTTTTTTAAATAGAGGGAAATAGTCACATATGGAAAGGGATTAAGCTTCCACTCATTGCATGCTGGGGTCTTCATCTGGGTAAAATGAAAACATTTAAGAGAGCAGCATTCATATGCTGAATGCACTGTGTGATTTGACTCTTGCTCTCAGTTTCAAATATGTTTACTCAAAAGGAAGTGGCACTGCATTCAATAGAATTCACATCTTATTGCTAGGAAAAAAATGGGTGACTCCTAAGCAGGGAGAAACTGGCATGAGCTATAAATCCAATGAGTGGAGAAGTGGTAAAAATCTAGTACATGCAATCTCAGAAGATTTTAGTTTCCATGGCAAGCATAGGTGCTATTATGTATGGTTGCCCCAAAGGTGCCTTCCTCTTGAAAATGCTTTGCTTTCTCATCTAAGAAGCTTCTTCAGTTCTGACTCAGTCAGAACTGAAGACAGCATGTTGGATGAGAAGTGAAAAATTTTGAAGGAAAACACTAAGAATGTCCAGTTGCCTTTTGAAAAGCATATTTGGGACATAGCTGCCATTGAAATTATATACCTAATTCAAAGAAAACCAAGAAACAGTGAACATACACAGGAAGTGGTAATCACAGGTAGGAAGCAGAACTGATTACCTTGCCAGATCCGGAGAGAAGCTGAACTTTCTATTTTTAGTCAGTTCCTATAGCTTTCATCATGCAAACAGCTCTAGTGACCCACTATGTGCACTATGACAACTACAGGAAATGTCTGAGTATAGGGTGTTCAAGTTTTAAAAGGAAAAATCCTTAGGCAACAAGCCCATGGGAGAATGTGCAAGCCACTGGATGTATAAATAAATGAACAACAAACACCTGGACCAGCAATGCACAGCTGGAGGCCCCAGGACCATGTATGCCTCTCTCCAAGTTTTGAAAGCTGAAGCCTAAAAAAGGCCACATGCGTTGCCCTAATGCATACCGTCTGATGTCCTGAAGGTGTTTTGGATTATAGTTCCCACAAGATATAGTCAGCATGATGAATGATCAGAGCTTATAGGAGTCAAAACATCTGGAGAGCATCAGGTTGCCTATGCCACTGTTTATGAAATTCCCAACTCATTGCCCTAATACATGATAGCAAACCCTTGACATTATCCCATCAAAAGCATCTTGAAAATGTAGGTATTCCTGGGGAAAGGACACCTTTCACATAAATGTGTAGAAAAGCATTTTTCATAAAGTAAAATTTGGATCCCTCAAATGTGTATGCACAGTGTAGGTGGCCATGACTGGGTGAGGAACAAAATGTTTATTTCTTACTCAGTCTTCATTTTTTTTTGCTCCAAATCTTCCAATTAAGTTGATCCCACCCTGTCAGGTGAAAGATGCATGCTTAGCAGGGTGAAATATATTTGTATTAACTTGATTATAATGTATTGGAGAAATTGGGTGTAGGAAATTTTTCTCAACAATACATTTGAACTGGCGACCAGGACATAGTTACATTGAAGCAAAATCTGGTTTAGTGATAGCAGCGCTGGAGGCAAAAACACATCTAAACATGGAAGGGGCTACAGCCCCTCTTTATAGAGTTAACAAATTAAGAGTACATTTAGCAAGCAGTATCTGATTGCCTATAAATAACAACAAGTATTTGACTGGATATAGTACATCATGTATCTGTTGAAATCAATAAGGCAGGCAATAAGGGGATACCATGAGGTAATGGGGCAGGACTACAAAGACAATGGGGGTTCTGAGAAAACAAAGAGGCAGCATTTGATGGACATGTTTTTTTATATCTTGTTTTGCTTTCCAATACCTTGGCCTTCTAAATGTGTTATGGCTGAATTGAGAGTTTAGTTTCCTGGGAATGTATATTTTGGTGGGGGCTGATTTCAGCTCTCCCCCTCATTCTTCTTTATAATGCTTGAGATTAAGGTTTACCGTATATATACATTTTGAATACTTGCATTTAAAAGTTTTAATGTTGTACGGATTATGGTAGGCATTTTTAATCAAAAACTCAGAGACACAAAAAGGGACATGCAAAATTCCACATTCTGGTTATAGAACATACTGGTATTCCCCAGACATACATTGTTTTTCTCCCTGTATTGGTCAATCTGGCTATTTTGGTGGTGGGCTATAATTTTCTGAAAAGGACTCATCCAGAAGAAGGGGTTTCTGATATTCTGAATAAAATGGGATGTACTCCAAACAGAAACCCAGGAAACACTTTCTGGAAGATACACTAATGAAGAACGAAAATGGATGGATCAGCTTCTTTGGAGAGTAAATAATAATACAATGTTCTGGGGATGAGAACACATAATTTTGCACCCAACAACAAATTAATACTTGCCATAATATAATAATCTGTCTTATCTAAAACATAATCAAAAGTATAGGCCATGGCTACAATTCCTAAGTTACACACACAAAGAGACAAACATGGGCATTTTAGATCAATACTCTAAAAGTCACTATTAGCTGACTGTAAAAAAAAAAAAGCAAATACTGAGAAAGCAATAACTATGATTTAAAAAAAGACAGCTGAAAAAAGAAGTACTGTAGGATGGAATCAAACTAAAGCCATTATTAAAATCAAGGAAGAGTTTGCTTCAGCATTTATAAATTCAATCCACATAGGATTTCAATCTTCAACATTCTGGGGGAAATATATTCAAAATTTCAGGAATTGTAGAAAAATATGTTAATAACATTTTTGAAATATTTACTTTTTGTAAAGATATGCATATAAGGACATAAACTCATCATGTTTTCGTTGCTCATATATGAATACATTTTATAACAAATACTCATCATAGCAAATGTTTGTTTTTGTCCTGTTTTAAGTCTACATATGTACCTTATGCCCCTAGTGGGTTCTATAAGCCAGCTAAGTCAGGGAACTGGGTTGAAACGGAATCAGTCCCACGGGGATACCTGAGTACTTTGGATTAAGTGGGCTGTGGATCAGGTTGTGCATTCATGAGTAAAGAGTTCAAGGCTCTTACGCCACAAACAGAACACAACGCTACCTTTGAGGATTTTAATAAATGTAGGGAACACAGCCAGCCAAAGGGTTGCTGTCCAAATAGACTGACACACAGGCCAATGTAGCCTCTAATGACAGAGTAAGATAATGACAGGCCCCACTCAAAATCAGCAGGAAGAGGAAGATCAATCTTGGCAGAGTGAAGGAAAAATGCCGGCTTTCTTCATGTTAGCTCATCTCATACATATCTGCCTTCAGCTGCTGCCCCAGTACTGGGGCGCTCTGCATTAACTACACAGTGGATCAATAACAATTACATCTTCTCAAAAACATGACACATAGCAGGATTGGGCTGACATTTCACTTAGGCCAACACTGATCTCAGTGAATCTGATTTCAGCCTTAAATTCAAGTCAAGCCTAGGTCTAGTCAGAATAAGCACGGAGAGGAGAAAACAGCGATACAAGAAGAAACTAACTGCCCTTGCCTTAGCTTTGTAGTAAAACCTTTGCACATTTGTAATTTCGTGTTCTTCCTACTGTGATTATGAATTTTGAAAATCGATCCAAAGCAATAATAATAATAAACAAATTACTTACTGTGACATCAATGTTAATAATATCGCCATCCTGGAGAGGGCGGCTTAAGCATAATCAGAAAGGGAAGTGGAAAAAAAAGATATATTATTTAATGGTGACAGACAAATCTTAGTTAAGACAGGGTAACAAAACAAATACACTTTATCCCATTTACCTTAAAGCCACATGAAAAGCATCAATATAATTGTCAAGTAGAATGGAAGGAGGCAAAGGGGATAACCACTTTTAATATTGAGATTCCTACCAGTTCAAGTTAACCCCAAACAATAATTTAAATAAAAGAAAGAATCCATAATATGAAGCAAAGGAACAAAAATCACCATTATGATTATCTTATCATCATGGAAAGACTGACATTTGGCACCTCTTATTTTCTGAACAGGTAATATTAATTAATAATTAGCAACATATTCATGTACAATTAACACACACACTCCACCTTTAGATTTACAGAAAATTAGTATAATTTTTCTGTTGAGTGACTTTTCTGTTTTTGATGATATATCCCAGACTGAGGTACTGTACCATGCTGGGAAAAGAGATGGCGAAGCAATAATCTTTGCTTTTATTATTATTATCCCCCTTTGATAAGTGCCAACATCATTTTCTTACTGCACAGCAACTGGTGGGACTTGTTTTTGATAAAATATAGTAACCGAGCCTGGCTGCTGTATTCATCTCGATTCATTTGGGTTAAAGGAGAACTTCCATGCAAACTACATGGAATATGAAAAGATCTGTAACGTGGCATATTAAGTAGGCTGAATGGATAGTACGTCATGAGAGTGTAACGTGGAAAAATGACATAGATAGCCACATAATCTTAATTTGCAATAACAAAAACATGAGTACCTGTCAGGAATTCCATGGCTTACCACGTTGTTTACTGAAGTACACACAGATTTTGGAAAACCTTTAAATCCTAGAGGTGACGGGTAACCATTGTGCTTGATTATTTCATGGTGAACCAAATAATCTATTTCTTCTGTAGTCATGCCAACCTGAAAGATCACAATTTCAAATTTGTGCTGAATTAAGTGCTAGTGTAGTCTGCATATTAAATAAACATGGCTAAAGCTTTTTTTTTTCTAAACCACACTCTCTATTTCTATAGAGTCACTTAGTATCAATGCATTCTTCCAGGAAGCATCTCGACCTCTCTAGGACATCCCCCCCCCCAAACCATCCCCTTCCAAAATACCACTAACAGGCAAGGTCACTTCTCCAAGCTTCCTTTGATCTGATTTACATGTGTAGCAGAAGGTCAGGAAAGTACAATCAAATATATTCTACCACGTTTTATGGCAGCATACGTGAATGCTTCTCTAAATAAAGAGCTTGTCTCAAGTAAACAGCTACCTATTTTGAAACTTCTCTTCTCAACATAAAGTATTAGCTTTTTAGCTGCAGAGAAGATTTGAGATGTCAAACACTATTCCGTTGCTTCAAGATCTTTTGAGGGAATACTGCCACTACATCCTGCTCCAGCTGTAACTCTGACCTGAAGTGGAAGAAATGGATAGTGCAAATGGCATATTGTGTCATGCTCCATCCAGACATCTTAGAAGCTTCCATACAGAACAAGAAAGGCACCAGGAAAGTGAATCATTGGCTATAGAATAGTTGGAGTCCTAGGAAATACCCCATTTTGTCCTTGTTCACATGGTTTAAATGCATTCTGTCCACATAATCCTCTTTTGCATTCCCAGGCCACTGTCAGGCATAAGAGAAACACAACTACTTGGTCTCAGGCCCTGCTCGTCTGATGTTCTAAAATCCTGTGTGGACGTTGTTCAGAGTGCTATATAAATACAAGAAAACCATATGGTTCTCCTGTATTTTATTTTAACCACATCTGCATTTTCCCATACAATCATCTTTTTCTTAGCAGCTTAGGCAAAATAATTTTATTTTCCCACAATTTACATGATTTTTCCCTGTGCATTGCTGACTATATTACTCCCTGCCTTCAGAAATGCCATCCCATTTTAATATTTCAACCTGTCCCCTGGAAGCAGTGTCTATATCAATGTAAGCAGCAAATATTCCTATATTAGCATTTCCAATCCAGCACCCCAATTTTAGATATCTATCATTTCTAGAAACATTCATTTTTGCAGCTCAAATTTTCCAGATTTTGAGTTATACTGGAATTGATTATTTCTAGGAAGAGTGTGCAACAAAGGTCCATATCATGTTTGAATATAAGTAAAGTATGTGAAAATGAACTTTAAATATTATCATTGCAACTCCTTTTCCTGGAACGGTGCCAAGCTAGGAAATAGGTAGGGCTGAACTTTGAAATTTAGTAGAAAAACCTCTCTCATTGTCAAGAAGTGGCTTTGAGTGTTCCTGCGAAAATTGGCTGTGATTTGAATGAGCTATAAGCCCATGAATATGATACGTTAACAAAGGAATTATGATGGGTCTAAACTATCTGTAGCTTTCTTACTTTCCAAAGATGTGCAGTTACCTGCAACATAGCAAAAGAATTAGGAATTGGAAACAAAACTATTGAGGAATTCCGTTTTTCATTAAAATAGATATTGTGACTGAAGACAGGGAGAAACAAAGAGATAAGTTGTTATCCCATCATACTTGGATAACAAAGTTTGGGTAAAAACATGATGGATTTCAGCAATTTAAATCTATTACTTTTCTTTCACAGTAAAAATCCCATCAATTCCAGATATAGGCTGTGACCTCAGTGCCTTTTAGCTAAGATGCAACCTCTTAAATAAACAAGGCAACAAAATTGCTGTCCATTGGTATATATGGCTTAATTAATTCTCCAGTTATGTCCTTTGTACATATTTAATTCATATTTTATGAATGTGTCGGTCTATATGTATAATCTTTGGAGGTTTTTTTAAAGCTATGGTTAAAATAAAACCACTGAGTAAACAATAGTAAAACTGTAATAAGGAAAAGAAAATGATACTAATTATTTTAGTATACAAAATAATATATAAAACCAATTTATCAATTTGTATATAATAATGAAATGAAAATGCAACTAAATATTCGATTAAAATTCTGTGAAAATAGTTAATTGAGAGATAGGGAAACGTTTTAGGCATTAATTTCCTTGAATAATCAGTACAGTATTCAATATATAATGTTTTTTTGCTCAAAAATCTTGGATTTTACTAGTGTAAATCTGCCTGATTTTCTGTAACTGTATTGCTTGCTCCAATTTACTAATCCATACATATAATTAGCATTTTTCTGTGATTAATTTTGCTGCCATCAAAATTAGTTTCATTGATTGATTTGTTTTATGTACATCACACTGAAAAAATAACATGGATTTTAGATAAAAGGCCTGTTTAACCAATCTTTAGTGATATCTACAAATAAGACTATATAAGAAACATTTTACACACTATGTTAATCATGGATTTAGTAATTATTTCTAAAAGTAACCCAACTAGTGTTTGACATTACACTTGTAAATCTCGATTTCCATTAATATACTAAAATAATATTGTAATTGCTTTTTTCCAAAACAGACAGCATATTTGATAACAGACATTTAAACATTTTTACTTCCAAAGTTCATTTTAAAAAATGTATTTAATACTAAGCTTAAAGTCACTACTTGAAAGAGTCATTATAACATTATACACATGGTACTTATAATCTGCCATCTGAATAAAATGGAATCACTGCAGTTTGTCCATCACATAAAATCACTTTTTTCACATACCCTTGTTTACAGAGGTAACTAGCAATATCAATCTGCCTATTAAATCCTGTGCACACTATCAATCAAAACCTATTCACAAAAGCCTATGAAAAGTATGTTTTTGTAATCCATTCCTTTTAATCTTTATATTATGATGTTTTTCCTGATAGGCCAAGACAATTTTGGTGGTTGCTGTTTACAACTATTCATTCCAATATTTATTAAACTTGAAGACATGCTATTTAGTATCTTAAGATGAGTTTGCTACTTCCCCAGCCCAAGCCTTAGAAGAGTTTCTCCAAAAGTTGTCACCAATTTAATTCTTAACAGGAGAGTAGTTGCTTCAAAAGTAATTTATTGAAGTTTCTTTTTTATCAAATGTACTGCGTCTGAGGAGTCCTTGGTGCTCTCTGAGCTTGGTGGTTTTCTTGCAGATGTTTCATTACCTAAACTAGGTAACATTATCAATGCTAGTCTAGCACTGATTAATACTGATGATGTTACCTAGTTTGGTAGCGAAATATCTGCAAGTTAACCACCAGGCTCAGGGAGCACCAAGGATCCCTCATTTCAATTTTGAGCTGCACATATTTGACTCTATTGATAATGTACTGTCTTTTCTGGCTCTGTCCATTTGTTAGAATGTGATTCCTGGAAATGAAATTCTTGGCTGAAAAAAATTGCATGTTCTTGGTTTTAAGTAATCTTCTTTATTACTACCATTATCTCATTACCGAATCATATTGTGTAATATTGACATATACTGCAACATGAGTCTTTTAGGTTTTAGTCTTGCCTGTATTGCAAGTTCTACATCAATTTATTATCTGATAATACAAGATCAGTTAATTAACTTTGCTGGTGTGTCAGGTCTTTAAAGATATCTCACCCGGGATATTTTTATGGTTACCGTATTTTTCGGCGTATAAGAAGCACCTTTTTCCTTCAAAAAGAGGCTGAAAATCTGGGTGCGTCTTATACATCAAATACAGCATTTTTTGCCTCCCAAAGCCCTGCCCCTTCACCAAAATGGCCCTGCATAGCTTGTAGGAGGCTTTCAGAGACCTCCTGGGGGCTGGGGAGGGCAGAAATGGGCAAAAAATGGGCTGTTTTTTTGCTCAATTTTGCCCAGCCCCCAGGAGCACTCTATAAGCCTCTATAAGGCTATGCAAGCAATTTTCTTGACAAAAAATGAGTTTTTTCCTCGTCCCCCCCCCGAGCACTCTGCAAGCCCCCCAAAGGCTATTCATGCCTTTAAAAAAATACAGGGCCGTTTTCACGAAATACGGGCCATTTTTGGGAGGCTTGCAAAGTGCAAAAACTTTCTCCGCCCCTTTTAGAAAGCTCTTTAGTTAGAGTGATTGATGAGAATTAGATTGATCAAGTGCTGTGCCAGCAGAAACAAAGTCTTAGGTGCTGCAGATTGTCAGCAATTTCCTTCTCCAGCACATGGATAAATACATCTGAAAACATCTACCTACCTACCCTCTCTCCCTACCTACCCTCTCTCCCTACCTACCTACTGTATTTCTCTCTCTTTCTCTCTCTCTCTCTATCCCTCTATTTAACTACCTACTCTCTCTCTCTCTCTCCCTAACTACCTACTGTATTTCTCTCTCCCCCTCTATCTACCTACGTACCTACCTACCTACTCTCTCTCTCTCTCTCTCCCTACCTATCCACTGTATTTCTCTCTTTCTCTCTCTCCCCTCCTCTATTTACCTACCTACTTTTTAAAAAAATTGTCTTCAAATCCTTGGTGCGTCTTATACTCCGGTGCATCTTATACTCCGAAAAATACAGTATATCATTTTTAATAAATAAACCTGTGAAGTCAAGCATTGTTCAAGATGTAATTCTGAACATTTCAGGCTTCTTGATCATTTCAAGTTATTCCGTTTGTTTATTTTTTCATTGTCAGTCTTAAATATTTATTTCCATTAATTTCATCTTGGCTCTGTTTAATTTATAACCTGCAATTTTACATGATGTCATAAAATACTAGGTCTTCATTTAGCCACCTGCTATAATAGATGTTATTTAATATAGCTTTAATATATTTAATAAGAGAAGCATATCCAAGTCCTGATTTTTCCCTTTGAGTTTTAAGACTTGTCTCCAACTATGGAATGGGAAATATAATGAACTATAGCACTTAAATTTATATACCGCTTCATAGTGCTTTTACAGCCCTCTCTAAGCGGTTTACAGAGTCAGCATAATGCCCCCAACAATCTGGATCTTCATTTTATCCACCTCAGAAGGATAGAAGGCTGAGACAACCTTGAGCCGTTCAGAATCAAACTCCTGGAGTGAGCAGTGAGTTAGCTTGCAATACTGCATTCTAACCACCATGCCACCAAGGCTGTAATTAATCTACTTTAAATGACATTATTAGCTGTACATAACAGAATTAACTTCATTAGAAGCAATAGTTAATTAATGTGAATTAATAAATGCATGTATTAATAGATGCATTTTGCAATATTGTATTGTAAAATCTTTGGGGTAAATTAGGGTCCTTTCTGGTGTAATTCAATTGTGATCAGAGAGTAAAGCATCTATAGTTACCAAATTTAGCTGGAAAACCATAAAGACCAAGAATTTTATTTAACACTGAGTTCTTTATTGTTTAATCTTTTCTTTTTGAGGATTTTTTTAAATTTTCTTATTTTTGATATTTTTTAAGAAAGAAAAGAATTGTTTTAGTTAACACATTATATGATGCATCATTCCTCAAAGAGGTTATGCATTTATTAATTCATGAAATTTATTATCATTAGACTGCATGAAAATAATATTGATGAAATGAGCCTCTCCTTTTGCTGATTTGCTACATATACAATTTATACTGAACAATTCATTCTACATTTTTTCCTCCAGATATATCTGGTAATCCTCAAGAATTCTGCTTTTGTGAAGTTCACAATTTTTTACTTCTTTTGTTGTCAAAGATTCAAACATATGCTCTATCTCAAAACTCTTTCATTATAGCTATTTTCTTACAACTATCTTTCACATTGTATTTCTTTTAGTCAAAAGAAATGACATAAGTCTTATATATATTCAGGATTGCATGCTGATCCACTTATATGGTATCACATATTGATAAAAAATTCTCTTAATATTTCCCCTTTTGTATGCAAGCTGAATCTTGGATTTTGATTCACAAAATTAAGGAGATGTAGTATGATCATATATGAGATTTTTTTCAACTTTTCTAATGCTAGAATAAATCTCATATATTGTCATAGAATCGTATTAGATTGTAGGAGCTACCAGAAGCAAATGTATTCTGTGTAAGTATGATGTACAGTCTGAGAGAAATAAAAACATACCATAGTGATTCAATGAAGTGGAACTTTTCCCAACATTTTTTTAAATCTGAGGAATATAATTACCGTCTTTAACAGTATAACATATTCTGTTAAAAGTCACTCACGATCATGATTTCTCCTTTATCAGATTCAACAGTTACATTAAAGAACACACAGTTGGATTTCTTGATAGATAAATACATTTCAAAGAAATCATCCTATCTTCTAAAATACCTTTGATTAACATATATCTTCCATTAGCATGCTCCTTAACATTTAGGGTTTATCATGGAATCCAATGGCATGTTTGCTTGTCATCTTGGAAATTGTTTTTGCGGATGAAATAGGAGGGATGTGATCCTCCTTTAAGTTATAGCCCATGTACCTTTTAAAATTAAGATTCATATTTTTCAGTCTGCCTTATTATTATTTTTCCTCCATTTTAACACTCCAGTCATGCTGAAAATTCTGTATCCCACCTTTTCCTTTCTTTCTTTCTTTCCTTTCTCCTATACATTTTTCCCTTTCTCTTTTTTTTTTCTGCTGCCAATTTCAAAAGGTCTTGGTCTATGTAGAAACAAACACATACGCAAAAATTCACTTTCTGTTATAAACGAAGGTACAGTATCTGTTGGATATTTTACAAAGAAAAATTACACTCAGTTTTGAATAAGTTCAAATTTAAATAATCCAAGTGATTAAAAAAAACAGCTAAGGCAGTAGAATGAAATACTTTTCTGGAGGAATTTTGCAGGATTAGCCAGGATTGGGTATTGTGATGTCCAATTGGCCTCGAGACAGAGTTAATTTGAAGCCACGCCTCTGTGCTCCTTGCTTCTGGTTCCCAGTTTCAACTCTGTCTGGCCAAAGAAAGACAGGTTGCTTTTGGTTCCTGATTCTTCCAAAAACAATCCAGTGCCATCCTGCAAATTCCTTCTCCCTGCCTTCTTCCCCTTGTCTCCATCTGATACCTGGAAGCCTCCCCTTGGTGTGGCTCGCTCCCGGCCGCCGGTAAGGGATTTAAAAGTTGCTTCTTGGGGCTTTAGAGGCAGGACGCCATTACGGCAGCCATTTTGGAGCCTCAATTCCTGCAGGCCGCATGCGCTGGGGCAGAGGCTACTACGAAGGCTCGTTTTCATCCCTGCCTTCCTGGGTGGCCATCCTTTCTGCAGCGGCAGCAGCGGCAAGGCCCTGCAGGCCCAGATCGACGCCAGGAGGTCCGGAGCAGCGCGGGACAGCGAAGACCACGTTGTGCGCCGTGTGGTGCTGCTGGCAGCCGCGCGGCTTGCAAAAGGCGCAGGAAAGGTCTACCAGAGGCTGACGTTGTCGCGTGGAGGTCATGAGTGATTGGGGGAAGCTGTTTTTTGGTCACTGCTATTTCTGGTGGGCTGAGCCTGGTGGAGCCCTGACCTGGTGCCATGGCAGATGCAGAGGAGAGGCCGGGTTCCCCCCCCCATTGTCCCCTGGGGAGGGGACCTCCAGTGGGGCCCAAGTGAGGCCCACAGCCTCTGTGAGACTGCGAAAAACTGCAGCAGCTGCAAAATCCTCCAAAGCCTTGCAGAAGGATGAGGAAGCACAGGGCTCTGGAAAAGCAGGTGTCCAGGGCTGAACAGAGGGGTAGGCCTAGTTCTCCCTTGAGGTCTAGATCGCCCATTAGATCCAGGTCTAGGTCTCCTCACAGGGGGTATTCCCCAGTGTATCTCAGGGACATTTCACCTTCCCCCTCACTCTCCATGGTGGAACAGGGTCCCTATCTAAGGGATCTTTTTCAGTGCAGGGGGGGCCAGGGGGGGTAGTCCCATCAGGCCATCATTGGCTCCACAGTCTGAAGGCTGTGCACAAGAGGAGGAAGAGGATTCCTTGGTTAGAGACATGGAGCAGCTTCCAGCAAGCATTCAGAGGTTTATCTCCTCTGCAATTTCACATGGAATTTCTGCTGGGTTACAGAAGTGGTCTGTGGACCCGCAATGCTAGCAAAAGTCCCTGGGGGTGTGTGTGTGCCACTGCTCAGGACAGGCCAAGGCCTTCTCCCTTGGAGGTACGCCAGCCTGTTTCTCCTTCTCTGGCTAGAGAGGGTTCCATGGCGGGGGATCAGGTTCAGAGAGAGGTAGACATGTCTGATTATGAGGATCCCTCAAAACCTGAGGCATCAGCATTCTCTGGTCTGTTTCCTCCAGATTTGTTCAAGTCACTGTTGCACAAGGCCAGGGCCACAGAGCAACTGGGTGAGACGGAGGGCACCAAGTTGGGTGCCATGGAGGGTGGTCTGGAGAAAAAGCCAGAGAATTGAGTTTACTCATAGCCTCCATCAGCGAAGGAAGACATCCCTGCCCCTAAGTTGTTCCTAGAGGTAGTTAAAAAGCAGTGGGATAAGCTAGGAACATTTCCCAACCCCAGTAGCAGTGATAGGAGGTTTTTTAACATGGAACCTAATTTCTCTGAGGCGTTGCAGTTGCCCACAATGCACCCTCCAGTGGTGGCATTGGCGTCCATGTCAACCGTGGTGTTCGGTGATGTGGCTGATTACTTGAAGGCCGAGGACAAGAAGGCGGAGCTGACCCTTCGTAAAACATTCCAGTCTTCCGCATGGGCCAAGGCAGCTGCCTCTGCGTTGTTCTTCAGCTGCATGGCTATCCTTTGGCTACAACAGATGCAGGAAAGGATTCCGCCTGAGGAGGTGCATACTCATCAATATCTCAACAAGCTTGTTGCTGTTGCACAATTCTCTGCGGACACCACTCTGCATGCCATGAAGTATGCCTCATGGGCAATGGCGGCCTCGGTGACCTCCTGACGTCTCCTGTGGCTGAAGGGGTGGCAAGCGGAGAACAAGGCAAAGTGGCACCTGGCATCATCGCCTTATTCTGGGGAATCCCTTTTCGGTACCCCATTGGACCCACTCCTCGTTGAGGACAAGAATAAAAAGAAGGTCATGCCTACGCCCACAAAGAAATTGGAGCAAAAATCTGCGCCTTACTTTCGGAAGCAGTCCTATCGTCAGTCAGATCAGGAGGTGCAGCACAGCAGGTATTTTCCGAGATCAGATAGGCAGTCGGATAAGCACTTCACCAGGGATAGGCTAGGTTACAACCCCAGGGGAAGAGGCCCTTTCGGGGGGGAGGTGGCTGTCCCTACCGCAGGGGCAGATAGATTAATAGCGACCCCACCCATAGGCAGCAGACTGCTTCTGTTTGCCAACGCCTGGGATGAGATTACCACTGACGCCTGGGTTCTGAATACCATCAGATTTGGCCTGCGCCTAGAGTTTCTCTCCATTCCGCCGAACCACTTTCGGATGTTTTCGTTCACCAAGAGTAAAGATAAATGCTCTCTCACGAGGCAGGCGATCTGACACCTCCTAGAGATTAGGGCGGTGGAACCGGTTCCACGGGACCAAGTGGGGTCAGGTTTCTATTCCAACCTCTTTGTCGTTCCGAAGAGTTCAGGGGGATGGAGGGCGATTCTTAAACTGCTAAATTTTCACTTGGTCTATAGAAGATTCAAGACGCATCGCTTAAATCCATCTTGGCGGGGGTCAGGCGCAATGACTTCATGGCCTCCATCGACCTGACGAAGGCTTACCTCCATATCCCCGTCTTCCCTGGCCATCGTAAGTATCTCAGGTTCTCCTATTTAGGTAGCCACTACCAGTATAGGGCCCTACCGTTTGGCATGGCATCGGCACCGCGGACCTTCACTAAGGTCCTGGCCGCAGTGGTGGCTTCCCTCCGTGAGCGCTCGGTCAGGGTCCAGTGCTATCTCAATGACATCTTAGTCCAAGCAGCATTGTTTGAGTGGGCGAGGGAGGATATTTCGTTGGTGGTATCCACACTACAGCAGTTAGGTTTTTCGGTTAACCTAGATAAGAGTTCCCTCGTTCCCGCCACCAGGATTCCTCACCTGGGGACCATCATAGACTCTAAGCTGGGGAAGGTGTTCCTGTCCCACAACCGTAAAATTAGTTTGTTAGCCTTAGTTAGACAAGTTAGAAGTCAACGTTTTGTTCCTGTAGTAGTGCTCTCCAGCTTGTTGGGGAAATTCATTTTTTGCATAGACGTGGTGCCTTGGGCTCATCTACACGCAAGGCCGCTCCAGTGGTGTCTCCTGCTGCATCAGAGGTCAAACTCCAGCAATTCCGAGGAAGAGGTTCCAGTGACACCACAGGTGCAGCTGTCATTGGTGGTGGCTCTCCCCAGCGCTACACAAGGGCTGCAAGTTCAGGGAGCCAGAGCGCCTCATCCTGACAACGGACACCAGCTTCTACGGGTGGGGAGCTCTCTTGGAGTCCCGGATGGCGCAGGGGCGTTGGACCTGGTTGGATACAATGTAAATTGGCTGGAACTGCGAGCAATTCACTTGGCATTGCAGCACTTCAAGGACCATGTTCGGGATCGAGACATCTTGTTGCTGACCAACAACGTGGCAGCGAAGGCCCATGTCAACCGACAGGGCGGCATACACTCCAGGGCTTTTGGAATCGAGGCAATTGCACATCACAGGAGTGAACAACCATCAAGCCGACTGGCTCAGTCAGGGGACGGGGGACCACGAGGAGTGGAGCCTTTCTCTGAAACTGTTCCAGGCCATCTGCTCCAGGTTCAGCCATCCAGAGGTGGACCTGTTTGCCACAAGCAGAACGCTCAGGTGGATCGGTTCTTCTCTCGGTTCCCGGCTCGGGGGACGGAAGAAGTTGACGCGCTTTGGATGCTGTGGTCAGAGGCCTGCTCTATGCCTTCCCTCCCCTTCCCCTTCTCCCTGGGGTAGTTTGGAAAGTGATATCAGAGAAGGTGGAGCTCATCTTAGTGGTGCCCTACTAGCTACGCCGGGCGTGGTTTGTGGACCTAATGTGCCTGTCAGTGTCACACCCGTGGAGGATCCCGGGGAGGGATGTGGACCTCAGACAGGGGAACCTGGTAGATCCCAAGCCACAGAGGCTGCAGCTAGCCGTGTGGAGATTGAGCAGGAGCGCCTAAGGGCCGCCTAGCTTTCACAGAGGGTGATCTTCACAATTGAGGCTTTACGCAAGGGTTCCACCACTAGGATTTATTATTCCACCTGGCGGGTCTTTGCAGAGTGCTGCCGTGTCTCGGGAGTGAATACTCGTGAGGCTTTGGTACCACACGTCTTGGAGTTCCTCCAAGATGGATTGGATAGGGGGCTCTCACATGGCACCCTCAAAGGACAATTATTCGGGGAGAGGGGCTCCTTCCACTTTCCTAGGTCCCGTTAATTAAGAGATTTTTGAAGGGTGCGGGAAATCTCCATCCCCCAGTAGTCCACAGGTTCCCGACATGGAGCCTCACTACGGTTCTCCAAGCAATGATAGGAGCACCATTCGAACTTCTGAGGACGGTTGACCTGAGGTTTGTAACCCTTAAGGTAGGGTTCCTTGTGGCGGTCACCTAAGCCCGTTGCATCTCTGAATTGAGGCCGTTGTCCTCCAGGTTGGATCTTTGTACATTTCACAATAATCGGGTCATCCTGCGACTGGATCCGACTTTTGTTCCCAAGGTTAACTCCCTTTTCCACAGGTCGCAGGAGGTGGTATTACCGGATTTTTGTCTGGACCCGTCTCATGATAGGGAGCATCTTTGGCACTAGCTGGATGTCAGGCGTGCCTTGCACATTTATGTGAGGCGCACGGAGGGCCTCAGGAAGTCTGAGGCGCTCTTCGTTTCCTTTTATCCATCTTCCCTGGGGAAGAGGGTGTCCTCCTTGGCTATAGGGAGGTGGATCAAACTGGCCATCGCATTGCCTATGAGATTCAACACCTTCCGGTGCCTCAGGGCATCACAGCACACTCCAACAGGAGTGCGGCTACCTCGGCGGCCTGGGCCACACAGGCGCCTATCGTGGAGATTTGCAGGGCGGCTATGTGGGCGTCCCCATCTCCCTTCATCAGGCACTACAGGTTAGACCCGATTGCATCAGCTGATGCGGCATTTGGTCGTAGGGTGTTACAACAGGTGGCAGCTCATGAGGGGCCCAGGACCAATAGTGCCCCCCCTTAGGGACATTAACTTGGGTATGTTCCAATCCTGGCTAATCCTGCAAAATTCCTCCAGAAAATTACAGTTGGTCTTACCTGAACTGTTGTTTTAGGAGGTTTTGCAGGATTAGCCAGGTTCCCGCCCTAGCGTTGGTCCAGGGGTTGGGGGAGTTCAGGGGGTAGGGTGTGTTCCCTTATGACTTGTTTTCAGGTGTTTTGCAGTGGGCTTGACTCGTTGCAACTAGGAACCAGAAGCAAGGAGCACAGAGGCGTGGCTTCAAATTAACTCTGTCTCGAGGCCAATTGGACATAACAATACCCAATTCTGGCTAATCCTGCAAAACCTCCTAAAACAACAGTTCAGGTAATACCAACTGTCATTCTCAATGGATTTTGTATGGAAATTGCAACAGCAAAACAATAGAAAAGTATTCATTCGCTACCTTTGGGGATAAGATATGTACAGTATAGATTAAATCTTTGGACCTTACCAGTTTTGTTGCAAATGGAATTCTTTGTTTTATTAAAAGCAGACTATTTTAGAATCAAAGATTTATGAACAGAAATAATAAACATTCTCCTAAATCTTGTATATTATATATATTTGCCCTGGAACCAGTGTAATATATGGAATCCTAAATTCACTTTAATATTGCATTATTTATGCAATGCAATATTAGCAAATATGTATATTTCATTTTAAAGAAGCTAAAGTAACATTATCTGACTTTCATCGACTGCTTTTGTTATGATATTTTTTTCATGCAGAATTCCCTGCACTAGATTAATATGTTAAATAATATTAGATTCAACAGCAGCTTGACATAGAAAACTAAAATCTAATATTAATATTTCAGGTTTGGATTCTGAAGTAGAGAATTCAGTTCCAGTGTCTAGTAGTGACTCAAAAGTGATCTTAAAAGGAATGAGTTTTCAATTTTCAATGTACAGTATCCTGTATCAGTTGGTTTTAAAGCCATCATTAAAAAAAAGTTCTTCTTAACTAACAGAATCCTTTTACTGATAGGTCAAGTAACAGTTCAACTGGGGTAGCTTTTTAGAGAAAATGTACAGTATCCTGTATCAGTTGGTTTTTAAAGCCATCATTTTAAAAAAAAGTTCTTCCTAACTAACAGAATCCTTTTACCTATAGGTCAAGTAACAGTTCAACTGGGGTAGCTTTTTAGAGAAAATGAAATATGGGGAAAGGGTTAAATTATTATCTTTTTAGTGTTCCTTTCCCCCTCTTTATCCCGTTTTGTATTATTTCATGCAGTTCTTGCATTCTCTCTAATAGAAAACTCACTGCCAAGAAAAATGGAGGCAAAATTAGTTTGCAGAGAAACCAGAGGGGGATCTCGGCATGCTTGAGGAAACCCTGAAGTCTGCAGAAGTACAGAGCATATTTTTTCAAGAACCATCAAAGAAACCCCTCTTCAATATACAACCTACCAAGAAATGGAGGTATGAAATGATGGAAAAGAAAAGTGGGAAACAAAATCAGTCTATTTGAATACTTTACCTTTTATTCATTGTCTTGTAAAAAGGTATGAATGGTGAAATGTAATACTGAACAGGATTCAGCAGAATGAAACATCCAATATTATTTTTATTGTTGTTCCCATTCCTCATTCCTATTTCAAGTACCTCTTCATCTGTTCTTTATTTTATCGTGCTAGATAAACACACCCCTCCTTTCTCTTCTTTGGGTTGTCTGAACTGTCATTTAACAAAGCCTTTCCTTTCTTTCTAAGTTGACCTTATGTTAATACTCTACTCATTCAAAATTGTTTATCCCTTCTGTAATAAGGTTCTATCTTTTCATTGTTCTTCTTTACGCTTCTTAAATGTTTTTAACATCTTGTGGGCTGATTTCATTCTATTTAAATAAAAAAAATAAAGACATCTCTGAGTCAAGCTAGCAATGGATTCATCTATGTAGTTTTCTTAGCAACAATATACATAAAGGAGCTTGCTCTTGCTTTCTTCTGAGATATTCTTTTTTTAGCTTACAGTCTGGAATTCCTTGATGGTCTTCTATCCAAGCACTAACCTTGTGTAGTTTCCAACAGCAGGCAAAATTGAAAAGGTGTAGGATTGTGTCTACGGCACCCATCGGCTGATGGAATGACATCCAACACATCAATGCAAAGCTTTCTATGCCTTGTTGCATGTATTTTCTCTTTCTTTTTTATTATTATTTTTAAAATGTCAGTTTATAATTGTCCATTACCCACTTCATATATTTCTTTCTCTTGGTTGAACTCAAATTGTTGACTCTTCTTACTTTTCTATATTGCTTCCATGCATTTGATTTCCCCCCCTTCTCTTTTGATTTCAACAATCTTTTAATTTCCTTTGTAAGTTTGGCCCTGTCCATTGTTTTTTTTCTGAGGATGAGGAGTTTTTTCACAGCTTCTGAACATCACTGATATATTTATTTATTTATTTGCTTTTTCCATCTAACCGTACCATACTTTCATTCTTAAGATGATTAATTGTTCACCTATTCAAGTCAATAACCTCTTTGTAACATTCAATTCTCACCTTAATTTTTCTATCCAGCCAGTCTCTCATTCAAACTTTTTGTTTTCATCTTTGGAACATTGGAAAAATTGGTCCTTACCTTGCAACCTATCTAAAACCTTATGAAGCCTCATCTCCATTACTGCAATATTCTTCTAGGGCTTCATTATTCATATCTTGTACCTTTCGTTTTGGTCCTTAATCCAGCTGCTTGACATATTCAAGTGCTTGTGATTTCAGCCATCTAATTCTCCTTTTTTGTTCTCTATTCTAGCTCTTATTTTCCTTTCATCTTCACTAGAAACTTCTTTAGGTTACATTTACATCTCGACAGGCTCATGCTGCTCATTCTAATTCATCTTCCTTCTACACTGCCCTACATTTCTGTTTTTCATCTCTGCCCCCTTCTTTGGCTACATGGTCTCAGTTAATTTGTTGATAATACTTTATGCCTAAAGGATAGGTCAGCAAAGAATAGAATAGAATAGAATAACTTTGTCACTTTGAATGTACACTAACCAGCATACAGTAAAATGAAATTTTGTTGCATACAGCTTTCAAAGGGTCATCACCTCCAATATATACTACATAACCATGACAGAATAATAAATGCAAAATTATGCATATGCCCACATATATTATATGACACAGGGGAACAACACAGTCTGGTTCGGATGTATACATGTACATGGCGAGAAAAAAGAATCCTGAGAGTTTACCAGACAGATGGCATAGGAAACAAAGTTGTTACAAAATCTGGTAGTCCTGCTAGAAATACTTCAAAATCTCCTCCCAGAGTGGAGCAACAGAAACAGACCGTGAAGTGGCTATGTGGGGTCTCTAACAATGAGCTCTAAGCACATAGTGCTTATAAGCACTATCCTGAATAACAGGAAGCGAGCTTCCTATAATCTTCTCTGCTATCCTTACCACTCTCTGTATGGACTTTCTATCTGAGGCGCTGCCGCCACCAAACCAAACAGTGATGCAGTTTGTTAAAACGTTCTCAATCGTGCCTCTGTAAAAAGTGGCCAGGACAGAAGGAGAAGATGTGTTCTCCTCATCCGACACAGGAAATGCAGAGTCTGAGGAGAGCACAGCTCAAACACAATCATGTTTACCACTTGGACTGTATGAATGGAACTTTGCAAAATTTTGATTAAGACAAGCAGAGCCTCTTCCCACTACAGAAGTTCTTTTACTGCCCATTTCATGCAAGGAGGAGCAGCAAAATTTGGGGGTTAGGTGGCCTTTTGGTCCCTGAGCACATATATTTATATACGCCTTGTTGTGCATTCATCAGTTTATAATTTTGAAAGAGTGTCCTCAATTTAGGAGTAATGAGATATTAATTTGGCCAATCGTGCTGAAGGGAGTATGTAGGGCTTCTTTCTCTGCCCCAAATCTTCTTTAAAAGAGCTAAAATACATGATTTTAAAATATTGCCACAATATTACCATCAACATATGTTGAAAAGTAGCTAAGCATTAGACAAGTTTAGCTCTTCACTAGGATATGGGGCTCATTTGAGTTAGCCCCTCCCTTTCAATCAAACCTACCACATAGGATTGTTGTGGAGGTAAAATGAGAGAAGTCCTCCTATATGTGCTTTGGAAAATCTGGGAAAAAATTTGGAATGTAAATGCTCTAACCATACTTTTAAAAAACGTGTATTGTTTTAAAATGTAATTTCCCCATCCCCCACTGGGATTGCATTTTTATAGATTGAATGTAATAAACAGTATAGACATTGTGCCATGATATGCATTTACAAACAAATAACAAATTCAGAATTAGTCTAGAGGAAGAGGAAGGCAGAAAAATATCTACCAAAACAGTATAGGTAGTTTTCAACTTACAATTTGTATAGTGGCCATTCAAAGTTACAGTAGAACTTAAAACAGTGACTTATGACCATTTTTCAAACTTATGACCATTGCAGCGTCTCTAGTGATCACATGATCAAAATTTGACTGTGTGGCAGTTGTTACGTATTTATGAAGGTTGCAGTGTCCTGGGCTCATGTGATCACTTTTTTTGCGACCTTCTGACAAGCAAAGTCAATGGGGAGCCAGATTCACTTAACAACCGTGTTACTAACTTGAACAACTGCAGTGATTCACTTAATAACTTTGGCAAGAAAGGTCATAAATGGAGCAAAACTCACTTAACAACTGTCTTGCTTAGCAATAGAGAATTTAGGCATAACTGTGGTCATAAATAGAGGACTATTTGTACTGTGCAAATGAATCCAACGTAATACCTATACAGCTGAAAATCAGCAAGTTTGAACCAAGAATCTGTCTGTGACCAAACAATGGAGATGCCCATCTGCCTTCACACAGAGATAAGTAACACAAATTGCTGATACATTTATTCAAAAGAATTGGACACCAAACCCTGACTATTAAACCACAAGGATTTTAGAAAGCTTCGGATACACAATAAACTCTACTCAGCTTTGAGTAGAGCAAATCCAGAGTTTAATCGTGTGCTTTTAATTGTTCAGTTTATAAAGCAAGCTCGTATTCTCCTTTTTCCTATAGCTAAGGCAGTAGAATCTCTGTATTTCTCATAGGCACAAATTGTTGTCTTCTTCTGGCCTTCCACAGTGTGAAGGGCAGAAATTTAAAAATTTTAAAAAACATACAAGCCAAATAAAACAAATACTTGAAAAGAAACTGCTTAATTTTCAAGGCATCTATTGGAATTAGATTTTGATTGTTTGGTATAAATACAGATTGGGGTGGGGGTGGGGGGAGAGATGGATCACCAAGGGCAGCTTATGAATAATCAAGTTGGCTTGTTGAATGAAGCATGTGAAAAGTAGGACTTCAGTCTGTAATCAGTCTGGGGAGTTTATGATGTGCAATAAATAACTATGAAATGCATATATGTAAAAGGAAATGTTTCCAAAAGCAAAGCCGGGAGCTGCCAAGCTTGTGCTACCTTTACACTCCTCACAGCCAGATGCAGGACATGACGGGCCAGCTGACAAGCCTGACGAAGCCGTTGAATCTGATCTTCATTCTTAAGGTCTATTTCGTCTCCCATGTCAGGCAGAGAGCCTGTCGTCACGTAGTCTGGCTGCTTTATGTGCTTGGAAATGAAGGAACAAAAATGAAGATCAGAACATGGAGCATGACAATGGGATCATTTTCTCAGATAGCGCCCCCCCCCCCCACCCACCCATCCCAGCCTGTCCTATTGGTTGTCTGAGTGACCTTCCTAAGCCATCAGGGCAAACCCTGAAGCCTGCCCCAGTATATGTCTCACTGCCCTTTTGAACTTCACAGTGTTTGTTACTTGCAGAGCCTGTTAGCCCCACAGCACTGAAATTCGGGGTATCACAGCAGCTTTTCGCTCAGATCAAAGGTTCCTAATGGCACTCTCACTTCTAGTTTGCCTTTAAAAAAAAGAAAAATCCATGTTTTCAAAACAAGCCAAGTACCTTCGCAGAGTTCTGAACTGATATATGAATGAAAAGGGAAACCCCTAAATCCTGAATCCCATAAAAGTGAAGAAGAACTCTGTCTCTGTTGAAAAGAATACCAACGTGACAGTTATTCAAAATTATTCTATACTCTTGCACTTACACATGTATAACATAAAGTGTGTATATAAGTCTGTTTGGATGGATATGTGCCATCATGTCTCTTTCTCTCTTTGTGTGTTGTGTGTGTGCTATGCCTAATCTGTTAGGCTTCTTACATGAAAGACACTAGACGTCAGTATTTTATTCTTTTATTTGTGAGTTAGATTTCTATCCTTCCTTTTCTTCAGGAGCTTAAGATAGTGAACAATGCCCAAAACCATTAGGACCTTCCGTGGCTGGCTGAGTTCAACCTAGGCTAGGTGCAATGCCATAATGGCATCATAACATTCAATGCCTAGGCGGGCAGGAGATTTTTCTTCACCCTTCTTAATTCAGCAATATCAGAATCCTCTGAGAGGCAAGTCATTCCCAATCTCACAACTTCCCCAAATCTGAAAAAAGCCAACATCCCAGGCTTTAAACTAGTCCCACAAATTGTTAAAATAAATGAGAAGATGGCAGTGACAGATCACTTTCATCCGCTTACGGCAAAGAAAACATTGAGAACCTATCCATGTTGTCCTCGGAGATCAAATTCCACTCAAAGAAGTTTACAACAGGATACACACATAGACACACACACAAACACTCAGATAAATACACACAAAAATATGTCCAATATTTTGAAAGTATTAGTTTACAAATTACAAAGTAATTTCAATGATAAAAGCCATCACAATTCAAAAATTGTTAATGAACATGAAAAAAAAAAAACACCATCATGCATTTTCTAAGAATCTGTCTGAATCAAGAATTAAACATTGAAATATATCAGTTTTTGAAACATACTACTATATGTGGCCTTTGCTCCTTTACCTTCCTGCATGTTATAAGCAGTATAATAACAGTTTGCTAAGATACATATTATGACAACTGAACAACTTTTTAACAGGAGCATTATTAGCTGGCCACCTGCTACTCAATAAAACTTAAGACAGAGAGAACTGTTTTTGTATTTCCTAATTTAAAAATGGATATAAAAAGAATTGGTGATGTATGGCCAATTCCTATATACATGATTTATAAGCAATTTCATCATTTTTTTAAAAAAAACAAGAAGCTAACCAAAATATTGGGAGCAGGAGTATCAAATTGAAACTGGCTGGGGAATTGACTGAATGTTCTCTTTACTACAGCAGGGACAAGGCTACTTTGTGCACCAAAGTTCTGGTGTCAAATCCCAGCCCTGGTAACAAAATCATGATTCAAACTGCTAGTTGTTGGGATGTACTTGATTCTTCTTCTAATAAATCTCTATATTGACTACTGAAATAAACCATAGAAATGATAGTACCTTAGGAACTGGGTGAGGAGGAGAAACATCAGCTGGCCAAACTACCTTATAAGCATTTTTCTGTTTGTGACGAGAAAGATATCTTCTTTGATGAATGCTTGACTGGTATAAGTAGATATGATTAACTGATGAGCAGAAAACACGCTGACAGCCAGTCACATGGCCTGTGGACAAATATATATGGTACAGTATCTGCATCAATGGAATACATTAACATTTATTACCATGTAATCATATTAATGACACCATTAATACTTTTTAAAATAAAGTTTGGCTTTGTTCTACCCTTGCAAATATATCATATGCACAATCAGAGGAGATGATAGCTCGATATGACATTGATAACGACACTGAGATCTAGTGTGGCTCAAAACAAAACCAGCTTTTATTTTTAATCAATTAACATGTCTGTTAGAGGATTGTGGCTTATCATCGGCCACATCGTATTAAATTCCAGTGAAAACCTGGGAGGAACTAAGATACATCACATTCTTCTAATCTACAACCAGCAGCCTTAAGGAAGCTAGTTTATTTAGTGTATTTTAAAAGGAGAGTAAATACTGTCTAATATCACAGGTCATCTATTGTGAGTAAAAGCATCTCTTATTTTCTAAGGGGAAAAAACAATTATGCAATGTTGGCTGAGCAAGGTCATATTTAAATGGGAGATCACCAGAAAATTTCAGGATTGAGAAGCTCAAAAGCTATACTTGGAGAAACGCTATGAAGAAAGCATGAGCCAAGCATAATTCAAAGGAAACTCTTATCTTTCAATGGCATCTATTCCCCCTCTTTTCTTTTCTTCTCCCTCTCTCCCTCTCTATCTTGCCCTCCCTCCCTCTCCCTCTCTCTTTCTTTCCTCCAGGCCAATCAAAGCAAATATATTAGATCCCCCCCCATGCCAATGACAAAAAAGGTTTCATCTAAATTTTACCCTACAGTAAAAAGATTTCTATTGGCATTCTGAATTTTTTTGGGGTAATTACTGGTTCTACTTCATTTAGCCATCGTTTCCAAAATGCCTGCACAGCATGCATATGCACACAGTATAATATTACAGAAAAGAACAGCAATAATAAGTTAGATTTCACAACAAACACATAAAATTCTGTTTGGGTGATGACACATCTTTAGCAGGAAGATAAAGGAGCAAAGGGGTCTGTAACAAAATAGAGAGTGAAGCTGCTTTGTGCAAGCCAAAGAAAACTCTGAATATAAGCCTCTTGGCTATTATGAAGATGATAGAAATTGTACAATATTGTAAGGAAAAAGTGAAGAAGGGAGTCCAGAAAGATAGCAAGGATGGAACTAATACTGGTGTACTTGTTACGATAATGAGCAGCAGGAGCGAGCGGCCCAAAATATTTTACTGTCCGAAGGGTTACACTTTAGTCAAGGAAATGTATCAAAATTCTTTCAAGAAATAATGGTTCCGAAGATCTCACCGCTGTTCCATGTTGAAGATAAAAATACTTTTTTATGCCTAGGTCAGCATTGATAACCAGTCCCTCCAGTTTCCTTGGCAAGATTTCAAATTTGGTTGGCCGTTGCCTGCTTCCTAAGCCTGAGAGTGACTCTCCCAAGGTCACCTAGCTGACTTCATGCCTCAGGCAGGATTGGAACTCAGTCCTTCAATGTGTAGCCTGGTGCATTAACTGTTATACCAAACTGGCTCTAAAAATTACAAACACCATATAATGATAGTATCAAAGGCAGCTATCACCACCACCTCTGCTTAACTATAAGGTGAGCTATGCTAAACAAATTACCAGCCTGGCTATGCCAGAAGAAACACATAGATTACTTGCCAAAAATAAGAAGGAAAACTACAGTTACAGACAAAGATAAGCTAATTAATCAGTAAGCCAAATAATTACCATTCTTTAAAATTGTGAGTTATCTTAAGTCCATTTATTCAGCAATAAATCTCACTGAATTCAGATTTGAACCAGAACACTGGATATTTGAGGATTACAATTTGCAGAATCAGTATAAAATAAACTGAATTTTCCATGATTTGCAGGATTTCCATCCTGAATTTCAGGATTTCACCAAGGTAAAAAAATTGATTTGGTATGATTAAATACAAATGCCTACTGATTTATGAAAGGCAAACAAACAAGGCACCTTCCTGTCCATCTTGTCTATCATCTCAGTTTATTTCCTTTTCTTCTGGGCAGATGGGCATAATTCCAAAGAAAGCAATGGTGGTAGCCCCATATTGTTTTATTTTCAAAGACTGCCTTAGGACTAGATACAGGGGCACAGAAACATTCTTAAGCATAAAGATTATCCTCATGGTTGGAATTTGATTTCAAAACATGATGGATGTTTTTTTTATTTTTCTAATTAAAGTAATAAAAATAGCCCAAAATAAAATCAGGTGGGCACCTGACAGGCAAGAAAGGAAGTTTCTGGGATACATCAGCGCCACAATTTTCATTTTGAACATCCAGACACCAGAGTTATCTGCATCTTCTTGTCCAATGCAATGATTTCCTTAAAATGTTTCAAAATATATTTTAGAATGTTGAGAAAAAGACATGGGTTTCTTTGCAGATAGTAGTTTTTCAATCCTACTAATTTCTCTCCTTTGTAGCCATAGAGACATTTTCACTTTACATTTATAAAATATTTGGCTTCTTTTATGCCCCCTCCTCCTCCTAGTATTCCACAGAACACATGAAATACAGAATACATGAAATATACCCATTTATTGTAATTAGAGCAGTGGGACACTCCTTTCAGGAGCCCAAAAAATACTGAACAAAAGGCCAGGCTGAATAGCAGCTGCCATTTTAAGACTTTCTGCAGAGTTCATAATGTTCTTTCCAGGCAAGTAAATGAAAATGGCTTAGGTTTGTATAGCGCCTCAAGGGATGACCAAGGATCAACATATTACAGGCAACTTTCTTTTCTCCATTATTCCATAGGCCTAGTACATGGACTAATGGGGTAGGAAATGGATTGTGAGGAGCTTAAATCCAAATTTTTCAAGCAAGATGGAAATATTAAGGAACATTCTCTGGTAACAAGGAAAGGAGATTTCCCCTTGGTTTCTACAAGTCAGTAGACCATTCCTAAGTTTGTAAAAATGTAAATGACAAATGTGAAAGATACAGATTCATGAAAATGTATGTACATCTTGAATATTTCAGAGTGCCAACTGAATACATGCAATCTCTCACTGGCAGATAGGCATGATGGCTCAGCAGTTAAAATGCTGGGCTTGTCAGCTGGAAAGCCAACAGCCTGGGTTCGAAACCCGAGTGTCATGCAGCATGATTAGCACCTGTCTTCACCTAGCTCCTGCTCACCTAACAGTTCAAAAGCAAGCAAGGGCAAGTAGATAAATAGGTACCACTTTCGTGGGGAGGAAACAGCGCTCCGCACCATCATGCTGGCCACATGACCGTGAAAACATCTTTGGGTAGTACTGGCTCATGGCCTCAAATTGGAGATGAACATCGCCCCCTATAATCAGCAATGACTAGCAGAGTAAAATCTGCAGAGACTCATTTCCTCCTTGGTAGATAACACTGCAGCTGTGGAAGTGACATGTATTAGCTCAAACAATATAAATGACAACCCTGAGGAGCACAGTAGCACAAGGGGCATTTTCTCCCACTGATCTTATGGATCAATAGTACGACAGGGATGAAAAGTATAATGGTCTCCGGAACCCAGTATGCTCCTTTCAAAGGACAAAATGGCACATTTACATTAATCTTCAGGTTCATAACATTAAAATAAAAATACTGTAAACTAATTAATTAATATAGTGGGACCTTGGGTGCTGATCGAAATCCCTTCCAGGACTTCAGTTGGCACCCGATTTGGTCAAGACTGACTGCGCATGGGTGCACACGCACAAAAATGGTGCAGAAGGGGAAATCACTGTGGCTGTGTTTATTCAGCACCTGAGGATGTGTTTGTGACCTGAGTGAAACATTTAGTGGATTTTTTGGTTGGCGTGGTCTGAGCCATTCATTACTCGAGGTCCCACTGTACCAGGTATACAAAAAATAAAAATTAAACCAATACCAATTAAATAGTGCATATACATTCTATATAGTCAAAACATTTATTATCTGATCATTTTGCATATTTTATTCTGCTAATTATAAGTAGGATTAAGCTATGCCTCTAAATCCAACCCGCACAAAAAGTGAAATCTTGTTTACGTTCTCTCATCTAGCATCTAAGAATTTATTAGGCATATTTCACATGGTTAAGATTTATTCTCCTTTCCCTCTCTCTCTCTCTTCTTATTGAATGTCAATACACTCTGGATATTGAAAGCTACACTGGCAGATTCTCAGGACAGAGCAATAAACACAGTTATGCTTTCCAATCCCTGTTTATAACCGTCACCATTTCTACGTACTTATATACAAGTTCTACTGGTTTCAGATCAATACCAAAGTATTGATCAGGGGACAAATTGGAAAAGTGGTGAGTTACTATGGATTTCTGGGAATAGATATAACCCAGTTTCTCTTAGTAGTCAGGTTCTCCTGCTCCAGGAGATCAATATTGCTCAGGATTTTTGAACAACATTTCACCTTGCACCTCAGCAAACTTTCTTCAACGCAATGATTATGCTGACAAAAATGCATTATCAACATAAAGGCAACTGCTATTGCAAATTGAGTCAACTACATTCCTTGGCTATCATCAGAACATACAACAAAAACTAATTATTCATTCCACCTACTAAACATTTTGGAGATTCATATGAAGAATTATAGTTACTCAACAGCAACAGCAAATAAATTATATAAAAGTTAAATAAGGTCCACCGAACCAAGGATCCAATACTATGTGAACAATAAAGTCCAGTGAACATAATGGCATTCTTTCTAGGAAAATATGCATGAAAATATGCTGTAAATCCAGAATGCATTTCAGAGTTTCCTTATCTAAAAAGTAACTTTCTGTCAAAATATCCTCATTGACTGGATAAAAATTTAAGGAAGGACGGGGGCGGTGGAGTAAACCAGCATGCTTTTGAATTCAGTGATATGCGGTTCAAAGAGATATCACAATTCAGAATTGCCCCCATTAAGGTTTTAAATTCTTCATCAAACATAGACCTATATAACCTAACTTGCTATAAAGATGAGTATGACAGAACAAAGTTTGTAATTTTATTTCTCAAGCAAGTTCAGATGATTCCTGGTTAAGGATAGAAAATCTGCAACTTTACAGATATTTAACTCCAATGTCTATCATCTCCAAAACTCTCCAACTTTTTAGGGGGCATTTAAACACTTGGCACTACTAACAATTATCTACCATGGACTGGGAAGCATACAACTAATAGAAATTGTTGGGAGAGTTGTCCTATTCTCTCTGTAAGTGAATAGATAGCTTCTTCCTCTGAGAGATTTTAAAACAGCCATGTCTTACGAACTTCATGGAATGTTATGGGACAACACTGAAGGGAAAAAAAGTCTATTATTTGTAATTTTCTTGGAGGATACCAACTCCTTCCCCATCAATTTACCTACCACAAAACTTTTAACAAGAGGACCAAGAGTGGAAAAGTAGGACAATCTTTTGGAGACAATGAAAGGAAAATGCACAGAAAGTAATGCAATGTGCAATCTGGGCCATGTGGAAAGCTGATAACGTTTTGCACCTGCCTCGCCTTCTCCTTTCATTAAATCCTTTTTTTTTTATTGGGAGAACACTCCCCTTTTCTCATCTTGCCGCTTTCCTTGCCCTCCCTTTTTTGTTTTCTTTCCATCATCTTCTTTTCTTCGGAAGGCCAAAGTGCTTCGCGGGACTGGAAACTTGGTAAAATTTCAGGAACGACTTTTCAGGAATGATTAAAAAAAAAAAAAATAGAGAGGGACAGCAGGTTCAATGGGTATCAAAGGATCTATGTGAATCTAACTGTGGTGCCAACCTTAGGACCTGGCTTTCTGGACTTAATGGAAAACAGAATCCAACAGAATCCAGTGATTTTCCACCACTCCTCTTCACAATGGCCACATTTTCTTCTATTTTTCATTGCAATCTCAAGAAATGCATTTTTAAAAGCAAGTAATCAAATAACAGCAGAACATAGGGAATTATTCCTGTTCTGTGGTTGTTTACTTATAAGATAGGATTTAAAACACACTGCACAGAGGGCCAAATGTTATGAATTGCTGTATAAAAGTAGAATAAAACAGGATTATAATCAGGATGGTCCAAAGAGGTTGCATCCGCTTGCTTTAGCAGATCTTATCGGGTGGGTATTGATAAGAGATAGGCTTCCTGGGCTCTAGATGTGGATCAAGTCCCCAGCTCCCTCTTGCGACTGCCAAGAGCTGTAGCAAGGGATTTTTCTTTGCTTTTAATTGCAAGCGGGAAACAACTTACAAGGCGCTGTTTTTTCCCCTCTCTCTGACGATTCTACAGCAGCTATTTAGGCACAAATGGAAACCGGCTTTGATTTAAACCACAGAATGCGACCATCGGCAACAAGGCATACCATATCAGAAAGCACTATGTCATCTAATGCAACCTAAACTACGAAAAAGTAATCTTTTTTTCATTGTGTTAACATAAAAGGTTGCATTAGAAAACACAATTAAAAAGGCTGGTTGAAGAAAGTCATCTTGAGGAGAGCTTTTCAGAGAAACTGAAAACTTAATTGCACTAGAATTTTTTTCCTTGACAAAGAATGTTGTTTTAAAATCTTCAACTCTGCCAAGTTTCACCATTTGCCATACTGGCTTCTTCAATCACTGATTGCATTCTTCAGTCCAATTCATAATTCTGCCTCCTACTTTATAAAAATCTCAGTTGTTGCCAAGTTATGTCGAATAAGATAACCAATATCTAATATATTTTTTGTGCATTGAACCATTTAGTGTCTTAAATACAATTCTCTAAGTGGATCAAAAATTGTTTGAGAAATTGTACATGGTTTTTTAAGAAACGCTTCTATTTTTCAGAAAGATTATGTAACATTTTAGTTTTAAAATATTTTACCAGGTGTAATATTTCCTTTGAAAAAAAAGTCCTTAAAAGTGGTGCTGTGTGTTGGTTATTATCATCTTATTTTAGGAATAGCAAGCCATGGGGGGTTGCTGGTGAACAAAACAGAATATTTAGAATGTGTTTCAAATTTAATTAAAAAAAACCATCAGCATTTCTTTACTGCTGAAATAATAAATCAGAAAAATATTTTTATGCCTTCTGTAAATATGATAGCTCTCAATATACCTTTATGATATTAAATAATATTTAGTTATCAGGCTTAATCTTCAAGATTTCACTCTCCTCAATTCCATTCATGAAATATATACTAGATAATAATTTCTCTTGACTAAAGATGTTGTGCACAGAAATGGTCTGACAATAAACATAGAATATATATATATATATATATATTTGATATATATATTTATTGCACTTAGTATGTGTCACATTTATTATCCTTTTTTATTCTAGGTTTATTTTAATTGTTCTCTGTTCATGCGTGTTGAAGTATATAATGAAATGCTCCCATTTCAATCACTTAGTAGTAAGGATTTTTATGTGTATTCCATAATGACCCTTAATTAAGGAAATTTTAGTAATTCACATATGATTTTTCTTCTGGTCAACAAGATTCATTTTGACCCTACCCCAACAGACTTAATTTAATAGTAGCAACAATAATTACTTTATGTTTTAAAGAGCTATAAGAATCAGAAAACCACGTAATTTCAACTTACATTAGTGCCAATTCTCTCATGTTTCATCAAGCTATTTAAAAACTTGTTTAAACTTCATTCAACATGCTAAAAGGTTACCACAGTAGATTCTCAGTGTAATGGCAGCACTAAATTTTATATAATTTATTTATGACCACCCACATATATTCAAATGCAAAAAATTGAACTCTTCAAAATGCTAAACTATATTACAAGTTGCAAATACAATCCATGTACCAAATCACAAATAAATAACTGAAATGATATTCAGAACAATGGCCATCAAGTTATCCAATATAAGCAACTGATTACTGGATGAACAGACTTTTGCTCAGTCAAGCATAAAATTACTTGCTTTATCTACGACTATCATGCTGACATAGTTAACATTCACCCACACAAGTTTAATCTGGTTTCTTGATTAATTCTCTCTCTTTAGAAAAAATAAGATTATTTGCAACAGGTATGACAGTTTTAAATTTGAAAAAGAACAGAATGACTGTGGAGTCTAACCAATTAAATTGGAAGATATACATTTTAATTGGTTAGCTATTCAACTTTTTTTTAAAAATGAAGTTACCAAATCTTGCAACGAATAAGAAATAACACACAGTTTATGAAGGAAGTCCCAAAATGCTCAGTGACACAACGATCTTTGCAAATAGAAGAGAGGAATTAATGCACATATGCTTGAAAGCCACCCCGTATAAATGATAAAGGCTACTTGCAACTCTTTGTAACCTGTGCAAGAGAAGTGAGGCTCAATTTTCACATGCAATAACCTGCACATTGGTGGAAGAAAAGAACAACACAGGGAGTGCCTCAGGCAGAAGCTTAAACTGATTGGACATAGAAGGAAGCACAAGAGCTCTTGAAATTAAAGAAAAGCAAATTTACCCTGTTGACAGATGTTGGTAACATCAAAGCAATGAAACAACTTTTTTTTTCTTGAAAGTTAGCTACTATAATCTCATTATCTGCATATCAAATAGCTTTATCTATACCTTAGATGTGTGTGTGTATGTGTGTGTGTTTGTAAGATTTATAAGAAGAGTCTGGCGTAAGCAGGCTTATTTAAACAACAAGGCATTCACATGGTCATGTCTGCACACCCGTGCTGGTCACGCCATCCATAGCCTTTAAGTTCTAGGGGTTAACTACTTTGGCAGCCAAATAAAACACTGTGTGAGCTGTGCAATTACAGACACAGTCAAAGGGCAGGCTCTATTTTGAAATCTATTTGCACAGACAAGGTCTTCCAATTTAACTTGCAGGAAACAAGCTGGTAAAGAAAGTCTCCTTTTCTCCAGATGCTTTGCACTCTTCTCTGTGGCCGGAAATCATGCTATGGACAGACTCTTACAAGAAATGTTTAGCCCCCAAGGAAGATAATTCTGCATTTCTCTTCCCCCTCCCCCTCCCTGAGGACTGATCCAGCAGGCAAGAACCCTCCCAACCTATCCTACGTCTCTCATGCATCTGTATTAAGGAAAAAATTATTCAAAATCCTTAAAACCACTTTCATGCCTTCAGTTTCTTAATTTAACAGAAGATATGCACAGAACTTCTAAAACATCTCCGAAGTCATCAGTTGTTGAGTGGGAGGCCATTGGGCAAAATGCCAATCACATCTTTGCCTTACAAATAGCTGTTCCCATAGACTTGGGGGGGGGGGCGGGGGGGATTAAGCCATGTCCTTGTCACTAATAATGGCTGCGTATTTGCTTAATTTTTCCCTTGGCTCCTCTACATCAGAAGTCCCCAACCCCTGGTTTGTGAACCAGCATCAGGCTACGGCATGCCTAAAACAGGGCCGCGCAAGCAAGTCCCATCCACAGGATACAGGCAGCACATGAAATCAAGCCCCCTCCAGTCTGCGGAAAAGCCTCTCTTCACGGAATGGGTCCCTGGTGCCCCAGAGGTTAGGGGCCACTGCTCTACATTATAGGCACATTGACCAATTTTCATGGAAAAAATAAAGGACAATCTTGAAAAAGGGGCAAATCTGAAAGAGGAAAAGAAACATATGATTGAATGGATAAACCATTCAATTAAGTAAACCTAAAGGGCAGCTTTCTAGTATAAAGGACTGTCCTTTATAATAAGGAATGTATGGTCACTGTAATTATAGCTGTCCAGCAGGAAATAATTCAAGGCATCTCTCCCATTTTCCCACGTTGTTTGCCCACATTGGTGAATTGGGAGCCATTAAGGAGAAGGAGGAGGGCTTTGACCCTTAAGACCATAGAAGCAGATCTCCCCTGTAGGGATGTACACTGTGGCAGATATTTTAGGAGCATTGGTGTCTTGATCTTTTTTTTTTCCATAAAGATGCTGCCATGGGATGATTCAGAGTATGGGTGGCAATTTGAGCAGGGTGAACAGGGCCAAGAGTAGCACTGAGCATGCTGGATGCCAGTGAGGCAGACATTACTCCCTATATCTGGTGTTAACATCTAGGTAAAAATAAAAGTAAAGCACAGCATAATTGAAGATATGCAGAGAACATCACAATTAGCTGCATGATTTCCAAGAGCAATAACCAACCAAATCAACTAAACCTTTGGGGTTTCAGAAGCAAAAAGGAGGCCTTAATGCCTAAAATGGGGGGGGGGGAGATAGCCCAAATCAGGGTGGGGGAAATAATTCAGTTTTTGAATTCTTTATTTTTCTTCAAAAGGAAATACCCCATCTCACAATCCCAAATATTTGGGACCTCCCAGCCCTGGCGTTGGGGTTTTGAGACCCACCAGTGAATCCCCGAGGTTATGATAAAAAAGTCATCTTCCCAGTGTCCATAAAGCTAATATTAGACCCTTCATTAATTCTTGAATTACTGCCAGAATTACTGCCTACTATTTCCAAAGCTATAAAATTGTGCCAAAGCTCACATACTAGGTATTTATTCAACTGGAGGAAAGATGGGCAAGTGATATGAATCTGTGCAACCTATTGGACAAGGGTTGCCCTGACACAGATGGTGCCATTCAAATTGGCTGGGACAGGAGAAGACTTCCAAACACCCATCCCTAATCAGGAAGAAACTTCTTCATTGGGATTTCCAAGGTCAAGGAAGTTTGTGGAACCCTTTCAACTGTATACATACGTATCTCCTCCTCCCTAAAAGAGCTTGGAATTCAGGACAAAAGGAGGAGGAGTCAAGAACATGGATTAAGTTAGGCCAGATTATGCTAGTCAATAGCAAATCCATCCTAAATGAGTCAAAAATGCCAGAAGTCTCCTCTCTTGTAGATCAGAACAAAAATAGACACTGGCCCGAGGGGCATATTACTATTTTGATATAGTGTCTGTGCTGATTAAAAGGGCTCGGCTATCAAAAAGAAGTCTTAATTTCACTCTTGCACTCTTACTATGTGCCCACATTATCCTAGATCAGTGATGGCAAAACTTTTAGACACTGCGTGCCCAAACTGCTTGTGTACACATGCCCAGACTGAAAGATGTGCATGTGCGCATGAATGTGAGTACACATGGACATGCACACAAACATGCACATGCACATATATGTGCATGCACAAGCACTGATGTGCACGCATGCGCAGCAGAGACCCCAAAACTAGCTGGCTGGCGAGAGGCAGGGCATCCCAACACCTTACAAGAGGTAAGATCTTTTTCTTTCATGAGTGTCTGTTTCATCGTTTGCAGGGAAACAGAAGCTCACAAAAGAAACGCCATGGAGATCTCACCTGGGGCAATGGCGCATGTGCCAGCAGAGAGGAATCTGTGTGCCACCTCTGGCACGTGTGCTATAGGTTCGCCATCACGGTCCTAGATACTGCTCCTTTCAGAGAACTAGGAAAAGCTATGAAAATACACCTTCCATCCATATCCAATATTACCTATAATTGTCCCATCAAGAAGCAAGGCACAGGCTGAAGAATCTGCATACCAAAGAACGAGCTACAGGTAGCCTTCGACTTATGACAACTTTTTAAATGGCCATTCAAAGTTATGATAGCACTGAAAAAAGTGACCTACAATTGGTCCTTGCATTTATGGCCAAGTTCAAAATTGGGCACTTGGCAACTGGTATGTATTTATGATGGTTGCAATGTTTCGGGGTCACTTAACTGCCACGCATGACCTTCCCAGGTGGCTTCTGATAAGCAAAGTGGATGGCAGAAACTGGATTCGCTTAATGATGACAACAAAAAAAGACCATAAAATTAGGTGTGACTCACTTAATAACTAATCACTTAGTGACAGAGGTTCTGGTCCCAACCGTGGTAATGAGTCAAAGTCTACCTGTTCTTCCATTTTCAGTTCTGTGGAACTGCTAGCTAGCGTGTCATTAAATGGAAGCAAACAATTTGGTAATTTCTAATTAGCATACCCTGGTTACGGCTTTTTCTTATTTTTAAATTAAGTGAAGCAGTAGCTTAGCAAAGTATTGGATTAAAAAGAACAGAATGATAAGAAAACAACACAAATGTAAACATTGGGATAAACAGAAAATCAATTTGGGAGGTATTTATATAAATGTATTTCATATCTGAGGAAGATTTACAATTATTTTAACCATCTATCAGGCATTTCTACCAGGAAAAACACCTGTTGAGAGAAGCCAAGAAGCTAATCATCTGGTAACTATTTTATTGATAACATTAAAACAATGGAGATTAGATCTGAATAAACCATTCATTTTGAAAGGTTTGTAATTTTTTCAACCAGGGTTATGTCACATACTTTTAAATAAATTGAACTAAAGAAGAGACGGTTTCATTTTCTACCATTATTTGCAAGAATAAATATGGCAGCTACCAAGCTGAATTAATTTCTCCCCGTGAAACAATTCACCTTGAGAACAAGGTAACTTCCACTCCGGAAACACTTTTAGTTTCACTGTAAAATAAAATGCTTCTCTTCATTCAAGAAAACTTAAAAATCAAGATTTGACGATATCAAAACATAAATTACATAGGTGATGTATATTTGATAGCTCTAGAAAATGGGTTATATAGTCTTGCTTGGATAGCTGCCAGAAGGTTCTTGTTTTGCTTCTCTCGAGTCAGATAAACGAGATTGCATAGCCTACTTAGCCACAAATTCCGAATACAGGCTTCATAATACACACAGCATATAATGCAATGTATACATTTTATTCTATACAGGCCAAATAATACACTATACAGGGGTGGGGAACTGTGGCTCTTTTGCGACTTGTGGACTTCAACTCCCAGAATTCCAGAACCAACATAGCTGCCTCAGGAATTCTGGGAGTTGAAGTCCACAAGTCGCAAAAGAGCCACAGTTCCCCACCCCTGCACTATAACCTTTCTGCTGTTTTCCACCATCATAATGGCCATTTTGGCTAGGCAGAATAAATGTAATTTAATAGAAATGGAATCAAAAGTAATGGCGCACAACCATGGTTCCCCAAAAAGTAATTTGGAATACATATGCAAAGTAGCCGTTTTATTATACTACTCCATTACCCACTAATTATTAATCCAGAGGTCAATAGTTTGAACCAGATGGATAATGCATTTTAAAGTAAATTATTTAAAATGCAAGTAAAAGTGGGGGGGGGAAATGGACCAGCCTAGGTTTATTTTCATATCAATTGAAAGGGTTTGTCAAATCTAGCATTATTCAATGTATTAATGCATAACTAGAAGGATTCTCAAGCAAAATTGTTTTAAAGTCTAGGACAACCTTCTTCAGACTGATGTCTCCAAATATGTGGAATGGCCATTTTCACTGATGATAAGAGGCAATCTTACATGCTTGGGGGCTGTCAGATTGAGAAGATTAGGAGGAGTGTGGCTGTTTGATATGTGGTGAACAAAGGATTATTATCTATTACTATTGTATCCTTGTACTTGATCCTGGACATTGATAGTTTCTTGATGGTTCTCTGGAATGTGAAGTCATTTCAACACAATGCAGTCTCTGATAAGCATTACAGTGGGAAATTTGAGAAGTAAAGTTCTATTACATTTGTAGAGCATGGCAACATGGAAAATGGGCAAGACACCATCTTATTTCTTCAAATATTTTACTAAGGCTTCTGGAATAGACAGATTAACTGCAGTCAAATATTGGGCAAAAAATAAGTATGAAAATGCATTTCTCTAGCACTGAGTGCATCGACATGAATGCCATTCTGATCCCTTCCTTCCAGGTGATTGTACGGTCTGGCAAAGCCAAAGGATGATAGAGAAGATGCAGGAGCATAGGTCTTGAGATCTCAGAGTCAGACCAATACGCCTCCTTGCACCAGTCTAAGCATGCAATGTATTTCTGCTCCTGTAACACATGTGGCAGTCATGCTTCTGGCTGACCACCCACGGTGTATAATAGACTACTAATCTTATCTAGCGGTAGTTTTATGACCAAACTGAGGAAGCTATCAAAGTTTAATTCAGAACTTATTAGACTCCACAACAGCCTCAAATTGAACAAGGATTCTTCAGATCCTCTTCTCAGCGAACAAATATTTTTGTTAATTTCTTCAAAAGTCGCGGAGTTACACTTACCTACGAAATTTCCTTTGTCTTTATGTAGTAACTACATGTCACCTTGACATTTCCAGTAGTGATACAGCTTATTTTAATTTCCTCACTCCATTGTTTATCATTCTTCAGAAAGCATGGTGTCTGAGAACGTTGGGTTTTGGGGTTGGGGTTTTTGGTTTTTTTTTTGCAATTCCCTCTGCTGTGCAGGAAAAAAAATAGGAAGGCCGAAAATTTGGAACATGCTAGAGAATCCAACTCCTATGTAAATGTAAATATATATCTGTATGTATATTTATCTTAATTATGTGCCCTCTAGATGTGTTGAGCATGCAATCCCGCATTTCCAGCTAAGACATAAGAGTGATGGGGGTTGGGTTCTGGAACTACACATCTGGAGAGCACTGGGTTGGGGAAGGCTGCTGAACAGGAAGGATGACAGCCTAAGGGTCTTCTACTCCAATAATAACAACATTCAAGTAATCGTGCCTGGGTCATGACAAATTATGACCCTTCCCCCAGAGTCCCCTCAGGAAATTGGCTTGGAGTCGCTCTTTATCAATGGCAATTGATACTGTGCAACTTTAACAAACCTGGAAGACAGAAGACGTCTCGTTTTACACTCTTAAAAACAAATTCAGAAATCTCTCCCCCCCCCCCCCTGATGATTGCACTAGCAGTTGTTCAGAATTTGGTGGTTTGTTTTTAGAGAAGACAGTAAGATTAGTTAAATTAATGCTTCATTAAACATAATACTCTAGCAGCCGGCGAGGAGAATAACCATAGCAGAGCTTTATGAGCCTCTATCATTCATGCATTCACCAAAGGGAATCCATTGTCTATTAATAAAACCATGACTAGATGTGAAGGGCTTTCTATTTTTAAAAACTGAGATTCTTAACATTTTTTGGAAAAAAAAACGCCACTGGTATTTCTTTGATGAAAGACATATATCTTTACTCTCAGCATAGCAAAAAGAGTCGTAAGAAAGCAACAATATCCGTTGCCCTGCCAAGATTACATAAATAGCAAATTTTAGTCTTGTGCAGAATAAGGCAGCAGGGCTGATTAATGAAACACTGGGTCCAAAGGCTGGACAGAGCATTTAAAAAAAAAAAAGCTTCACACATGGTTATTACCAAGGGAATAAAGGCTCAAACAAGCCAACGGCATCTGGCAAATTTCAACTTTTAAAAACCTAGTTAAAAAGAGCCTATTAAACTGCCAGCACTTCACTTAAAATGAGGAAACCTTAACATGTTTGTGAGAAAGTACAGATTGTTCCTATATTTAATGCATTAAAGGATTTAAAATCCATCCGACATGGCAGGAAGTAAAAAAATTCCACTGTCACTATTACAAAACTCATAAACCCCTCTGTCAATTGTAATAGGGAACCACTGCTCATCAGGTCTAATATTTAGATTTTTAAATTATGTACACAACACAACCCTCCTAATGAACTGGTGTTAAAGTAAATAATGGTTAGAGGTTTGGGACCCTAATTGCCTATTGGGAACATATTAATGCATATTTGCAGATCTCCATACAATTTATGTAGAAAAATTCCTATTATCTATTGTAAAAGTGAAAGCAACCAAAAGAATTACAACTATAAAAACTATTTCTGTATGTAACATTACACTTGTAGTCCAGCATACTAATACATACGTGTGTGTATGCTTTTTACGGGGGTAATTCCTTCAATGCCATTGTTTTAAGATTAATTCGTACTACTGTACTCTCCTAAAACACCTTTAATGAATATATTATTTCCTTTACAAAAAAACACGGAGGAAGAAAACTGTAAGTGGGTGCTACAGATATAGGTGAATATTTTTTTGACTTTCCACATCCAAGTGATTGTTAGCATTCTTGCACCAAATAAAGCACAATACTAACTTCAATACACCCGGGCAACTGCAATAACAGTTGTTCAAATCTGAAAGGAAGCTTTTAATAAAATGCTGTTTGTTTGGAAATGACATCTAGCAGTGAGTGTTTCCTCCTCTGTGTCAGGTTTGGTTAATTACCTGCATTATCTTGGTTTATAAGCAGCAGTTGAAGCATCAAAAAACACTGTTTTATACATTATGGGGTTAACCTCCTATCGAGAAAGAATTTACAAATGCAACTTACAGACATAAATTCTTCAGCATGTCCATGAAAAGGTGTATATTTTAGATAACTTTGATTCCACCATAAAATTAAAGTATTCCCCTCCTTCCCCAAATTTAAACAAAGTCATTTACATGTCATTTGGAGTGCGCAAACTCACAGGGCCATGGGTGGGCAGAGATGTGGTGGGTGAAACCAACCAGCTATCTGACATTTTTAAGATGCAGATGGAGTTTGAAAATATATTTTTGTATCACAAATCACATATTGTGCAAGGGAAATGTACCAGGCAAAAGTCCAATAGGGACCAACGTTTGTTGCCTTTATTGTCAGTGTTTGTTTTCATGTCATAACACCATTAAAGTGTTTCATTTTTGGATATCTAGAAATATTTATCCATACGTGTGTGGCATTTGATTAGATGAATACATTTAACAGACAGGGTTACAAACCTGCTTGAAGCAGGAAAAAAAATCAAATAATACACTTTTTTGTTACAGCTATACATTTTTCTTTCTTTATTGCATAAAACGAATCCATGTTGATCAAAAATTGTGGTGCAGGTAAAATTGTTTACTTTTTCAGCACTATCAACATGCATCATTTCTGATAGATAAAGAGCAAGCACTCCATAAAAATTGCTCAATCACTGTCAATCATACAAGGTAAAATATACATAAACTCAAGCACGGGAAGGGAACTATATTAGATGCAAACTGAACACAAGGTCCCCAATATAACATACGAGAAACAAATAATTATAAATCACTTACGCATCTTACAAAACTATCAAAAGGTGGGTAATCACCAAATCCTACAGAATAAGTTCAGCATCCTTAAGGTTACATATGTTTTAAAATGCTGCAAATTATGTCTTTCTTTATAACATTCTTGGGTTTTATCTTAAAGTCTCTGACTGTTTTCTTTGTTTCCTAACTGCTGCTGAAAATGATTTTCCCCCATCTCAATTATTGATAGTTTGCCTTTTAAAATTAAAGATAAACTGTGAAAAAAAATCAATGTTTTATTCTCACAAATTAATATTAATAAATTAAAGTGGAACACAAAATGGCATATAAAATATTAACCTCAAAATGTTGGTGTCAGCCTCTGTTTTGCTATTTGCTTTCAGCTGCCATTGAAATGGGGAGGGGGGGCTGGTATTTGGGAGGGGAAGTTTAAGTACAGGAGAGATTGTAAATAGGGAGTTTTGGTCCCACCGTCTATTGCGCATGCTGGAGATTAGTGCTTGGTGTCGGTCAAGGCCAACCATCCTGCATACCAACCTGATGATGCTCCTTGAAAATGGAACTCACATGACACCTAAGGGATTTGCAGATTGGACACTGGGATGAGGGTTACCAGGAGGAGGGGGTTTGGTCACATTGATATGTATGATTTCGCGTGCTTTTGCCTCAGATCTTGCTTTGCTTAGCTGCTATCTTTTCATAACCAATAAAAGTACTCTTAATTCTGCAAAATGGAGTTAAGAGGTTTCTTTCTTGGTTGCTAAGGGAGGCCGGCTTGACATTTGGTTTATCACAAATGGATTTTCATCACAAGGAATTTTTACAAAAAGCAGGAGAAAGAAAAGCTAAGCGACTTATTTCTCTGGAGACACATGTGAGATTGTGCTGTGAATTATCCATTGTAACTAAATTAATAATAGTATTTTTAGCATATAGCCCTTCTTAATGCTGACAGTAAACATGGTTGAGTAATATTTTATACTATTATTAGTGCTAAATGCTATATAATTATTTCATAATTTAAAATGTACTTGTATAGTTCACTGGCCCGAAAGCTTAGGATTTAATGTTTGGTGTGTATTTCATTTTTCAGCTGAACACTGGATATCATCCAATGTTAAATGGGTCAAGAGTATTTTCTTATTAACATTAATCATTCGAACAGTTAATGTAAAAAAAAAGTGTTGAAAAGATGAAAGTTGTTTTTAAAACCACTCGCATGTACTACTTCCAAATCCTAGGCAAATTAAAAAAGGAAGTGTTTGTATTTACACTTGAGGGACTATATTTCCACTATGATGGGTAGGATCAATGGATTGTCAGCACAGATGCACACACACACACACACACAGGTCCACTGTTTGTTTTTCTCAAAGGAAACTTGCCTCAGTGACAAAATAGATAACAGACATTTATTGGTAGGAATTCAGGTTGTGACTGAAGAAAATAAGATGAGGCTGAGTGGTTCCCAGAAAGCATCAAGTTGCAGCTTCCATTCTCAAACGAAGAGACTGTCATGTGCAAGGCCAATTTTTACACATAGCAAATTGTCAGGACATTGTAATCTGTAAATAAATATTAGTGTGCAGAAGTGAATGTCTTCTGAGCATGGACTGAGCATGCAGTGATCATGCAAATAAAGGCAGCCTTGAAAACAAATTTAGAAGCATCCAGCTCTCACAGACTGACTCTTTCAGTCCTGGCCTGTTGCTATCTCTAATTCAGACATTGCAAGATTTCCTCTTGGTATCCAAGGAACTCACATATTTCAATCCAGTTAGTAGGCTTTGTTCAAAACCCTGCAGTCTTGCTTTTCTCCTTACAACCATACAAACAGCAATGCACTTTCCCCCTCCTTTAGAATAGAATAGAGCTGGATGGGACCTTAGTGGTCTTCTAGTCCAACCCCCTGCTCATGCAGGAGACCCTATACCATTTCAAACAAGAGGCTGTCCAGTTTCCTTAAAAACCTCAAGTGATGAAGCGCCCACGATTTCTGAAGGCAAGCTGTCCCGTTGGTTGTTCTCACTGTTAGGAAGTTTCTCCTTAATTCCAGGTTGCTTTCAACCATTGCTTCTTGTTCTGCCCTCTGGTGCTTTGGAAAATAGTTTGACTCCCTCTTCTTTGTGGCAGCCCCTCAAATATTAGAATACTGCTATCATGTCTCCCCTAGATCTTCTTTTCTGTAGGCTAGAGAAAAATCCTTCAACTGTTCTTCATATGTTTTATTCTCCAGGCCTTTTTATCATCTTAGTTGGTCTTCTCTGAACTTTTTTCAAAGTCTCAACATCTTTTTTGTAGGGTGGTGACCAAAATTAGTTGCAGTATTCCAGGTATGGTTCTTACTAAGGTTTTATAAAGGGGTAAAAAACACTTCACGTGATTTTGATTCTATGCCTCTGTTTATACAACCAAGGATTGTAGTAGCTTTTTTGGCGGCGGCTGCACCCTGCTGGCTCATATTCAAGTGATCATCCAGTAGGACTTCAAGGTCCCTCTCACAGTTACTGTTTTTGAGCCTAATCTATACTTTGGTTTTTCCTTCTAAATGCCTACATTTTCCTCCCTCACATTACCATCTTTATTATCTAGTGCATTAATTTGCACATTCTTTCTTCTTTGTTTTCAGGATTGGCTGAAAGACACACATTTCACAGCTCGGTACAAATTTCATTTCACAACAGAGGTCATTGATTACGTTAATTTCACCAATGACCTACTGGAACTACTTAATTCAGAGAGACATACATACCATTTCACCAGCTCTATACTACGCAGTTACTGCGTAGTCTACTTCACACCTAATCATTTAATGTGTTAGACCAGAATATATATAGTTTCTGCTTAACATAATGTGTGAGCTCAACCATTGTTATTGGTAAATCGTCCTTTATATTTTTATATTTTGTATGAACCAGGCCTCCAGAGAGGTGTTCAGCCAAGGGCCATGCTGTGTCATAACCTGTTTGCCTGCTTCACCTGCCACTGCCTTCTCCAACCTTTCTCAACCTAGTCTATGTAGGTATGTTGGATTTCATCATCTATCGGTTATGCCAAATGAAGATAGGAGAGTTGTGAGGGGCCCCATGCAGGAAAAGAGTAATTTACTTTGACTGGCAGCAATTCTCCAGAGCCCCGGGCTAAGATCTTTGCTATCATCTGTTTCTTGATCCCCTGACTTGGAGAAGTTAGGAACTGAACTTGAGGAACTGAACACCTCTGTACATAAAGCATATCCTGTAATATTGAACTATGGGCTATTCCTGCATTAACTGAGGCCAAAAAAAAGAGAAAGATAGATATATGCTATCTTCCAAATATCTGAAAGTTACTCCCTGCCCTGGGGACGGGACGAGCAGAGAACTGTGTACCTCAACCCACGTGAAATATAGCACAAGGATCTTGCTACATTATCTCACCCATCATGTTTTTCCCCCCCTTACTCTGAAGCAGCCTCGAAACTCCACATAGAGTCATAAAAAATAAATTGCATCAAATCACTGGGTGCAATGGCATGGAATGATGACATTTGATCGCAACCCCCGCTAGGTTAACTGGTGATGAAGGAGCTGTTGAAGGACACTTGCCTGGGTAGAAATGAGAGAGGAATAGAAGACCCTACATCTCTATAAAAGCACACAAAGGATTCTGATGGGAGATTTCACACAATTGCTAACGCTGAAAAGCCGCCATGGGATATTGTTTTGGCAGAGAAGCGATTGGGCTGACCTGATCTCGTTATTTTGCAGTCATGCAACAAACCCGTTAAACTAGTCCAAACCTGATCAGACGTGTCACCCCCTGGTGACATTTCACTTTTTTGATTAAGATGGCAAACTTGCCACTTTAACCCAAGCTGGCTGAAAGGTCTTTGTTAAACAGTAACGGGTATAAGTGGAAGGCTGGTTTCTTTTTCCATGGAGTCACCTGGAATGACAAAACTTACTAGAGTTGCGGAATTACAAAAAAAAAAAAAAAAAAAAAGATAAATATTTACCTTGCCAATATTTTCTTGGAGTCCATTGGACTTTTATAGTCAAAAAAGAAGGCCAGAGACGCCATTGTATCCAAATTATCATATCTTTGCAATATTTCAGGAGCCATAGTTTCCTAACCACCCCAAATACAACTCTTTCAGAGACCTGCAGCAACCTGCCTTCTCACCTGCTGCCTAAGCATAAATTTCCATTTAGCAACAGGTACCCAGGGATCAAGTTACCCCATGCCTATACCCCAGAACCTGGGGATGGCCTGTTCCTATTCAACACCAGGAAAAAGAGAAAGGACTTCTAAGCTCTGATGAAGGTAGTCCTCGATTTGCGACCACAACTGAGCCCAAAATTTCTGTTGCTATGTGAAACATTTAAGTGGATTTTGCCTCATTTTCCGACCTTCCTTGCCACAATTGTTAAGTGAATCGCGGCGGTTGTTAAGTTAGCGACACGGGGGTTCAGGGGATCTGGTTTCCCCATTGTTAGAAGGTTGCAGAAGCTGATCACATGACCCCGAGGCACTGCAACCGTCATAAATACGAGTCAGTTGCCATGCATCTGAATTTTGATCATGTGGCCATGGGGATGCTGCAAGGATCGCAAGTGTGAAACATGGTCGCAAGTCACTTTTTTCAGGGGCGTTGTAACTTTGAACGGTCACAGAATGAACTGTTGTAAGTCAAGTACTGTACTGTTCTTTTTTTTAAAAGATTTTTTTTTAATTTTAATTAAACGAAAACACACACAAAAAAGAATTATTCTTCAATACATCTTGTAGAAAGCATGTCAATTGGTTACAAATAACTTTCGTGCATTTCTTCCACAGTCATTACTTGTCCATATTAGATTATACCCTTTAAATCAAAAATCTTTGTATATCTTACTATCAATGTACCACAATTCTCAATTGACTACAATTATTTGAACGTGCTTTTGCCTCAAATTATTCATACTTAAAAACACAACCACATAATGGCATTCGTTAGCTATTTCAAAAAACCTCCAATAACATTACACTTTTATGACATATTCTGAGTAAAGGTCGATTAATAAAGTTTCTAAGCCATTCCCCGCCCCCCTGAACTGTTGTAAGTCAAGTACTGTACTGTTCTAAATGCCTCTTCTCTTTAAGAAAAGAAGAGAGGCAAGGATAGGATAGGGATGGCAAACCTTTTTGGCATCGTGTGCCCAAAAAAGAATGTGTGTGTGTACATGTGCATGCGCTGGAGCACCGGAAACTTGAAGACCAGCCAACTGGCACATATATGCCTGTTTTTTAGCTGTTTTGGGCCATTTTGGGGGCTGTTTTAGGCCATTTTTGGCCCATAAAAAGGCCCATAAAACTGCCTATTTTGTGGCTATTTTCAGGCCATTTTCTGTTGCCCACAGACCAGCTGGCTGGCATGCGTGTGCCTGTTTTTGGAGTGTTTTTCAGGGTGTTTTGTGGGCCATTTTTCAGGCCGTTTTCTGGTGCGCCAGTGCCCATGAAGGCCGGCATGCCGGAAACCAGAAGAGCAGCTGGCAATGGCGTGCGTGCCCATAGAGAGGGCTCTGCGTGCCACCTTTGGCACGCGTGCCATAGGTTCGCCATCATGGGGGATAGGATAACCAGTGTGGAGAAAGTCTGGTTAGATTTATCTGTGTAGACAGTCAGCTCTGAAATTAGCACCTGAAGATTACCACAATACATATGCACATCTACATTGTAAATTTGTTTTGAGAGCAAGCAGCAAGCTTCTAAGTGCCAGGGCACAAGGATCAGAAGAAGAACCCAGTGACTAAACAATGGGATGGGCAAAGAACAGGTGTCCACAACTCGGACTTCGAAGAGAGAAAAAAAAACCAGCTGGTGTTTTGCTGCCATGTATTGTAACAGCCACGGAAAGTGGCTTAGATAACTTCATCAGCTCCAATCTCTTTAATCAGCAGGTAGGCAATTAATCATCCATCCAACAGGCTTCTCCGAGGGCCCTATTTCGTGACTCCTTTTTATTCAAAACAGATGTATTAAAAATAAAGTTAAAGTGCTTGGATTGCAGCACCAACAAGCATGCATTTAATATGCTGCTCTGCATTACCTGTCCTCCACCGATTAAGTCCATCTTCTGTGTTAGAGAAAGAGACTGAGGCATACTTCAGGGAAAATCTATTACCACTCAGTACAAACAATATGGAACTAATTTTCATAGGGAAGAAACCAGTGAGAAAAAGTCCGAGAGGCAATTTGTTCCTGCCAAAGAATGAACTTTCATAGCAGAGTAACGATCAAGGCGGTTTTTGTGTTTGTTGAAGCTCACAGAACCTTTCCTTAGGTTCTGCATCTTTTGTTTTGCATATTTCCAGCAGAGCACACTGCATATTGTTTGTGTAGTTGTCACTGGCCAGTGTTGATCAGTCTGGAACATCATGCTAGACTAGGCACACTTTTGTCCTAGTTACCCCAAAAGCCCTTCATAGGGCCTGCTTTTCTCCAACAGTTTTAGTCTTCTCAACAAAAGTAGGCAAAGTGGGTGCATTTTGAGTCCCTTCAAATAAACAATTTGTCTATCAGGCCCTTCTCCATCACAACAAGACCTGCATGCTCCTCACCCTGATAATATTTTGAAAATCCTTGAAAATATGTCCGTTCTGTCAGGCTCGGCAATAGTTTCTGAGACCCTTATTGCAGGGGTCCCCAACCCCTGGCCTGAAGCGCTCTACCAGGCTGCAGCCCGTTCGAAGCCGAGTTGTGAAAGTGGTAGGTGAGTATGCGTGCGCGTGCACTAAGCTGCATTTGTGAAAGTGACGTGCAAGCAAGACCATCCTTCCCCCACCCCCTTCACTATCGCTGGTCCACCAAGCCGGAAAAATTGGAAAGATAGTTGCCCTATACCAGTGATAGCGAACCTATGGCACGCGTGCCACAAGTGGCACACGGAGCCATTTGTCAGGGCACGCGAGGCGCTGCCTTGTCAGCTGGCCAGAGCGCATGTGCGAGCTGGCCAGCTGAGTTCACCCTTTTCAAAAGCCATTTTTCGCCCTCCCCAGACTCCAGAGGCTTTATAGGAGCCTGGGGAGGGTGAAATGAGCTTCCGTGAAGCCTCCGGAGTGCAAAAACCGGCCCTACAGGCAAACCAGAAGTTCAGGAACGGACTTCCGGTTTGCTCGGAGGGCCGTTTTGACTAATCCGGAGGCTTCAGGGAAGTCCCTGAAGCCTTCGGAATGCTTAAAATGACCCTCCAAGCAAACCAGTTTGCTCGGAGGGTCGTTTTGAGCACTCTGAAGACGTCAGGGAAGCCTCCTGACTGTCCCTGAAGCCTCCAGAGGGCGTCCAGGGGGGTGGGTAGGCTGTGTTCGCCCTCCCCAGGCTCCTATAAAGCCTCTGGAGCCTGGGGAGGGCGAAAAAAGCATGTAAAAATGGGGGGGGGTCACGCCTGTAGTGCGTGCATGCGCACTGGGGGGTCACGCATTACATTATGGGTGCAGCACGCCCACACATGACCCCCCTGCGCTCCCCCCACTTATGGCACGCGAGCTAAAAAAGGTTCGCCATCGCTGTCTGTTCTGACCCCCCTTCCTCCCTCGCCAACACAGACTCACGCCGAGCCAAAGCTACGTCACAGGATTTATTGCACAGACAGACGGACAGATCCTTGGCAGCAATCCACCACGACTAGACTCTCAGAACCCTCCGGCACGGAGATGCAATAGCAGCTATCCAGCCTGCCACGCTCACAAGACGGAACTTCCCCAATAGTTCCTGCGTTGACTTCTGCAAAGGGCGTATGCACAATCAGTCCTTTTACAGACTGGAGAGGAGTCTACTTATCAGCAGCTGAGAGCAATTACCTCCGGTAACTGCGCACTTGCTCCTTACGCCTGTGAGCGCATCGGTAACGAGCATCTAATAACTCACTGCTGATGTCTGACTCACTGTCCCGTGACTCCTCCCCACTGCTCCAAGGCATGACATCAGGAGCCCCCTTCCTTTGGCTTTCACCGCTGCTCCATGCCTCAGGCGCCTCCTGGTGGCCGACCAGACTCTCCAATCCCTGCTCGGAGTCAGAACCCTGCCCAGGGTCCTCCACATCCTCCAGAGCCGACTCATAGGAACCCTCGCTGTTGGAGTCTGGTGGCAGCTCCAACAGCTCCTGCTGGGCCACAACACTGCCCTATACATTTGTTCTGGTGTGATGTATTTGTTTCCTCTGATTGTGCATTGCTTTTGTTCTTTTTATTTCATTGGGGGATTTTTAAGTGCAAGTGCTAAATCTGTTTGGAGTTGGGTGGTCATGACCCATCCCAAATTACCCCTTAGAAAGTTTTCTAGCACTCCAGCTCATCTTTGCCTCTATTTTTCTGAATAGGTAAGCACATTTCTAGGTAAAAAGAATTGGTTGAATCGAATTTCCTTTATCTAAAAATACAGGTAGTCCTCGACTTACAGCAGTTCATTTAGTGACTGTTCAAAGTTACAACAGCACTGAAAAAAGTGACTTATGTGACCGCTTTTTCCACACCACCTTTGTAGCATCCTCACGATCATGTGATCAAAATTCAGATGCTTGGCAAGCTGACTCATACTTATGACCGTTGCTTTGTCCTAAGGTCATGTGATCCCCTTTTGCAACCTTCTGACAAGCAAAATCGATGGGGAAGCCAGATTCACTTAACAACTGTGTTTCTAACTAAACAACTGCAGCGATTCGCTTTTAACAATTGTGGCAAGATAGGTCGCAAAATGGAGCAAAACTCACTTAATGAATGTCTCACTTAACAACATAAATTTTGGGCTCAATTGTGATCGTAAGTCGAGGACTTACCTGTATATACAAGAACCATTTAGGCTTGGAAATATTTATGGAAATAATAAAGGTTTATTAATATGCAATTAAGGAAATTTAAGTAACGTAATTTATGTAATGTAATATGCAATTAATGTGTTTTTTTAAAACAGTAACGCATTGTTAAACAAATCATGCTCATCACAATGTGCAAACCCATTAAATGAATGAAATGCTAGCTACATCCATAATAGCATCTATTTTGTGAACAGGTATTCTCTAGGAAAATTCAGAGGGGAAAAGGGGTCACAGTTAGAAGCAAAAGTGTGCACAACTGCTGTGAGACTTATCTTCATTATACCAATAAATAAAGGAACTGAAAACTCATTTGTGTCCACTCATTCTTCTGCCCCAAACTGTATATGCTCCCTTTCCGGTATCTTTAAAATTGGTCATCAAAGGAAAGAGAACAATAATACTGAAAAAAAACAGTATAGCAATAGCAATAGCACTTAGACTTATATATCGCTTTACAATGCTTTACAGCCCTCTCTAAGCTGTATACAGAGTCACCCTATTGCCCCCAACAATCAGAGTCCTCATTTTACTGACCTCGGAAGGATGGAAAGCTGAGTCAACCTTGAGCCTGGTGAGATTTGAACTGCCAAATTGCAGGCAGGCAGGCAGCAGAAGTAGCCTGCAGTACTGCACACTAACCACTGTGCCACCGTGGTATGGTATGGTATAGTATTAGTATAGTACAATGATGGCAAACCTTTTTTGGCTCGTGTGCCAAAAAAGCGCAGGAGAGTCGTGCAGGGGCATGCCACATATGCACGTTTCCCCACTCTGTGCACATGTTTGCACGACCAGTGCTCCCCCTTGATTTTGCCTCTTTTTTTTTCACCCTCCCCAGGCTCCAGAAGCTTTCTAGGAGCCTGGGAAGGGTGAAAACAGCCTCCCTGCCCGCCCCAGGCCCTCCGGAGGCTACAGGAGCTTCCCTGAAGCCTCCAGAGCGCGAAAAACCGGCCCTACGGGCAAAGGAACGGACTTCCGGTTTGCTCGTAGGGCTGATTTTAGCCCTCCGGAGCCTTCAGGGGCCTCCAGGAGGCTTTCCTGAAGCTTCACTTCTGGTTTGCTCATAGTGTCATTTTTTGCCCTCAGGAGCCTTCAGGGAAGCCTCCTGAGGGCTCCTAAATGCTGTGGAGGGCTAAAAGCAGCCCTACGAGCAAAGTTGGAAGTCCATTCCCAAATTTCCGGTTTGCCCGTAGGGCTGGTTTTTCGCGCTCTGGGGGATTCAGGGAAGCTCCTGAAGCCTCAGGTGGGCGAAAAATGGCCTCCCAAGAAGGCCGAAGTGAGCTGGCCAGTGCGCGCATGTGCGCTGGCCAGCTGACAGGGCAAGCCTCGCGTGCCCTGACAAATGGCTCCATGTGCCACCTGTGGCACGTATGCCATAGGTTCGTCATCACAGGTATAGCATAGTATAGCAGAGCATAGGGATGCTTTGCGAGTTGACAACAGGACCAGAAAGGAAGCATCTTCCAGTGGTACCCAGAAACCTTCTGATTAGGCTTTTATCTGTGAATTCAACAACCCCAATTTTATTCAAAATTTACAGGATGAATAGTTAAAGAACTAATGCAGTTTTTAACCACTGATGCATGAGACGGCCTTCTGGAAGCCATGGGGGGTTCACAAAAGAGCAACTTTATAGTCTGACTTTATTCAAAAGGAAGGTGACAACGTGCAGAAACAAGTCCCTGGTCTTAATTACACTTTTCATTTGCAGCAGTTTACATAGACAAGGCTCTAAGACAGCAGCACTCAACTTTGTGCACAATAAGAAGACATGTTTCCTGGACTGCAAGTGGCCACCTGGAACTTTGTCTGGGGTTTTACATGTTTGTCTTCATTCTAAACGTTATGAAAACAATGATTTATTATGTGCTGTGAAGTTGCTTTGACTCCTAGCGACCACATAGATTTTCTCCATGACAATCTATCCTTAACCCATTCTTTCAGGTCTCCCAACTGATTGTCTTTCTTTTCTTTCTTTCTTTCTTTCTTTCTTTCTTTCTTTCTTTCTTTCTTTCTTTCTTTCTTTCTTTCTTTCTTTCTTTCTTTCTTCTTTTTTCTTTCTTCCTTCCTTCCTTCCTTCCTTCCCTTTCCTTCTTTCCTTTCCTTCCTTCCCTTTCCTTCCCTTCCTTCCTAATATGGTTCAGGATTTCAGAAACTAATGTTTAGCATCATACAATTTTGGACCTTAGGGAAACTTTTTGCAATTTGTTTTCCTGACAGTGTAACCCCTCAACATTGTAAAAAAGGAAGACTAAAAAACACAATAGATGCACTTTGTGTGATTAGTACAGGTAATCCTCGATGTACAAGCACAATTTAGCCCAAAATTTATCTCACTAAGCCAGTGCTTCTCAAATAGTGGGGCGGGGCCCCCAGGGGGGGCGCGAGGCTCCGTAAAGTGGGGCTCAGCTCAAATTATTTTATATATTTTTGTTTTGCAGGTTAAAGTTTTTTTTAATATTGTGTTCCTTTAAATCCTGTGCTCCTTTAAATCTTTTCTGCTACAGTTAATAAGCTATTCTTTGTTGTAAATTGATCCACATTTCTTTCTTTTTTTATTCTCTTATACGTTAATAAGGATACGGTGTTATGCAGAGGTGTACTTATAACAATTTTATAGACAAATGATACTATTTACAGTCGCGCGGGGGGCGCGAAATGTTTTCTTCTTCCTAGGGGGGGGGCATGACAGAAAATAATTGAGAAGCACTGCACTAAGCAGACATTTAAGTGAATTTTGCCTCATTTTATGACCTTTCTTGACACATGTTAAGTGAATCACTGCAGTGGTTAAGTTAGAAACACAGTTGTTGAATGAATCTGGCTTCCCCATTGACTTTGCTTGTCAGAGGTTCCCAAAAAGTGATCACATGACCCTGGGACAATGCAACCGTCATAAATATGAGCCAGTTGCCAAGCATCCAGATTTTGATCACATGACCAAATGCTGCAATGGTTGTAAAAGTGAAAAAGTCATAAGTCACTTTTTTCAGTGCTGTTGTAATTCCGAACAGTCACTAAATGAATGGTTATAAGATAAGGACTACCTGCATGTCACAGTATCCTTAAGGAAAGGAATTTCTTTATTCAATCAATTTGTGTATTTCACAGGGAGGTGTATTGTTGAATCTGAATGGAAATAGAAACCAGAAACATAACATTACTACTCGATGCTTTATTCATCTTGATGGAAGTTTCCTATGTCAATGCTCAGGACATTTATGGGTATGTCTCTAAAAGGACAGCTGTTTCCTTCAGTGTTGTAAATTTCAAAGTCAATAACATGACTTTAGATTCAATATTTAATTATATATAATTATACACCAAAAATTTAATCAAATATTAAATATGTTTTGTTGCTATCCTTACCACTTGTCCTACATTTTCTTACAATGCAGCCTATCAATATATGATTTGAAGAGGAGGAGCTGACGTTGCAACGACGCGACCTGTGATCTCGAAGTCCCGAGATCGCAGTCAATACTTTTGCCGCTGGTTGGACCTAAACCGTCCCACAGAGAGGTGATCAGGAAGAATACGTCTTGTTTATCTCAGGGACCCTGCAAATTCTCTGATTGATCCAAGAGAAGTTCTTCTAGCCAGTGACAAAAGCGCAGCTACAAGCTGATGAAGTTGGGCCAGCTCCGGAACAGAAGGAAATGGAAAGAGGAAGTGTGTACAGCTGGTGAGGAAATTTTAGTTTTAAAAGAGACTGCCCAAAAAAACCCTTAAAGCTAAATTAAATTTGAGAACAGAAGAAATAAGCAGCGAAATTAAGCTATATTGGATTGCATTGGACAGTGTGTTATCTTTCTTTTTAAATGCTATTTTATGGATGGAATTTGCGCAAAGCTTTTTAAAGTGAACGGATTAGTTTTTCTTCTTCTTCTTTTTTATTTTTGTAACCTATGGATTGAAACTCTTTTTTTCATTTCTATATGAGTTTTTTCCTTTTTTCTATTTTGCCTCATTTAAGAATTTTACTTCTTTTAAACCTGGAATACAAAAAAGATACAAAAGGAGTACAAAGAGGCTTGTAACATTAGGGGGAAAGGAAGCAACACTGCCACTTGGAGTCTGTACTTTCACTTCTCTCTTTGATCATTTCGATTTTGCACTTTAAGACCTTGCAGCTTGTTTACAGAGAGTGATAAGAAGAGCATGGAGTGTTTATACAGGTGTTCTTTTGAACCTTATTGCCAGCTGGAGAAAAGTGAAAACAAGGTCTTATTGTGAGAGATTATAAATAAATTTGTGGTTAATCTAATAAAAAGCTTTGAAAGACAGAGTGGCAGTGTTTACCAGTTGAAAGATTGGCACAATATCAACATCAAAAAGAAACTTTAATATTGCAAGAGATAATGTTTGAAATTCAAAAAGTATTAGAAGTATCAGAGAATTGAGGAGAAACTGGAAAACATAGAACATATAACAGCAAAATATGATGGAGAATTTCAATAGGAAAAAGTGGAGGCTAGAGTCCTAAAAATGGAAGAGAAAAACGAGCACAAAGACAAGAAATTTGTTGACATCTACGGTGAATGGAGTGTGGTTGGAAATGGAGAGTGGAATATGGAAAGGGGAGCTAGATGGCCAGGAACTCTACCCCAGATGGCAAGGTATAGAAGAAGAAAAAAGAGAAGAATTGATGGATTTAAGGAGAGAAATATTATCAGAAGCACTGTTGATGACCAAAGATATGCTGATTAAAGAAGCAGATGGAGGGTATCAAAATTATATAAGAGATGCAACAAGCAATGAGCTGCGAAGAGAAGTCCACACAAATATTATCAAGGAAATAATCAGAAGATTAATTCCACAAATGGCAAAAGACATAAGATTGCATTATTACTGGAAAGATACAGGTTGATATATGAAAGCTTATAACAAAAAATTAGTTAAATTTAGTTAAATTTAGAGCATTATGTAAAAAATGAAGTGATAATGAATATGGTTAAATAAATAATTGATAATGATAATAATGTATACATATGTAGTGGTTTGATAAGAATTAATTGGATATGAATGGTAAATGGTGACTATGAAAGGAAGATTAGAAATTTTATGACATAAAAGCTAATAATAAAAAATTAAATTAAATCTAGTTAAACTTTGAGTATTAGGTCAAAAAATGTTATGATAATGGACATAGTCAAATAAATGATTGATAATGATAATAATAATAACAACAACAACGTGTGTGTGTATGCATATGTATATGTATATGTATATGTATATGTATATGTGTGTATATATATATATGTGTGTGTGTGTGTGTGTGTGTGTTTTACTGTGAAAGTCCGAAATCTGGTGAATGTCGACATTCACATAGTCGCTTGGTGTATCCGTGAAAGTCCGAAATTGGTGAATGTCGACATTCACCGGTGAATGTCGACATTCACATAGTCGCTTGGTGTATGTGTGAAAATTCCCTTATCCTCTCGACACCCTTACCCTAATCCCCTTACCCTAATACCTCGGCTCCTCGCTTCCTTTGAAGCGTCTTCTATTCGCGGACTTTTTTTTTTTTAAACCTGCGATCCTGCGCAGTTAGAACGAAAAGCAAAAGTAAAGCGTTACGCTGACTCGTTATATATCTGTCACCGTGAAAGACCGAAATTGGTATGTGTCGACATTCACCGGTGAATGTCGACATTCACCAACATTCACCGGTGAATGTCGACATTCACCAATTTCGGTCTTTCACGGTGACATATATATATATATATATATATATATATATATATATATATATATATATATATATATATATATATATATATATATATATATATATATATATATATATATATATATATAGGCTTAATAAAAAGAAATTGGATATAAATTGTAAACAGTGATTTGGAAAGGAGGACTAGAAACTTGGTTACTAAATATTATTGATTTTTATTTAGAATAGGTCATACGGATTTAATGTTATTGGAAATAACTAACGAAATGCAATTATGTGGTTATGTTTTAAACTTTTGAATATTTGTATGCAAAAGGACATTAAAACAATTATAATCAAATGAAAATTGAGGTATGATGACAGTAATATCTATAAATATATTTGATTTAAAATATATGATTTAATATGAATTATAGGTGATGACTGTGGAAGAGATGCGCAAAAGCTTTTTGTAACCAATTGACACACTTTCTATAGTATGTAAAGAAAGAGGATTCTTTGTGTTGTGTTTGTTTGTGTTTATGCAAAAATAAAAATAAAAATTTTCAAAAAAAAATATGATTTGAGGAGGGGGATCGTTTTTCAGCTGGTTTATCCCAAAGCTTGAGGCTGTTTAGGGCTGGAAAAGAATGACTGGCTATTCAGTCCTACAAAGGATTTGAACCCAGATCTCCCTCTCTTAGACCAGCAGTTTAATCACTGCGCCATGCTGGTTATTGGTAAGCTATATGGAATATCTAAAATTACACCAGCCTTTCCAAATGTAGTTTGGATACTAGAAAACGTCTAGTAGCTGTGACCAACTTATTTTGAAGTATTTTCCTGAAGTAATAATTTGATCTTTATTCTATGGAATTCCATGGGCAGCTTTGTAGTTTGTATGTTTGTAGTCTATTTTATCTATTTCACTTGACTGTACACCGCCCCGAGTCCCTTTGGGGAGAGGGGGCGGTATAAAAATCGAAATAAAAGGTAAAGGTAAAGGTAAAGCTTAATTCATTCCAGTGTTGCACTAGGAAATTTTAGGATTTAAATGGCTAGGATGAGTGGTTATAGCCATTAGTATGAAAAGGTCCACCAATATTAGGTATAGGAGAACAGATTAGTGGAGTGACAACACAACATATGGCACTTATGGCAAAGCACATCTTGACAAGATCAGGTTGGGGAAGGGTGAATTGCGCCTTTGAAGGAACGGGTAGTAAACCATAACTAATTTCTGGTATAATTCAGAGGCTCAAGCTTTGATTCCAATTTACTCATATAGGGAATACATCAATCAAGATCAGCTTTCTGCAGAACTAACGACTTACACTAGTTTAATTTTCAAAGTGAAATATCATCATGGAAGACTAGCTGTTTTTATTCCAATTACCGTATTTTTCGGACTTTTAAGACGCACCTTTTTCCCTGAAAAAAGAGGCTGAAAATCTGGGTGCGTCTTATACACTGAATACAGCATTTTGGGCCTCCTGAAACCCCGCCCCCTTTGCAAAAGTGGCCGTGCAGAGCCTTTAGGCTTCCATAGTGCTCCGGTGGGCTGGAGAGGGCAAAAATGAGCGAAAAACAGGCTGTTTTTCTCCCCCGTCTCCAGGAGCACTCTATAAGCCTCCTAAAGGTTATGTATACCTTTTTTTTTTGACAAAAAATGGGCCATTTTTGCAAAAAAACCTGGTTGTTTTGGGAGAGGTCTGAAGAGTGCAAAAACTTTTTTTTAATTTGCCTCTTTAAAATCTTGGTGCGTCTTATACTCTGAAAAATACGGTAGTACAGGTTAGGGGAGCAGGCACAACTCCAAAGATAAAGTGTAGGCTGTGTAGATTATATTAGTTAGGGGGGATAATGTATTCTTCCCCAACGTGGTGCTTCTTGGAACTACTGAGCACTACCTACACCTCCTTGAGTTGTACAAATTACAGGCAGAATATAAATCTAAATAAATTATATACATTCCCAGCTACTGCCCCTTTGTCCACGTTAAAATCGGAGCTATTTTTAAGAATATATCAGCGAGTTGTTGAACATGTGTAGCATGTTTTTCTCTTTCACTATGATTTTAATTCATATCAATTTTGATGAAAATTTTCAGTTTTGTCTGAAATACATCAGTTACAAACACCGGTAACTTGATGCAAACATCTATCTGAAAGTATTAGTTACAATGTCATTATTGTTGTGGGTACCAACTTCACAGCCATGTCCCAAATCCCAAGAGACATCAACTCAAACAAGATGATATTGCTGTACCATAAGTAAGTAGTAACTACAATACTACTTCTGCATTATTCCAACACATGCTTCATCTGTATGTTTCTCAATTGATATATTATTTGTGAAAGCTTTATTTTGTCCTGAATTCCAGTTCAAAAGTAAGATGTCCTAACATCTTTGCTCCTAGGAAGGTCAGTGTATCATGCAAAGGCTGCTTGGTGATGTAAGTGCCACTTATCTAAATGAGATTTATGCACTCTTGTTAGATGGAGAATAGTGGCAGCTCTTTGCACATGTGGGTGATATAAATAGCCCATTATTTATGGAAACAATATATTTGGAAGAAGGTCGTTTGAAATCAGATAATGGTACTCAATTTAACAACCAAAAGTCTGGGCCCTTTCCAGAAGCTATGCATATACACTGGATTTGTAGGCTGCTCCATCTACATACAGTAGGTTGTAATTGAGGTTTTAGATGCTAATTGTTGTGTGTGGAAACTGGAAAAAAGACAGTTTCAGCTGAGGAAAGTTCAAAAAAAGAGGAGGACCATTTTGAAGAACTACAACAGAATACAGAAGATAACAAGCACACTTTAGATATGGGTTTCTCCTCTTTTACAGGATTTCATTAATAAACATATACAAATTTATGCTTAACATTTTTAATTGCCTATTTCCATCAAGCTGGAACCAATTACTCTATTTCCCATAGAAATATCAGTTTGAATAGAGCACATTTGAATAATGCAACCATTTCATGGGATTCATTATCTACACTAATCGAGACCTACCTGTATGGTGCACAGCTGCTTGGTTTTCTACAAACTCAAAGATTATTTCCACACGAGAGATGTAAAGCAATAGCTTTCTTTAAAAGAAGTCACAGAAAAAGTTGAGACGCATACAGAGTTAGAGCACCTACAAACACATAATAAATGTCTTTAAATTCTTTATGAAGTTTATACACTTACTGTGCAAAACACAAATATCCTAGCTTTTAGAGGGGGAAAAAAAGACCCTTAGGTCTTGATTTCCTATGTTAATTGTTTTAATTATTTTCTGTGATCCATTGTTAAGATGCTACAGGTGGCATCTCAGAAGCATAAGATACAGGTCTCCAGTTCTTAATTTCACACGTGTGAATATTTTTTTTCAGGAAAATACAAAATTATTTCAGGTATAATAAATATACCGTTCCCCTTGTAAGACCCCAGAACCAGCAAAACCTGGTAACGGGTTGCTGTGAGAGTTTTGCTGATAGAATAACTCAAATCTTGATTCTCCATGGGCAGAATCAAGAAAGAGCCCTATGATATTGGTGAAATTTCCCTTGTTCTGTGAATCCTAAGAAAATAGAAAGGATACTGGGCAGTATGAGTGGTGCCATTTCTGAACTGGAGCCCTGTCCTTCCTGGTTCCTTCAGGGTGGTGGGGTGGATTCCTCCTGAAGACACCTTTCTGGATCAGTCAGGTGCAACAATTTATTATTCATTCGTCAACTAACTTCTTCCTCTAGGGAAGCTTCTAAAAAAAGTGATTTTCCATCTGCAAAGCATCGTGGAAGTGGTTTATTTGGCTTCATTTCGGTCAGTATTCGGATTTGGGCATGACGCAGACCCTGTAATGGTCGCACTAGTGGGTGGATGAAACAAAGCTTCAATAGGATGACTCTATCCCTCCTGTTCTGTGAAATCTTTCAGTGGTATTCAGTACTATCAACAAGAGTATCCTTCTGGCTCCTCACCACCATCATCCCAGGCTGAAAACTGGGAGCACTGTTTTGTAGTGTTGAGTAGATGGTTCCAATCAGTGATAATTGGAGAATAATTGGCTACTGCAATGTGGAATGCTATAGAACAGGGGTGTCAAACACAAGGCCGGCGGGCCTCCAATATGGCCAGATCTGGCCCCTTACATTTTCCAGGATGATCTACCCCAGGGGTGTCCAAACTTGGCAACTTTAAGACTTGCTGGCTGGGGAATTCTGGGAGTTGAAGTCCACAAGTCTTAAAGTTGCCAAGTTTGGACACCCCTGATCTACCCAATGCAGAAAGGAAACATGCCAGCAGTTTGGGGAGTGACGCCAAGCTGACCATGCCCACCCAGTCCTCCATGCCCCCCCCCGAGATGAACCATAGCCCTGATGTGGCCCTCAATGAAATTGAGTTTTACACATCTGTTATAGAAGACCTTTTCTGCTAAATATATTCCCTAATATTTAACATTCATACGAAGCCACTGAAAAAAAGTAAACCAAGCCTTGATGGAGCAGGTCAAGCCTTGATGGAGCAGAAGTCCTAACTTTATATCTGGAAGCTATCATGATTGAGGGGAGGGAATAATGATTCAACTGATGAATTCCCAGCAGAAACGATGTGGCTTTTGTAGATCTGGAAGGACAATACTAGCTCTGAAGCAGCAGTTGTCCAACTTGGGGGTCATCCTAGATCCATGGTTACTATTGTGGTTAAAGGAGCTGTACCCAGCTTCAGTTGCTGAGGCTTTTGTATCTTTTCCTGGAGAAGAAAACCCTGGCAAAGTGACAAACACCTTGTCACTTAGATTACTGCAATTTGCTCTACATGGGGCTGCCTCAGAAGCTCCTTGCCACCCACTTTAACTCTCCAGGATGTTCTTGACCACACCAATTTACAATTTATTTATACTTTTTCTGGGTAGGTGGGTTTACTTGCAAACAAAGCAGATTGGCTTACAGCCACATGCCAGTTTTTAAAATTCTTAAATACATGAAGTCTAAATATGGCTGAAAGGTGTTTTTCATTCTATCAATTTCCTGTTTCAGCATAATATTTTTAAATAATTAAAATGGCAGCCTAAACATAGTTATTTCATAAAGAAAAAAAACTATTAAAAAGATGAGAAGCCTTTTCTATGTAGTTAGCAAGATTCTCGACAACATAGAGAAGACATATGGGATCCTGCTATTAATAAACAATTGAATAAAAGTATTTTTGTTTATGAACTTCATCTGATCTTCCATTATTACATTATGAAACAAGAATAGACAACTTTTTTGAAAACTGGAAAAAGAAAATATTTTTTTCATACTTTGTACATGAATGTAGATTCAAACTACAAGTTGGATTTCTACTTACAGAAACTTACATTTCTTGCTCATTAAATACACTACTGGCATATTCTCACTCAAGGCAGCTCACCACAAACCATGTATTAATACCTTACCAAAAAAAGATAACCTGTTATTTTCGTATCTCATCACTGCTTTGTAAACCTGGATGTAGCTCCATTTTAGTGAACCTGAACTATGCAATGCCGCATTCTGGTTGTTTTTTTTCCTTCAAGCACATCCAGACATGACATAATATTCTTATCCTATTAACAAATGGTTCCAGATATAGTCAGTCAACTTGCTGGACAGTATGCAACTTAACACCCATGGTAGACTATTGATACAGTTTGTTCCTTCTTTGTTGTTATTTTTGATATTGTTTCTGCTATTATTTCTAATTTAGATATGTAGTTGTTGCTTCTGTTGCTTTTTATAACATTTTTCTGACAACTTCCTTCAACCCAGAAAAAAATTAACTACGGCAATATAAAAATAATAATGATGTATGAAAGGCCTCAGATATTATGCATCCAAATGTATTCACATCTTCTTCTATTGTAGATTATCCTACTTGGCCTCAGTGCTCAACGTGTAATTTAAGAACCATACAACAGTTCCTCAACTTTGAAATCTGCATAGCTACCCGGATTTCAAAAGGATTGAGAGCCGTGTAAATGGATAGATCAAAATTATTCTGTTAATGTTATCATTAATTGTTTTGGACATAAACAAGCTCTGCTTTCTTTAGTCACTGTTGTCAGATCATCTCTAAACAGCAATCAAGACTCAGTGTGCATTTAATGGGTTGTACTTATTTTACATAAGAGACTTAACTAACACCTGAAGAAGGATTTCATCCTGTACTATAATTCAAGATTGTAACATAATGCATAACAGCTACAAAGAGAAGGTTGGAAATGAGAGCTGAGCCTTGAACAGAGTTTGCTTCCAATTCCTTTGTGAATTCCAATATTCACCCCTGAATTCCTTAACACAAGGGATCACGTTCACCACTTACAACAGTAAATTTGGGCTCAGATCCAGTTAGTCTGCCTGTCTAATACCGATGAAAAATTAGGCGCCACCGAATAACAGTAGTGATCAGAAAGCCCTTTCAGAAGCTTGTAACTGATAACAAATGAAATTAGTGCACTGCTTTAACTAAAGGTCTTCTTTCCACAGCCTGCAATAACAGGAAGATACAGACCAAGGAGTTGACAGTCAAACATCACCATCTGTTCCTCTTCTTGGTTTTGTGAAATGCACTTTTCAATTCCAATTTGGTAAGGTTGGCAAATAAATGGAATATCCAACAGAGATATAAAACCCATGCCCCGCTACATTTATTAAAAGCAAAACAATTCATAATGATAATTAAAATACCATCTTTATTCTTTCAAAATGAAGAACTTGTTTTCCCCAAACTAACATCCAATTTTCCCTGAACCTAGAGGAGGGCAATTATTTTGAGGTTATGGATCGTGTCTCCCTTTGGTTTTACTGCATTCTTTTTCTATTTCATTTTTGGGCCACTTAGGGCAACAAGTAGGGTAGTGATGTCACCAGAAAAACAGGGTTGGGATTTTATCACATGCATGCCTTTTCTTTTTTCTTTTTCTCTGCTATGTTTAGTCTACTTTTTTTAATGAAATAAAATTAATCTGTTAGATCTTCCAGAGGCTTGCCTTTATTTTATCGTTTAAGAAAAAACAGGGAAAATGGTCATTTTTTTTTAATTTGCCACCAAATTCTAATAATGCAATGTTGAGGGGCATTGAGGAACTGAAGGTTGCCTACCCAAAGGTGCCCAAGTGGTGTCTAGCACTCGCGTCCCCCACTTATTCATCCAAGAAAGCTTTGCTCAGTATTATGCTTTGTCTCGGTTATAAGCAGCAGGCATGCTGGGATGCAGTGAGGAATTTTCATGGCTTTCTCCCCTTCCCTAATGCGAGTTCACTGCTTTTAAATTTAATGGAAACTGTGCTATTGCACTGGATGATTGAAGAAGCAGTGAGACGTTTTCTGCTCTTCTAGCAACCCCTCTCTTTCTCTCTCTCTCTCTCTCTCTCTCTCTCAAGATTGCTACTCTATCACAACTAACAAGAGTAAGGAACAAGCAACCCTGTGGCCCCCTCACAGATGTAATAATTGTTATGGCCCTCCAGCGGCCAGCAGAGCTGGCAGTAGAGTCGGACAGTGAGGAGGTTGGGGAGGAACATGGGCCAGTCCTGGGGGTTGAGGAAAGTTCAGATGAGGGCTCTGCGTAGGAGGCAGAGAGGGAGCTAGACAGCAGTGAGGTAGAGTGTCAGGGGAAATTTTCACCCTGAGCTAATGTGGTCTGGAATCGACGGCTTTTCCAAACAGCATATCCTCAAGAAGCGAAAATAAAAAATCCGAGAACATGTTCTAATTAAAAACAAGCTTTAATACAAAAATAAGAAAATAGAAATAAAACAAATCTATCTAATTGTTACATTTCGGCAAGAACAAATGTTGTCCACCTTCTTTGGCAGACTAACAGAAGATCAAAAGGAAAGAAGTCTCTGGAATGTGTGATGAGCAGGCGCAATACATCACTTGCTGATAAGACCTATGACCTGCACAGTAATATCTCAGTTCAGCTCGGCTAGCAAACAATTAACGCAGTGACACAGAGGAACAGCTGGAGCCTGTTCCCAGTGTGCACATGCGCAGAGCTGCCAGAAGACAAGAACAACTAAGAAAGCAGGGTTGACTTGGGAGCAAAGCCACACCTTGGAGGTGATTGGCCCCTCCCATAGGAAACAAAAGAGGAGAGAATGGGGAGGGGGCTTTTGCAGAAAACAATTTGTTCCTTCGGTTGTTTCAAGTTGTGTTTGTAACTATAAGAGACTCTGTGCCAAGTGTTGCCTTGCCCTGCTTTTAGAAAATAGTTGTCTGACAGTTCTCCAAGCGAGATAAGGTTCGTGTTGATAAATACTCCTCTGAAAGACTGTTTGTCAAGCCTTGCTGACTGTGAATGAAAGGAATTCACAGTCCTGTAAATAAAAGAGGTTTTGCCGGGACCAAGACTCTGCTTCATGCTTTTTAAGGAAGCCTAGGTCAGAACAATAATAATGCCGCTTACGTTAGTTTTCTTAGCACAAATTGTAAATCCAGGTGTTGGGTTTACGAACCTTAACTTTGTCTACGGCTCTGTATTTTGTTTTAAGTGAGGTATTATGGCTTGCTCAATGAACCATGGCATAGGGTGATTAGGAAACCCAACCCAGGATCATGGAAGAAATAGGGAAAAGCCTTGCTGGGTGCCCTTCATCCCAACAATTCTACTTAAGACTGCTGCTTCTTTGCTCTCATTAGTGGAAGGGAGGCAGACTTTTTGTTCACTTCTCCCAGTTGATTAGGGAAAATTGGACGAGACACCTGCTGGCTGCATGTGGCCCATCGGTTGCCAAACCTTCCTCTAATCCTCTAATCCATCATCAACAGAATGAAAACAGTGCAAATTAGTAGATTAGAGAACGATTCCCGAAAAAAGAATAATCAGATAAGAGAGGTAGATATGGGTACATTATTTTTACTTATAAAAAGACCAAACACAACACAGCCAGAGTGGATCCTAGACGTTAAATGTTAAATTTAATTGACCACTTTTTCCTGTTTTATTACACACTGGGTTTTTTTTTTCTTTGTTGTTGTTGTTAGGATTGAATGTATGCTTTTTGTTTTGTTTGTTTTACTGTTTTGTATTTTATCTTTTATGATAAAACCATAAATATTTTTTAAAAAGATCAGACACAACATGGTACTACAATAATATTTAAGTACAAGTAGTCCTCGATTTACAACGGTTTATTTAGTGACCGTTCAAAATTGCAACAGCACTGAAAAATGTGACTTATGACGGTTATTCACAGTTATAACCTTTGCAGCATCTCCATGATCACGTGGTCAAAATTCAGATGCTTGGCAACTGGTTCATATTTATGACCATTGCGGTGTCCCAAGGTCATGTGATCGCCTTTTGCGACCTTCTGACGAGCAAAGTCAATGGGGAAGCCAGATTCCCTTAACAATCAGGTTACTAACTTATCAACTGCAGGGATTCCCTTAACAATTGTAGCAAGAAAGGTCATAAAATGGGACAAAACTCACTTAACAACAGAAACTGCGCTCAATTGTGGTCATAAGTCGAGGACTGCCTATAATCAAGAACAGCATGTTTTAATTTTAAAATGTATTCCACCTGTTTAAATAAGAAAGAAACTCATGGGCAGCAAAACATCCTGTGACGTCTGAGGCAGACTTTCTTTCAACTTTCTCACAAGCAAATAATGTGCACTGTAGCAAATATCAAAGATTGACACCAACTGAATAACCCCAGAGGATGACTTATTTGTAATTTTTGATTATGACATGGTGAGCGGAGGATAGAGATTAGGTTTCTTTTTAAATGTATAATATCAGCAGCAACAAAGTGACTCCCTGTACATCGGTAATATTAATAAAAGATCATTCTTACATGGACTGCCATATATTATTTCTTTTCCAAAATCTAGGGAAGCCTTTCTGCGATTGTTTAGAAGCCCCAGTTCTGTGACGGACTCTGATGAAAAAAAAAGTTTCTTTTTTTAACTTTGTATACCACACAATGATAGTGAGGGATTTTTATATGGGACATGTGTCAACTGCTGGCTTGCTGCTCTTGTAAAATTTGTAAAATATATAGGTTAGAAGTAAATTGTTTTGTGAAATTTTCATGCTTTTTTGCAGGGGTTCCTTGAGACCTGAAAATTATTTCAAGGGTTCCTCCAGCTGCTGTACTAGATTCTGGGTTTCTACTATACTGTAAACCCAAGGAGTTGTGGCAAATTTGAAGTTGGTTCATTGGTAAATGTAAAGGTTCCCCTCGCACATATATGCTAGTCGTTCCCTAATTTAGGGGACGGTGCTCATCTCCATTTCAAAGCCGAAGAGCCAACGCTGTCTGAAAATGTCTCAGTGGTGGTCATGTGGCCGGCATGACTAAATGCCGAAGGCACATAGAACACTGTTACTTTCCCTTTTCTGTTAATTGGTAGCCAAATCTTATTCAGAAGGTTGCAGCATCATTGAAAGAAATGTCAATCTTGATTACTCCATAACAATAAACCACTTTAGGAGGACCAGATCTTTTAAATGAACTGGAATTCCTACATATTGCCTCATAACTTTTAATGATATCAAAGTATATGGATAAAATCCATAAAATATGAAATAATTTCTTTTTATGACCCAGTATGCTTTGGGATGGGGTTGGGGCAGACATTGATATTAATTTGTATGTTATGTAGAAAGATTATTCAAATTTTCTGTATTAGTAGGATGGGCGGAATTGCAACTTTTAGACTTCCATTCCAACATATGTAGAGGGTATAAGGTTCTAGAAGGCTGTTCTTAGCCTTGGTATTAACCTAGAGTGGGTGTCCCCAAACTTGGCAACTTGGCAACAGCTGGCTGGAGAATTCTGGGAGTTGAAGTCCACAAGTCTTAAAGTTGCCAAGTTTGAACACCTCTGACCTAGAGTAATGATATGAACTGACAGTCAAAGGAACTGGTCATTATCACATAATATCCTGCAATAACAGGAATCTGCAGTACAGAATTTATTAACTACCTTTTGTTGTAATGAATACCAAGAGTATATATTAGGCCATAAAATATATGAAAATTATAAAATGCTACAACTGATGGTCTTCAACATCCATAGGGTAATTTGACCAGATTTCAGTGAAATTTCAATACAGTACAATACAATACAATAGTAGAGTTAGAAGGGACCTTGGAGGTCTTCTAGTCCAACCCCCTGCCTAGGCAGGAAACTCTATACTGTTTCAGACAGATGGCTATCCAACATCTTCTTAAAGACTTCCAGTGTTGGGGCATTCACAACTTCTGGAGGCAAGCTGTTCCATTGATTAATTGTTCTAACTGTCAGGAAATTTCTCCTCAGTTCTAAGTTGCTTCTCTCCTTGATTAGTTTCCACCCATTGATTCTTGTTCTACCCTCAGGTGCCTTGGAGAATAATTTGACTCCCTCTTCTTTGTGGCAACCCCTGAGATATCGGAACACTGCTATCATGTCTCCCCTAGTCCTTCTTTCTCTTAAGCTAAACATACCCAGTTCCTGCAACCGTTCTTCATGTGTTTTAGTCTCCAGTCCCCTAATCATCTTTGTTGCTCTTCTCTGCACTCTTTCTAGAGTCTCCACATCTTTTCTACATCGTGGAACCAAAACTGAATGCAGTATTCCAAGTGTGGCCTTACCAAGGCATTATAAAGTGGTATTAACACTTCACGTGATCTTGATTCTATCCCTCTGTTTATGTAGCCTAGAACTGTGTTGGCTTTTTTGGCAGCTGCTGCACACTGCCGGCTCATATTTAAATGGTTAAATATTTATGGTTAAATGGTTAAATATTTCCTTTTTCTTTGCTTTACACTTCTACCCTCAGTACTTTTATTTAGGTCAACGCATGGGAGAATGCGGCTTAATACTGAATGCATTCAATTTATGATTAAGAAATGTATGTTTCTTCACCTCTTTTCCAAAATATCAGAACACTCCATCTCTTTACTGCAGCATAGAAAATTATGAGTTTGAAAAGAGCAAATCTATCCAGTTGACTCTCCCCAAAGTGAACAGAAATCCCACAAATCAGAAATGATTGTTTCATTCATATGCAAATGCATATCTTTTCAGGGTCTAGCCATATTGACACATGGGAAGAAGCCCGTTTAATTCAACAGGATTAGCTTCAGAATAGACATATATGGGATTGTGTTGTCAATTCTTAATAGACTGCATTATTTAATCCTTTAATTACATTTATTGGGCAAGATTATGATGACTCTTGAGCATGTGAATACAGCGAATACACTCTGAAGAGGCTGTCTTGCAGAAACACACACAATTATTTCAAAGAAAGAGGAAGAAGGAAATGTGAGGAACCATATAGAGCAGTCAAACACACTAGCCCCCCCACCCCCATTTTAGCGAAGGGGAGGGAATATTGTGATACGTCACGTGACAACAATGTGACACCGCGAGTTTGACACCCTTGATATATAGGATGCCAAATGAGTAAAACAGCTCAACTTGTGTGAGTGGCAGTTCAGCACATGAACCCATGCAGTTTGATGTGCATGTGTTTAGCTGTGTGCGCCAACCCACCACTCGTGCGGCCCAATTCTGAATTGGCCACAGTCCAGCAGTGGGCCACAGCCCGGGGGCTGGAGACCACTGATCTAAGGGAAGTAAGTTCCTAAGCCTGCTGCATCATGTGGTTTTCTACTTGGTGACAATGGCACTTACTGACCGAGTTGCTGCCAACTATGGTCTCTAAGCAAGAACTACCTTTAGTTTGGACAAAAACTGGGGAGCAACGGAATACTGTAGGAGGAAATGAGGATTGTTAAACAATTATCGTTTATCTCATTCTGCTAACAAAAGATAACAGTTAGTGGAACCCATTAGCTGAATTCCATCCTTTTCATTTCATTTGTATAAATACACTCCAATGTTATTGGAACTTTATTTCTCTTTCTCTTTTAATGTTGCACCGGATGATTTCACAGTTAGGCCAATATTCCTATTCTCTTGTTTATTATTGTTGTTAATTGTTATCGTTAATTATCAGTTCATCAGAGGGATTCTATTTTTCCAGTGCAAGAGTACAGAATACATAACGACAAATGCAATCTATTTCTATGTACATATGGGTTTGCATGTATAAATGGCCAAAAGTAAGCTCTGCCTTAAATTCATATTCTGGGTTCTGATAGAAATTCTATGCAATCTAGGAGAACTTTTCTGACAGTGGGAGCAATTAATCCATGGAATAGCTTGCTTCCCAGATTTGTGGATACTCCTTCAGTGGATGTTTTCAAAAGCAGACTGGACAACCATTTGTCCAAGATGGTGTAAGGCACGGGTGTCAAATTTGCGGCACCACATTGCTGTCACATGACATTTCACAACTTTTTTTCCCTTCATGGAGCTGAAGTGGGCATAGCCTGTGCATGACATATCCGGCCTGTACGCCGCCAGTTTGACACCCCTGGTATAAGCTGTCCTGCCTAGAAGACTGAGGTCCCTTCCAGTCCTATGATTCTATGTTCTATACTCTTAATATGGGCACTCAACTCGTTAACATAGACTGGAAATACACATACTAGCATATTAACTATCAGTTGGCAGCTCATTAAATAACTTTTTTTCCCCTCAGAAACAGAAATAAACATGCTTTATACTAGCATGAACATAGAAGGAAGAAGTGATACATTAAATGGCTACTTGTAAACACAATTGGTTTTTTTTTTACCGATCAACATCTGAACTTTCAAGGAGACACAAATACAACTATAGCCTTCCTGTTTGTTTTTGAATTTAAAATATAAATCGAGTTTTTGTATGAAACAGAATCTTTTAAAAGATTGAGAGCCACTTATCAGAAGATGCGGAGAGTGCCTACTTCATAATGATTTAGCTTTTTAAAATCAGCAAATCAGTGCATATAAGGATACTGCAGCCTCTTGTGACCATTAAGATGTGTTTCAAAGAGTATTATCCTGATTTTTGTTATCAGGAAATTAGAATATTATTCTAAGGAAATTATTAATCCTTGAAAAGTGTTCCAATGCATAATCAGAACATTTACAATCTACTCCAATGTTGCAATCAATCATATTCCCGTAGACAGGCTATGCCAGACAGACAACTTGATTTAAATTTATATTCACATTTGCTTTCTTAAAGAAAAAGTATCCAGGTTCATCAGAAATCTTCTCTTTTATAACTTCCAATCCAACAAAAGTTAAGACTTTGCAATCAAAGAGACACATTGGCTACAATTGCCACTGCAAACCTATACTTATCTAACAATAAGGGTCTTTAATGGAAGTCCAACAATATACTTGTCTATGAAGGCAACCCCTCCTACAAGTCAAATCTGACTCCTGGTGATTTCATAGATACAGTAGAACATGGGAAATTTGGCAGCAATATGGAAGCAGTTTGCCACTGGTGGTTCCTCCTTCAAGTACTAACCAACTCCAATCCTGTTTAAATTTTGAAAATCAGCTATGTATACTAAACAAAATCTGTTGATGCAATACGATGTAGAATCACATTTGAGCAAATGGCAGCTAAAGTACGGTGTATCTCACCAATCACTCATACTTTACATAACCAGGCACCGATCAAGATTTGCAACCTTCAATTCAGATGAAAACATATTTTCCGTTTATTAAGTTACAGGAAACTTTAATCCCTGCACCACAATTTCTACACTCAGGATGGAGCACAAGTAACAAGAAAGCATGCTTAAGGTGTAATTCCAGCAGCAAATTTCAAGCAAAACTTTCACCGTGGGAAGAAGAGGCTGTTGTACAGTACATCAGTTACTTTTGTGGTAACTCTTTGGATTTCCCCCCCTGACAATGAACAGGAAATTCTGAGTTTCTCTAAAATAATAGCATTACTAAATAAAAGGAGAAAGACTTTTAAATCGAGTCCTTCCTGCTAGACAGAAAAGCTATTATAAGTCAGCTTGCAGGCGTGCATACGAGGCATCCGCTCTCCTCGCTTGTGGCATAGCTCTTCGCAGTCGGCTCCGAGACAATCGCAGAAGGCACTTACCCGTGAACAGCCGCAACATACCAATAGCACCCCTGGGCGCCGCCATTTTGCATAAACACGCCGATCACGTGGGAGCTGCGTTACACTCCCACCCATGGCCCGCCACGGAACCGGGAGGAGACGGCAAAGGAGGCAAAAACGGGCGCGCGAAAGGGAAGGGGAGGTGGCGAGAGGAAGTCACGCCCCTTTCTCCGCTATTGCTCGTCTTCTTTTCACACGATTGCTTGGAGAGCAGGGAGCGCGAAGGTGGTGTTTTTGTTTTGTTTTTTTGCCTTCCGAAAGGCAACTTGGACTTTCTCGGGTTTTCCTTGAAGGCTTTTCGCTTCTCTGAAGAACTGAGGAAGCTTCTAGGATGAGAAGCGAAACGTCTTCAAGGAAAACCCGAGAAAGTCCAGGTGCTTGCCTTTTGAAACAAAATATGCTAAGGTTGACTTTTGGGACAAGCACCAGACCAGATGCCTGAAAATCTCCTTAGACAAAGAGCAGAGACGTTAAGTGCGGTATCAGGTTGCAGAAAAAAGACAAACTTGGGTTTCCTGTACACACACACACGAACGGGGAAGAATACGTTTCAGAGTTGGTAACAATGTGTGTGTGTGCGCGCGCGTATTATATATGTGTATATATATTTGTTTTCATAGATTTCACGGGTGGAGGTATGATGGTCTTGTTGTATTCGGGTCTTTTCCCATGTAAGATTGAGATGCCGAAACGTTGCCAAGACAATCTCAATCTTACACTGGAAAAGACCCGAATACAAGACCAGCATACACACACACGCACACGCATACATACATATTGTTACCAAAGTGTGTATATAATATATCCTGTATATCTATATCTGTCTACAGGATACACTCACATGTCCTTACAAACTCTGAAATGTACTCTTCCCCTTTCCATTAAGACTCCTGATGAAAAGATGTTCTGCCTAAATGCCAAAGGGTTTGCAACTGTTGTACATTTAAATGTCTATGGAGATTCTCAGTCATCCAGGTCATGGTTGTCCCAAAGGTGCTTTTTCAAGAGGCAACTGGATTTTCTGGTTTTTCTTTGAAGATGTTTTGCTTCTCATCCAGTCAGAGCTGAAGAAGCTTCTTGGATGAGAAGCGAAACGTTTTCAAAGAAAAACAAGAAAGTCCACTTGCCTCTTGAAAAAGCATCTTTGGAACATATTGTACACCTATAATGAAAGCCAGTAACATCCCTTGGGCGATGTAGAAAAGGATGGTTAGGTATCTTCCTCCTTTGAAGGAAATCTTGAAATGTTTCAATACTCTTGGTTTCTTTTAAGACAAATCAGCCCATTTTGAAGGGGGGGGGGAGAGCACGAATGCAATCATGTCCTCTTGCTCAGCAAGCCAGATACAGCTGAGATACTCACTCAATACTCACCTATCTACCTTGCTTTGGGCATCCCCTGAAATTCACCTTTTTATCCACAAATGGGATGCGGAGTCCTCCCTCTTCCCCCCCCCCCCCAAAAAGGCAGCAAGTAAAGTGAAAATATGGTGCTGATTTTTTTCACTAAATGTTTGACTGCATGGCTCCAAGCAGTCCCAGTTGGTTGCCTCTAAATATCTGGGGCTGCTGTATTTTCCCCAGATAATATACAAGTAGTCTTCAACTTAACAACAGTTCATTTAGTGACCAAAGTTACAACAGCCCTGACAAAGGGACCTATGACCATTTTTCACACTTAGAACCATTGCAAGCATCCCCATGGTCATGGTCATATGGTTAAAATGCAGATGTTTGGTAACTGACTCATTTTATGACGGTTGCAGCCAGGATCATGTGATTCCCTTTTGTGACCTAACAAGCCAAGTCAATGGGGAAGCCAGATTCTCTTAACTAGTGTCACTAACTTTACAACTGCTGTGGTTCACTTAACAAGTGTGGCAAGAAAGGTTGTAAAATGGGATAAAATACACTTAATGTCTCACTTAGCAACATAAATTGCTCAATTGCAGTCATAAGTTGAGGACTACCTGTAGTACTGGCATTCCAGATGCCACATGATGATGATTGATTTAAGAGCCAGTTTAATACAGTGGTTAAGGCATCAGGCTAGTAGTAGGAAGCATGCCAGCTGAGTGATCCTTAGCAAGTCCTCTCTCAGCTATAGGTATCAGGCAAAGGCAAACCACTTCCAAAAATCTTTTTGCCAACTATCACTGCATGATGGATTTCTGTACATTCTCCTGCCATTGCCCCAAAAGTTTTGAAATTGCATTTGTTGATGTTGTGTATTCCATCTTTCTGGGTCAGTGGTCGGCAAGCCGCGGCTCGCGAGCCACAAGCGGCTCTTTACACATTTTAATGCGGCTCTTCTGTGTGCCGGATTATTATCCTCCCTAATCATTGTGGATCGAAAAGAAAAAAGGGAAAGGGGCGCTTGTTTTGAAGCGCCCGCTCCCCTCCCTCCTCTCGGGCACTTCAAAACAAGCGTCCCTTTCCCTTTTTTCTTTTCGATCCACAATGATTAGGGAGGATCCTGAAGTCGGGCGGAGGAGGCAGCCGCCCGACTTCAGGATCCTCCCTAATCATTGTGGGTTGAAAAGAAAAAAGGGAAAGGGACGCTTAAAGGTTCAAACAGTAGAGCAAACGCTTCAGAGGCAACAGTTTTCACGGGGAATTAGAACAGAGAGCCCTGGAGTTTCGCTGCCCACCCGGTCAGACCTCGCTTTCCTCGCATGATTGGCTAATTTGCTACTGCCCGGCTCCCCGGTTAGATTTTTGCTGGGGGGGCGGGGGGAGAAGCTCCTTGGCCTCCGTCTCTTTTTCTCCCTCCTCGCTTCTTGGGGCTCCACCAATGGGGGAGCAAGGCCCAGCACCAGGCTTTGGGCTAACACAGGGGTCTGCAAAGTTGGCTGTTTTAAGACTGGTGGACTTCAATTCTCAGAATTCTGGGAATTGAAGTCCACCAGTCTTAAGAGCCAATTTTGCAGATCCCTGGGCTAATATGATTGATGCCCTTGGTGGACTTCAATTCTCAGAATTCTGGGAGTTGAAGTCCACAAGTCTTCAAGCTGTCAGGTTTGAAGACCCCTGGGGTTTGTTTTTTTCTAAAGGGTTAGGGGTGCAAGGATCTTGTAACTTGACAGCTTTAAGACTTGCGTGCTTCAAATGCCAGAGTTTATTGAAACTAAAAACTGTGTACCATCCTATGTATTTTCAGTTTTAAAAATGTGGCTCTCAAAATAAATTTCAATCGTGGTTTTGGCGAGATTTGGCTCAGTTGAAAAAAAAGGTTGCCCACCCCTGTTCTGGGTGATAAGGACTGTGCAAAGCAAATGATAACATACAAAATGTTATTACAGAGATTAAAGTATTTGTGTGGAAGTAAGCTGCCACAAATTTACTATAATACCAGGAGAGCAGACACACCGGTAATTAAAATACATTGAATTACAAACCACCAGCAGGTCTACAAACTTTTTGAAGAGTATCTGAGTTTAAGCTCTTGTTCTTGGGGGTGAAGTTCCACAGTCACATGGCTACAATTAAGAAATTGTCCTTCCTGCTACTCTGAGGAATCTTACTCGGAAGATGAGGCACCTGAACAAGGTCTCTATTGTCTCTCCACTGCCAGGCAAATTACCAACCAAATTACAAATGAGTTCAAGTATATTAATTGCCATATTTTGAACTGAGATCAGAAATATACTAACACTTTGTAGCTAATAGCTGGTTAGTCAACTGATTCTGGTAAAACCTCAATATCCCCTACCACACCAATAAAATTGGAGCTCACTTCTACCCGTTACCTATACCTTTCTGCTTCCATAACGTGACTTCGACAGAAAGCAGGAGTCAATAAACCCGAGATCATTATTTATCCAGGAAACCTGGATAAATATTTTTACTAACTGGATGAAGCTATTCTGTAACTGTATTGGATTGACCCACCTAACACTGGCAAATAATTTCAAATACTGTTGGGTAAAAAGCAATCCAAAGGAAATTCTGTTGTGGCTTTCCCAGTTCTGCTAATCTACCATTCGGGCCATTTCAAGCTAAATTAGCCTTAAGGCAAGGATTTGACATAGAAGGTCAAGCAGAATCTGCTGCTCTCTCATGGGGTGCATCTATAAATAATGTTAACAAAATTTTAGTTCCCAAATGCACTTCATATTTATACCAAATTTTGGCCACTACATTTTAACTCCTGGAAGAAAGTAGCAAACTTGTAATACTATCTGTGATCTGTGAGCTTCAGCCACAAATGGTAACAGTCATTAAATGTAGTTAGGTGCTAATTTTATTCAGTTTGGGACATCAATTCATCACAATTTATACTCTTAGGCATTGGGTCCATTAGAACGACAGAGACTATACATTTGAGGGGGGGGTGCTATTTAGATTTTAGTCTTTAAATTTCCCACCGTGCCTTTCTATGTTGCACCTAAAGTTCTGCATGATAGTCAAACCATTTAGTATTATGTTATGAAATGCTGTAGATTTTAGTGATTTGGATCATGGATCCTATTATTCTCAAAGGTGAGAGAGGGCTTTCAATTTTTATTGTTCTGGGATCCTTTGCGATTTCCTGGCCTATCTGATATTATGCAGTTGGTGTGACTTTGACAGAGAGCCACACTAGGAAAAAATCACTGTTGTCCCACACTATGACATTAAGAAATAAGCTTTAGAAATAATTTACTAACTAGAGCTAATAGGCAGGTAATCTTTTTTTACAGAGGTCTGTGGACACTTTTTAGTAGGAGTGCAATCTGTCTGCAATTTGTATAGAGAGAATTTCACTGTGATAAGATGAACTAAAGTCTGAGAATTTATATACGGCAGGACTGGCCCAAATGAGACTTGATTGTTTAATGAAAAAGATGCTTAACTGATATTAGCTTGTCCTTTATTTATGACTCTTAAAAATGCAATTATTAACTGCTTTTATATTTTTAATTTGAAGTGTTATATAAGTGTTTTAAATAAATAAAACCATTTTTCCTTCCTAGAGTTCAATTTTTGATGCAAACCATTATTTGTTTTACTCATTATTACTGAGCATCGTTTCACAGAGTATTAATATTTATGCCATTGTACTCTGGTATCTTGTTAAATCATCTCAATTGGTAAGCTAGATCTTACACATACTATGCAGGGATTCAGACCAGTTTTTTTAATGCTTGTAATCTACTTTCTTTATTTCAGCAAAGTACCAGTAGATTGAAGTACTGGTTTTTAGAATCTACAACACAAAAATATAAAAAATCCAAAATACAGAAAACCACAGTCATTTCGAAAGTGATTAAAATGTCACATGAAATTTTGCAGTGGAGCAGTGATCATGAATGTATTTCACAATGCAATAGGCAGAAGTTTGCGTGTTTCTTACAGAGAATCCTCAGACCTGAGCAAGTCGTTCTAGGACTCGTCGATAATCTGAAATAAGTTGCTGGTAGGTCTCTTCCAACTGTTTATGTTGTAAATTTATGTCTATTTGGTTCAACTGATTGGTCAACTCTTCTGGTCTTAAACATCTTCTCATCTTGGCAATCTCTCTCTGCTTTTTCTAGAAAACAAAGCATTCACACATATGAACAACATCACCACATTTCACCACCTCCTGCCAGTTCATTGACACTGTGCTAAAATGATAGATTTGTATTCTACTAAAATAAATTAAAGATTAATTGGAGATTTCCTTACCAGGAACAGAAGCAGAATACTAAAAGGACTTGGAGAAGGGATATTCAGACAAAATAAAAAGACGGAAAGAAAGTTGGCATTTGGGAAAGTCTGAGTGGTGGACAAAATATTCATTCACTCCTTCCCCTCATGACAAATTCAAATAAAAAATTAAAATGATAGAAAAGCCACCTTATATGGGCCCATCAATCTTCTTTTTACATCCAATCTAAAACTTCTGGATTGTTCTGCATTACTCATGTCTGTTGCATGTAACCGGAGAATTTCATAAACTCGCCGTGTATGTTGCTAAGAGTAAAAGGAAAAACATATGATAAAAAGTGTTGAAATTATTGCTTCCCAATGTACAAAGTTAAAAATCTTGCCTACTATCTTTTCTTCTTGACTACTGTTTCCATTCCTTAAACTTCAGCAGTCACTGTACAATTCATCATATCCATTTTACCTATCCTCCTTTTTCAAGGACCTAACTTTCTCAAATCTTGGATATTCATTTATAGCAGTTATGTACCACCTAGCCTACATAACTCCAGGTTGTTTAAAATAGTAAGATTAATACATAAAACTCAAACATATCAAAACCTAACCTCAGCAAGATATAAATTGCGAAAACATAACAGACATTAAGCTCCTGATCAAAAAGTGGCACATAATTCTAATAAGCAAATAAATAATTCTGGGGTGTGGGGGTGGATGAGGTGTGTGTTACAATTTACTCACATTTTTGTTTTGGCAAAAGCTTTATTTTCATTTTGAAATCTGTAAGTTTCAAATAGTTGAGCCTTCTGAACCTTTTCTCCCTAGAAAATTGATGTCCTAAATCCCTCAAAGGCTTTATTGAATAACTATACAAAAGTCAGATCTCAACAACAATTTGAAATTGACTGTTGGTAACCAATACAAATATTACCATGAATTTGGAAAAAAATAGTATCTTGACCTAGAAACATTGTCTAAAAATTCAAAAAGCTACCTTAAAACGCATGGGGTTTGTAGAACCTATCCGTAAAAAAAGCTGTATTGTACTAAATAGTTTTCAACATAATTACGATTATATATAGTTTTGGTTATAATGTAGTTCTTCTGTAAATAATTCCTTATCTAAGGGCACTTTGCAGATAGTCCTAGACCCAGAACCATTTGTTCAGTGACCATTCAAAGTCATGACAGCACTGAACAAATGGTAGTTATAACCAGTCCTCGGCATTCTCACCATCCTAGCACCCCTATGGTCACATGATTGCAATCTTGGCACTTGGCAAGCAGTTCACACTTGCAACCAGTTGCAGTGCTCTACAATCCTATGATCACAACCTTCCCTGCTGGCTTACTCAGTCAAATGGAAAGCCATCAATCTGGGAAGGTTAAAGGTCACTGGGATAAGTATCCCCCACCCATGCTCCCTTCTGTAGATCTTCTGCACTTGCACTGCATTGGTCAGTCATGAGCCTCATGCACTCATCCCAACCCTTGTCATGCCTTTCTCACACTCTCACCAACTTGGGCCATAACTCTTGCATACCCTCTCATGTACCTTTCCTGACCTGTGGCTCTTGTGAACCTGCCCTGACCGTCCCCCACATCTCTTTATTCCCTCCCCCTGCCTGCTAGTCTGGGACATGCAACTTCCTGCCAGCTTCCCCAATGACCTTAGTTGTGGGAAGTGGGCAAGAAATTGCCTCCCCTAATGATAATGGGATTCCGTTAACAGCAGCAACCAGGACTGTAAGGATTGCCAGCCCTAGTGATGATGAGAGCATGCTTAGCAACAGAAATTTGGTCCCAACTGCTGTCATAAGTTGAGGATTGCCTATACCTCTATCATTTTACATTCCTGCAGCTGCAAGAGAAAAGAGAAATCAACGGAAATCTTTTTTAGCAAAGTCCCAGGTTGGATATAGAATACGTCTTCAAACAGGACACCAATTTGGTCAATATTGGCTACATTTAAAATATTATTAATACCTTATTTACTTTCAGCTTCTGTTGAGCTTCTATTACCATATCTTGACTGAAGCCTTGCTGAAGATTCTCTGGAGAAAAGCAGGGTAAATCTTGACACAATTTTACTAATACAAAATCTCGCAATTTCACATAGCTTTCAGATGGATCTTCAGCTAAAAGAAGAAAAGATAATTATTAGATTTTCAACCAGAAGTTTCCCTTTATGAATTACTACTACAAGACAATTCAAAACAGTTAAAGAAATACCTGCGATTATCCATATACCCATACCCAAGGCCTGAAACCATTCCATTGCTGATGTCAGTTAAAAAAAACAACCAACAAACCTACCACCAGGGTTTGCTTAACATTCTCATTCAAATACCCAAGATATCTTCATTGCTTTATGAAAGTGGCAGGGGTTGTTTCTGCTCCAGTGTGCAGGTGGAACAACACAAGCACAAACAACAAGCACAAGCCATTGGAGATCAGTGGCCTTGCAAGTAACATGGTCCTATACCAGTGGTGGGCAACCTTTTTTTTTTCAACTGAGCCAAATCTTGCCAAAACCACGATTGAAATTTATTTTGAGAGCCACATTTTTAAAACCGAAAATACATAGGATGGTACACTGTTTTTAGTTTCAATAAACTCTGGCATTTGAAGCACGCAAGTCTTAAAGCTGTCAAGTTACAAGATCCTTGCATCCCTAACCCTTTAGGAAAAAAACCCAGGGTCTTCAAACCTGACAGCTTGAAGACTTGTGGACTTCAACTCCCAGAATTCTGAGAATTGAAGTCCACCAAGGGCATCAATCATATTAGCCCAGGGATCTGCAAAATTGGCTCTTAAGACTGGTGGACTTCAACTCCCAGAATTCTGAGAGTTGAAGTCCACCAAAGGCATCAATCATATTAGCCCAGGCAGGGATCTGCAAAATTGGCTCTTAAGACTGGTGGACTTCAACTCCCAGAATTCTGAGAATTGAAGTCCACCAGTCTTAAAACAGCCACCTTTGCAGACCTCTGTGTTAGCCCAAAGCCTGGCGCTGGGCGGGCCTTGCTCCCCCATTGGTGGAGCCCCAAGAAGCGAGGAGGGAGAAAAAGAGACGGAGGCAAGGAGCTTCTCCCCCCCCCCCCCCGCAAAAATCTTATCAGGGAGCCGGCGGGCAGTAGCAAATTAGCTGATCACGCGGCGTGATCAGCTAATTTGCTACTGCCCGCCCGGCTCCCCGGTTAGATTTTTGCTGGGAGGAGGTGGGGGGGGGAAGCTCCTTAGCCTCCGTTTCTTTTTCTGCCTCCTCGCTTCTCGTCCCCGCCCGACTTCAGGATCCTCCCTAATCATTGTGGGTCGAAAAGAAAAAAGGGAAAGGGGCGCTTGTTTTGAAGTGCCCGAGAGGAGGGAGGGGAGCAGGCGCCCGGCACACAGAAGAGCCACATTAAAACACTTTTAAAACACTCTTTACACACGTAAAGAGCCGCATGTGGCTCGCGAGCCACGGCTTGCCGACCACTGTCCTATACCATGTAGAGCTTTACAGGCAATAACAAGCACTTTTAACTTGGTAGCTCTGTGGAAGTTGGTGCATCTGAAACCCACTGGAAACTACTGCAACGCAAGTGGCAGGCAACAATGTGTTACAAAATGCCTGGAATTGCTGAAATGCTGCATCCTGCTGCATTCTGGACAAGATGCATCTTCTGAATACTTTTCAAGGGCAGGGCCAACTAGAGTATATTACCGTAATAGAAATGGGCAGGATACTGAAGTGCACCTCCCATTTCTATTACTATGAGGAGTGTTTCCTCATATAGAAAAAGGTGAAATTGGCACGAGATAGAATCCATTAGATTTGGGCAGCTAATAAATCTAAATACAAGTAGTTTTCCTTAATGAAGCTAATTGGGACTAGAAACTCCATTAAGAGATGTGGTTGTAAGTTGAAAAAAATCATGTGACCACACTGCTTAGCAATGACAGTTCCGGCAGTCCCATAAGTAAGAACCTTATGTGACTTGCTGCCAGCTTCCTCATTGACTTGGTTTGTTGGATGCCAGCAGGGAAGGATGCAAATCATGAACATGTGACCATGGGAAGTTGCAACAGCCACAAATATAAGGACCAATTGTGACTGCCGCTTATTCAGTGCCATTCAGTACCAAGTTCAAATGGTCACCGAATGATTAAACGAGAACCACCTGTAAATACAATAAATCTATAAAAATCTGTGCAAAACCTCTCCTGGCTATAGTTGCCAGTTACTCTTTGAGCGGACCTGTTATTACAATAAGACCTCCAAACTGCACACCAGTTCTGTCTGAGGAAGTGCAATCTATTCAGAGCAAAAGATGAAAAGTTTCCTAATCCTCCCCAATTCACAGCTACCCAGTTATGCCAGACTGAGTTGAAGCCTGTTCTTCTCCATCCAGACCTTCACAGCCATCAGACACTAAGAACTCCACACTTAGTAGCGTACTGGTAATACCATACCAAGTCTCAATGGATGACCTCATCTGGTTAGCTTCATTTAGCCTTTTAGGAATACAGAGTGTACAGTCCTGAGGAACCCCAGAGCAGAAGCTTCAGGCTCAACCCCTTTTTCCTATTAACAATGATTAGATTGGCCTTGGGGAAAGGAGAAGAGCCACCCTAACATTCTGTTTCCCTGTATCAAGAAGAGCCAGGACAGCTTTTCCCCAGCTTCCAGCACATAGGAAGAGTTCCTGACCTCACTTCAAAACTTTAACTCTTTGCTACATGCTTAGCCCTCTTCAAAAATCTATTTTGAGTCCTGCAAACACATACCCAACCCTGCTACTGCCCCAGTCCAAAACAAAAAACCCTTTGCAAGGAAATTTATACCAACACATTAAAAAAATAATAGATTGTGAAACCTAGCTCCCATTTTCCTCTTCTGAATATTTCAATGACTCAGAAATAGTAATATCCCATTTCATTCTACATGCATCACATGTATTTAGTTAGATAAATGTAACGTATACATGTATACATTCATTATGCTTAAACTACTACACTCTCAAAGACTCGTAATGATTTGCAATATAAGCACAAACACAACCAATAAAACAATGTATCATAATACTTAGTGTCATTCTTAGGTATCTGCAACTGAAGATGATCTTAATGATTAAAACATTTTTAAATAATCATTTTCAAGATGATTCTAAACACTGAACATTAAATGAATTTCTAGTCTATATCCCACGCACCCCCAGAGTGTTGTATTTGCATATTTAACTTTTCATATATATGTATGCATCCATATTTGATAATGAAAGCCATGAATTTTGAATATTTTTTGTTGATTTCTCACAGGTTGATTTAATAGGCCACTGCAAAGAGCAATCCCTTGTGGTGAATAAGCATTTTTTCCTACATATTTTTGGTTTCCTTCCACAAAGGATTTTACTTAAAGATACCATGACCAACCTTGTCGGTCTTTGGCAGAAAAGATTTTTGTACTCATCCTTATAAGGTGTACCCTTCTCATACCAGGCTCCCTCATCCTGGTAACTTGGGCCATGGTCTCAGAAACCAAATTAATCCAATTAATACATTTTTGTTGAATTTTGAATTATACCTCCCAATTCTGAACTCTCTCAGTCTTTGAGCAACGAAATGAATATTAAGCTTGGACTGTTATTTTAAAAGTGTTTATGTAGTCTGGTTTGATCAATTCCATTATGTTGGTTTAATTAAATTTGCCAGTTCCAGTGTTTGAATTAACTCTGAGTCAAAAAAGAGGCAAAATTACACAATGCAATTCACTTAGGCATAATAAATATTGAAACTACTAAAAAGTGAAGCCACTAACTACTATGGAATACTCCATTCTTTGATCCAAAGTTATTTTTGTGTAAAAAGATGTAGCAAATTATCAGTATGGTCTCAGTAAAAACCTCATAAATGTTCATTGCATCCAAAGTTTCAGAAGCCATGAGGGTATTCGGACCAGACAATGAATGTAACAAATGTGCAACAGGCTGAATTTAGCCATAGCTTTCTGTTGGCTATTCATGTATTCAAATAAACACTTTGTGCTAGTTTTGCTGATAAGGAAAAGATGGGAAGAGAGAGATTTAGTGTTATATAGGAAGTGTTCCCGCAGGGGAAAAAGAGAGGGGCCCCAGATACTAGACTGGCATTAGATGCATTATCTTAAAAATTCAAAAACTGGGGAAGAACTTGAAAAAGAAATGAGGTAAAATTAATAACAAAAAACTAAACGTGAGCTGTGAAACCGGACTTAAATTGGGCAGTAGCTACGTTGAAGCCTTGTTGGTTTGAAGGTAAATCCCGAGAAGAATGTTGAAGACCCAAAGAGGAAGATGTGTTGTGGGATGTAGTTGGACAAATGAGCCTCCTGGGATAGAAGAGCATGAAAGATCAAAGGCTTTACCAACTAGAGTAGAACCAACTGGCAGCCAGACTCACAGAGGGAAAATTGCTCTCAATATTTGTAAGATTCTCCTAAATTCTAAATTATAAAGTAAGTCGTGCTCATATATATTAAGTCAACATTATGGAGTGCATACGCATTCCAGTCAGAAAATACTTATGTCACCTTATATTAAAGCAGAGAAGAAAGATTAGGTCACTCTGCAGTTCAAAATCTTCAACCAGCTATGTTTATCTAGAAATGGAAAAGAGGAGGTCGATTAGTAGAAATGGTAAAATGGATCCGTCTGGCCAGGGGTAAAACAAGTAATTTTATACAAGACTGGAAACCTTTTATGGACTTTTTTCTTCTTCCAGAAAATGGAAAAAAAAGAATAAAATGGTGATTTCTGGATTTGCTGAATGAAAAAAAGGTTGAGTATGGGACAGAGATTTTTGTAATATAATTTTAAAGAGGGAGTAATGATAATTAAGTTTGTAGCTAAATTGTATTTTATCCAATTCCATTTTGCTTTTATGAAATTTTAGTAATAATTTGTTTCTGGAACTCTGCACTTTGATATGGCCCAAGGCCCAATTAATAAAATTAATGAAAATGAAAGTTTGTAGCTGCTATAAAGAAATCACTTCTTTAATTATCCTGTTCCTTTTTCTAGCTGTACTGTTTTTTTAAACTTTTTCTTTTATCTTCTATTTTCTACCTTATTTATATATTTCCATGTTTATCTTTTAGCTATGTTAAAATCTTCATAAAATTTATACCTTTTTTTTAAAAAGTATAGGTGGAAAGGTCCAAGTTTAACATTTCTGGATGTAAATAAACTTGCTAAATCGATAAAGGAATGCAATTAGGAAATCAAGACTAGATTCTTAACCAAAGTAACTTGCTTGTTTTTATGTTTGGCTTTTTGAATAAAAGGAAAAATAATCTGAAACAGTTTATATTGGGTTTTTCTAAAATCTTGAGAATCTACAGCAAGCTCTTGTGACAAAACATTTTACTATCAAGAACCTGCCAGGATAGAAACCATGCTAAGTAATAAAACCATTTTCTTCCCTAAGCATTAATGTCAGGAATTTATCTCTTTCAATACCATTAAGGAAGCTAGGCTGTATGAAATGGTGCAGTTCTGTTGACAGAATAATATACAGGTAGTTTTAGGCTTAGGACTACAATTAACTCCAAAATTTATGTTGCTGAGAAATTTGTTAAGTGAGTTTTGCCTCATTTTATGACTTTTCTTGTCACATTTCTTAAGTGAATCACTGCAGTTGTTAGATTAGTAACATAGCTGTTAAGTGAATCTGGGTTCCCCATTGACTTTGCTTGTCAGACGGTCACAAAATGTGACCATTCATATATATGAAAAAGTTGTGGAGAATCTGAATGTAAATCACATGACTACGGGGATGCTGCAATGGTCGTAAGTGTGAAAAATGGTGTTAAGTCACTTTTTCAGTGTCACTGTCACTTTGAACAGTCATTAAATGAACTGTTGTAAGCCAAGGACTATCTGTACAGCAGCACAACATATTCCTCTTCATCCCTGTGCTTTCAAAAGACTGAGGGGTAGTAGGGTATCAATACAGGTCTCAAACATGAAGGGTGGTGGGATACTGTTTGTGTAATGCTGGATACCACCATTCTCACTACAAGTTAAACTCAAGAGCCCTAACAGAACATTAGTTTGCTCAGGTAGTTGTTTTCTTATACCAAAACTACGCGATTACTGTTAGGGATGTAACCCTAGGCTTGGCTTGGCAATGTATATAAGCTATGATTACTTTACTGTTACTTTAAATGCTTAAGAGATGTAATTGATTTGTTACCTCATGCAGCCATAAGAGGGAGCCAGAATGGCTGTTAGCTCTCTGTTTTGTTAAATGCTGGTCGGTGTATTTTGAGGTATTGTGGTTTGCTACTGTTTAGCTATATTTTTTGTGTTAGACTGACTATTTTGATAACTGAATTACTGAACCGTGTATGACTTGGACTGTTAACCGGACTCTGAATACTTCTATATTTCTACATAATAAACTACTATATTTTTATACTATTCAGTGTCTCTGTATGCTGGTTTGTGCGTGTTATTCCATATCACTCTCATTACGCTTCTCTGCATACTCGCTCTTCTAACGGGGAGCTTAATTACTTAACACTTACATATTATGTATTGCAGCTCTCAGTAAAAAAAAAATGTTCCCTGAAACTGCTAGAATTTCATCTCATCAATAACTATTTCACAAATGCGATTATCTTGGGTATCTCCCTTAGTTTGATGCATTTTTTATATAGCCACCTGATAACTTTCAATATCATCTCAGTTTCCTAATTGTCTATCCTGTTCCCATTTGTCCAACCCAGTTGTCTTTTAACAACAGCAATGAGAAATAGATGAAAAACTCTGCATTTCAAGCTCCTAGTAAAAAAAACGGCATGTTCCCTAGCAAATTATTCTACAGGGCAATTTAATCTGTTTTAGAGTACTTTTACTGAAAAATACGCATCACACTCTATATAATGAGACAGAGCCCTGTTTTGTTTGCTACAATGTGTACTGACGGTTCCATTTCTATCTACTGTAAGTAACACAGTAAATATGTATCTTATAAAAAAAATTCAGATAGATTTTTTTAAAAATTGACATTTACGTTACCCTTAGTGAACGATATGGAATATTTGGATGATTTTGAGGGACAAGGGGAAGGGATGCTGGCTAGGGAATAATCAGACAGGAAAAAAGAAGCCTACAGCAACTTTAACACTCAGAGAAAGAAACTTAGGAAAAAATCACCCTAAAAGTGGCGAGGGAAAGTTTGTATCTTCAGACTTACACAATTCTGTTAATGTAGTCTTATGACAAGACTTCATTAAAGTAGTTTTAGTACACTTAGTTGTGTTTCCTGTCTGGTTTACTATGGAGGTCTGACAGACACCAGCTAGGGTAGTATTTAAAAAAAATTGGGTGTAGAGTGACGAAATGGTATCCTGTGTGATGTTATATGGCTTTTATAAATGAGACTGAAATTCAAGTACAGATATGCAATCGCCATTCAGGTGTATGTCTACATTAATTACATTATTTAACTTTACATGAATCTCTCTGTGTTTTTACCCTGCCACCATCGAATGGGAAGCCATTTTTAAAATTTAGAAACTTTAAATCATACAACTTAGACGCAATATAGAGATTAGTTTAGCTTTTCTGAGCACATTCATTCAACTGCATAAAAGGCACATAATGAGACTGACAATTTGCATGGTAGTGATTTGCTTCCAATACAATTATGCTACCAGCATTTCTTTCCCCACCACTGTCCTGCCATCAAATATAATCCCTCACTGATGTGTGAGGAATATGTTAAAATACATATTATAATAAGGCTGCATAATACTTCAGACTGAAAGGCAAAAAGGTGACTTGGAGCATGCATGGGCACCAATGTACCACCTGTCTGCAATCTCTGAGACCAAATAGATCTTTTCCCAAGACTGTTCAGCAGCTGCAGGGAGCAGACATGCAATCCCAGAAAAAGACACAGCTGCTTTGAGTTGCAGACAAGTGCTATATAAGGAGCCTGCCCACTCCAAAACCCTCCTTTGCCTTTGAATCCAAAACATGGGCACAGCCCTACATTATAATGCAAGAATGACCCTGTAGAGTTTGAAAAGTGGCTTGTGAAAGTATATCAATTTTTGTTTAAGAAACACAAAACTTGAAAGTGTACAGAAACAATTTATAAAGACTATCTCATGCTTTCAGTATAGCAGAGGGACAAATATGAGTTCAAATGAACTAGTGTACCGGATACCAAAGAAGCTTAATCGCTTCTCCTTTCACAAAAGGGTCTTGGATCATAAATATTTAAAGAGGAAAATAGTTTTATGACTGTCCCTTTCTAACAGCTCCTTCTAAAAGACAGGAACTTACAAAAAGAGGTAAAATATGGCCAAATCTGCAGCATGAAGGATAATTGGCAAAGAGATAGAGTAGCCACACGGCAAGATAGGCTGCAAATAAATTTAACAAATAGATAAATAAGAGGAATCTGTGGATCCATGTGAATATAATTTATTTATATTTATTTTGCTATCATACCATACCATTTTTAGTATATACATACAGTGGGGAAAAACGTATTTAGTCAGCCACCAATTGTGCAAGTTCTCCCACTTAAAAAGATGAGAGAGGCCTGTAATTGGCATCATAGGTAAACCTCAACTATGAGAGACAAAATGAGAAAACAAATCCAGACAATCACACTGGCTGATTTGGAAAGAATTTATTTGCAAATTATGGTGGAAAATAAGTGTTTGGTCAATATCAAAAGTTCATCTCAATACTTTGTTATATAGCCTTTGTTGGCAATGACAGGTTTAGGTTTAGGTTTATTTGGATTTATATGCCGCCCTTCTCCAAAAGGACTCAGGGCGGCGTACAACATTAAAAACACACATCACAAAAGTTAAAAAAAGATTAAACCCATTTCCAAAAAGACCAAACCGATTTTTTAAAAAAGAAACAATACATTTAAAATAAATTAAAATTAACATTAACATTAACAGGCCAGGCCGGCTTGCTGGAAAAGCCAACTTTTTAGGGCGCGTCGGAAGGACCGGAGGTCAGGGATTATGCGGAGCTCCGGGGGCAGCTCATTCCAGAGGGAAGGCGCTCCCACAGAGGTCTGTAAGTTTTCACAAGGTTGGCACACACTGTTGCTGGTATGTTGGCCCATTCCTCCATGCAGATCTCCTCTAGAGCAGTGATGTTTTGGAGCTGTCGTTGGGCAACACGGCTTTCAACTCCCTCCAAAGGTTTTCTATGGGGTTGTGATCTGGAGACTGGCTAGGCCACTCCAGGACCTTGAAATGCTTCTTACGAAGCCACTCCTCCGTTGCCCGGGTGGTATGTTTGGGATCATTGTCATGTTGAAAGACCCAGCCACGTTTCATTTTCAATGCCCTTGATGGAAGGAGGTTTGCACTCAAAACCTCATGATACATGGCCCCATTCATTCTGTCCTGTACACGGATCAGTCGTCCTGGTCCCTTTGCAGAGAAACAGCCCCAAAGCATGATGTTGCCACCCCCATGCTTCACAGTAGGTATGGTGTTCTTTGGATGCAACTCAGCATTCTTTCTCCTCCAAACATGACGAATTGTGTTTCTACCAAAGAGTTCTATTTTGGTTTCATCTGACCATATGACATTCTCCCAATCCTCTTCTGGATCATCCAAATGCTCTCTAGCAAACTTCAGACGGGCCCGGACATGTACTGGCTTAAGCAGGGGGACACGTCTGGCACTGCAGGATCTGAGTCCCTGGCGGCGTAGTGTGTTATTGATGGTAGCCTTTGTTACGTTGGTCCCAGCTCTCTGCAGGTCATTCACTAGGTCCCCCCGTGTGGTCCTGGGATTTTTGCTCACCAGTCTTGTGATCATTTTGACCCCACAGGGTGAGATCTTGCGTGGAGCCCCAGGTCGAGGGAGATTATCAGTGGTCTTGTATGTCTTCCATTTTCTAATTATTGTTCCCACAGTTGATTTGTTCACACCAAGCTGCTTGCCTATTACAGATTCAGTCTTCCCAGCCTGGTGCAGGTAATTTTGTTTCTGGTGTCCTTCGACAGCTCTTTGGTCTTCATTGTAGCGGCGTTTAGAGTGTGACTGTTTGAGGTTATGGACAGGTGTCTTTTATACTGATAACAAGTTCAAACAGGTGCCATTGATACAGGTAATGAGTGCAGGACAGAGGAGCCTCTTAAAGAAGAAGGTACAGGTCTGTGAGACCCAGAAATCTTGCTTGTTTGTAGGTGACCAAATACTTATTTTCCACCATAATTTGCAAAAAAATTCTTTCCAAATCAGCGTGATTGTCTGGATTTGTTTTCTCATTTTGTCTCTCATAGGTGAGGTCTACCCATGATGCCAATTACAGGCCTCTCTCATCTTTTTAAGTGGGAGAATTTGCACAATTGGTGGCTGACTAAATACTTTTTTGCCCCACTGTATAGAGGGTACTCTTCTGTATATTACATCAGAAAACAATGGTTTGGAGACTAACATCCATGGAAGCAGTGTCTTATTAGAGTTTTCTTGTCAAACTATATTTTCTATTGACTGAAATGAGGATGAAGCAATTTCTACCACTTTCCCTTATTCCGTATAGTTTCTTTGGAGGTGGAATGATTGATTCAGACAATGAAATGAAGGGAAAAGAATCAATAAAGATTAATTTCCCTCTTACGTTCTGGATAAACATAGTAGAAATGTCTGATTCTTTCCTGAGGAAAGAATTCCTCACGATATTTCTGATATTTATCAGAGACAAATTACACAGAAGTTTTTATTTTCCTTTTTATCTTTTTAGAGAAACTAGCATATTTTACTTTTTAACTTTAAAAATAAAGTTATGGTTCATTTGTTCTATGGTCAATTTGGACCTTTTCAAAAGTTGATTCCAAAATTATTTTACAGGATTCGTTTCATTTCCTTCAGATACACATACATTTAACCTCCCATGTTTAAAAACACAACTGTATGTGTTTATAGAAATAAGTTAGAAATAAGTTCCTGAAGAGTAGTTTTTGATTTAAAAGTTTGCCTCAAGCAAACAATCTCTCCAAGGCAATTAACCACTGCCTCCCCCCTCCAACAACTTAGATTCCTTGTCATTCCAGCTATGTACTTTGCAACCAAAATGCCTAATTATCTGGTAATCCTTTAGCAAAGGGATGGATTTCCATGATGCACTCTTCTCAGTAAGAAAAGGATTTGAACAATTATATTATACATAGTTCTTATGTAAGAAAGGATAGCATTATCTTGACCGCTGATTAGTTGAACTTTGAAAGTTCACTTCATTTTGACAAATGAATTTTAAAAACTAATAGCTTCAATGACGATTCATTTCACATACCTGTTATATCAAGCACTGTAGGAGATGACATGTAGTATCTATGGACAGTTTCTAATAGCCGGGCTCCATGGCCTTCTCCTTGGAACGGAGGCAATATCAGCATTTGGCTACAGGATGAAGGGGAAAAAAGTTAACTGAAAGCTGTACATTTTACTTTTAAAACTTATTTATAATGATTTGCTATATAAATGAGTTCGTATACAAGTAACTCTGAGATTCTTTCCCATTTTAGATGCAAAGAACAACATTTAAAAAAACGCAAAGCCAACCAAAATCTTCAATTAAAAAAAAAATATCCCCCCTCCCAAATTAAAACCAAAATTAAAACCATTATCGACTATTATTGGGAATTTCAACAGTCCTCTCTTCTGAAATAAAAGGCAAGGCACGTGTTATGCTTCCAATTACCTTACACGTGGCCGGGTTTTGTCTGGGTACACATAGTAATTATAGACTGTCATATAGCCTACAGTCGCAGAGAGTGTCGCTCCATCCTTATTATACTTCTCAAATCTGCAGATAAAACAGAAAGCCAAGCAGGTCAATTACAGTCGCGCTCCCATGCAGTGTCCATTTTCTTTTCTATTCTGTGACTGAATTTTCAGTGTCAGCAAGCTACTCTGTGCGCGCCCAATGGGTACACCTGCTATGTTCTGAATGTACAATTCACTTAATTGGTGTGCAGCAACTTGGATAAATCAGACCTCTTTACAGCACTTCACCACACTTGCCTATTATGACGATGAATAGGTGGCAAGTAAAAGAAAACACAGGCAAAGCTCATTTTACTGTTTAAGCCCTACATTCAGAGCTCCAGTGGACAACAGTATTTAATTTGGCTCTATTCTCAAGGTCTTGCGAAACATAATGGATGCAAACTCCAGCTTGATAAACAATAGTTTTTTTTCCTGTCCTGAGAAAAATATCATTATACTGTCCCAATAATTGGCCAGCCACAATTAAAATGCAGCCTTTATGGAGGTAATAAGGTCCCACTATTGCTTTAGAATTGTACCTACACTAGAAAGTAGTTCCATCTTTCATCATCCACGTCAATAAAGCTCGCTGTTTCAATAAACCACATCAAGAAGGTCTGAAGCCTTTCATGATACTCTCGAAAGCCTGGGCATGTCATGTCAGCCTAGGGAAAAAGCTAGAAGAAGTCAGGTGAAACTTTTCGCAGATGTGAAAAGAGCTCTTAGAAGGGTACATTCAGATTCTTTGGCAGGCACAAAAAGTGATATGACCCCCCAATAAGTTTTTTTTACATATATCGTGAACAATTAACTGAATGTCATTTAAATGTTGTCATGAAAATTTGTCACTTTGGGCAAATCGTGGTGTTGTTGTTTTACCTTGTATATTTGATACGTTATGTCTTCACCTGCTTCTTCATTATGCAAAGAATATGTATGCAATAATATCCCAAATGGCTTAAAGTTAACTTCTTTTTCCAGCAGAGATACCAAGTCATCTATACTTCGGCTAAAACCTGGGGGAATAATTTCTCTAATTTTACTTTCCACATCATCTGCCTGAAAATAAAGAAGGAAAAGTAATGGGAATGTAAGCTCAGTTACTGGAAAGTTAAATGTAAAGTAATATTTTTCCTATCTACCCCTTGAAGGAATCCTTCTAAAATTCATCAGAAAATTGCTGTATTTTTCTTACTTTAAAGGTTTCAATAAGTTCCACTTTCAAAAACATGAAACAAAAAAGTCCCAATCATTTTATCATCACTGATGCTCAACAATAGATACTTAAGCAAAACACTTAGTTTAGTAAAACATTTACCATAGCTATTACGCTTTTTGGTTGTCGGAGGACAGAGGTTTGTAGTAAAATAGATAAAATGATTTCCTCAAAATCCTTTGAGGAAATTCACAGAAATAGGTGTCAGTTAGGCCATAAAAGAAAATGCTGAGGCTTGACAATATTTGGCTTAAGCACCATTTGTTCAGTGATCATTCAAAATTATGATGAGTTGAACAGACTTACAACCCATGCCCAAATTTATGGCCATTGCAGCACACTTGTGGTCACATGATTGCAATCTGGGCACTTGGCAGCTTATTTGTGTTTAAGGCAGATTGCCAAGCACCCTGAAATCACCATGTGAAATTTTCCCTGCTGGCTTCCCCAGAAAGTCAGTGGGGAAGCCAGCAGGGAAGATTGCAAGATTGCCTGCCTAGAGATGGCCGAAAAAGTCTTGGATTTCAGAAGGGCTTTTTTACCCAGCCTCCTTGAGAGCAATAGCGGGGTCTGACAGATTGGTTTCATCCTGTGCTGGAGCCTTTTTGCCAAACTTTCTTTTTGTTACCAAGGACATTGCATGAAGAAGGCCCCTCACTAAGGAACTTTGTCACCCAGCCTCTTTTGAGAGTCACAGTGCTGCCTGCGGGAATTGATTTCACCTGACATAGGGTGGAGTCTGTTCGCCAAGCAGTTTTGCTTTCAGGGAGACTGGCTGAAAAAACCCAGGCTGAAATCCAAACAGGATTCTGGCATGGAGCGTTTGCAGCACAGTTTGTTTGTACCCAATCCTCAGAAATGAGTCAATTCCCTCTCATTTGTGGGGGCAGGCACCAAATGCCCAATACTGCAAAGGCTTTGTGACAAAATTCTGTTTGGAATAAGGGCAAAGTTCCCTTCTGCCCACTAAGGGAAAGGGAACTGAACTGCTGGGCTGGAGAAAAGAAGCTTGGATCACAAAGATGTAAGCTTTTTCTTTCTCCAGCCCAAATCTGCAGTTCCCTTTTATGTAAGAATGCGAGCTGCCACTTTTTCACTGGGTCTGCTTAACAACTGCAATGGTGACAGCCAGGATTGCTGTCATTGAGCAAGGCAGTCATGTGGGCATCTCAGTTAATTGTCATAACAACATAACCTAAATGTCGGGGTCAATTATGGTTGTAAGTCAAGGACTACCTATAAATCAAAGTCATAATAAAAAAACCTCAAACTCTAGAAAACAGAAATTATAGAAAAGGGTTTTTTTTTAAAAAAAATACTGATTTTGAAGACTCCATATGCATTTTTATTTTAAGAAAAAACATAGTCCCAATACAGGTAGTCCTCGACATATGATCACAATTGAGCCCAAAATTTATGTTGCTAAGTGAGACATTTTGTTAAGTGAATTTTGCCTCATTTTATGACCTTTCTTGCCATAGTTGTGGGAAGAAAAAGGCATGTGGATGGAACCATGTTGTACACTTGGCCAGCGCTAGATTTCAGGTTTCTTCCTGGGCTTTCAAAGGTGTTTTTTTTTTAAAAAAAACATAGAATGTATTAGTTTACACTACAGTTTTTATATCTGTCTTTCCTGAAAATGGCAGGAAACCATGCTATAACTGATTTTATTCACGCTTGCTCTGGAGCAAGGATGTCAAACTCATTGCCCGTGGCCAGATGTGTCACGTGCTGACTCTGCCCCTGCCCGGTTTAGCGAAGGGGGGAAAAGTCCTGATACATCACATGACGACACTGTGACACGCGAGTTTGACATCCCTGCTCTGGAGCATCAATAATAATGTTTTTCCATACAGTATTGGGAAATAAAAATTGTGAAAATAGCACTGGTGTTTTATTTATAGCTAATTGAAAACCTCTGATAAAATACAACTAGGTAACTATCCAGTAACAAAAAGAAAATTTTTAAAAACATACTCTCCATACATTTGCTATTTCTGAGCAGTGCATATTCAATCCATTCTTATACCTTAGGAGCAAACAGCAAAAGCAACTGATACAAACTAGGGCTTGCTAGCCCCAGTTTAAAGATCGACACTTTTCCCACCCTCATATATCAACTAGAATCCAAGAAAAATCCAATCATGCAAATGTTGAGAAATCCCAGAAAATACTGTCCTACCTCAAATTACTTTAGCAATTTAATAAAAAACTGCAAACCACTATATCTAGACAACTTATTTTTAAATTTAATTTAACCAAAGGATGAGGAAAACCATACATATTTTATAAGCAAAACTGAATTAAGAGTAGCCTTATTAAATAGTCAAAGTAAATGTGATAGACTATCAGCTGACCAGACATCATAATCCTTTTCAGGCCCCCAAACGGCCACTTGATTGAATACATTTACTACTTCTCTTTAGCCATGAATATCTGATGAAGTTTAACAATAAAGTATTGCTGCTTTTCACCAGGCAATAAAACTTAATGAATTGGTCTCAACTTAACAAAACCCTCCCCCCTCAGTACAACTCCTAAAAGCCTGACATTACATTCAACAAAATGAGCTTACATTCTATTCAAACCATGCTCTGAACAATGAGGCCAGGTTTTTACTTAATGGAGTTTGTCATGAGTTCAGCTGTAATGTTTGTATTGTATCTATTTCCATAAGGATTGACACAAGAACACTTTGTGTTAACTTACTAAGCAGCTCTTTCACACCGTTTACATGCACGATGAGTATTAATTCTAAACCAAGACCTTTGCTACTTAGCATTCAAAACTGGGAAATTAAGATGCTTAGGACAAAATACACTACAAAAGGCTAATACAACACACTGCTAATGGCAGTCCTTTCAACTATTATCCCCCTAAGTAGAAGCAATGCACCTGCAAAGGAATAATACTTCACTATTAGCTATATTTTGGGACATAGAGTAAGGATGGAGTTCAGCCCTTGCATACTTCATTCTTGATGCCTTGATGCTATTAACATTCATATATCTCAGCTTTATATTTCTAAGATGCTGTTGTGTAATTAATGTACAAGGCTCTACAAATTTGTTTTCCTCTTATGCAACTTATTAAAGTGTAGAGACAAGGCTAAAAGACATTTTTCTAAACGAAATCTATGTGTATAAAGATACAAGGCTGTCTTTATTTAGCTGTACTAGAATTGCCAAAGTAACTCTTAGAGACTATTATAATAATAAGAACAGAAGGCCAAGAGATGAAAACCAAACTATTTTTAATGTAGCATTACTTTGTAGTACATTTTTATTCTACATGTTAAAAATCGTATTAGGCTCATGCAAGTCAGCATTGAACCAAAAAAGACAGCTCTTTTATGATTTAAATCACATCTTTCTGCTTACAAGGTACTTTAGCCAACTATTGATACAGATAAAATGCCATAAAATAAACCATTGTTAAAATTCAGACTAATGTTTCTGGTCTTGTGCGCTGGTTAACAGTCTACCATTTTCTTCCATCAACTGAAACACCTGGTCCAAGTTGCCAAAATTGTGAACAAGTAAAAGCAGATTCAATGTAAACACTGAGGTAATGTTTTATTAAAATAATTTTACAACTCCCCTCACCCACATTAAAAATAAAACAATATACTTACGGCTCCGGATTTTTTTCAAAAAATATTGTTAGCCTAAATGAATAATCTATATTCTATACCTTAATTTCCAATCTCAAAATTTGTCAAAATACAAACTGAAATATATCTCAACTACTCTGCAATATGGAAAACATTACACGGGCACTCTGCCCATCTTCCTAGTTTTGCTATTCAAAGTAAAAAAGAGCAGCAATACATAATAAAAAGATTCCTGGGAAACTTTTTGAATTCTTGAGCCCAACAGTCTACTTTAGTCCTGATGATTAAGGTTATCAATATCAAATGCCAAAAAGAAACAATGTTTTGGTCCTGATTAAAAGAAAGATGTAGCTGCCTGCCTTAGAGTAAACCTATTACCTAGCATCATCACATTCTCACAATACTCAGAAATGACCAACAATATAAAATAGCACTTCTTATGTTTAGAGCTGCCATGTGGTAATTCTGAAGTGGCCCATGCGGTCAGACAAATTATAGTTTTACTTCAGTTCTATTTGAAACTAACAGATACAAATAAATACAAGCATATAAGTGAAAATTTCTTCAGGCAAATATACTTGAAGCATGAAATAACATTAAGACTTCTGATGCGTATGCAATTTACTTGTATAAAGCAGACTTTCCAACAAAGGATGACAAATTTATAGAAAGCTTGTTTACAATACTCACTAAACATTAATCCCAGTACAATAATAAAAGATATATGGATTGTGATAGTGAAGGAGTTTAAAAATAAACATGTGATCATAAAAAGCTGAAGACAAGCAACCTTAACAAGTTTAGATGACATCTGAATATTTGATTTTACCTCCACACACTCGAAGTTCTCATTAACTTTTGATGTATAATCAATGCGAAACAGCGTTGACAAGTTACCAGCGATGTAATACAAAAGAACTTTCAGTCCCTTGTAACCAAAGGCAACTTCACTGTAGGAGAAATACAAATTGAATTTCTGAAACGCTCTTCTACAGTTGAAAATTAGTAAATTCCTAAGACAATTATCATACATCACAGTAATCCACAATTTGTTTTAATTAATTATAGTTTCTTGAGCAAGACAATCTTATAGATGAGAAATTGAGATGTTTGGCCAACTTCTGATTTCAATATTTCCATTTTAGTTGTTCCTGCGTTGTACCTCTAGGGATTTATTACTGTATTTGGTAGTGTATAAAAATGAACCAAGAATAACCCTGAAAACCATTAATATTTATATATCATTCTGAGTCAGAGATGCAATTGACAAATAATTGTTTCAAATTGTGATTTATTCACCTAAAACAATTCAGCTTCAAACACAGAGCAAATCATTGCTGAGATGTGCCAACACAATCACAAAATTATTATTTCTCATTGAGATTATAATTCATTTGCCATGAGTATCCAGAATATTATTAATATTATATTAATATTTTAATATTATTTTATAAGATTCCCTAATGTATCAGGCATTAGCAACAAAACATGTTAATAATTATGCTGTAATATTATAGCATAAAAATCAATGAAATATACATATAACATATAAAAAACAAGTTCAAAAATATTTTTAAAGCCTTATAAATAAATGGATGGCAGCAATCAGAATCAAATATTCCAAATGACTCAGGTTAAGCAAAAGTTGTAGCAGGAGATACCTCAGAACCAAGCCCGGGATTGGTTCAAGTTCAAAAATAGCACTTTAAAGCCAACAGAAAGCCAGTGCACAGCCTATAGAACAGTTGTAATGTGCTTATATTGGCACAGGCTGGCTAGTAGTCAGGTACTGCATTCTGAGGTTTCTGGGTGGTGTTAACAGGAAAAGACATATAGCACATGGTACAAATTCAGGCAAATGCAAATGAGGGTGTAAGTCGTATTGCAAGATCCTCACATTTAGGTAAGATAGCAACTGATACACCTGCTGAGGTTGGGTGAAACAAATGAATTTATGATTAGTAGCCAGCATGGGTTTGTTAAAAAGCAAAGTTTTACACCAAGGAACGAAAAACCAAAGATACAAGTACAGATTAGGAAAATTCCACACCTGGAATACTGCAACCAATTTTGGTCACCACACTACAAAAAAGATGTTGAGGTTTTGGAAAAAGTGCAAAGAAGAGCAACTAAGATGATTAAGGGCCTGGTGACAGAAACATATGAAGAATGGTTGCAGGAATTGGGTATGGCCAGTCCAGAGAAAAGGACTATGGGTGACTTGATATAGCAGTATTCCAGTATTTGAGGGGCTACCATTAAGAAGAGGGGGTCAACTTATTTTCCGAAGCACCAGAAGGTAAGACAAGAAACAATGGATGGACTAATCAAGGAGAAAAGCAACCTGGAATTAAGGAGAAACTTCCTAACAGTGAGGACAATTAACCAGTGGAACAGCTTGCCTCCAGAGGTTGTAAGTCAGTGATGGCGAACCTTTTTTGGCTCGCGTGCCACAAGTGGGGGGAGCACAGGGGGGTCGAGTGCAGGCGTGCCACGCCCATAATGCAATGCGTGATCCCCCCCAGTGCGCATGCGTGCACAACGCGCGACCCCCCCCCATTTTTACATTTTTTTTGCCCTCCCCAGGCTCCAGGGGCTTTATAGGACCCTGGGGAGGGCGAAAAGAGCCTCCCCCGACCCCCCGGAGGCTTCAGTGACTGTCCAGAGGCTTCCCTGAAGTCTTCAGAGCGCTTAAAACCACCCGCCGGGTTGCTCGGAGGGTCCTTTTAAGTGCTCCGAAGGCATCAGGGAAGCCTCGGACGGTCTCTGAAGCCTTCAGAACGCTTAAAACGACCCTCCGAGCAACCCAGTTTGCTCGGAGGGTGGTTTTAAGCGTTCCGAAGGCTTCAGAGACGGTCCCTGAAGCCTCCGGGGGGGCAGGGGAGGCTCTTTTCGCCCTCCCCAGGCTCCTATAAAGCCTCTGGAGCCTGGGGAAGGCGAAAAATAGCTTTCAAAAAGGTGAACTCAGCTGGCCAGCGCATGCATGTGCGCTGGCCAGCTGACAGGGCAGCGCCGCGCGTGCCCTGACAAATGGCTCCGCGTGCCACTTGTGGCACGCGTGCCATAGGTTCGCCATCACGGTTGTAGGTACTTCATCACTGGACGTCTTTAAGAAGAGACTGGACAGCAACTTGTCTCAAATTATATAGGGTCTCCTGCTTGAGCAGGGGGTTGGACTAGAAAACCTTCAAGGTCCTTTCCAGCTCTATTCTGATTCTGAATGGACAAGGAGAGGACAGGAGATCACCCACGTGTGTTCTACCCAGCTGCTCCTCATGAGGAAACTCTAGAACAGGGCTGTTAAATTCCCAGCCCCGCAGGCAGATGCATCACACACTGACCACGCCCACACCTGATTTAGGGAAGTGGGGAGAAAGTCCCATATATCACATGACGCCGCCGTGACACCATGAATTTGACCCCTGCTCTAGAACAAAGTGTCAAGCACCAGGAGACAAAGAGATATGTAATCAAGTTCAAAATTACATGGAACCTTTTTAAAGGCTACTAGGTTTGCTACCCTTGTTTTGAAATCACGGTCCTTTCCAGCTTGATTCTGATTCTGATTGATTGGACTTTCAGAAATTGCCTATTTAATCATCTTAAAGTTGTTAGAGATCTTTAGAACAGGTTTGAAAAGCTACTTGGTGAGTCTATCTTCATTTCTGAACAAAAGAAAAATTAACAAGTTTAAGAACTTAAAGAATTTAAAATGAATGCCAAAAAGCTAAAGAAGATTTTGATCTAAGAAAGTTATACTACAGCATAAGCAAATTAAGGCGCCAAATAATTTTGGAATATTGAAACTTTTAGTATAAGATTTTGTTACCAACTATGTAAAATAAGCAGATTTCCATGAGAACTAAAATTGTTTTATCTACTGTATTTTGTAACAGAGTTTGGAGGCTTTATATTTTTAGAAATTGGACACAAGAGAGGACTAAATATTCCAGGCAAAAAAAGGGGGGGGGAGTATAAAATTATTTTTGGTTTTGATCAGGCATTTATAAAATGCTTTAACATTTTAAGTACTAAAGGAGATATTTAAAGAATGGGGTCAGAAATTAGTGGCCACAATGTCAACAACAATGTCTGTTTTTATGGATAGACTATGTTCAAAAAATGCTTATGAAAAAATGACAGATGTGAAGCAAGTCATATTTGAACAGGAATTCCTCTCAGAATATAAATTAACATGGAAATATTTATTTTGAGGCTATTCACCTAAAGAGTGAGTTTTAAATGATTCCCACTTACCCATATCTGAAGAAATCTTTATATATAGGAGTTATATTTTTCTGTATACCCATACCTAAATATTTAATGGTTTTGGTACAAATATGGAACTGATATTCCTTAAATTGATGGATTTTCACCTATTGACATCATCTCTGATTTGGATCACTTGATGGAATATCCTGCTATTTTACTAAAAGCATTTATCATTTGCATAAACACAGGAATACTCGTGTAAGGTTTAGAAATAAACAGAAGAACATCATTTGCAAATAAAATCAGTTTATGTTCAACTAAACATAGCAAAATTGATGGATAATTTTACCTAATTGTCTAATAACACAAGCCAATGTTCTACACAAATAGAAAAAATGGACATTCTTAGTTCCTCTAAATAATGGGAAAGTTTCAAAAAACAAACCATTAATCTTTACTTTAGATGTGAGTAAATCATATAGTATCTGAATCAATTTCATGAATTTTAAAGGAAATCCAAACCTATTTAACACAGTATGTGTTATTGATATATTTGGTCAAAGCTTTTTCACTATAATGACAAGATTACAAATTGCTTACTGATCCAGGTAGTCCTCGACTTACAACAGTTTATTTAGTGACTGTTCAAATTTACAACAGCACTGAAAAATGTGACTTATGACTGTTTTTCACAGCTATGACCTTTGCAGCACCCCATGATCATGTAATAAAAATCCAGTTGCTTGACAACTGATTCATATTTAAGATGGTTGCAGTGTCCAAGATCATGTGATCACCTTTTATGACCTTCTGACAAGCAAAGTCAATGTAAAATGGGGCAAAACTCACTTAACAAATGTGTCACTTAACAATAGAAATTTTGGACTCAATTCTGGTCGTAAGTTGAGGACTCCTTGTATTCAAGTCTATTAAATCTACAACTTACTTAATACTACCTACTGCTTGCCTGATTTTTATAAACCCTACTTGATCATTCTTAAAAACGAATAACAGTTGCTCTACTGCTGTTAAGATCTTCCTGTCAATATTAATAAATGACTTTGGATGATAATTAGCACATTAGGTATGATCTTTACCTGGGTAAAGATTTAGATATTACTGTAATATAAGCCTGATTACATGCACTTATAATATTCCTTATCAAGTACCCCAGGGTACAATTGATAGTTTTCTCACCAAAAGCCATATAAATGTTATATCACTCTACAGAATCCATTCAACTCTAATGTTTGCAAGTGATAACTTGCAAATGTATATACAGTAGGTGTGTGTGTGTGTATGTGAATATAGAATTGTAACTGTTTACTGTAACAAGATATTACACTTTATATTTGTCTGATGGATTTTTTCACTTATTTTTAAGTTTTTGCTTAAAAATATTTTTAAGCCAAAGTATTTTTGTGTTTTATCTTTTTTCTTTAAAAACCAATAACATTATTAAAAATATTTGTGATGATTGTGTGTGTGCGTGTGCGTGTTCTTTCGCTTTCTTTTTCACCATTTACTCTTTTTTATTTTCCTTTCTTAATTTAGTTTGTATTATTATTGTAGTTAAAATCTTCAATAAATTCAAATTAATACCTCTTACAACTTTAGAAAATTGCAGTATCTTATAACACAGAAGCAATGCCAAGTGTTCTATAGATCTTAACCACAGCTAATTATATGGCAAAAATAATTATAGACCATATAAGTATATTTATTGAAAGAGCTGCATGCAATTTAATAAACATTAGTGTTAAATTTTATGGTATTAGTACAAACTCCAAAGTCTTAAAACTATTTTTATAATATCTTATTTCTCACTTACTCATCCCCAAAAACTTGATGGCTGAACTCTGGATGAAATGTTGTACTATCATCTTCCAAATCCTCTGGGAAGCGGACTGATGGGAAAAACAGTTGTTTGCATTTGAATAGCTAGCAGTAGTCTGCCAACATAATTTGGTTAATCTACAGAAATCGTATCAGTGGGAAGAGTAGTATAAGAGAACATCTTGGAAGAGGGAAGTAAAGAACCTTCTGTGTTGCTTTAGCCATGCATTTGGGGAACACAGAATTGCTCAAACCCAAATAGATACGTTTTCTTCAGTTTCAAATATATGTCACAGCAAGGTTTTCTTTGTTACAGAAAATTGGTTTGAGACTCTATTGCAGATATAGTCCATTAAATAATTAGACCCTATACAAATTCTCAGATTGACATTATTACAATTTATGATTCAGAATGTAGTGATATGGAAAAGAATCTCTTTTCCATTATCTTTTCCACAGTATTTTCATGTTTTATGACATATATCTTTTAAACAGTCTTGAATTCCTAAGACTTCTTCATACACTTCTACTTCCATTTCAAAAAACAAAAATGTGTACACAAATCAACTAAATACAGGTAGTCCTTGTTTAGCAACCATTTGAAGTTATACACTGTTGAACGAGGGACACTTATGACAAGTCTTATATTCCAGCACTGAGCAACCAGCTCACAATTATTATGCTCACTGTGCCCCACAGTAATATGATGAGCATGATAACCATTTGTGACATTCACTCTGGCTTCTGATTGCAAAGCTTAGCAATGGAGTTACTGCTAATCGAGAATTAACTGTACAAGACTAAGAAAATGTTTAAAATATTAGCAATTCCAAGATGAGGCGGGTGTTAGCAGAAGACTGTGAAATAAATCTTACATTTCTAGCTTTGCTAATTAGCCAACTTTCCTGAAGATGTTTTTGACCTGAAGTGATATTTAAGCCCAGTTCTAACACCCATCTGATGGAAAATGCCTACTTCTCTGTTCAAAGTCATCCACATAACTTTCAAATATATTCAGCACATAGCAAGAGATGCAACAAATCATTAAGTAAGTAAAACAGAAACCATATTATTCTACTGTTACAGTAATTCTATAAAGATGCTTGCACATATAATAAAGACTACTGATACAATGCTAGTCTTTAAAAAATAATGTTTATTTAGCAAAAACTACTGAAATAGTGGGTTACATTAGAGTTATATTTAAAATTTTACCTAATTTTAGATGAATTGCTTCATTTGTACTACACTTGTACTCAGCCAATTTCTTTTCCATAGCAGAGAGACCTAGGGAAACGAATTTTAAATTAGTTTTTGCCACACGCATTTAAGCAAATATTTTAGTTTACCTATTATTTTATTTTAAATAAAAGCAAGCATATCAAGGAAGGAAACAAGCACCTTAAAAGATAGTCTAACAAGCACAACTCTTCACTATGATCTTGGAGTTCATATGTCATGTTTGTATTATGCCATTTGTCCAAAAGAAATAAAATGTGTGGTCAAGAAAGTATGCCTAATCAAGTGGATTCTTGTTTTTCTTTTAGGGATCAAATTTCTTACTGTGAAAGTATGCATTTTCTATTGGATTGAGCATCATACCAGCACAACATGTTGAAGGCTATGCTCCCAAAGTGGGTATTGCTTTGAGAGTGTCTATGGAGATTCTCAGTCATTCAGATCATGGTTGTCTCAAAAGTGCTTTTTCAAAAGGCAACTGGACTATGTCTTTTCCTCTCGAGGAAGAAGACAATGTTTCGCTTCTCATCCAAGAAGCTTTATCAGTTCTGGCTGGATGTTGGGGGGGGGGGGGGGATTGAAGGAACTAATATCAGAACTAATCCTTCCGGTTCTCCTTCCCAATCCAGCAAGAACAGATGAAGCTTCTTGAATGAGAAGCAAAATGTCTTCTTCCTCAAGGGGGAAAACATAGTTCAGTTGCCTTTTGTTTTGAGAGCAGTTCAGTGCCTCTGAGGTAAAAGTGCCTCAAGAATTAGGGCTAGATAGAATTGGACTTGGCTGGTTATACACTCAATCCATCCCCATAAAAAATTAAGGGGAATTCTTTGTTCTCTTCCTCAAAATCCAATTTGTGAACAGATTGAAACTTCAGAGGTCTTATCACAATTATAGGAAAATTCTTCAACTTTCTCTGGCTTCATAAGCTGGCAATTATCAACTCTGGCAACCAATAATAGACACCATATTCTGAGGATCACTGCCACAAAGCAAGGAGCAGGACCCAGTTTTCCTCTCTAGATTCCTTACAGATGCATTGTATGTATGTATTTATTTATTTATTTATTTATTTATTTATTTATTATTAGCGTTTATATACCGCCCCCTCTCCCGAAAGGGACTCGGGGTGGTGTACAGTCCGTATTAAAATACAACAGATTAAAACGTAGAAATAACTATATAAATACATGTATATGTATAAGAGGAGGGTAAAATATGCCAAACTGTACAGCTAATAAATAAATCAATACAAAAGTTTAAAATATCAAGTTAAATTTAAAACAATATCCCTCTAAAAACCAGTAAGAATGTGTATGCCAGGAGGTAGACGTTAAAATTATGCCAAACCAGCCAGTCGGAACAGGTGTGTCTTCAGTTTCTGTCGGAAGGAGCGGAGGTCAGTAGTGGTTCTAATATCGGGGGGGAGGTCATTCCAGAGGGTTGGGCCCATCACAGAGAAGGCCCTACTCCTTGGTGTTGCCCGTTGGCATTGCCTCGTGGACGGCACCAGGAGAAGGCCCTCCCTGTGAGAGCGGATTGGCCGCAGGGATGTATGTGGGAGGATGCGATCCCGCAGGTAACTAGGCCCTATGCCATGGAGCGCTTTAAAGATGGTGATCAGAACCTTGAAACGCACCCGAAAGACCACAGGTAGCCAGTGCAGCTCGCGCAGGAGAGGTGTTACGTGGGAGTACCTAGTACTCCCCATGACTACCCGCGCGGCTGCGTTCTGGACTAGCTGCAGTCTTCGGGCGCGTCCCAAGGGAAGCCCCATGTAGAGAGCGTTACAGTAGTCCAGGCGAGACGTCACCAGTGCATGAGTGACTGTGCGTAGGGCATCACGGTCCAGAAGGGGGCGCAATTGGCGCACCAGGCGAACCTGGTGGAACGCCCCCCTTGCCACGGCTGCCACATGATCATCCATTGACAGCCGGGCGTCTAGGAGGACGCCCAAATTGCGCGCCCGTTCCACAGGGGGCAATTGTTCGCCCCCTATGGCCAGTGATGGAATCAACTGGCTGAACCGAGGCGCCGGTAGCCACAGCCACTCAGTCTTGGAGGGGTTGAGTTTGAGTCTGTTGTCCCCCATCCAGACCCCGACGGCTTCCAAACACCGGGACATCACTTCGACAGCCTCGTTGGGGTGGCTTGGGGTTGAGATGTACAACTGAGTATCATCAGCGTAGTAGTTGATTGTAGTTTTAGAAGCTCAACAAATTGGGAGAGATTATACTTTTACTTATGCATTTCAGGTTGGAGAAAGATAATTGTCATTTCATTACTCTCTACCTATGGAAAGCCATTAAATTGAAGATTTAGCACAGTACATTGTCTTCCTCGGTTATTAGAAATCCTATGCCTAGACTCTGAAGACCACTTCATCTTGCCCAGTTATCTCAGAATTTCAACCGCAGCAATCACAAGTCTGTTCTACTACTGCTTTATTCCACAGTGGAATAAAGTAACTTAGGCACCTGAAAGCTTAACTATTTATATACTCAACTAACAGATTTATTTATAAATCATCCTATATTAGGCTAGAAAATTGACATAAATGCATTTGAACAAATCTTATCCTGATAATTTTTCTGAATATTTAGTTATTCACCACTATAATATATTATGCGATTCAGCATAGGATCTGTTTTCAAGGACTGACAAAATAGCTACTGCATCTATGAATGATCCCTTAAAGCAGTATTTCTTAGAGTGTGGTCCTAGGCTCCCTGAGAGTACCCCCAAGACTATGTCATGAGTCTGCAAATTCAAAATCATTTGTCAGGTATTGTTTTACATTTGCAAAAATGTAAAACAGTGGCATTTTTCTCATTACTATTTTTAATTTGTTAAAATGGTTTTTTATGAAAAGTATTTATGTTAATTGGTTTAATACTTTATTTTGATACTCAATAAATATTGTAGGAATGTGTCAATTTTAACAGTTAATATGGTAAATATCAATAAATATAACCTAAACCAACAAAAGCTCTTTTGGGATCCTCCAATAGTTTAAGAAACACTGCTTTAGCACAATAACATTTGTAGCAATTAAGAAACAGCAGCATAATACTGACTCTCAATCTATGACCATGTAGAAGACCTTGTGATAATGTCCTCTAGTTGTATGCTATCTTGTATCTTGTTTGTTATATCTTGTTCCTATGTAACATGAGCAGATGCTATTCTGAGATTTAGCAAAGACATCTCTCTAATACACTGTACTCAAAGGAAGTGAGGCCAATATTGCACCTAAGACTGTGAGAAAGGAGAACGTGCAATCCTATTCTGATAATTATGCAAAGATCCTTCCATACAAGTAATGAATAAATGAGGCATGAACTGCTTCAGAACCTATACGTATTAGTTCAAAGTATTACAACAGTGGATGGCATCCTAAAACTTTTTAAAGTGATTAAATCATAGAATGCAGGCATTAAGACAAACCTTGAAGGCTCTCTAGTCCACATCTTTCCTCAGCACAGAAATACTAAACTAGTCCAAAAATATGGCTACCTAACATCTCCTTGAAAACTTATAGCAAAGATACACAAACCACTACTCATTTGACTTTGCATTGGAACAAATATAATTTTGGAGGGTAGCCTTACTTAGGTTTGTGACATTTGCCATAACTTCACCCATGCAAGAAATTAATTATTTATGTTTCAGATCAACTTTCTGCACTGTGGATTTCTCAGAAGCTTTGGCCTACAACTCCCATTCTGACTTCTAGGTACAGCAGCTCAAAAGATCCATGTCACAGCAAATTACATTTTTAGCTTCAATCACTGTTTTTTTCCAACACTTTCATCCTCCCTGTGAGAATGAAGACAGAAACAAGGTAGAGGTGCAAATTCAATGTTTCAGTGTTTTATCCCAATGTTCCCATCACTCATCAATTCCTGGCTGCAGGGACTTTGCAACACTCAGAGGTCGCCATCCTAGAAGGACTAGTTTTCTGCTCTAAAATCTCTAAAATATATACATATGTAAAAGCATGTGTCTTATAATTATTGCAGGTTCTATAAGCTTTTTGTTTCAAAAAAGAGACAAAAGCCTATGCCTAATGCTAGAACAGAATTTATGATATAAGTTTCAAAGAACATAAGCAGGAGAATTACAGGGCTTTTGAGTTTCCCAAGTTACACTGAAGCACTGAGATATTTGTTGTCAAATACTTGTTTTGTTCTTCAACTTAATGACATTCAGATGTATTAAACTGCCAACTGCCATAGCGGATTGTGAGAGCACCAGTATGGGAAAAGCTGTGTTAGAGTAATATGCTTCAATATTTTCAAACACGATACCCACATTTAAGTGGTTATTTACTTGGGGAATCTTTTGTTTAGGATAATGATTTGATAGTCACACCATGGTTGCCCATTTTGGCTCTGTCTTCTATTCTGCAACAGCTTAAAAGGTAAGGGCTATAATATTAAATAGTTTACAGCAGGTTTATCCAAAGTGATCAACATCAATATCCAAGGGAGCAATCTAAGGAACTGATGTTATAATTATTCATAGGACTATTAAACTAATATTTGTTAAATTATTTTCACATCATGAATGCATGGAGGTGGATGAACAATCTGAAATTTCATGAAGGGGTCAATGAGCTGAAGAGTTTGAGGACCCCTGCTTTACATTAACCGTGCAACCTAATTACAGGTAGTCCTCGACTTACAACTACAATTGAGGCCAACATTTCTGTTGTTAAATGAGAAATTTCTGAAGTGAGTTTTGCCCCATTTTACAACTTTTCTGTCACCTTTGTTCACTGCCGTTGTTAAACCTAGTCATATGGCTTTTAAGTGAATCGGGCTTCCCCATTTGACTTTGCTTGTCAAAAGGTGATTGCATGACCACTGCGACCATCATAAATATGAACCAGTTGCCAAGCCTCCAAATTTAGATTACGTGACCACAGGGACGCTGCAAAGGTAGTTAATTGTGAAAAGTCACTTTTTTCAGTGCTGTTGTAACTTCGGTCACTAAATGAACAAGTTGAAAGTCGAGGACTACCTGTGCTAATCAAACTCATATAATAACCCTGAAGCACCAAGCACACCCCTTTCTCTTCCGAGCTATTGGTGAATTGGCTGTCAGCGGACGATCTTCAAAGCGAGTTGAGAAACAGCCACGAACTGGAGGACGCCTTCCCCGTTTCCGCCAGCGGGGACGGTTCTCCTTCCCAGCCCTTTCCCGCCCAGCAGAGCTTTCCGAGACGGCAGGTTAAGAGTCGAAGCCGGGTGGGCTTCCCCGCTCATCACCTGCCAGACTCTGGCTTGGAAACCTCCCTCGCCGAGAGAGCACCGAGCGGGCACCGCGGAGACCCGGGTGTCCAACCCGCCCCGTTTATGCGCCCGGAGGGACCCTCCTTACCCGCCATTTCCCAAACGGCGGCGGCCTCGGCGCCCGCGAAGTCAACAGACCCAGCCAAACTGAGCGAATCAAGCCGCGCGCCCACACGCCGGAAATGACGTGCTCGGGTGGTGTGGGGGAGGGGGAGGGAAAGGAATTGCTCTTCCGTTCGTTCTGCGCTGAAGGGACCGGAGCGACGTCCGCACTTTTTTTTCCCCACACGCATGCGCAATTTGGGCATTCCTCTCCCTATTATTGATGGCCTTCCCTTAAGAATCGGGATCGGGGCAGCCCTGCCGAACTCGCTCTTTCAACCAGTCTTTTTCCGAGGAAATTTCCAGCGTCAGAACTTGTCATTTTTCGTACTTCTCATGCTGCTTCTCCGTCGCTCTAGTTCAGGAGTCCCCAAACTTGGCAACTTTAAGACTTGTGGACTTCAACTCCTAGAATTGGAGTTGAAATCCACAAGTCTTAAAGTTGCCAAGTTTGAAGACATCTGTTCTAGTTGTACCTTCTTATATTATACTGTAAATTTTGGGTGAGCTATAAATACGGTAAATGTCTATGGAGATTCTCAAGTCATCCAGGTCATGGTTGTCCCAAAAGTGTTTTTGTTTTAAAGTAGGCAAACTGGACTTTCTGGTTTTTCTTTAAATATAAATTTAAATATATATCTATAAATACGGTAACACAGATTGCAAAAAGAAGGAATTCTCTATGTGCATGCACATATATTTATGTGCACTCAGAGCGGTCCTGATTTCCTATGGGTTATTTAACTTACGTGGCTGCTTAATAGTTGCTCAAAGGGCACTTGGCTTCACAAGCAGGATTCTGCCTCAGCTCTCTTCATCCTGGGGGACAAGCTCATTATATAGCCCCAACTTGTTCTGATGGAATATGAAGAATCCCTTTCTGAAACAGAAACCAATCATGATGTTTTTGGTACAAGCCATGGTTAAAGGAAGAATTGAGATTTTGGAGTTCTTTGATGTGTGGGATAGTTGCTGGCATCTATTGCTCATCAAAATTGTTGTCTTCCTGTCTTTAGAGGCAACACATGTTGACATTTTCGTATTTTTTGGCAGCATGATGCTTTTACCTGTACAGACAGTCCTTACCTTACAACAAATGATTGTTTGTTGTAACAAACAATTGTTTGAACCAGAACTGAAAAAAGTGACTTATGACCATTTTTCACACTTACAACCATTGCAGCATCCCCATGGTCACTTGATCAAAATTCAGATGCTTGGCACCTGATTAATATTTATGATGGTTGCATTGCCCTGAGGTCATGTGATTCTCTTTTGTGACCTTCTGCCAAGGAAAAGTAACGGGGAAGCCAGATTCACTTAGCAACCCTGTTACTAATTTAACAACTGCAGTGATTCACTTAACTGTGCAAGAAAGGTGAAATGGGGCAAAAGTCACTTAACAAATGTCTTAGTAATAGAAATTTGGCCTCAATTATGGTCATAAGTTGAGAGCAAACTGTAATGACATATCAACTGCTAAGGGACTGTAGCTCTAGATATTGCTCTTGATAAGGCTCAGCTGTGTTTTCCTCCCCCATTAAGTGAAATTTTTGGAACACTCATATTTTAATGGCTCACACTCCTGCACATGTAAAGAGTAAAATATATGTTTCACCAGATGCTGTCTGGAGATGCCCAGTTATAGGAGGAGGAGCTTCCGGCGATGGCGGTCGCCTTCCTGAGCTCCTAACAACACCATGGAGCTCCCGACCGGGTAGGGGATTGCTGCCGGCCCTCACGTCATCGGAGGGCCGAGAGTTGGACAGCCCGACCACCCTGGCTTGTTTTGGGCTTGTTTTGGCCCGCCAGGGTGGTCTGAGGAGATCGGAGGGAAAGAAGGAGCGGAGCGGCTGTAAGCGGCTGGGGAGAAAGCTGTGAAGCAATGGCGGCGGCGCCCGCAGCGTGGCGCAGCGTGAGACTGCGCTGGCGGCGAAAAAAAGGGCAAAAAAAGACAAAAGGCACCGGAGAGAACAACGAGACACTGGAGAGGTGATCAAGGCTGGGAGGCAGTCGGGAGGGGCAAAGGGAGACGACTGCGGCAACGGACGAGTGGAAGGAGCCGCAGCCAGGGACTCCTCTATGGTATTTTGCCGTATCCTGGCTGCTCCCATGCTCCCGGGAACTTGGAGAATTTTTTGAGAACTTTACCCTAAACTGTGGAGAACGTTGGGGCGCCGGATGGGGGGCCAAGGTGAGTGTGCCCACCGGGCGCTTTGGCTGGGAACCAGAAGTGAGGGCGAAGATCTGAAACAACGGTTGGGGGTGGCCTGGAACTTTAGAGGCCACTGGAGGCCCTGCTTCAGGGCTATGGGTAGGCCTGAGCAGCTGCCTAGCCCAAGAACAACTGGGCCAAGAATGCCCCCCACCCACCCATTAAGGAACCCACATCCATCTGCAACCACCTTGGACTGTCTCCCACTTTTCTGTCATCTCTGCCTTTCTTCACCATTTGGGGATATTTGATCATTCTCCCCCCCCCCTTTTCCAAGTACTATCTGGACATTAAAGCCTCCAGCTTCCCATTGAGACTCTAATCCTCCAGCTATTAACTCTTCATCACCAGCACCCTTACCCTACTGGGTTTTTAACAATTTAACAATCTACTCAAGGTCAGACCTGCTCCGCCTGCGGGAGGCCCCTCTCTCGCAGGCATGGCCCTTGGCTCTCTCAAGGGCCTGCCTTGATGACGGGTTTGTGAACCCCGAGAGGTGGAAGAAACGAAAGCTGAGGGGATTTTTATCTAAATGTTTTGTATTGTTTTTAGGGGGTTCCAGGGAGGGGGGGTGGGTCAACCAGGCCGGGAGGGAAGCCAGTGCCAGACGAACAGGTGAGTCCAGGAGGGAAGTGAGCGGGGTGGGGGGGGAGAGGGAACAAGTTATTCCAGCAGAGGGTTGTTTTATTACAACGGTCGCGGGGAGGGGGGGATGCGAGGACAAGAGAAGATCACAAGGTCGGTTGGGAGACTGTGGCTGCTGGCTACGCCCGGTCGTTTGTACCAACCCCCGCAGTCTAGGTGGTCAGGAACTACAGAGCCAGGGCCTGCGGCTGATGCTTTGCAATGCAAGGTCCGTGACCAACAAGGCCCCCCTCATTAGTGAGTTGATCTCTGAGGGGGAGCTGGACCTTGCAGGGATAACGGAGACCTGGTTGGGCCACGAGGTTGGTTTACCCCTCGTGGAAATGTGCCCACCGGGTTTCCGTGCATTCCATCAGCCTCGGGCCCTGGGTAAGGGTGGTGGGGTGGCGGTAGTTATACAGGATTGTCTAGAGCCGAGGGAGTTCACTGTTCCTCAGATACCCGGGTGTGAGTCCCTAGGTGTGAAATGGGGCCCAGGGAGGCAGTGGGGTCTGCTGATTGTATACTTGGCTCCTCGCTATACATCAGCGGCCCTGCCCGAGCTCCTCGAGCTGATCTCAGAGACGGCGGTTGAGATCCCCAAGCTTTTGGTTATGGGGGACTTCAACCTGCCGTCGACGGGAGCAGCATCTGAGGTGGCTCGGGAGTTCATGGCTTCCATGACAGCCATGGGCCTGACCCAATTAATTCAGGGCCCCACACACGAAGGTGGCCACACACTGGACCTTGTTTTTGTATCTGAGCAGTGGACGAGTGATCTGGGAATAGGGGATTTAGTTGTTACTCCCCTGTCATGGTCAGATCACTCATGTCTCCGGCTCGACTTCCCTGGCGCTACCCTCCACCGTGAGGAGGCGGAGCCAGACTGTCCAAGCTGGTACCGCCCCAAGCACCTGATGGAACCGGATAGGTTCCAGACGGAGCTTGGGCCACTACCTGTAGCCCTGACCCGCGCTCGGTCGGAGGACCTAGTGGCCGCCTGGAATAGGGCGACGGCTGCGGCCTTGGACCAGGTTGCGCCTTTGCGACCTCTCCTACGGCAGCGACCCACCCGAGCTCCTTGGTACACCGAGGAGTTGAGGGTGATGAAGCGCCATAGGAGACGTCTAGAGAGCAGGTGGAGGTCCTCACGCTCCGAATCTGATCGAACACAGGTAAGAGCCTATTTACAGACCTACCTTGTGGCATTGAGAGCGGCCAAACGTAGACATTGTGCCGCTCTTATTGCGTCCACGGATAACCGCCCTGCCGCCCTGTTTAGGGTGACCCGCTCCCTCTTGTCGCAGAGGACGCGGGGGGCACCCTTGCAGGGAAGAGCAGAGGAGTTTGGGGAATATCTGCAGGACAAAGTCGCTCAGATCCGGAGCGGATGGGCCCCCTCCAGTGGACCGGATGAGCCGTCAACAGTGAGTCTTGTGAGACCATTCTGGGAGGAGTTTGACTCTGTTGCCCCCGAGGATTTGGACAGGTTGCGTGGACGGCTGCGACCCACCACATGTTCAATGGACCCGTGTCCCTCCTGGTTGGTACTGGCATCCTGGGAGGTGACACGAGGCTGGCTTCTGGGCCTGGTGAACGCCTCATTGGGTGAGGGATCCTTACCAACTGCCTTGAAAGAGGCGGTGGTGAGGCCCTTACTCAAGAGGCCTTCACTTGACCCAATGGAGCTAGCTAATTATCGTCCAGTCTCCAACCTTCCCTTTCTAGCGAAGGTTGTTGAGAATGTGGTGGCACAGCAATTTCCGCAACACCTTGACGAATCCGAATATCTAGACCCTCGCCAGTCCGGCTTCCGACCCGGGCACAGCACAGAGACAGCCTTGGTCGCGTTGGTTGATGATCTCTGGAGAGCCAGAGATAGAGGTTGTTCCTCTATCCTGGTCCTATTAGACCTCTCAGCGGCTTTTGATACCATCGACCATGGTATCCTATTGCGCCGGCTGGAGGGGATGGGAGTCGGAGGCACCGTTTTGCGGTGGTTCGGCTCCTACCTCCCCGACCGGACGCAATGTGTGTTGACAGGGGGGCAGAGGTCGACCCTGAGGCCACTCACTTGTGGGGTGCCGCAGGGGTCGGTCCTCTCGCCCCTCCTGTTCAACGCATATGTGGTTTTGGGGTTGAATATCATCTGTACGCTGATGATACTCAGCTGTACATCTCAACCCCAAACCACCCCAACGAGGCTGTCGAAGTGATGTCCCGGTGTTTGGAAGCCGTCGGGGTCTGGATGGGGGACAACAGACTCAAACTCAACCCCTCCAAGACTGAGTGGCTGTGGCTACCGGCACCTCGGTTCAGCCAGCTGACTCCATCGCTGGCCATAGGGGGCGAACAATTGCCCCCTGTGGAACGGGCGCGCAATTTGGGCGTCCTCCTAGATGCCCGGCTGTCAATGGACGACCATGTGGCAGCCGTGGCAAGGGGGGTGTTCCACCAGGTTCGCCTGGTGCGCCAATTGCGCCCCCTTCTGGACCGGGATGCCTTACGCACGGTCACTCATGCACTGGTGACGTCTCGCCTCGACTACTGCAATGCTCTCTACATGGGGCTTCCCTTGGGACGCGCCCGAAGACTGCAGCTAGTCCAGAACGCAGCCGCCGGATTGTCATGGGGAGTACTAGGTACTCCCACGTAACACCACTCCTGCGCGAGCTGCACTGGCTACCTGTGGTTTTTCGGGTGCGTTTCACGGTTTTGATCACCATCTTTAAAGCGCTCCATGGCACAGGACCTAGCTACCTGCGGGATCGCATCTCTCCACACATATCCCTGCGGCCAATTCGCTCTCACAGGGAGGGACTTCTCCTAGTGCCGTCCACTAGGCAATGCCAACGGGCGGCGCCAAGGAGTAGGGCCTTCTCTGTGATGGGCCCAACCCTCTGGAATGACCTCCCCCCCGACATTAGAACCACCACAGACTTCTGCTCCTTCTGACAAAAATTGAAGACACACCTGTTCCGATTGGCTGGCCTGGCATAATCATAACTGCTACCTCCTGGCAAACATATTTCTTTACTGGTTATTTTGGGGGAATTGTTTTTTTAAATTTAATTTTATGGGATATTTGTTGGGGTTTTAAACTATTTACTCAGCTGTACAGTTCTTTAAACCTTTTTTATCCTCCTTCGTATCTATTTATCTATTTAATAATTTAATTGTTTAATTTTATAGTTATTTATATGTTGTATTTCTGATATGGACTGTACACCGCCCCGAGTCCCTTTCGGGAGAGGGGGCGGTCTATAAGCGCTCAGTAAATAAATAAAAAATAAAATAAATAAATAAAGTTACAGATGTAAACATCCAGAATTCTTCAGAGAGGAGATGTTAATTATGACAGCAATCCATAGTAATCCAACTTTGAGGCTAAGAAGCATAGAGCAAATAGTCTGATAAACTGTGCAAGGGCAGAAAAAAACAAACCAGAATTAAACTTTCATGTTCATAGAAAGCAATTGTTTTAGTGACTTCTTTTTACTATGTAATAAAGATTCTTATCTAACGATGCCAAATGTTGGCGAGCCTTAAAGGGAATATATATCAACCTAGAGCCTAGGCAAGTCATGCTGAGTCTGGGAAATTGTTTCAAAGTCTTAATGACCCTGTCATTTTGACAGTCCTTATCTTCTATTACTATTCAAATATTACTTTACAATGTGAATAATGGTTACCAACTTGCTGGGAACTATTATTAACCGTTGATTAAGTTGCAAGTATCAATATTAGACTCAGAAAGCTATCAAAGTGAACTAACTAGCTCAGATGATGGATCAATTAACCCAAAAGAGCAGATAAAATCAGCTAACTCCATAAGGCATAAGTCACCCACTGTGGGAGCAGAAGCTTATTCTGCAGCTGCTACCAGAGCAATTACCACTGTTATTACTAAAACCCTCTCAAAATCAAAAGTTTGCTTTGTTGTCAGACAAATACATATAAAAATCTCAGCAAATTTACAGCCCTTGTTCCTTTTTTGTCTGCAATTAGATTAAAATCTCTTGTCCAAAAAGTTGTGTCCGCCCCCACTGTAATTGAATGATGTGAAATCCTTGTTGCAATTATGATGTGGGTACAGAAAACTGCAGAGATAACTCTCAACCATCATTTAGTAACCTCAATAAATTTGGTGGGAAACAGAACACAAGGCACTGCAGGGGTGGGCTTCAAACACGGGACCATTTCCAGCCTTCCCAAACTTCTGGTAGGCCTGTTTTTCGCCCTTCCTGAGCCTCTGTGTGCACCCTGCCCCAGGGGTGGGTTCCTGCCAGTTCTAACGTCTTCTATAGAAGAGGTTCCACAAAACTACAGTGCCGTTTAGAACCGGTTCCAGCTCCCTCCCCCCGCCCGTCCGCACATCATCAAGATGAAGAGCGAGAGGAGGAATTCTGGGAGTTGAAGTCCACAAGTCTTAAAGCTGCCAAGTTTGAATACCCCTGGGGTGTTTTTTTCTAAAAAGTTAGAGGTGCAAGGGTCTTGTAACTTGACAGCTTTAAGACTTGCGTGCTTCGAACGCCAGAGTTTCTGAGCCAACATTTTGGTTGCTAAGCAAGAGCGTTGTTAAGTGAGTTTCACCACATTTTACAAGTTGGCCATGCCCACCCAGTCACATGGCCGGCAAGCCACTCCCACCTGGTCACATGGCCAGCAAGCCACTCCCACAAAGCAGGCCACATCTACAGAAGAGGTTCTAAAAAAATTTGAAACCCACCACTGCCCTGCACTTACCTACACCCAAAATGGACCGTGTACGAAGTCCCAGCAGCCCACCCCTGCAAGGCAGCCAAAATGAATGAACATAATCAATTGCTATATGAAATTCAGTGATGGACAGAAATGTTTTTGTGGACAAATGAGGAAGAACCAAATTTACTGCTTTCCTTAATCAAGGTAACCTCTAGAACTCCCTGAGATAAGAAGACTTTCTCAAGAAATCCGGTTTGGATAGGATTTGTGATAAACCTAATTGCTGTATAAGACTAAGGAAGCTGCAAAGCAAATAACCTTTGACTGTGGCTAATCCTGATTTGGGCAAAGGTGCTAATTTGGTAACAGTTGAGGGCTAACATCAAGGATCCTTTAAAGCAAATATCAGCCAGCCATGAAATTGTAAGATTTCAGTGCAGGAATGACTGTGTTTCCCCCAAAATAAGACAGGTTCTTAAGCACCAGGCCTTATTTTCAGGGAGGTCTTATTATTTTTGAGGTGCAGGAGGCAGCGAGCATGGCCATCTCTCATCACTGCTGCTGTGTTGCAATATTTTTGGGGTAGGGCTTATTTCAGTGCATGCGCTCAAAAGCCTGGTTGGGGAATCTGGGGAAGTCTTATTTTCAGGGAAAACAGGGTAGAATTCAATTCAATTAGAACTGAAGGCTTGCAAACCATTGCTATCTAGTCATCCTGGTTTCCTTGCAAACTCAGACTGGCACCAGAATGAAACTTTTTTTATTTTTTTATTTATCAATTTTATTTGATACCTATCTCATGGTTCAGGCAACCCTGAGCATCTTAACCTTTAACGTTTTTGTTTTCGAAGTAATGTGCAGCAATTTGGCAGCTTTCTGAATGGAAAGTGATCCATTTCCCTCATAATTCTATTCAACTTCTGTGAGAAAAGAGAACAATAAATTTTCTAGAAGGATTAATGGAGAGAGAGAGAGAAAAAAAGTAGGCCTTTTTTGAAGGTGACAATCACAGCCATACGTTTGTAAGTAGCCTTGACAAGATCTAGGTAGTTTCATGGGTTTTTTTAAAGATGTTGTTGTACTACCGTAAGTTCAGGGAAATCAGAGGATATAACAGTCCAATTGGTTCCATGGTTAAAGGCTTAGGACGGTGATGGTTAACCTTTTTGGCACCAAGTGTCGAAACTGGAGTGCACATGCACCGGAACCTGGAAGAGAGAAGCTGACCCGTATGCATGTGTGCGGCAGCCAGCTGCTCTTCTGGGTTCTGTTGCGTCCATGGTGCTGGACAGCTGGTCTGTCGCACATGCGCACTGGCCACCTGCTCTCTTCCGGATTCCGGTGCGCACATGTCTTCAAAGACCATTTGTCTGGTGTGCAGGCACTACCACAACCCAGAAGACAGCAGCTGACTGGTGTACATGCATGCTGGATCAGCTATCAGATGTATATGCACATGATGGAACCCGGAAGAGCAGCTGGCAACAGTGCACTTGCTCACAGAGAGGGCACAGCATGCCACCTCTGTCACACGTGCCAGAGGTTCGCCTTAACAGGCTTAGGATATTAGCAAATGTGACAACAAGAGAGAGAAGATTTTATGCCTCTAAAATCTCTGATGAAAGGCTACCAAAAATGTTGGAGCAAAAGGTGTATTTCTGAAAAAAATCCAAAATGACCAACAGTTTTATTGTCAAAAGACAGTATAAATCTTCTTCCCTGAGGGAAGGAGGAATATATAGAGAGCCATTTCAATGCAATTCCCCCTGTCCCAAGGAGAAAATATTAAGAATGTTCTCCTGAAAATCATATCCTCAAACACATATAGTGGATTTTGCTGTTGCAAATCTGCTCGCTTATAAAGTAAAAAAAAAAGTGATTCCCTGCCCCCAAAGTGTCAATAGTTGAGGTCAATATAGGATGAGAAGTGCAGTAAGTGGTTTTGCAATTACTTACTGTAGTTGCAAAATCATGGCTGCATGCATTTCATAAGGACTAACTTTATGTCAACATTTCCAACTGGAAATACCTGTGCAGTTCTGCACAAAGCATGTAGTCTCGGATTGAACCCAAACCAGCATATCTAAGACTGAAAGTCTTTAAAGGCTGAGTTTCATATACTCAGGGAAGGGCTGAAATGGTGGTATAGTATTCGCGTATGAAGATTTGGAAAACGGTTTGCAGGGAGTCACAGATCCAGAGGAAGATATGTATAGATTTACGTTGTAGTGTTCAGGGAGGACAAACCTCCTTCCACACAGTGAATTCTACAGCTGAGCATTGAGGCAGAAGCTGAGACACATGGTCGATCATTTAGGCTGAAACAGTGCCAAAGAACTAAAGGCCACCAAAGCAGAGACTGGTTAAAGCTTCATAGGAAGAAGTTGGGAGAAGAACTTAACTCTGTTTCAGTGATGGGTTTCAGGCGGTATGCCCCAGTATGGGCGTACCGGAGCCTGCCTGGAGCACTGGATACCATTCCGGTACGGTGCTCCGGAGGGCCCACCTGCCCGCCCGAGCTACTTACTGTGTATTAAAGCTGTCGGTGCTTCCGTGCACGCGCCTGGCACATACAGCACCTGTGCGATGCTCCGCTGAGCAGCCGGAGCGTCGCAGAGGCTTGCGGAAGCATCATTTCCAGTTATAATGCATGCGCACGGCGCGCCTGTGCATGTGGGCGACGCCAGAACCCACCACCTCTCGGTTTGGTATCCAAAAAGCTGAGACAAGTGGAGAACAGCAGTGCAAACAAGAACCAGTTGCTGACCCCATGCAGGAATAGCCCCCAAAACAGCCAGCCAATGAAACAGTCAAACCTACTAGTAGCTACTGATAATAAAGGGGGGTAATAAACAAACTCTTCTGGACAAACTTCTCTGGATTTACCCTTGGTGAAGGAAGGGATCTGCAAGAGTTGGTAGGTATAATAGGAGAGCAGGAGACTAATTGCAATACCCAGTAGAAAGGAACAAACCATCCAAACACTCATCTTGAGCTAAGAGCACAGTAGAGATAAACAGAAAATGCTAAACTACTGTCTACATGGCAAGAGGGAAGAGAAATATTTATTTGCCAATTCTCAGATGAGCATGCTCAAATTTGCGAACCAGTAGGAAAGGTAGGTCAATGCCACCTCTGGTTTTAAGCCACCTATATCTACTTCTTGGTGAAATGGATGGTATGTAAATTTAATAAGTAAAATGGAGTACAGGATGTGGCTCAAGTAATCCCAGTACATAACTTTAATAGAATCCCACACAAGGAATCTGCATATCTGAGGACGATCTTTCTTTCCGGACTTCTCACATCCTCAGGGCAACATCCTAACATGTACCTCAGGATCAAAGCCCAGGGTAGGAGCATTTCAATCTGCACAGGAAGGACAATTATCTTCTGACAGAGTCACACCCTAGAACCAGCACATACACAAGTCACACCTCCTAAACCCACATCAGTCCCCCTATAAAACAACGTTTCTGGACCCTATTTCTGTGTAGCCTGCCCCCAAAAAAACCTCTTTGCTTTTGAGAATAATTAAATCTCCCTCCCCCCTTTTCTCTCTCTCTCACACACATAAAAGAACAGAACATGGAAGGGGCCAAACCATGGAGATGGTTGGATTACATCTGATTTTGATAGTGGTGATTGGCTGATAGTGGATGAATAAAGAGTTAAGACTGTGAAACAACAGGGTGTTCAGAGGGTATAAAACAGACACATGCAGTTTTAATCCGTCCCCTCACCTTACCCTGGTAAGTAGTAGAACTGGCTTTGACATGGTCACCATGATCTAGTTTGTTTAGTTTAGCCTAGGATTGTTATTCAAACCCGGTCATTCCTGCTTATATATAGCTTAGCTCTCGTGTCACTACAAACTACTATAGTGTAATGATAAGTTGCCTCAGCCCAAGTCTTTTATACAGGCAGTCCTGGACTTACCACAACTGAGCCCAAAATTTCAGTTGCTAAGCAAGGCAGTTGTCAAGTGAGGTTTGCACCATTTTATGACCTTTTTTGCCCCAGTTGTTAAGTGAATCACTGCATTTGTTAAGTTAGAAACATGGTTGTTAAGCTTCTCAATGGACTTTGCTTGTCAGAAGGTCTCAGAAAGTGAACACGTAAACACAGGACACTTAACCGTCATAAATATGACTCAGTTGCCAAGGGTCTGAATTTTGATCACATGACCATGGGGATGCTGCAATGGTCGTAAGTGTGAAAAACAGTCATAAGTCATTTTATTCAGTGCTGCTGTAACTTTGAACGGTCACTAAAAGAATTACCTGTACTTAAAGGTCAGAGATCTCCAATTATTCACATCTCTTTGCGTACAATGGCAACATACTTAAGCAAACCAGTCAGATTCTCTGATTACTATACTTGCTCTAGTTCAGTTATTTTGGAACAAGAGTATCATAGGTATGGGATCATTTTGATAAGGCTGAAATTAGTGTTTAATGTGCATATTAAACAGTTGAAATGACTTAAACTTCATCTTCCTACTGAATTTCCAATCCAGTGTAATAAAGACATCTGATGTTGAAGGATAATATGCCAATCACAAGTAACACTATTCAAGAAGAAATAACAAATGGAGATATAATGATGTGAATATTTCAGTAACAAATTTATGAATATGGAATGCATAGCTTTTTAATGAAAAAGATACAAGTGAGCAATAATGGGAAGTAAATTGGGAAATGCAGTTGAAGGTATAACATTATGCTAATTCTGCATTTAAATGCCGTTACTGTATAAATGTTTGCTTAAACGTGACCATAATTTAGACTTGAGGCTTTAAATACACATAGAGCAGAATTTAGAATATGTTTTAAGTTTGGTATTTTTTAAATGATGCACATGCTACTTTTATACTATTCCTCCCAATATATTCAAAATTAATCATATTGCTAAAGCCAAGATCTACTGGCTGAAGAACTATGGAAGGTCAGACCATGAGGCCTAATTGTCTCTCAGGCAAAGTACTGTAAAGGGACATGCAAACTAAAGGAATTGTGTCCTTTTACAAACCGTAGAAATCCTTAATTGTTAAGAGTATGTTCAGTCTAACAATTACAGTGTTCACAGAAAAATAGTTAAGCTGGTCTTCCTAACATAGAATACATGATTTGTTTTCTACAACTTTCATGATTTAATGGCTATTAAAGAAGACTGCTTATTGAGTAGGAATGGATTAAATGGCAGAGGTGAGAAAAGGTTGGATGTTCACCGTCAGAATTTCTCCAGACTTCAAGGCAGGGTTGTTGTTGTTTTTGTCTCATGGACCAATGTTGAAATTTGAAGGATTGAAGCAAAGATCTGTAATTCTTCCCCAGAGAGTAATTCCATCCCTCAAGCCTTTGAGTTCTCATTATACAGGGCTGTATAGCACTAACAATAGCACTTAGACTTACAGTATATGCAACCCCATAGTGCTTTTACAGCACTCTCTGGGCGGTTTACAATGTCAGCATATTGCCCTCAACAATGTGGGTCCTCATTTTACCAACTTCAAAAGAATGGAAGTTTGAGTCAATCTTGAGCCTATCAGTATCAAACTCGAGGCTCTGGCCAGAGTTTGTCTGCAATTCTGCATTCTAAGCACTGCAGCACCAAAGCTCATTGTCTCATCTGCAGCATTATTCTGCCTATTAAGTTCTGAAAATAATTCCTGTTATACCCATGGATATGTACAGTTCAAATCAATTATTATTACAATCAAAAGCTATCCATCCAGCGTTTAATAAACTAAAACAACTATTGATTACTAATTAATAAGTTCTTATTTTAAAAGTTAACATACAGTATAATCTACTAACGTGCACTATAAGAGCATCATTAGCCATTGTTCTCTCTGACATTATGGACTGTAACACAAACTTTCATCATGTTGTGATTAATGGATTCATCTTTATTTGATGAAATATGAAAGGACAAAGGAAGCATAAATAATGGTCAACTGAACCATTAGCCCAGTACCTAAAACTATCTCTATATAAATTACGATACAAAAGCACATGGATTTCATTTATAATTGCTCCTGCTTCACAGGGGTAGTTTTTTTATTTAATATGTGGAATATTTCTCAATCTGCCTTGCAGAATTTGATTTGGTAACATATCAAATCTTGCTTTCAAATTACAGATTTCTTGATTCTACTTTTCTTGTTTTCTCCACATAACACTGTTGATTGAAAATATGTATTTATTTAAAACTAGTTGATAACCTGGCATTGCCCGGGTATTTATTTATAGGGGGGAATTGTCCGGACCAAACGTAATTTCTAATGTTGGATTTCCCCCCTTATCAGAGGGAGCCCCCTTATGGACTACTGTGAAGCCATTACCATGGCAACTCCACTGCGCTGTACAGTAGAAGTCATTTTATGGCAGTACAGTAGATGCCATTTTAAGGCACAACCGGCGGTATCTTAACAGAACACACATCCCAAGGGATGTTAGGGGTATCTTATCTCCACAATATTTTTTTCCAGAGAGTGTACTAAGTTTTGTTGAAATTGCTCAGGGCATTTCAGAGTTATTCTGGAACACACACACACACACACACTTAGGGATTGAAGATCTGAAAGCAGCAAACTATGGTTGATCTTATTTACAGTTCAGAACTTTCCATTCATCACCTTCAATGATCCAGCAGAATTAAACAGCTTCAATAACTAAGGAGATACGATCACTTGACAGACATATGCTATTTTAGAAACCCGGGCATTTGCAACTAGAGATACTAAAAATTTTATATAAAATGGAGACTTTCTCGATGGAGTTAAATTAAGGCACTAAAGTTTACAAATACAGTACCAATGTCAGTAATAAAATTCAGAAAACTGATATTGTCAAGAATATAGCTCATAGATCAGGGGTGTCAAACTCACATCACGGCGGCGTCACGTAATGTATCACGACTTTTTCCCCCTTTGCTAAACTGGGCATGGGCATGGGCAGCGTGTGATGCATCTGGCCTGCGGGCTGCGAGTTTGACAGCCCTGTCATAGAGCAATAAGGGTCTTTGGAGCATCATAAGTTATATCTGGCAAGGAATTCCAGGATCAAAGCAACATTGTCAGAGGAAGTTGTGCAGAATCTGACAATTGCTGAATCTGTCCTATTTGGTGTGCTGGTTGGTTCCTTACTTGAACCAGAGGTGGGTTGCTGCCAGTTTGCCCCGGATCAGCCGGGGCAAACGGAGTAGTGGCAGCAACAGGCTCTGCCTACCCGACCGAAAGCTTCTGCGCAGAAGTGTCATGTGTGTATGTGTGTGCACCGGGAGCGCACTAAAACCAGTAGTAAAAAAATTAGCAACCCACCTCTAACTTGCACCATATGGTTATTTGGGACAACAATTTGATTTCAGTCAGAGGTTGGTTGCTCCCGGTTTGGCCCAGATCAGGTGAACCAGTAGTAGCTGTGGCGGGAGCCTCCACTCACCCGCCTGGACGCTTCTGCGCACAAGCATGCCCGAACCAATAGTAGAAAAATTGGCAACCCACCTCTGGTTTCAGTGCTAAAGCAGTCAATGGCATGACAAGAGAGTCAGTTTGCTATAGCCTGGGTCAAGAAAACTCAAAGTTTGCATCTTGTGAAGAGAACATGAAAAGGTTGCTAGATTACTGTAATTGGCTGAATGCAAAATGTAGTAACAATATATTTCCCAAAACACAAAGATCAGAAAGATTTAATGTAGCAAACCTATAAAGCTATGAAATTGTGTCACTGTGTAACAATTAACATTCAGGTTTCCTGTACATCTTCTTCCACTTGTTCCATGCAAAGGGCTGGAAATTATTATTTGGCCAAGAGATGCAGCTCCTGTTTTGTCCTTATTTTGCTAATGACTATCAAATTGTTGAGAGGGACGCAGTGGCTCAGTGGCCAAGACATTGAGCTTGTCGATCAGAAAGGTCGGCAGTTCAGCGGTTCAAATCCCTAGTGCTGCGGAACAGAGTGAGCTCCTGTTACTTGTCCCAGCTTTTGCCAACCTAGCAGTTCGAAAGCATGTAAAAAATGCAAGTAGAAAAATAGGGACCCTCTTTGATGGGAAGATAACAGTGCTCCGTGCGCCTTCAGTGTTTAGTCATGCCGGCCACATGACCACGGAGACATTTTCTGACAGCGTTGGCTCTTTGGCTTTGAAGTGGAGATGAGCACCACCCCCTAGAGTTGGGAACAACTAGCACATACAGTGTTTGCAAGGGGAACCTTTATTGTTACCTTTTATCACATTGTTACTTTTGATGTGCGAGAACACCAAGAAGCCCAATGAACAGCTCTTCAGAGGGTTTGCAGAACTGATGAGAAGCCTTGGATGGTAAAAGCAGGACAAAGCAGGATAGCTTGGTTCTAATTCCCAGCCTCCCTACACCATTTCAACAGCCTGAAAGTAGAGTTCTCTCAAAACTGCGCTCATCAACAAGTCAACTGAACTATCCAGTAGATTCACCAGGAGGCTGGCTTTCTAAAGAATTTTTTAAATTATTATAAACATGTGTATGGGCAAGCCTACCAAATAACTGTTCAGTGTGGTTTCCAGAAATTGAGGCTTTCATAAAACCCTTGCCACAAGTTTCCAAGAGAGCGTGACTCATTCAAAACTTAGCTCCTCTGAAGTTCCTTGCATCTGGAGGAGAAAAATGGAACAGCATTGGAAGAAAGCACCCAGGGATGAAAGGGGAAGAGGCGTGTTACATCAGCCTGAGATAGCCAACAGACAGTGATGGACCTTGTGTCTTGTGGGTCATGTGACTGGCTTACTGAATGGTATCAAGAGTTGATATTCCCAAGAACTGGTACTGATTACTGCTGGTCTAAGGGAAACCACAACTAAGGACTGCTTAAGGCTGTCTTATACACAAATTGATGACGAAGGCAACACCTTCAAAAGACCTGGCTCTGCCAGTTAACTTCGGACTCCAATAGGGGAGCATTACAATGGAATCACAGGTAGGGGTTGATTAACAATACAATACAATACAATACAATACAATACAATACAATAGCAGAGCTAGAAGGGACCTTGGAGGTCTTCTAGTCTAACCCCCTGCCTGGGCAGGAAACCCTATACCATTTCAGACAAATAGCCATCCAACATCTTCTTAAAGACTTCCAGTGTTGGGGCATTCACAACTTCTGGAGGAAAGCTGTTCCACTGATTAATTGTTCCAACTGTCAGGAAGTTTCTCCTCAGTTCTAAGTTGCTTCTCTCCTTGATTAGTTTTCACCCATTGCTTCTTTTTCTACCCTCAGGTGCCTTGGAGAATAGTTTGACTCCTTCTTCTTTGTGGCAACCCCTGAGATATTGGAATACTGCTATCATGTCTCCCCTAGTCCTTCTTTCTATTAAACTAGACATTTACCCAGTTCCTGCAACCGTTCTTCATGTTTTAGTCTCCAGTCCCCTAATCATCTTTGTTGCTCTTCTCTGCACTCTTTCTAGAGTCTCCACATCTTTTCTACATCGTGGCGACCAGAACTGAATGCAGTATTCCAAGTGTGGCCTTACCAAGGCATTATAAAGTGGTATTAACACTTCACGTGATCTTGATTCTATCCCTCTATTTATGCAGCCTAGAACTGTGTTGGCTTTTTTGGCAGCTGCTGCACACTGCTGGCTCATATTTAAATGGTTGTTCACTAGGACTCCAAGATCCCTTTCACAGTTACTACTGTTGAGCAAGGTACCACCTATACTGTACCTGTGCATTTCGTTTTTGTTGCCTAAATGTAGAACCTTACTAATAGATCCCACCTCTCCCCCATCCTGCTCCTGCTCTCCCCATCTTTCAATTGCTGTATTTGGCTGTGTGCAGTATTTTATTTGTGCTTTTATTTTTGTACAGTTTTTATGAATGTAGGCTGCCAAGAGTTACCCTGAAGTAAGATAGATGGTTAATACATTTTATAAATGAACACACACATACATACATAGTACATAAATACATAAATACATACATCATTGGGACATGAGAGAATAAAGATGTTGGCGATATATGTACCATAGTTAAATGCAGGTGGGAAAAGCATCTATGACTCAAAAGCCTTGGCTTGCAAGTTTGAATCCCTCCCAACGAACAATGGAAATGAGGTACTTTAACTACTGGTCTCTATTAGTCTAGACTCTAGAACTATCTAAGCCTCTGCAAAGGTTTGCTAGATTCAAGGTAGGGGGATAAGCCCCTGATTGATACCTTAAATCAGTATTTCTTAATTTTTTTCTCTCTCAGGATGTTCTGCATTTAAAAAAATACTGGAGGAGCCTAAAAGAGCTTTTGTTTATACAAGTTATATTTAATATTTACCATATTAAAAACAAAAACTTAACACATTTGTTGCTGCTACAGCTTTTCATGATTGTTTGACAGAACTGCATTATTTTTCAAGAGAGGCAAATTTTGATTTTATGGAACGGGACCACCACACTTTAGCTTTTCTGAACTGAAGTGACCTTTAACCTTATAAATGTAGTAGTGCTGCCCTTGAATGTGACCTTTTTAAAAGTTGGGTACAGGTGTGGAAACAATTTCAATGGACCTTCTACAGTGAGCATTAAACTTGAGATCCCAATGATAACCCTGGCACAACTGCATTAATCCACACAAAATCATGTGGGTTTTACCAGCACATCATCTTCGATGAAAGCCACATTACATAAACCGATTTCCCCCCTCCCCCTATCAGCAATAAAGTGTGTGTGTGTGTAGCAGAATAGCAATTGCCCTTAGACTTATATACCGCTTCACAGTGCTTTACAGCCCTCTCTAAGCGGTTTACAGAGTCAACCTATTGCCCTCAACCATCTGGATCCTCCTTCTTCGCCGATCATGAGGATCTCGGCATTCCCACGGCATTCCAGATGCAACTGGAGTGACAACGCCCTCTCGGCACCCAGGTGGCACTCGGGAGGCTAATCGACTTGCGGGCCTGAACGTTTTGGGAATGCGGAGCAAACGTAGCGCGAGGGACGTTGGTTTTTCGATTCCCGCCGGCCCCACTCCGCGGAGTGTCCAGGACGCCGGCATTCTAGAACTAAGCCCGCTCCGGGGCCGAGTGCCAAAGCCGGGGTCACCCCGGGACAAGCTCGGAGCCCGAACTTAGCGGAGGCGCCTCCTTCGCAGAGGGTCGGCTGGGGTGGGCGGGCGGCGGCGCGGCCCGCTGCTTGACAACGCCGCCGAGAGGCTCCTCCTTCTCCTCCTCCTCCTCCTCCTCCTCCTTCCCCACCTCCTCCATCCGCTTTCCCGAGCGCAGCATGGCGGTCAAGGTGACTCCCCTTCTCCTACTCTCTGCTTGTTGCTTAAGAAGCCGGCTGGCGCGAGCGGCTTCTTCCAGCCGGCGGGCAAGGTTGTTCGGGGCCAACCCGCGCCTTTCGGGGAGGGGGACAGGAGGCTCCGTCCCGCCAGCCCCGAGTAGAGCTTCGACACCACCACCCCACCCCGCTCCTGGGCCCCTCGCAGCGGGAAGGGGAATCGTTTTAGTTAAAGGGACGGCGGTGGATTCTATCAAAAACCGGACATTTAAAAAAATGACCCTAGAGAAAGACGGGGGGGGGGGCGCTGGGTGTTCTCGAAGAAGAGTCCTGCCGTTGGAGCCAAGGGAAGGGGCAGCTTATATGCAGCAGCCTTCCCCACCGGTGTCTTCCGGGAATTTTGGTCAGAATAGGATCGTCCCTGAGGCTGGGAAATGAAGTCTGGCATATATATGGAGATTCCCAAGTTGGGGATGGTTATCGTAGAGGTCTGGTGGAGGGCACGTTGGCTAAGCGTGAACTCCAAATGACTTGGTTTCTCAGCTGCCAAATGTAACTAAGCCGCACCTTCTTGCAGCCTGGTTTTAATAACTGTAGTAAACTGTCTATGTGCTATTCCCCATTACTTAGTGGAAAGTGTGGTGTAATGATCAAATCCACCCATGCACCATAGAAGGTGGAATAAACTTCTCCCTGCCTCTCCTGGATTCCCTGAGAGTTTTGCCTCTTGGGGTTTTCCTGGTTGACATCGAGATGGCTTAAAGAATTGTGGTTCATCTAGCTCAATATCCAGTCTCCCGAACTGCAAGGGATTTTTAGCAGATTCGGGGAGGAGTGTTTAAAAGCTGCCTCTGGATACACCTGAGTTTGAGTGAGTCCAGGTTCTTCTTGCACACAGCACATTCTTCACAGCCTCAGATTTGTGGGCATAATGGAGTAGTGCTCTAATCTTATTTAATGGCCAGTGGAATGTTGAGGTGTGGATTATTTGGGGGGAAAGTTGGCAATTTGTATTTAATGCGCCAATGTGGTCTTTGATCTATAAAAGTAAAGCTTTGTGCTCATTAAGCAATTTAGGTTTGGATAGTCTGTAAGGGAAACCAATCTGATTTTCACAGCCTACATACATGCTAGCTATGTTGCATTTTTTGGATGTGGAACAGAACAACCAACCATCTTATTTTCTAATTTAATATAGAAGAAGGTGAGAGTTCAACTTAGAATATCTACCCCTGTCCCCCCACAATCCTACTCTATGGTTTGATTGTTTTTTTGGAGGGATGCCTACATCAGGGGTTTCCAATCTTGGCAATTTTAAGCCTGGCGGACTTCAACTCCCAGAATTCCCCGCCAGGCTTAAAGTTGCCAAGGTTGGAGACCCCTGGCCTAGATGATTCTTGGCCAATGTAGCTGGGAATTCTGGGACCTGTAGTTCAACATACCTTGGAAGACACCCACATGATAAAGAGTAATGTAAAGTAATGACATGTGATTCTGAACAGAAAAGGGATTCTGAAAAAAAGAATTAGTAGATTGAAATAGTCACTAATGCATAACAAACATGGATATTTTGATGTTCTCTTCTTCCCAAAGTTTGTAGGTGCCTAATGCAAAAGACTGTGTAAGGTCATTTTATAGATTTTTAGGTTATTCAGTTGAAGTCCATCTAGAAAAATATTGTCTCACACATGCTGTATTGCAGAGGTTATATGATCTTGCTTCTTGAAACAGGAATGAGATTAATTTACTTAAGGAAGCCTGCTTGTCCTTTCTGGCATCTACAAGATCATGTTTGAGGTCTTTGAGAACACAGCTGCCTTCTGTTTAGAACATTTTGATAATTTCTCATGAGATTTTATCATAACCCGGTCTTACTTTGTTCATCAAATTTTATATTGCAGGCCAGATGTTACTGTCAAATTTTTCTTGGTTTTTCACAGTTCTGTTTTATTTTGATTTTGTTTCCACAAAAAGTCAATTCAAGAGGGAAAGATGGAATAGCAATGCAATGCGGTTTGACTGATAGCATCAAGAAGGCCATCAGGAAGCATCCTGTTAATTTTGTTACTTTTCTTTGTTACACGGTCTGTTCTTTTCTTGGCAATTTCTTCTGAGTTGGACAATTATATGAGCACCTTTAAGTTAAATAAAACAAATCTGTATGTAAATATTGTAAACATTTTATCATTTAGGTAAGAGACTTGCTGCCTTTATCAAAGAGTACAATGAGAGACTTTCCTTTTTGGTTGTTGAGTAACTTGACCAATGAACTATTAATTCCCCCCCCCCCCCCCAATATTGTCTTTATAGGTTCAGGCAACCAAAAGAGCAGATCCAAATGAACTGCGTAACGTATTTTTGCAGGTGAGTAATATTTTTTTCTGAGAGAGCTGTGATAGTTCTGGATAACAGAAATGCAGAGACTTCTAGTAGTCCTTAAACATTTTATAAGGTTTCTTAGAGTATAATCTGTTTCATCAGATGCAGAGAATGTTTGATGTTTGCAGGCTTCTATGTTTTTACCTTTTCCTATGTGCTGCTTTCTGGTGGCATGCCAGAAAATTAGTGAATATATTTCTACAAAGGATAATGCAGAAAGAGCTTCAATGAGGTATGCTGCTCGATTTGATACTGGCACTATCAATTAGACACCATAGGGATTAACTTCTTTTGGGAGCATCCAAGAAGAATATCTGTCTGCCTTTCATGTCTAGACAAGGATTGAGAGAAAACGACCAAGGGGGCTGTTTCTAGAGCATTATGGGACTGCAGACATATGTCTCCTCTCTATCCCTGATCTGCAGTGGTAAAGTAAATACAGGGTCTAGGTTTTTACTAAGTCAGATGGGGAGCACCACAGAATTAACATGAAAAAAATATATCACGTTACACATTAACACAGTGTTTCCTTTTATACTTGCATTCATATCTTACGTGTGAAATTTCAGATCCATTTCTATTATATACTTTTCTTTCTTGTCTTTTGCATCTAATCGAAAATTGTCCCTATTTATCTTTTTCTCTGATTTCAAAGTCCACATGTTTACCTGTTTCCTTTTCTGGAATGTACCTGTTTTCTGATAGATTTGCAGACAAATCTTTTTTCAGTGCTATTCTGCTTTGTTTCAGTTTACATTTTCTTGTTCTCCGGGTGCTTCAATACTACCAGTGTTTTCATATTCCAGTCCTTCCAAAACAGTGTGAAACCAACTTGTAGTTGTTTTCAAGGCTATTATATTTCACTATGTAAAAATATGGAGAATAAATGATGAGAAAAGCGGCTGTGAAGCAGTGGAAAACAAGAGTTCCTTACAATAGGGGACAGCCTCTAGAACTATAGCATGTCAAAAGAAAAAACTAGATTAGTGATTTATTGGTACTTCAATGGAGCTACTAATAAATAACTACAGCTTCCAGGCTTTATCAATACTGTAATATGTTTAACTCTAGAGCTGATTTCAAATGCATCTGGTTGGCGACTGCGAAATAGGACACTAACCTTGATAAACCTTTGGTCTAATTCAACAATGTTATCTGCATTCCATAGGTCAATATTTTTTTTTACTAGTGGCTCCCCTCAATTCTACATCTGATTCATTCAGGGGCAGATGTTTTCATTTTGGAAGTTTTAACCAAAACATGTGCATTAAATGCACTTCTGTTTAACATACTTATTTTAGGCATTATTTTTATGATCTGTCACAAATTTGCAAAGGGCCATCTTTCCAGAAAGTAGGGAAAGGAAGAACTCAGATACCATATCCCTCCTGATTGTAGTACCATAGGTAGTACATTGATGTTCTTGTTCTTTATTAACCTTAACCATATTGTGTGATAACGTGTTCCCTGAAAATAGGATAGGGTCTTATTTTCTTTTGACCCTCGAAATAAATGCTTGGCCTAATTTTCGGGGAGGTCTTATTATTTTTTGAGGTGCAGGAGGCGGCGAGCATGGTCACCTCATGGCTGTTGCTGTGTTGCAATATTTTCAGGGAGGGCTTATTTTCAGGGGAGGGATTATTTTAGTGCATGCGCTCAAAAGCCTGATTGGGCTTATTATCCGGGGAGGTCTTATTTTCAGGAAAACTGGGTATTTTGCAAGCTGTAATCTTTTGAAATGAATCTGTGTGTGTGTGTGTGTGTGTGTGTTATTAATTATATAGGGCCATTCAATACTTTACTCTTTCCAGTATCCAATAAAAACACCAACAAAATACAATGCATCAATTTAGTAAGTAAATGTGCACATATAATGATTATAATCTTGGTGTGTGAGGAAAAAGATGAGAATGCACAAACAATGCATATTGAATTATTTGTTAAATGAATTGTAATTGTAATTAACTATGTATTCTATCAGGGCAGATTCTCTCCCCCGCCCCATTTTATATGGCATTGTTTGTTCCTTTTATAATTAATTAATACACAGGCTTCAATGAACAACAAAATAGCTCTGTTAAGCCACAAATTTTCTACAGCCACACTTCATCAGACCAAGGAAGCGCCTGTTTGAATGATGCACCCAATTGATGAACCTAACTGGGTTTCAGAAGGAACTTGGGGCTATTCCTGAGGCTATGATACATAGTTCAATTGATGTCCTGATTGCTCCATGGAATGAGGTGATAAGCATGGCCTTGGACTGGACCCGTGTGGAGTCTTTCCTCACGAAAATCCTGGAGAACTCTTTGACTTTCTGAGATATCCAGGCAATGAAGTGATAGAAGAGATATGTGGAGTGCTGCAGGAGGATGGTAAAGAGTAAATCTGACTGAGTAAGGCTAAAATGATTTCTTAAAATTACACTGGAGAAATAAGAGTGGCGAAATGTAGCTATTTTTCTATGGTTGCTGCATCCAGTAGCCTTGTTTAGCGTAACCCATTCCAATGATAGATTCAAGTATCATACAAAGGCTGTTGATACCAGCTGTTCATCTCCACCATAAGCCAGTCAAGTAATGCTGTTATTTCTTGATGTCTGGAGCAGTGGTGAGATTCAAAAATTTTTACTACCAGTTTTGTGGGCATGGTTTGGTGGGCGTGGCAGTGGGAGGATACTGTAAAATCTCCATTCCCTCCCCATTCCAGGGGAAAGGATGCTGCAAAATCCCCATTTCCTCCCGATCAGCTGGGACTCGGGAGGCAGAGAATAGATAGGGGTGAAGCCAGTCAGAGGTGGTATTTACCGGTTCTCCCAACTACTCAAAATTTCCGCTACTGGTTCTCCAGAACTGGTCACAACCTGCTAAATACCACCTCTGGTCTGGAGGCTGTTGGGGTGTGGATAGGAGTGGTTGTGAGTTGTGAGGTCTTGGGGAGTAGAAAGGCTTGCATTCCATTAGAATGATAAGCAATTGAGGTCTCTTCTAGGACTCTTGCTGGAAGAGCGTAGCAAGGAGCAGATGCACTCATACATCTTTCTTTTCTCTTCAGGTTGTATATAATTTGTAAGCTGCCTAGACTCACTTTGTGAGTTGAGTGGCCATTTAAATTAAACCAGATTACCGTATTTTTTGGAGTATAAAATGCACCGGAGTATAAGATGCACCAAGATTTTGAAGAGGCAAATTTTTTTAAAAAGGTTTTGCACTCTGCAGATCTCCCAAAAATGGTCCATTTTTCGCAAAAACAGGTCCATTTTTTCCCCCAAAAAAGGGCAGGCATAGCCTTTAGAAGACTTGTAGAGCGCTCCTGGTGGTTTGGGGGGGAGGCAAATGAGCAAAAAAGGCCAGTTTTTCACAAAAACAGGCCCATTTTTGTCAAAAAAAGGGCATGCATAGCCTTTAGGAAGTTTATAGAATGCTCCTGGGGACTGGGGAGTGCAAAAACGAGCAAAAAATGGCCCATTTTTCACTCATTTTTGGCCTCCACAGCCCCCAGGAACACTCTGGAATCCTCCTAAAGGCTATGCATTGCCATTTTTGCAAAGGGGGCGTGGTTTCAGGAGGGAAAAAAATGCTGCATTCAGTGTATAAGACGCACCCAGATTTTCACCCTCTTTTTTGAGGGAAAAAGGTGCATCTTATACTCCGAAAAATATGGTAGATCAATTTAAACGAAAAAAACAAATGCTTTGCTCCAGATGTATTGGGAAATTTTGGTGAGTGTTAGTCAGGATCCAGTCTGGGTCACTAACTGAGACCAGAGGTGACTCATAAGTCCAGAGTTCAGAAGACAAAACCTCTGGTCCCGGGGACCAACCCAGATTGGAGCCTGCCACATTGTCCTGGGGGTATGTATATTCACCTTCATACTCGAGTGTTAGTCAGGTCAGCTGAGAGCTCAGTAGTTAGTTTTTAGATAGAGTTCTCTGTAACTTTCCAGTTAATTTGTGGGTTATTGGTTCAAAAAAGGTTCTGGACTTACCATATCACTGTACATCAGCTTTCTCCCAAGTGCCTACCAATTATGTTGCATGATAGCTCCCATTGGTATGAATGGGGTGGTAAGTGTTTCAGTCTGACCTATGTACAAGGGAATCCGCTTCAGGAAGGCTACTGTATTTTTTTTCTTCTTCCCATTTTTTTGAATACTTCTAAATACAATATCAATTCAAGGTGGCTAAGAGCCCTTGTCATTCCTGGGTTTACCCTGGTTATGGTGGCAAATCAGCTGTGCATTTCAAATATAGCTTTGATTCATTATTGTTTATTAAGTTGCACATCCTGTCTTTCAAGTAAAATATTTAAAACTGTGGAAAGTGAACAAACATTATTTGGATGGAGTATACAAACACACAAATCACTTTTCAATTGGAGTGTGAATGTTAAGTCTCTGGCATGCATCCTTGAGCTTATTTTCATTTGGGCTTTGTCATGATTTCCAAAATTCTCTTGGAAGACTTTGATTTGAATCTCTCGTAAGAGATTATTTCTCCCTTCTCTAAAAGCCTGCTACTTGAGTGGGAGAAAGAAAGAAAAGTTTGTTAGGGATTTAATCACACTTACTTCTAGCTTCAGATTCCTCCCTCCCCCCATTATGCAGTCTCCATAGAAGAAATATTACCAGTTTGTTTCCTAATATATAAGCTGCATTTTGAACTCGGTTCAACTAATATATAAGTTGCATGTGGAATGCAAAGAGGCAGAGTTTGTGACTGCAGATGAAGTGGCAGGGAATACTCACAGAAACATGGACAAACATCATAAAGGTAGTCCTTGAATTACAACAGTTCATTTAGTGACCATTTGAAGTTACAACAGCACTGAAAAAGGTGACTTATGACCGTTTTTCACACTTATGACCATTGTGGCATCCCCATGGTCACGTGATTTATATTCAGATGCTTGACAACCAACTCACACTTATGATGGTTGCTGTGGGGTCATGCAATCACTTTTTGCAACCTTCTGAGAAGCGAAGTCAATGGGGAAGCCAGATTCATTTAACAACCGTGTTACTCATTTAACAATTGCAATGATTCAGTTAACAAATATGACCAGAAAAGTTTTGCCCCATTCATTTTACAACTTTTTTGGTCATATTTGTTAACTGATTTGGGCCTCAGCAGCAGAATAAACAGTGTAAAAAAAAAATAACTTGGTTTACTTTCTTGGTTTATGTGACTTACTCTGTCTATTTTGGATTACTTGACATGTTGTTTACATGGATTCTCCCAGCCCGCCTCCAGAACATAAATATCCTTAGTTATATTCATTTGTCTAGGCACTTCAAGATTTGTATTTTCTAGCCAGGAGTCTTCAGTTTGAAGAAGAATGATTATTTCAACTTTTAGAGACTGAACATTTGTTTTGGTTTCTGTTCAGGCCAACAGATATGATAAATTCCACTTCCTGCCAACATTATTTAGATGATGTCAGTTTCTTTCAGAAGATCCACATATAGCAACAATATCTGAAACAGGGCAACATTTGTGTATGCATGCATTCTTTTCCATGTAACCAAGAACTTGATGAAAAGGAATTGGATGTTGCGTGGGAACCTATAAGTGTTTTTAGTCGAAACTTCTTTGACCTTGAAATTGAAGTGTCTTTTTCATTCATAATGTATTTTTGTTCATTTTCCATTGTCTACTTCAGTATTAATTCTGTACCTTTAATGCAAAACAGCTTATAATATTGCACTTCAGACTGATAGATTGTATAGATTTGCTTTATATTTGTTTCTTTTTTATGACATTTACTGTGTCTTAATACAACTGGAATCTGTAGTTGTTGATTTACTCAGATCTACTCTTTACCATCCTGCAGTACTCTAGACATCTCTCCTATCACTTCTTCGCCTGGAGTAGAAAAGGGAAAGTTTGCTTTCTGATCATGAAGCACTGATATTTACCTAATAATTTTAAAAAGAGAGATTTTAAAAAGAGAGATTAAGGTTATGCAAAAGAGTTTGCATAACCTTAATGACAGCACTATGATATTAACATTTCTATTTCCATCAAAGGTGATTAGGGGACTGGAGACTAAATCATATGAAGAATGGTTACAGGAACTGGGTATGTCTAGTTTAATGAAAAGAAGGACTAGGGGAGACATGATAGCAGTGCTCCAATATCTCAGGGGCTGCCACAAAGAAGAGGGAGTCAAACTATTCTCCAAAGCACCTGAGGGTAGAACAAGAAGCAATGGGTGGAAACTAATCAAGGAGAGAAGCAACTTAGAACTACAGAGAAATTTCCTGACAGTTAGAACAAATAATCAGTGGAACAACTTGCCTCTAGAAGTTGTGAATGCTCCAACACTGGAAGTTTTTAAGAAGATGTTGGATAACCATTTGTCTGAAATGGTATGGAGTTTCCTGCCTAAGCAGGAGGTTGGACTAGAAGACCTCCAAAGTCCCTTCCAACTCTATTATTCTATTCCATTCTATTCGCTGAAACAGTATACAATAATTCTATTTGATTTTGTCTTTAGTATGCCACTGTTGAACAAAGTGGAGAACGTTACATGACACCTGAAGATTTTGTCCGGCGATACTTGGGACTGTATACTGAACCTCATTTTAATCCTAAAACGGTGGATTTATTGGCAGGAGTAGCAGATCAGACAAAAGATGGGTGAGCAATCTACCACTTAATTGTAACCTTTGATAGGGAATGATGTCATTTTAAATTGCAATCCAAAAGTGAGAAGCGCGTGAAGGTTATCACATGTTACAGCAGTTTCTGTTGGTTTAAGAAACTATTATTTAGTTTTCAAAACAGTCACTTCAGCTATAATGGTTAAGAGGTTGAACTGGGACTGGAGAGACCCAGGCTCTAGACCAGGCATACCCAACCTTTTGACTTGCCTGGGTTGCATTGAGTGAAGATGAATAGTCTTGGGCTACGTATAACATATATAGTATATTAGCTTTTGATAAAAATCACATGAGTTACAATCTTTTGGGGCCATATTACTAGCTATCCAGGGCTACATGTGACACATGGGTGATGAGCTGGTCATGCCTGTTCTAGATCAACCTCAGCCACAGAAGTTCCCTGGGTACTTCATGCTAGTCTTCCTTAGACCAGCCTGCCTTAAATAATTGTTGGGGGGAAATATGGGAGAAGACAGAGGTATGCACGCTGCTTGAAAAGCCAGGTATCAATCTAATAAATGAACAATTTAAAAATTGAAGATTAAGCCATTAGATGCTATGGTCTAAAATTATGAATGCATGAAAACGTCTTTGGATTACTTATTTAATAAGTGGGGACCCATACTGTGCTTGTTGTTTCTGTGAGCAGACAGGTGAATATAGGGGAAAAATAGAGTAAATAACAGCATGATATAGTAGTCTCAAGGTAGGGATCGACTACCCAGTCTCAGCAGGTGTTGGGACAATATATTATCCTTAAACAGTGGCTCTGGGTCTCCTCTACAGTTAAATTAAAATGAATTAAAATTAAAATTACTCTTTTTAAAAAATGCCCAAATCTTGATAAACTGTAAAAGTACTGAAATCTTAAAACAGCTTATTGGATTTTGATATTCCTTTACAAGCCTCAGGGTGAGATTACCAAAACCTTGCATATTTTAGTGATGCCATAACATTTCTGGGCATTCAAAAGATAGGATAATTTGACAAGCTAAGCTTCTGGAGTCTGAATCACAAATGTTACTATACGTGGCAAGAAAACTATTTGCCGAATCAGAGTTAATGCTTCTTTTAAGTATTTCTTGCCAACAATAATTTTATTTTTAAATTGCTTATGGAAACGAATTTACAGATTATCCATTCTCTTCAGATGTAACCTTTTAACCCGTGCAGTTTTAGAGCAGCTCAGCAGGCGTCCTTTTCTCATTTTGCTTTCTTTGGATCTCCAATTTTATTTTCGAGAAGGGCAGATGTTTCTGGACAATATTCAGGAATTAAACACAGTGGGGTGCAAAGGCCACTAATGCCATTGGAGGACACTGATAGAGAGGCAATTAAAGGTTACTTGCAAAGTTAAATGTAGCCCTTTTTGTGGGCGGCTGGCAGAATAAATATCTAAATTTCATTTTTGTAAAATTAAAAGCCTCTTAAATTCCTGAGGGTTATTTAGTGGGCACATATGACCTTTGCTGCTATTCTAAATTATTCTTTCTTTCGTTGTGTTATTCATTAAGCATAAGTAGCTATAAGATGCCAAGTAGATGTGTTAAATTAATTTCTAACCATGCCAGAAATCACGCCTTATATCACTGCAATAAAAGGACATGCTGGCTTTTCTTCTTAGATCTTGAATTAGATCTCCTTACTGGGGCTGTAAATGTTGCTGTAGGATAGAGGTGCATTTTTTTAAATAAAGTTTTTTATTTTTTTCATTTTCATAACAAATAACCACATGTATACTATTACATAACCAACATCATATTATATTGTTAAATGTTTACATCAATTCGTCTTAACATCAACTCCAAAAAGAATTATTGTTTTTCCTGGAGGCCTAAATATCTAAATTCCCAGGACAAATATGCATCCAGGCAAACACAAAATTCAGAACAAAATACTGGAGGACTAAAGATCCAAATAACTCCAGCTCAGGTCAATCCATAACATAAATTGTAAAAGGATGCTAATTTGTATCTAGCTCCATGTTTTCAGTAAATGGTCATTTTTAAAATGATTTTCTAGCCTTTTTTCTGATTGGGATGTGTTCCTTATCCAGTAGAAGCTGTTGGAAGGGAGGTCAAAGCCAAAGTGGAATTTGCCTTGTCCCTTTTTAAAAGCATACCAGGAAGAGAACCTTCCTGCTTCTGATGGGGTCTGTGGCAATTCGCTATGGCCAACTTGCCACAGCCAATTCACTGCGGGACAACTCATTGCAGGACAAAAGTTACACTTATATCAAAGAAATGGTGGAGTAGAATCACTAAAGAAAGGGTGCAAAAGGAGGGACAGGGACAGAATGAAATGTGAAGGGCAAAAATTAAAATATTTTTCATTTCTTTTAAATAGTTGTCCCATTCCGCTTCTTGATTAGTTGCTTAGAGTTTGAATTTCCTAGGAATTGCTGCATTTTGCCCAGCGTCTAGATTTGATAAGATTTGATTGTTTCATAACTGAACCTCTTGAAATATTTTCTACCCCATTTTTGCACCTCCTTCCGCTCTAAAATTTGTGATTTTTGATTCACAGGTTAATTTCCTTCCAAGAGTTCTTGGCCTTTGAGTCAGTTTTATGCACACCAGATGCAATGTTCATTGTTGCTTTCCAGTTGTTTGACAAGAGTGGCAATGGCGAAGTGACCTTTGGTAAGAGCTTATCTAGGGCTAAATATTATTTATGCCATGGGAAAGGAGAATATTTTGAGTTTTTATTTCAGAAATCTCAGAATAAACATTGCAGGACAAATTGCATATTTCTTTTTAGATTTAAATGCGGGACCTAATCTAAAAAGAAATATGCAATTTGTCCTGCAATGTTTATTCTGAGATTTCTGAAATAAAAACTCAAAATTATGTCTAACTGCAGTGCATGAACATTCCTAAAATAACTGGTGCAAAGCTTGTCTTTGGGCCAATCTAGCTTCAAGTAATTAGTTTTCCCTGAGTTTCCAGAATAACATTTTAAAGCTGCCTTATCAACATCAGCTGTTTGATGTGAGATGTTATTTACTGCCCCTGCTCTGCAAATGTCCCAGAAATATATTCTCCCAGCATTCCATTTTCACGACATCAGTCACGTACTGATGGATCCATGTGTAAAGGAAGAAAGGTGTGTCTTTTTTGCAGCTTTAAATTGGAAGAAAGGAAAGAAGCATGCTTAAAAACAAGGCAAGAAATAAGAGTGGGCTGCATTTTCAAAACTTTGAAAGTTAGCATGTCCAGTTCCCTTCTGGATATTTTGCTAGTATGGAGTTTCTTGTCTTGTTTCTGTTTTGTTTGCATTTTACACTTGTTCTCTTATGTATTCATTAATACCAAAATCAGACCTCAGATGGCTTTGCTCCTGGCTAGTATGTTATGATGGTAAACATTTAATGTTAATGGCTTTGATAGGCCTATAATGTAATTAAATTAATGGCATTATCCAATGTTTTCTGTTAAAGGTACCACACTTTATGCTTGAGGATGTAAGTTACTTATTTTCTGTATTAATAGTCCACTCTGAACATTTTATATGTGTGTAAAAAGAACCAGTCCCATTTACCCTGTCCAATTGGCATAACACAGCTGGGAAACACCAGGAATGGGAGGTCTACCTGTGTGTCTCCCTTTCCAGTTCTTTTTGCATACAATGCAACTTAATCATGTTGTAGAGATCAAACTAAGTCCCTATGCATACAGAACAAAAAATGTGTTCACATGCTAGTACTAAGTAGATTGATTTGTGCACATGCTTGCTTTCCTAATTAAGTATGCCAAATAGAAAAAAAAATAGTTTAACAATGTATTTGATATGCTTTCTACTGATTTTTCCTGAAATTGTTGCTGTCTGCACGAGTTTCAGATTTCCCTTACTGAAGAGTTCCACACTAATTAGTTGCTCTGTTACAACAAAACAAGCCGTATCAAACTTTTAAATGGGTTAAATGTACAGTTCCTAGAACCACAGGATTGGATTTAGAAATTATTGTCTCAGCACATTAGAAGGCCAGGAGGTTAGACATCTGGGCAGTACATCTAAGAAAATGTTTCTCAACATTGGCACCTTGAAGATGTGTGGACTTCAATTAGCAGAATTCCTCAACCAGCATGGAAGTTGAAGTCTATACACCTTCAAGCTGCCAACCTTGAGAAACTCTGATGTAAGATACAGAAACACTATATAGTAGTTGTGCAATCACCATAGTAAAATAATTCCTTTTCTTTTCTAGGAATGGAAATTTATGTAAAATAGAGAAGTCTGACATTAAAAGAGAATAAAAAAGGTGTAATTTGGTTCATTAAATATTAGAAACTACTAAAATATCAGGCATCCCTTATATTTCTATTGCATTTTTACTACTCTTGATAACTTTGCAGAAAACAGTGTAGTTTGAATTGACTTCAAAACTGATTCACTTTGCTTAAAAGCATTGTCCATTCTGTAAAACGCTGGAATAATGAAGCAAATGCCATTGAGAATGTTGCAGTATTATTTGTGGCTGCCAGGATGAAAAGGCACCTTTGCTGGAGATAATTTGCTGGGAAAGAATTCAGGGGTACTTCTGTATTGTATATAATTCCTACCTTTATTGTTTGAAGACAATGAAGTGGCGGGAGTATTGTTGAGTTTATATGCAGCAGAATGCGTTCCTTTTCCAAGTAGGCCCTCAGAAGTTTTAGTTTTGAATGTATATTTGGGAATGGGCTGCTTCAATCAAGTAAATATAGTTTGTGGATTAAAAATAATCTGGCCAGGCTGATGAAGAATTTGAGATATTTCCCTCCTATTTGTTTGCCAATTTATGAGGTGACCTATAAAAACAATGGCAGGTTTCGTGTCATTCAGCTCATTTTTCCTCCTGAGACAGGATTATAGTTGTAGCACATCTTACATTCCATTTTGTTTTCTTTTTCTCGCTGAAGGAAATACAAGTTGAGTCAAGTCCCAGTGTACTGTTTGGAAGCATAGAGTATCACAAGATAACATGAAATTATAATTCCAATTGTACATTATAATGTATTAAGAAAAAGTTCTGAGGAAATCGCATAGTCAGTTGCACGTAAAACTGCAAAGAACAAGAAGTATCTCTGAGGTAGCTGAAAAAATAGAATTTGTTTGTCAGTATAGTGTTCAACACACCCGTGGAAATCTCGGTGCACTCCAGGTTCCCTGCTTCTCCCCAATTCTTTTGTTTTATGATTGGGTGAGGCACTGTGTGGCCTTTTTATTCCTGAGCAAGTGAACAATTTCTGTAATTTTTGCAAGAAAAGGGCCTGGCTGTATCTTGTTAACACGCATCAGGCTTAATTTGAGCATATAGTTTTATTTTATTTATTTTATTTTATTTATTTATTTCTTAGATTTTTAGACCGCCCCTCTCCCAAAAAGGGACTCGGGGCGGTGTACAGTCAATACAATAAAACCAGTCATAAAATTAAATACATTTAAGCTACATTTAAGATACATTTGGAGGGGAGATAGGCTGTACTAAGAAATAAATAATTCTAATCCTAAAAACATCACAATTAAAACCCCAAACCCTAAAATAAAATAAATCCCTGGGAGGTAAAACTAAGAAAGTGCCAGGCCAGCTGATTGAAACAGGTGAGTCTTTAACTTTTGCCGGAAGGAACGGAGGTCGGTGGTAGTTCGAATGTCTGGGGGGAGGTCATTCCAGAGGGTTGGGCCCATCACAGAGAAGGATCTACTCCTAGGTGTCGCCCGCTGGCATTGCCTAGCAGACGGCACCAGGAGGAGCCCCTCCCTGTGTGAGCGGATAGGTCGCAGGGACGTATGTGGAAGGATGCGATCCTGCAGATAACTAGGTCCTCTGCCATGGAGCGCTTTAAAGATGGTGATCAATACCTTGAAACGCACCCGAAAGGCCACAGGTAGCCAGTGCAGCTCGCGCAGGAGAGGTGTTACGTGGGAGTAACGTGTACTTCCCATAATAACCCGCGCGGCTCCGTTCTGAACTAGCTGCAGTCTCCGGATGCGTCCCAAGGGAAGCCCCATGTAGAGGGCATTGCAGTAGTCCAGGCGAGACGTCACCAGCGCATGAGTGACCGTGCGCAGGGCACTCCGGTCCAGTAGGGGGCGCAATTGGCGCACCAGGCGAACCTGGTGGAACGCCCCCCTTGCCACGGCTGCCACATGGTCCTCCATTGACAGCCGGGCATCAAGGAGGACGCCCAAATTGCGCACCCGCTCCACAGGGGACAGTTGTTCGCCCCCTATGGCCAGCGATGGGGTCAGCTGGCTGAACCGAGGTGCCGGTAACCACAGCCACTCGGTCTTGGAGGGGTTGAGTTTGAGTCTGTTGTCCCCCATCCAGACCCCGACGGCTTCCAAACACCGGGACATCACTTCGACAGCCTCGTTGGGGTGGTTTGGGGTTGAAATATACAGCTGAGTATCATCAGCGTAGAGATGGTACTCAACCCCAAAACCACGGATGATCTCACCCAGCGGCTTCACATATGCGTTGAACAGGAGAGGCGAGAGGACCGACCCCTGCGGCACCCCACAAGTGAGTGGCCTCAGGGACGACCTCTGCCCCCCTGTCAACACACATTGCTTCCGGTCGGAGAGGTAGGAGCCGAACCACCGCAAAACGGTGCCTCCGACTCCCATCCCCTCCAACCGGCGCAATAGGATACCATGGTCGATGGTATCAAAAGCCGCCGAGAGGTCTAATAGGACCAGGATAGAGGAGCAACCCCTATCTCTGGCCCTCCAGAGATCATCGACCAACGCGACCAAGGCTGTCTCAGTGCTGTGCCCGGGTTGGAAGCCGGACTGGCGTGGGTCTAGATAGTCGGATTCGTCTAGGTGTCGTGGGAACTGCTGCGCCACCACATTCTCAACAACCTTCGCCAAGAAGGGGAGGTTGGAGACTGGACGATAGTTAGCTAGCTCCATTGGGTCGAGCGAAGGCCCCTTGAGCAAGGGTCTCACCACCGCCTCTTTCAAGGCGGTTGGTAAGTATCCCTCACCCAGTGAGGCGCTCACCAGGCCCAGGAGCCAGCCTCGTGTCACCTCCCAGGCTGCCAGTACCAGCCAGGAGGGGCACGGGTCCGTTAAACAAGTGGTGGGTCGCAGCCGTCCACGCAACCTGTCCAAATCCTCGGGGGCAACAGAGTCAAACTCCTCCCAGAATGGTCTCTCAAGACTCACTGTTGGCGGCTCGTCTGGTCCACTGACGGAGGTCCACCCGCTCCGGATCTGATCGATTTTGTCCTGAAGATATTCCCCAAACTCCTCTGCTCTACCCTGTAAGGGTGTCTCCCGCGCCCCCTGCGATAAAAGGGAGCGAGTCACCCTAAACAGGGCGGCCGGGCGGTTATCCGCGGACGCAATAAGAGCAGCACAATATCTACGTTTGGCCGCTCTTATTGCCACAAGGTAAGTCCGCAAATAGGCTCTTACCTGTGTTCGGTCAGATTCGGAGCGTGAGGACCTCCACCTGCTCTCTAGACGTCTCCTGTGGCGCTTCATCACCCTAAGCTCCTCAGTAAACCAAGGAGCCCGGGTGGGTCGATGCCGCAGGAGAGGTCGCAAAGGCGCAACCCGGTCCAAGGCCCCAGTCGTCGCCCTATTCCAGGCAGTCACTAGGTCCTCGGAACGGGAGCGGGACAAGGCTACAGGTATTGGCCCAAGCTCCGTCAGGAATCTGTCAGATTCCATCAGGTGCCTGGGGCGGTACCAGTTTATAGAGTCTGGTTCCGCCTCCTCGCGGTGGGGGATAGCGCCAGGGAAGTCCAGCCGGAGGGCTGAGTGGTCTGACCATGACAGGGGCGTGATAACTAAATCCCCTATTCCCAGATCACTCGTCCACTGTTCAGATACAAAAATGAGGTCCAGTGTGTGGCCCCCTTCGTGAGTGGGGCCCTGCACTAATTGGGTCAGGTCCATGGCCGTCATGGAAGCCATGAACTCCCGAGCTACCTCGGAAGCCGCTCCTGTTGACGGCAAGTTGAAGTCCCCCATGACCAAAAGTCTGGGAGTCTCAACTGCCGTCGCTGCGATTAGCTCGAGGAGCTCGGGCAGGGCTGCTGATGCATAGCGAGGAGCCAAGTATACAATCAGCAAGCCCCACTGCCTCCCTGGGCCCCAACTCACACCAAGGGACTCACACCCGGGTATCTGAGGGACAGTGAACTCCCTCGGCTCTAAACATTCCCGCATAACCACCGCCACCCCACCACCCTTACCCAGGGCCCGAGGCTGATGAAATGCACGAAAACCCGGTGGGCACATTTCCACGAGGGGTAAACCACCCTCGTGGCCCAACCAGGTCTCCGTTATCCCTGCAAGGTCTAGCTCCCCCTCTGAGATCAACTCATTAATGAGGGGGGCCTTGTTGGTGACAGACCTTGCATTGCAAAGCATCAGCCGCAGGCCCTGGCTCTGTAGCACCTGTCCACCTAGACTGCAGGGGTTGGTACAAGCGACCGGGCGTAACCAGCAGCCGCGGCCTCCCAACCGACCTTTGGATCTTATCCTGTCCTCGCATCCCCTCCTCCCCGCGACCGTTATAATAGGACAACCCTCTGCTTTAGTGACCTTTATATTCCAGTATAGTTACGTTTATACTGTTTATATTTTATTTTGACACAGTATATTTTTCAAATTGAATAAAACAAAGCACACAGCATTCACCACAGGGTGTGGTGAAGTACTATATTCAGTAAACAGGCTCCAATAGTTCTCAACATTTTCACTGTGATTTCCATTCCGATCCTGTTCTTGTGATTCTATGACTTTTGTGGCCGTTTTGAACACAATTCCATTGGCAGCAGAAATAGGTAGCTGTGACTTTAAGCATGAATTTCAGACATTTGGACTCATGAGTTGGTTTGGGCGGGTCATTCAAGAATCAACTTGCGGATTAATCCTTTGAACAATTATGTCTCAGAAGACCCGTAAGGTTTAATGAAGGTCAATGTATATACTGACTCCAGCTTCCTTGGAGGACTCTGGGGTTTAATATTTTGAAAGAGGGAGAAAAACCCTTAAAAGTAAAATGTTTACAAGTTGAGGTTTCTATACTGTCACTTGTGTAGTTTTAGTGTCAGTCCCTTTCATGGAGGGGTAAGAATCTTCACTTATGAAATATTAAGTGATACCATGAAGCTCATTGAGCACATGACATTAATGACAGCTTAATGTGCAATTAGTATGGAAGTATACCAGAAATAAAATAGTTTCTAGCTCCTATGCATCCTCCTTCAACACAAAACAACTGTATGTAGGCCATTTTCCCTTTATATAGAGAGACAAATCTCCCTAATCCCAAATCCATGCCCAGCAAGATGCTTTGATGGGCAACTTCGAGAAAATATCTTGGCTCAGATATAATGAAGATTTCGCCTGAAGAGTGAGATCCCAACTTACTTTACAGGGCTGAAAATTCATGTTGTTTAGCAAATATGTATTTATTACATTTATGTGCCAACCATCTCACTGTCCAAGGCAAAATAGGCCCAATAATGGGATATTTTAAATATTACTATAGTTTGATTCTTTATATAACATTCTGCCACAATCACTTTTTTTAGAGCAATCATCTGAAACAGTTAATGTATTTTTCATGCTGTTAATGACACAATTTGCCGTACGTTTCTTATACGTATACATAATAGTGGCATTTGCACAAGCGTGAATATGATAATCAACTCTCAATCACAGCACGCATAGCCTGGAAAATATTGTGGTATACAGAAATATGGGTGTTCATTGCTTTTCAATAAGGTCTTAATTTGACACGTTGGAGAATCAAGAGAAACAACACTGATTTTATATCAGCATGCAAAGCACCAGGTATTTCTAATGAACAAAATAAATTGCTCCTTAATTAAAGTTGAACAAGGAAAAATCATGGTTCTCACGGATCTGCATAATATAAACATAGAAGTGGAATTTGGAAATAATCTATATGAAGTTTGTTTTTGTGCTGCAAAAATAAATAGCTTTCTAACCTCTTCATGTTTTTAAAAAAAACTCTGAACAGCTCCTGAAAAGTAATTTCATTTTCTGTTAAAAGAAAGCAAGACTGACTTTTTATTTTCTAACATTTTTATTCTTTTTAAAGAAAATGTAAAAGAAATATTTGGACAAACCATTATTCATCATCACATCCCTTTTAACTGGGATTGTGAATTCATTCGATTGCACTTTGGACATAATAGAAAGAAACATCTGACATACTCAGAATTCACTCAGTTTTTGCAGGTCAGTTGCTTTTTATTTATTTTTCTCTGTAACATAATGTATGTTTCTTGAGCATGTTTGCAAAATAGTAATGAATTGCATTGCTATTTCAGTTTTCAGTATTTTACATTTTAATGTAAATAGAAAAATGGTTGTTAATAATCTTGCTATCCTTACAACATGACAATGCATGATGATGAACTCCATATGTGTAGCTTTCTTGTTAGTTTTAGCAGGAGGGGAGGGTTGGAAGAATGCAAGGTTACAGCTACCAGAGAAAATCAGTGGGGATTCTATGCATTATTCTCATAGGTTTTTGGAATAAGATTTACCAAACATTGTCCCTTGTACTATGATTTCAGGAGCTGCAGTCAGAACACGCAAGACAAGCATTTGCGCTGAAAGACAAAAACAAATCTGGCTTAATCACCGGCCTAGATTTCAGCGAAATCATGGTTACTATCCGTCCACACATGCTTACTCCTTTTGTGGAAGAAAACCTAGTCTCAGTAAGTAGCCGACAATCTCTGGATCAGCTGTTGCTCAGATTGTAATAGTTGTCTTTGGAAATAAAGAAGAATCTATCACTGATGCAACATTGTTTTAGCCCTACATTGTTTTAATGAGGCCATCATAACAATGCTGATACATATTTGCAGAACCAGAAAATAGGAGAATGGTAATATTGGTGGGAGAATCAAGTTTTTTCAATTAGAATTTGGTACAATTAAAATAAAGCTAACATTTTGGAGTTGTTTGCTGTTCTTGAAGTATTAATAGCCCCCATGAAATTTGAAAGCTTGTATATAATTTCACTACTAAAATTGTTTCATTTAAATTTTTGCAGACTTGGGATCAATCAGCCACCCAAATCCTCCTCTTCATATTTCTTGACATATATTTGTATGGCTTATGACAACTGTTATGTTAGAATGTCACTAATTAATGTCAGACCATTGAGTTGAAGACTAGCACATTTAAACTGGAGAAGACATTCAGTGACTTTCTAGATACCTTTTGAAGAACCACTTCCATTTACCAAGTTGATTGGGTGGAATGGACTTTTCTGGGAATACAAAAGTTCCTCAGATTTTCCTAACTGGTCTAAATGTTAGTGTCAGGCTCGAAGGATTGGTGCCAGAGGCTGAGTTGTAGCTCAGAAAGATTTATTGCTCACATTTGCACATAAGAATTTGATCAGCTAAAAGTCAGCACTAAATTTGTACTAGAAAATGGCCAAAGGAATTCAAGGGGATCTGGACTTGGATCTCTTGTGGCAATGCAAGGACTCTAAACTGATGATGGGTTTATCTCCACCCTCCAGCTCTGCCTGCCCTTCTCCTGTAGTTAAGGACTAAAGGATTTTCTGCTCACTATTCTGCTTATATAATACAGAGACATTCTTTGAGCACAATAATATGCAGACATATACTTTACCCTCTGAGAGTTGGTTTAGATAGCTATTTCAATTTTTAATTATCCAAGAATTTGGGGGGGTGGGGTGAGGGCTTTCATTTGCCCCTTTGTCAGTAGCAAAAATTCCTTTAATTGGAACTCGTTGTATATCTTAGCACGTTCTAGGTCTGTTAATAAATCTATTACCGAATGAAATTTGCTTTTGTCACAGTATTTCCAATCTTCTCATTCCCTGCTTATTTGGGAATTGAAATGTAAGGAGAAATTCTAAAATAGGGGTGTCAAACTCAGTTTCATTGAGGACCGCATCAGGACTGTGGTTGACCTCGCGGCTAGGCGGGGTGGCCGACTGGGTAAGTGTGGCTGACGGTGGGTGTGGCCAGCTTGACACCACTCCCCAAACTGCTGGCATGTTTCCTCTTCTCATTGGGTAGACTGGGGCGAAGCTACACTGGCCTGATCTTTCCACTTCGCACTGGGTAGACTGGCCCAAAGCTATGTTGGCCGGATCTTTCCTCTTTGCACTAGGTAGACTGGGGCGAAGCCACGTTAGCCCAGTCTTTCCTTTTCACAATCAGTAGATCAGAATGGCCCCCTGGACCGGATCCAACCACATCGTGGGCCTTGAGTTTGACACCCCTGTTCTAAACGGATGATAACTATTTTCTCTGTGTGACTTTACGGTGTTTTGCTTTCTCCAAGGCTGCCGGTGGATCTGTCTCGCATCAAGTCAGCTTTTCCTATTTCAATGCTTTTAATGCTCTGCTGAACAACATGGAACTTGTTCGAAAGATATACAGTCTCCTAGCAGGCACTAGAAAAGATGTAGAAGTTACAAAAGGTAAAGGAGTCAACCTCATTATTGTTTAGATTACTGACTTTTAATGCTATATAGAAAACAAAGCTGGAGCATCTTATCTTTAACTCCAGACCCCTAAGGGCAGGGCTGGTCAGTAAATGGTACCCCACCCAACCTGTAAGTCTCCTGTAGAGTTTTATTGGAATGTGCATTCTCAACCCTTTTTTGCCCTTTTTATGTATTTGGAGAAACTATTTGGTGATGAAATTAAGATAATTAAGTTTCTGTTAATGGAGGAAGACTTCTCTCTGAGATGTCAAAGAGCCAAATCAGGATTGTACAGGGACCGTACTTGATTTGGGGGCTGTATACCAAACAATTAGTGGTCTGGCAGAATAAAGCTCCATTTCTAAATATTTTAAGTTGGCTGGGAATTTGGGAAACATTTTGGGATTGTATATAAGTTTGAGAGATGATACAGATCTTTTGGACTTCAGTTAGCTTAATTGAATTCAAATCATATTATATAATTGCCTGCCCTTTGAAACATCATCTGAGATTAGATTAGCTTGACCCCATCTATGCTGGCCTTGAAAACTTAGTTTTGTGCCTGACCCTGGGGACTTGGGGGGTGTTGACAGAGCCCCCCTCCTGATTGTGTTGATAGTTGTTGAACTGGTGCATGACTGCCATGTGTTTTTCTTTAATATTATGTATTTTGTCTATTTTACTGTAGGCCTCTTAGAGTCATGTGTGTGAGATGGGCAACTATATCAGTCAATCAGATAAAATTGCCTTTAAAACATGAATCCTCTGCAAGAAGGATTTGTCTCGCAAGAACCGGATAATTCCTGTGACATTATTGAACAGTGTGCTTCCCTCTCCTGTAAATTTACTTAGTACAACACATTTAATAGAGTCATCCTGAGAGAAACCAAAAGACAGACCTCTGCATTCTCCCCTGTTATTTGTATTGTGATTTATTAAAAAAGACTTGGGTTTTTACAAAAAATTGATGGCCCCCTCAACCCTGCTTTTGCGCCTCCAAAGTACCCTTAGAAGCTTCAGAACAATCCATTTTTTTGGTTTTGCAAGACTACCAAATATCAGGCTGAAAATGGCTGTACCCCTTCAGTGATGTCATGATGTCCAGGTCAGATCCTGGAACAATGGGTATATACTCCTTTGGAAGTTTTCTTTTTGTAGGGTAATGTCTGGCTGCTACAAATTTTGGCATTTGAGAAGTTTCCTTCCTTTGTCAAGGGAGATTGTCCTCCCTTGAAGGACAATCTCAATTGACTTTTATAGGAATCAAATAAAGCCAAATATTGAATAATACTGGCCATACTGCTAGGTAGAAAGTTCGGCTTTTGCAGTTTTAGAATGACTTGAAACCTAAATGAATGTGATTGTGCCAGGTATTCTGTGAGACTTATATTTAAACTTGTGCTTCTTACTTTTGCCACATGGCACTTACTATACCTAAAGGACCCAAAGGTGCTTTTTCAAGAGGCAACTGGACTTTCTTGTTTTTCTTTGAAGACGTTTCACTTCTCATCCAAGAAGCTTCTTCAGCTCAGAACTGAAGAAGATTTTTGGATGAGAAACGGAACATCTTCAAAAAAAATCCAGAAAGTCCAGTTGCCTCTTGAAAAAGCACTTTTGGGACAACCATGACTTGGATGACTGAGAATCTCCATAGACATATACTTGAAGGAGATTACATTATGTTAACCATAGAGTCAGTTCTATTCAGAGTTTCAAGGCTGCCCTTTTGTATAGGATTCAATGCTTATTTGGTTGATTCATTTTGTGAATTTTGTATTTTGATGTATAAATTTGTATGCCAAATGGTAGAGATCAAGCAATGTGTTTGAAGAACAATACCAAGAACCTCTAAGTGATAAAGGTTAGATTGTGCATAAAAACAATGAATTATGAATAATTGGTTCTTTCTCTTTTTGAAAATATCTTAAAAACAGAGGAATTCTCTCAATCTGCCATCAAATTTGGACAAGTTACACCTTTGGAAATTGATATTCTCTACCAGATGTCTGACTTGTATAATGCTACTGGGTAATCTTGAACTTTTTTAAAAAAAAGAAAATAGAATGGTGGCACAGAATGATAAAATGTTGAGAAGACAAGATGTTAGCCAGAGTACATGTAATTTGACATGAGGACAAGAATACACAAGAACATATCTAGTTTCCTACTTCCTTCCCCCACGTTAAAGGGGAGCAATATGGACATTCAGTCTGTGTTGTGATTCATTTTATATTACATGCACGAAAGAGACTTACTATATACAAAACTCTTTTTTGCTGGCAAATTTGTTTCTTTTTAAACCAAATTTTGTTTGATTGTCTAATATTAAAAATTAGAGATCTGATGTCCCACAATATTCTTCACTGCACTTTTCCCTAGCTTTATACCGTTTAGATGTTGCATGCTACACAATTGTCCAAAGACCTTATAGGTTGGGAATTATGAAAAAAACATAGGGACCAGCTTGAGAGATAGCTTTCCTGCATAATCGACATCTTCTGTATTATCCTTGGTATCAGAGAATGAAGGAACTAGATTTTGCACCATCTTGTAAGATTTTGTGGGAGGTTGATGAGTTTTGAGAGATTTTGAGGTATGGGCATGTCTGAGAGCAGGCACCACAAGGGTAATACAGAATATTTATACCTTTCAACAAGTAGGGGATACTTCAACGTAGGCTTCCATGTTTTGGTATATAGCCATGGCAGATTGGTTATTGAGAGACAGCTTTAGTCTGATTGGAATTACAGTTTTTTAGTTATGAATTGCAGATAATGAATTCATATCTTAATATTGCTGTCATATAAGAGGCTCTCTATACATTACAAGAAAGACAGATAGACGAGGAGGAAAACTCATATATATCATTGAAGAAGCGGTTTTCTGGGTGCTGGAATGAATATATTGTACCTTTTATTTACAATTCTCTTTAACAGTGATCTGTTTTCCATGCACTTATATGTAGACGCTTGACACTGGCAGATATTGAGAGAATTGCACCCTTGGCTGAAGGAGCCCTACCTTACAACCTGGCAGAATTGCAGAGGCAGGTAGGTACTTTCAGGGAAAAGCTAAGTCTATTAATTCTGGTAAATGGTTGGAGGTTAAAACTCCTGAGATTAAGTCAAGTACCTTCCCGTTTAAATATTGACATGACATTTTTATTGACATTTGTTGAAAAAATGCACATTCCACTGATTTTTTCTTCTTCAAAAAATGCCTCTGCTCAACTACTAAAACTGCTATGACTATTTTAACCGCTTTTCATAGTGTTCCAAATAGTAATAACAATAATAAAGGGGTTGACTGAAGTGGTGAATGGCATAAGCAAAGCTGATCCATTCTTTTAAGGAGCTCTCCAAACAATTCTTCTGCCAGTCTTAATATTTTTTAAGACTTTGGAGGTGTGGTAGCTGCCTACGGGAGGATGTAGACAACTCTCAGATGATGGGAGTGCCTCCAGGCCCCCAACCCAAATTTTCAAGGAAGTTGCTCTTTATCATCAAAATAAGCAGTTGTATTTCTTCCTGACCTCTGACAATTGTGGATGCAGAAGCTTGTGTTTTTGTATTTCTTAAAACCAATAATTCCAAATAACAGAAATATCTCTGAGGTGATCATTTAAAAGGAATAAATCTAGCGCTCACAGCATATAATCAAACTGACAGAGTGTGATTTGTTCTGGAAGAAAACACAGGCTAGTGGAATTATAGTTCCTCTGTTTGCAAATGACTGCATTATCTATTTGTGTTAAAACTCATTTTCAAAATTAAGTTGCCTCTAATATTTCAGTATATTTCTGTTGTTGGCCAATAATGCCACTCAGTTATTATACTTTAACAATCAACATATGAAAGATTTGTTAAACTAATTATCATGGAGATTGACCAAGACAATTTAGCTAGACTGTCTTTCTGAATTTTACTTAGGTTTGCTTGCTAGCTTTTTTTTAAAAAAAAAACTTGTTGCCATAGCAATGCTACACATTTATTATTTAAACTTTGATTGTGGGAAAACAAGGCTTAAATTGGTTGTATTAAAATGAATAGAAATGTATGTTCTGCTTGTCATTTTGAGATGAAAAAACTACCTAAAAATAGATTGGGTGTCTGTATTATTTTATTGAATTCAGTAAAGGATTCAGCATTGCTTGGCTCCGACTCAGGGTGATTTCATGTAAAGGCTACTAATGGACAGATCGTACTGGGATTTATTTTGACTATGTTTGTTTTATTCACCTCCTTTAATTTCTCTAAGCATAGTACATGTTGTGAAGTTGCACACTCATTTCTGATACTCGCACAGGTACTTTTAAAAACAATATTAAATGGAAATTTGTAAATCCCTCTTGTCAATCCCTCCTATAAAAATGATACATGTCGTGATTCCGGATAATGAAACAATGTGTAATTTCCACTAAAACCTTTAAAACAACTGCATAAAGTCATTGTCTTAAGAGACCACTGCCATATTATTTTTCCTCTGCATCATCACAATGTAAAGGTATATTGCTAAGAAACAGTTTTTATTAGTAGATAGGTTCATACTTGTACTGTGTTTCCCCCAAAATAAGACAGGGTCTTATTTTCTTTTGACTCCCAAAATAAGCACTTGGTCTTATTTTCGAGGTCTTATTATTTTTGAGGTGCAGGAGGCGGCGAGCATGGTCACCTCATGGCTGCTGCTGTGTTGGAATATTTTGGGGGAGGGCTTATTTTAGCGCATGTGCTCAAAAGCCCGATTGCGCTTATTATCTGGGGAGGACTTACTTTCAGGGAAACAGGGTAATATGAGGAAAATATTGTTTGTTTTAAATACGAAAGATGAAAAGAGAAACAGGGAAGAGATGAAAACTAGTTTCAAAGCAAATTTATAACATTTCAAAATGCTGAAAATCCCAGTATTGTAGAAAGGTGCAAAAATCACTGTTAAATCCTGTTCACAACTGAGGCATTCAGAGGAGTGAAAACATGTGGGGCAGCTGATCAATATGACTATTCACATTTAAACTTTCCCCTCACCTCCACCCATCCAGTTTTATACCAGCATTGAATATCTATACTTTTTGAGATTTGTTTTTCTGCTCCGGATCTTTCTTCCTAAACAAACTATCTCTGCTAAGCCACAAAGGACATTGAGGGAAATAATATGGGTTGATAACTAAAGGCAGGTAATATGTCTGGATACCTTGTGAACCATGTGCTTTCCCCATTAACAGGTCACTCTGGAAACAGTCACTAGATAGATTTGTGAGTCAGGAAAGGACTAACAACATCTATGTTGTCTGTAGGAAGAATACCTAATGTGAGAAAGTAGAGATTGCAATTAATGCTTCCAATGAATAAGTAGGAAAAATGCAGTCTTTTGCCATTTATGCAAAATTAACACATTTGAGAGCACGGGAAACGAGACAAAGAAGTGATCTGTTTTCATTGATTTTTATAGAACTCGTTTCATACAAATGCTGTTTGGACCAAACATTTAGTGAAGAGAGAATTATTTTTTTCATTTAGTTCTGCTTTGTGGAGTGAGTGATATCCTTCTGGACAATATGGCTTCAGTTCATGGCTTAGCCATGTACTGTCCTTATTTTGTGGTCTCCTCTGAGAGATATGGGGTTACAAAGCACCCTTTCTGGGTGATTTTCTACATTGCTATTGTATTTAAATATCTTCTGGCTGAAAAAAAAAGAGATAAGGAAAATTAGATCTTTTGCTTGTTCCTGCTGGGAGGAGTTGCATTGGATTTGAACAACACATTCACCTAAAAGCAAGTGACGGACAGGGGATTTATAGTCATGTTAACTAATGGAGGCAGAGCTCCCAAATCTAATCATGACTGAATTGCAGTAGGCAGTAGAAACGTCATTCAGGGTTTCCCATTGTGGCCTATGGTTAGGGTGACTTGTTAGAAACTGCAGTCTCAGGTTGAGATAGAATGAACCCCAGTGTCAGGTTTCCGAAAGATGCCCTAATTGATTCATGAGCCTCGAACCAAGTTTCAAAAAAACATGCAGTCATTTATTAGGAGCACCATTCTGGCAATACCGTATTGCAGTCAGATCTAAGCCTCATTTGAATTATGGCTGAACTTTACCCCGTTCCTTCCCTCCCCTCAGTCTGTGTCATAAATCACATTCTCCAACAAGGTGCACCACTCACAAGCCTGCTGTAGTAATCTGAGATCTGACTCTAGCCAAAGGTATGCGTGGAATGCGCTACTCCGCCTTTCCTCACCATGGAAACTCTATGAGTTGACACCCAGGATATTTGTGCTGTACCAATAAAGGAGTTCATTTGTAGCCGAGGGTGGAAATGAGGGGTCCTTGGTGCTCTCTCAGCTTGGTTGTTTGTGATTAGCACTGATGATGTTACCTAGTTGGGTAATGAAACATCTGCAAGAAAATAACCAAGCTCAGAGAATACCAAGGATCCCTCATTTCTGTTGTGTTCTGCCTTTTCAGGAAAGACCCTTGGGCGAACTTTATGTCAGTATCATAGCACTGTTGACTGCTGCTTGGATAGGCTCAGGCTGCAATGCAAGGGGGAGCAGGCCTTGTGGGGGACCTCTGTTCTGGGACACACCCTCTGCACTCTGTGGTGTGGCTTTTGGACAAAGAAATAGGGAGCAGAATGCAGCCCGAGCTTGCTTATCCGTGATGAATTCTCCACTTTTTATTAGCTATTTCTGGCTATTTTACACGCAAAACAAGAATAGAAGCTGGCCTTTCTATCACACTGGCTGCTGACATGATCACTGGAAAAACGTCTTTGTTTTGCTGGTTAATATCCATGTGCGGGAGCTTTGCGGAGAGATGCTTGTCGCAGTCATTTTCTGTTTATAAATATTCATGCTCTGAAAGCCATAGTGTTAATTTTACTAATTTGCATCTTCTATCTGAATGCAGGCAATCCATGGGATGTAGTAAGCATCTTCATAAATAGGTTGTAAGTTATATTTGCATCAGAAGAAAAAAGAGTATTTGCATTGTTATAGCTCTTTTATTGCCTGAGTAGTAGCCTTAGGAACAGAGGCTGCACCGAGAACAAGGTTGAGATGGAGAAAAGGGAAGTCAGAAAAAAAAAAAACCTCACATTTAGGATTTCTTCTTCCTTTCCACTGTTGTAAAGATTGTTAGTTCCCAGCCATATGGCATCTTTTTTTTTTTTTGTTCTCTGTTATTGCATTTCTATCATGCCTTATTTTCCAAACCAGTGCTTCTCAAACTTGGTGACTTTCAAATAGGTGGCCTTCAACTCTCAGAATTCCTCAGCCAGCATGAAGTCCACCCGTTTTCAAGATATCAAGGTTGAGAAACGCAGCTCTTCATGATGGCCCTTCTTAATTTCATTCCCAGAACCTTGTGAGAGTGATTGGACTGAGGAAGGGTAACTTTAGACCATTAGACCAGGAAGTTTCCATGGCTGAAGAGGGATTTGAACCTGGCTCTCACTGCCCCATGTGTAGCCTCTTAACCCACTCCTTTATGTTGGTTCTTCATTTCTCAGTGTCCTTCATATGTTCAATGTAACTCAAGTAGCGTACAGATTACAGTACTTCTTTTCTGGCATATTGGCCCAAGTATATGCTGTCCCTAACAGACAGATGATTGCTTAGAGTCTTCTTGCATGGAAGAATGGCCCCTCCAGGGAAGAAAATGGTGCTATCTCCCTTATGGATATGTTCAGTAGAGAGGCTGCTGGGTGTAGGAATTTTACACAAGTATCATAGCATATAGAGGTTTTGGGATGAAAACTTTGCTACTGATCAATTCTTTTCTCAGGAATGTGAAGGGTTTAACTCAGCTGAAATGTAAAAGGATGTGAGGTATCCAGAACTTTATGTTCACACATTCCTTGTTTATAAGGCAATATTAAAAAAAAACTGTTGTCAACTGTGAAACAGTTGACACTTTTTTCACAAAACAGATGACTAAGATTATCACAGGAAGAGGGAACAAACCTGTTTGGAAGGATCTTTATTTGCTGTTTTCATCAGATATACGTGTTTAAAAGGGCCTTCTTTTGGAGCAAATTTGATTTAATGTTGATCAGTATATTGTCTATAGCATGTATTTCATTTTTCTTTTACAAAATAGAGCAAGCCCCGGTACTTTAACTATGTGCCTGTTTCTTAGTCCCAGTCAGGATTATTATCTTTGAAAGATACTACTTTTGCTATGAAAAAATAAAGCTGTGATTCAATACTGTATCTTGAAAGAAAGGCAATTATTTCAATGGATTTTAAACAAAATATATTTACCTTTGCTCAGGCCACAACTGTTTTTAGCCCTTAATTAGTTTTTGACCAATTTCATATATGACTCTTATTTACCTTTGCCTTCTCCTTCCCACCACTCCTTCCTTCTTTGCTCTCTCTGTTTCTGTCCTATTCTTTTCTTCACACACAGCAATCTTATGGCGATCGGGGCAGGCCTATCTGGCTCCAGGTAGCTGAGTCAGGTTACAGGTTCACTTTGGGCTCAGTTGCTGGAGGTAAGTAACATGCGACTGTGAATGTTTCAAGACTGTTGTACTATTATCTCGCTAGTATAGTTGTAGATCTGCTGAGATAGAGTTGGTTGCTCCCCCAGATTGATAAAGCTATAAATTGCAATAGCATTTAGACCAGTGGTTCCCAACCTTTTTATGGCCATGTCCCACCTAAGCATCTTTAAAATCCTGGTGCCCCACCCCCCTGACATATAATTCTTACTTTACTCAAAAAGTGAACTCTACTCACACGGAGGAAGCCTAAAAGACCATTAGTTTGGTTTAAACAAGGTTCAAATTGCCCCCATTAAAAATCAAATTGCCCCTTGTGGGGCGTGGGCCCCACATTGGGAACCACTGATTTAGATTTATATACTGCTTCATAGTGCTTTTACAGCCCTCTCCAAGCGGTTTACAGTCAGCATATTGCTCCCAGCAATCTGGATCTTCATTCTACCCATCTCGGAAGGATGGAAGGGTGAGACAACCATGAGCTGGTCAGGATCAAACTTTAGAATGTGGAATGCAGAGTTTGCCTTGCAATACTGCATTCCAACCAATGCGTCCCCAGGGCGCTCTCTCTCTCTCTCTCTCTCTCTCTCTCTCTCTCTCTCTATCTATCTATCTATCTATCTATCTATATATATATAATTTTAAAAAATAATCTATGAAGACTGTGGCTTTAGTAGATCTGGCTCCTGGCTATTTTTGAAGCCAAACTTGTGGAATGACGTAAGGAATCTTCTCAGGTGCAGTTTCAGAGTCATTTTTAAATTAAATCTTGGTATAACTGCTATTCAATTTTCAAAAGGGAAAACATGACATATAATCTCTTATTATAAATAATTATTTGTGATAGTTTCTATTAGTTATTAGCTTGCTTCCTAAAAGGACACCGTAAAATGCACCCACGTCTGCAAAGCACTGTCACCCTCAAAGAGTTTTGTTCTGTAGGTTTTTAAAACATAGGATGAACAATTGGAGATTTCATCTAATTTTTCAACTACCGGAGGATTGAAGAAGATCCCACCTCCTGCCCTAGGCATCCTGTCCCTCCCCTCCCCATCTTTTAATTACAATTTTGTATTTTTATTATTATTCCAAATATTGATTTTTCTGATTTTTATCGCTTTTATATATAAGTCATCCAGAGTTGCCTTGCAGCGAGATGGGCAGCAAACTAATTTAATAAATAAACAAATAAAACTTTCCTTATGGCTGCTTGCCTTGCCTTGCTGTGTTTGTTGTTATTACAGCAAGGGCTGGGGACAAATGGTCACTTAATTTGAAAATTAATTTGGGAACTAATTAATTAATTAATACTCTGATGGCTCCTCCAGATTTAATGCTGCAGAGGAAGTAAATTGACACATCTAAGAAGAAATGTGGAAGCCTGACGACATCCTGGGAACTTAGTGGCATCATTTCAATCCCCATTATAGGTACAAAAGCCACATGTGGAGGCCCCAAATCTTCAAATAGAATCATTCATTCATTCATTCATTCATTCATTCATTCATTCATTCATTCATTCATTCATCTTATATGCCACCCATCTCACTATCTGAAGTGATTCTGAGTGACTTACAAAGCAGAGGTGGGTTTCTGCTGCTGCACCCCAGATCAGGTGAACCGGTATTGGCGGCGGCAGAAGGCTCCGCCCACCTGGCTGGACACTTCTACGCATGCGTAGAAATGTTGCGTGAGCACGCGAAAGCAAACCGGTAGTAAAATAAATTGAAACCCACCACTATTACAGAGTCATAAAAATCATAAATATAAAAGTATTAAAATTAACAAAAATTAAATTAAAATTAAAGATCAAAAACATGAATAGTAAGGGCAAGGACTTTTATCTATCACTCCATCAACCCCCTCCAGCAAAAAACCATCCCCAATGGGGTCCCAAGCCAGGTTTTAAGGGCTCTCCTGAAGGCCGAAAGGGTCATTGTGGATCTCACCTCCAGTGACAAGACGTTCCAGATTTGGGGTACTTGTTCAAAAAGTACAAAAGCAATCACCTCTTAAACTTTGCCCTCAGTTCAAACATATCTGACTCTCAGAGAATGCCTGCAGTTTTGTTGGCAAGTTTTTTCTTCGGAAGTGGTTTGCCATCGCCTCATTGGGAGACAGTGATTGGCCCAAGGTCAGCCAGTTGGCTTTGTGCCTAGGGTGGGAGTAGAACTGATGGTCTCCTGGTTTCTAAACTGATGTCTTAACTATTATGCCAAACTGGCTGTCTAATTTGTTAGAAAATGAGAAATGCGGTCAAAGACCTATCCTTCTTCAGGAAGTAAAGCCAGAGTTTCCATCTGCTGTTCCCTCCCACTTTTTCCTTTTATATTTGTGTTAGTAAGAGCAAACAATCAAAACACCTTAAGGGTAGCACATATATGCATTACAGTGATTTAAAAAAAACTAAGGGGAAAAACAGAAATAGAAAGAAAAAGGGGATACATATAATATGAATGTCAAATGACTTCCATGTGACCTGAGAATTTCCCCCCAAAATAGAAATGTCTCCATACAAAATTAGAAGATTGAGGCAAGTTCTTTTCTCAGCCATGCCACAGGTTTAATTTGGTCTGAGGTATGGCACCTGAACCTCATTTTAATGCCAGATCTCAGAAGCAACATGAAATAGAAAATATGAACATTTACCCTGAATCTAAACTGTTTAGGGCTATAGTTCAGAAGCAGATTTCAGAAACAGTCATTTCATTTTCTACTCTCCTAAACATTCTTTGCTTTTTCCTCCTTGGGTTTTCTTCTTGCTTCAGAAGAACCTCCCATAACTTGGTGCTCTCCAGAGATGTCTGGGGTGATGGGATTTGTAGTATTAAAGAACTAGACACCAGGTGGAGAAAGGAGAAAGGCTGGTATAATTACAATCACCTAAGGTCGTAGGTGAATATCAGCTAGGACCAGAAGTGAAATCCAGCAGGTTCTGACATGTTCTGGAGAACCAGTAGTGGAAATTTTGAGTAGTTTGGAGAACCGGCAAATACCACCTCTGGCTGGCCCCAGGATGGGGTGGAATGGAGATTTTGCAGTAACCTTCCCCTGCCACGCCCACCAAGCCACAACCACAGAACCGGTAGTAAAAAAAAATGAATTTCACCACTGGCTAGGACCTATTTTTGTGGCTGTGCACAATGAGAAATCAGAATACCAAGTTGATGTCCTTTTTTGCTTGTTCTTCTCAGCTGTGGGGGCTACCGCTGTGTATCCTATTGACTTGGTAAAGACTCGCATGCAGAACCAGCGCTCCACTGGCTCGGTGGTAGGAGAGCTGATGTACAAAAACAGTTTCGATTGTTTTAAGAAGGTTTTGCGCTACGAGGGTTTCTTCGGCCTTTACAGAGGTAAGGAAGCAATGGGCGGGTTTCAAATTTGCCTGCAGGGGATTTGAAGGGCATCATTGAAATGGAGCAATTACACCTACTTTAATGGGATTGGGCCTTTGGCAAAGTTTGCAAAACACTGAGCTGCTTTATCATTAGGATACATCCTAATCACCAAATAACTATAGAAACTGATTTGTGAGTGGAGGGAACATGAGTAACATATTTTTTTTTTCTTTGGCCTGGTGTCCTCTATTTGTAAACAGTCCCTTTTTTGTAAAGTGCACATTGTAGAATGTTAGCCTCTGGTAGCCAAAAAAATCGAATGGAATCTGGTCCTACCTTTTTAGACTAGCGCATTTTATTAAAAGGCAATTTTTCAGATGCCCTCTCAAATGCTGACATGAACTCATGAAAACCTTCTACCTTTTAATACATTGTATTGGTATGAAAGGATACTGTAGCAAATATGCAAAGTCTCCAAAACCTAATAGGTTTTCCTCATGGAAGACGCTTCCCGTCTCTTCCTATTTACTACATTGTCATAGTATCTGCAAAATCTTGAGTGGCTCAAGGTTCTCCTTAGTAGTAGAAGAGGCTGGGGAAGATTGCGGTAGAAAGGAGGAATTGTCCCAAATTGGACAAAATAACTTGATGTGAGCAGATCTTTGCTGGTTTGGAGCTTTCCCAATTCCCCCCCCCCCCAATTGTTCAGGGTAGCAAAGGGATAACAAACATTGTATAATGACTTATGGTTCCCGGAATTCAAGCCCCACCATTGTTATCTGGTGAATTAATAACATTTTGTTGTGTTATTTCCGAGTCAAAAAAAATCATAATTTGATGGGAATGAATGAAGTCTCCAAAAGATTGATTGCCAATTGATCAAATTAACAAATTATCTGTTGAAAAGAGGCTTGTAATGTATATGGAGAATATGTTGCAAGAAGAGTTTGGAAATCCTGGAGGAAGGAAGTGCAATTGATTTCAGCAGGAACTGATACATCATCAAACTGCCTACCTACAAACAACAGACTTGCCAAATGTAGTACAGTGAGAATTTTTCTTAAAAAAACATTATGTCAACATATTTGTAAAGATAATTGTCCATGGAAGTTCTTCATATGGAAGTGAATGGATTAATTGAAAACCCAAACATTTGTGCTGTCTATGTATGTCTAGGTACAGTGATTGTGATAAATCTTTTTTTTATTTATACAGGGTTACTTCCGCAGCTCATTGGTGTTGCTCCAGAAAAAGCCATAAAACTTACAGTAAGTTTGTTAAAGATCAACCAAATTCCTTTCCCCTTTTTCTTTAAGAAAGATTTATGCTACATATATATGCATTCATTCAGAAATTTAATTCATTGGGGTTTACACCTCTGCAATACACATGCACATATTCCCCAAATATTGTAATCTATCTTTGAAATTGCTTTTGATTTTCAGATCATCTTAATGTATTAAAATGTAAGTGAAAACTATGGGAAGCGGCGTAACAGTATAAAATGTATGTGTTTTTTTTTTAAATTAGGTCAATGACTTTGTCAGAGATAAATTCACTCAGAAAGATGGTTCCATCCCACTGTTTGCAGAGATCCTCGCAGGCAGCTGTGTAAGTACTAATGTTGTAAAAAGGATTCTGCTGTCTGCTCTCTGTGTGTATTGCAGTGACAGCTTAATACAGATATTAACTAAATCATGGGAAGAACTGCTAGAGTTTCAAGGTGAGAATGTGCCAATCAGCATTTCCTATTGGTGCTACAATGGCGCTTAAATAGGATAGATTCTAGCAGTTCATGGACCATTTTTATGCTACAGAGTTGATACTGCTTCAACCATCATGCATCTGTTATAATAAATACTACTTGAAAATGCTTTCTATTGTAGAGTAATATTGCAATGCACTCTACATAGGGCTGTCCTTGGAGAGTATTCAGAAGCTTTAACCAGTACAGAACGCAGCAGTGCAGGAAGTTACGTGTGCTCCTAGTACATATTATACCTCTGCTCTACAAGCCTCATGGGTTGCCAGTTTGCTTCTAGGTCCAATTCAAGGTGCTGATTTTAACTTTTAAAGTCCTTCATGGACAGGACTGTGTCATCTGAGGGACGCCTCCCTCAGACTATATCATTCCGTGGTGGCACAGAGATTTGAATGCAGTTCTACTGACTGCTGGCTAACTGCAATTTGGCAGTTCAAATCTCACCAGGCTCAAGGTTGACCCATCCTTCCATCCTTCCGAGGTGGGTAAAATGAGGATCCAGATTGTTGGGGGCGATATGATGACTCTGTATACAGCTTTGAGAGGGTTGTAAAGCTGTATATAAGTCTAAGTGCTATTGCTATCCCATTAGATCCAGAAGAGAGAGACATGCTGCAGATACCATCTGTCAAGGACCTTGCTTTGATGGATCCCAGATGGTGGACTTCCTTTGCTATGGCACCAGACATTAGATGGGCTCCATCCCTTTTAATGTCCTGGAAGTCCCCTCAAGACCTGGTTAGGCTATCAAGGGTCCCAGGAATCATAGATTGTTTAGTTTGGTCCATTATTGAGGTACCTAGATATACTCACCCTCCCTCTTTACATATTTTTAGTTTTAATCGTCTCCATTTTTAATATTAATTTTTCTATTTTTAATGTGTGTTTTTATATATGTATTCTTTTTTACTGACTATTGTACACTGCCCAAAGTCACTTATGAGATGGGCAGCTAAATAAATTTGATTAATAAATTTGATTAATAAATTTGATTAATAAATAAATTTGATTAATAAATAAATTTGATTAATACATAAATTTGATTAATACATAAATTTGATTAATACATAAATTTGATTAATACATAATTTTGATTAATACATAATTTTGATTAATACATAATTTTGATTAATAAATATGGGGTATGGATAATATCTATATTTATACAGCTTTTATTGCAGAAGGAAGATAAAGCAACTGTTCATGTACATGTTTGGTTTCTGGGGTTTCTTTTCCCAGTAAGAAATTGACAGTTTTATTGTCAATGAGGGACATATAGTATGCTGACTTTTATATCCTCTGGGTCTTTCCCACTCTCCCACTAAAATCTGGGTAGTTGAGAGAATCACAAAGTTTGGAGATTTCTGTCTGAATATATCACCGTTAAATCCCATGATTAATAAACAATTAAGACAAATTGGACAAATAATTAGAATCAAATCAGATTCTAGCTTGACCTGAACATTCTCCAACTTCTGGAGATGTAATTAAAGCAGGTTTTCCAATGATTGGCAACTTGTAGACTATGCACATATACACAAACACGTTTGCATGATTTAAAATATAAAGCAATACCATTCTCCAAGTAGTTGGGGAAAAAGAATACAAATAGGCAGGTGCTGATATGGAGACTTTTATTTCTACAACCTACAGCTGGTGTTTTTTTGGGGGGGGCGGGGGGCGGGAGCTGAGCAATAATTTGTACCATAGCAATTAATGTGTAAATGAGAATGGTTTTATGATGGCAGATTTCAAAAGGAGCAGCTACCACAAAAGTGATTTTAAACCGAAAGAAATACAATAATACAAAATCAACATTAAAAATGTTTTCAACATTTTCTTATTTGTAGTACATATCCTTTTCAGTAACAATATGGAATGAAAATATCTTGTCTTCTCATAGTTTTTTAATGCCACAAACACAACTGCTTTTAGTCTAACTTTTTTTTAGCCATGCTTTCCCTGACAGAAGCTCTTGAGAAGCATCCACAAACAACTATCAGTGAAAGATTTTCTAAGTCTGATGGGGAAGACTTTTAAACATATATACTTAACTCAGTCCTACCAAAATCTATAGAAGATGCACGTACTTCGGTTTATTGTGATTTTTATCATTTAGCTGTAGCTTTCCAGTGGGATAATATTTTCCCAGCAGGTTGGAAAACATTTTAACATCAGGCGTGAACTTTCTCTGGCATTTATTTCTTCAAACATACATTGCAAAAGTTCCAGGCCTTTGCTTGTTATTTTAAATATTTGGTAGGACGGTATCCTATACAATTGCCAAGTACAACCTCTGTATCTTTAAAAACCTGGCAAGTAGTTACCAAATGTGGCCTTCTGGATCACCAGAATGAGGGAATGAATTAGTGACATGGAGGTGTTGCCCCTTCCAAGCATCTTAGACATGGACAGTAACTCACTGAGGGTTTCATGTAGCCACTGTATTAACTTCCATTTGAGCAGAATGGATTTATACTGCTTTGGCTTGTTATCTAAACGTTGGATGAGAAAGCTGTTGACCTTTGCCAACTGTAAATTCAAGGAGGCAGCCTTGAAGTAACACTTGCTTTTTTGTTTTTCTTGATTATGAGTGGCTGTTCTATTGACACGTCAGTCTTTTAATTGTCCACTTGTAAATCTAAATTTGGGGAAAGGGAACAAGCAAGCGGTCTTTCATTACTATTGAGAGAATCTCATCTGTTCTGGAAGGCCCATTGCATGTCTCCATCATATACACCGGAATCCCTTCCACGCTGCAGATAAAAGTATTTCCAAGCTCAGCACATCTGCTAACCCTTTCCCCTTTGCAATTCTGCTCTAACAACTGGGTGCATTGCTGAGGGTAATGGGGGAAGGAAAGGTCTGCTGAGGTTGTGTGAAGAAATCTGCACAGTTAAAAGCAGTGTAATTTTTATGGAAATATATGCACATTTAAATTAGACTGGGTTCATATTAAAAAAACAGCTTAAAGATGTTTTCAGGTATGCATTCATTAGGATATTCCCCCCCTGCTGTGACTTGTGCTCAGTCACAAATGTTAGCAATTTCATTTTTTGTAATGAAGTCTGATAATCAAGGCTCCTAACTTAATATCGTTTTGTACCACAATATGTTTCACACTTAGCAAAGCCTCCATTAAGCATGTTCTCCATTCCTTCTCCATAATTTGCAAACCTGGGAATGGATTGTAAATCCAGCAAAAAAGTTTAAGATGTTTCTTAGTTCTCTCTACCTTTAGCAGAAATGCTGACCTTTGGATTACTTTTATTTGATTATGGTATCCTGTATGACAAACATGAAATAAAGTCTTCCCAGTTACCATTTCAATGTTTTATCCTGGCACTCAAATGGCGGAAGTGAGAAGGCAGATAGGCAGATAGATAGATAGATAGATAGATAGATAGATAGATAGATAGATAGATAGATAGATAGATAGATGATAGATAGATGATAGATAGATAGATAGATAGATAGGTAGATAGATGATAGATAGATAGATAGATAGATAGATAGATAGATAGATAGATGATAGATAGATAGATAGATAGATAGATAGATAGATAGATAGATAGGCAGATAGATAGGCAGATAGATAGGCAGATAGATAGGCAGATAGATAGGCAGGCAGGCAGGCAGGCAGGCAGACAGACAGACAGACAGACAGACAGACAGATGATACATACATACATACATACATACATACATACATACATACATTCATTCATTCATACATTCATACATTCATACATTCATACCATGTCTTATTTTCTTTTGACCCTCAAAAGAAGCACTTTGCCTTATTTTGGGGGGAGATTTTGTTATTTTTGAGGTGCAGGAAGTAGCGAGCGAGGTCACCTCATGGCTGCTGCTTTGTTGGAGTAGTTTTGGGGAGGGCTTATTTTAGCGCAAGCGCTCAAAAGCCCAATTGGGCTTCTTATCCGGGGAGGTCTTATTTTCAGGGAAACAGGGTATATACATAGATAGAGACAGACAGATAATAGATAGATAGATAGATAGATAGATAGATGGATGGATGGATGGATGGATGGATGGATGGATGGATGGATGGATGGATGGACAGACAGACATTCAGACAGACAGATGATACATAGATGTAGATAGGTAGGTAGGTAGGTAGTAGAAAGATTGATAGATGATAGATAGATAGATAAATACACAGACAAATAGATGGTGTGTGTCTGTGTGTGTAGATATGTGTGGCATACTTGCTCTATAGCTGGTAATAGACAAGTAAAAATTTGGGCAGGGGGATCCTAATTTATATTTAAAAATGCTGAGCTCTACAAGGATATATACCTATGTTTACATGTGCAGTATGCAGTTTACTTACTTATTCATAAAAGCATTAATTACCATATAATAGCAGCTCATGGGATGATTGCCAGTAAAAAAACACACACAGCTAAAATACATATAAGGTTATGTTGAATGGGTTCACCGCAGCTAAAATATAACTGGTTTAGCTCAATGGGTGAAGGGGCAGGCTAGGGAAGATTTTTTAAAAAAACATTAAAAAAAAGACTGATTTTCGAATTTCGGAAACCCTCCCAAGAGATGCAGGAGCTGCAAAGACTTTGCCTATTCCAAATAACTTGACTTTGTTCTGAAATGTTTCCTTGTCACTTTTTTTTTTTTTTTTTACTCGAGCCTCTGAAAAAGAGAGAGGGACTTCAGGGCTTGGAGGAGGCAGTGGATGTAGCACCTAGAAGCCTTTGAAGGAAGTCTCTACTTCCTGTGCAGGGAAAATATGTTAGCCTGGGATGATCTGGCCTGAATAGCAGCAGCAGCAGCAACAGCAGTGGAGGAGTGGCTGGGAACAGCCCCCCCCCCCCGTCCACCCTCCTGTCTCTTGTGGCTGGTGCCTCGGGGATGGAACTGGAAAGGGCAAGAGGTCTCCTGTTGCAAGGTCACTGGTGCGTTTCCTTCAGCCTCTGGCATGTGGAGAAGTGTCTGTGGTGGATCTGGGGCGGCATCTCCTCCCGTAACCTTTGCCGTCAACTCCAGTTCTTTGTTATTTGTTCCTCGCGGAGGCTTTATTTTTCACGACATGGAGGTTAACCTAAGGAAGGCTGTGGATTGTTCCTATGCCTGAGTGGTATGAATAACCTCCATTCAGAATTGAGTTTGTCATGTGCAGCCTTAAACGTTGTCTGTCAAGTTTAGGAGTTGTGTTTCGTGTGAAAATAGGGAGGCTTAGGCTAGCCTGAGTGATGGAGAATGTCCCATTTGAAAGGGCTGGTTTATTTCTGGAGTTATTTACTTCACACTTGCTTTCTATTACAGACCTCAAGCAGGGGCTATAGACTTCCTAGGCAGTTTTTAATTCAGGCATTGGCAGGAGCCATGCCTTACCATGCTGAGACCAATATGGCACATTATTCCACTGCCCATAGTGTGAATAATATAGACTAGCAACAGTTTAAATGGATGATGGTCTGTTTATGCAGGCCAGCTCTTATTCCTGCTGGACCAGGGGACACAGGGAGGGAAGCAAAATTATGGAATATTTTTAGGAAGGAAACATAATTTAAAAAAAACAGGAAAGAGGCAAAAATAATAAAACACAAAGTGAATAGGCAGGAATTTACAGGCCTCGCCGAATTAAATAAGGCTGTATTTGTTAAGTAAGAATTTTCACCTCGTTAATTTTATGTAACTAAGCATCTTGTCTTAAAAACAGTAAGTCATTGTTAAAAATGGTTAGTGTGTATGTGTGCGTATAAAAATATACATATAAATAAAAGAATGGCATTAATCAACACAGGTAAAACATTACAGTAATTTCTGTCTGATCAGCGAAAGATCCATATTGATCAGATCCTATTTCTACAAACGTGCCATTTTTTTTTGCCTCTCCAACAACCCTCAATGTAAAGAAGTTGAGAAATGTTTTCAATCGGAACAGAAAAAAAAATGCTAACTAATTGGGGCCGACTAGAGCACCACACATGCTTTAAGCTGGTGAATACATTTAAGAAAATAACAAAGGGTTTTTATTGAAGTAGGTGGGGCGGTCCTATAATCTGTTCCATTTTGCCAGGAGTAAATCTTACCAAGGGAGAGCCCAAACATACCCCATCCCGGTCTGTTTCTGTGCTTCTGGAGCAAAACTGTCACATTAAATCTTCCTGTGAAATTTGAAATGCAGCTTTGTGGACGTCTTGGCTTAAAATGCACAACTTAGGAGGGAATAGCTCATGCAGCAACATCTTGCGAGGGGTAATGCTTCTGCTCTACTAATGAAATATTAAAAAAAAAAAAACTTGACAGCTGTTAAATTTGTGTCATGTCCAGACTAGAAAAATTGTTAAAGTGTGTTTGTTTCTGTCTGTATCTACCCCTCCTCCCCACACATACAGACATTTCTGGGTTTTTTTATTGTAACAGATGTGGTGATGGAGATGCACCCATTATTCACTATTAAACAGTGAATTTTCAGGGGAAAATGGTAAAAAGCTTCACAGGAAAACCTAAGAGCCATGCCACTTATTTAAAATAACAAAATGTCATCATGATTCGGCTCGTCATTAACTATCAAATGGGTTGGTTAGATACTGGGGGGGGGGGGGCGGGGAAGTCAAGCTACCCTTTTACCATCTTCATCTTCCATTTGTCATGACAACTACATGTCCTGGTTTCTGGGCACCTACAGAAAAGGAAATGCTGGTAGATCAGTTCTTCAGTGGAGCCTGCTGTGACACCTTCTTCCATGCCATGGGTTGCAGAGCGTTGGGGAAACCTTCAGTGCAGTTTTGGAAAAGGAAGTCCTCTCATACACGATGTCTGTGAGAGAGATGGGTGGGTCTTAAATATGACAAATAAATACCATGTTTCCCTGAAAATAAGCCCTCCCTGGATAATAAGCCCAGTCAGGCTTTTGAGCACATGCGCTAAAATAAGCCATCCCACGAAAATCAGCCCTCCCCAAAATATTCAACACAGCAGCAGCCATGAGGTGACCATGCTCTCTGCCTCCTGCACCTCAAAAACAATAAGACCTCTCAAAAAATAAGGCCAAGTGCTTATTTGGGGGGGGGGTCAAAAGAAAATAAGACCCTGTCTTATTTTCAGGGAAACACAGTAAAACCGTCTAATATTTTGAAGCACTCTATCAAGAATTGTGGTATGTCTTTGAGATGGTTTTGTGCCCAGCTCCAAAAGGACAGGAAGTTGACATTGGACTATTCTGCAATGGTCCTGCAGAGTTAGGATGCAGTATTGCAAACTAACTCTGCCCAAAGCTAGGAAGTTCGATCCTGATTTGCTCAAGGTTGACTCAGCCTTCCATTCTTCTGAGATCAGTAAACTGAGGACCCAGATTGTAGGGGACAATATGTTGACATTGTAAACTTATTAAGGAGAGCATTAAAACACTATGAAAGTGATATATAAGTCTAAGTGCTATTGCTATTCTGCCTTGTGGTGAGTGGTTTTAGCACAAAGGTGGCATACTGAAATATCAAAATTTCACTTAGTGATTATATGCTTGCTCAACACTGGTTGTGACTGCTTCTGCATCTTTGTTAAAAGAGGTGGTAGCAAACTCCTCATTGGAATAGCTGGTAACTACATATCCAATGTTTCCACTCTTCCTCACTCCAGGGACTGAATATGGTCTGCGTGTAGAGCCAGCATGTGGCTCTACAATGGCCCTACAATGGGTTTGACTTGCTACCCTTATTAAGCCTGTGATCCAGCCAATACCTGGCTGTTTTTATTCCCTGCCTTGGGCTTTTCTTCAGTATTCTACACCATGCTGGCTGGGGGATTTTGGGAGCTAAAGCCCCCATGTCTTCAAATGGTCAAGATGGAGAAACACCATTACAGATGGAAAGAATCCCACTTGTACTACTACAATTCATACTGTTTTAGCTACTGGTTGATTTAATTTACAATGCGGCAACCAATTTAGCTTTTGCAATTTTGTCAAACTTGTTGCATTATTGGTTTGGGGTAAATCATTTGGAATAACTAAATCATGTAAATGCTGCTGTTAAGTAATGGAGCCAATTGCTTAAAATAAACACAGGCATTTGAGATGTAGATGGATTTTTTTTCTTTCCTATTGGTCCTGCAAAATTACCCTGATCCTGAATTACGGACTCTCGTTCGAGTTAACAAGGTACATGGTATTCCTAGCCACTTCCTGATAGTGTATTTGACACATTCGGTTGCATCTACAAGCACAGGCCTGGTGGCTTGGTCAGAAGTAGCTGACCTTGGGAAGAAGCTGATCTGAGTTGCTTTTCTTCTTTACTTTGCAGGCAGGAGGTTCACAAGTCATCTTCACGAACCCACTGGAGATTGTCAAGATCCGCTTGCAAGTAGCAGGAGAAATCACCACTGGACCCAGAGTTAGCGCTCTCACCGTTCTGAAGGACTTGGGGCTTTTTGGACTGTATAAGGTACATCCTTTATTGGTTTTGCTTCTTCCCTCTCTTTATCATATAGAGGCTTCCCAAGAGCATGAAGCAAACTCCTTTTTCCTGACAAAAAACCCTTTTATTGATTTACAGTGAATTCTGCTCATTCACATCCAGCAAAGTCTTTCAAGGGAGGATTTACAGTCACAGACCTTCTCTGGCTTGGCGAGCTGACAGGCTGATATCTACAAAACTTGGCAAGGAGTCTCAGAGAGTCACGAACCAATTAAGCAAACTGATTGTCTCCTGCAAACTCCACTCCCCTTTCGCTCTTTTATTTCCTCTGTGAGGGGCCATTCATTGTTCTTTACCCCTGTTCTTTAGTTGTTCCGTTCGTCAGGTAACTCTGATCATATGCACAGACTGGGTATAGTCTCCAGCTATTTGTCTGCCTCACTGACGTCTGACTCTGAAGGCAGCTGATAGCTGGCATAGGCCTCTGGCCCCCTCTCTGCACAGAGCCCTCATCAGAGCCTTCCCCAGACTCCAGGACTGGCCCATGTTCCTCCCCAACCTCCTTATTGTCCGAATCTACTGCCAGCTCTGCTGGCCGCCGGGGGGCCACAACACTATGCCAGGAAGGCTGTTGGAAGAAACAAACAATCCCCCCCCCCCAAGGAAACCTTCATATGTGATGGGTATAGGGGAATCTTTTCACATTTGAAAACATTTTCTTCCGGCACGGGAAGAATGGGAGAAAACAAATCCACTTGTACAGGGGATCCTTGACTTCCCACTGTTCCTTCAGCTACCCAGCTACTCTCTGCTGAGGCACCACATGCTCTAAATAACAACCACAAGGAAAACTGGGATTACGTGGCCAGTTTGCTTAATGAGCACGATGCTATATGACCATAGTTCTGGGCTCAATTGTGGTTGTAATTTGAAGGCTACCTCTATACTGGTGGCCAAAGTGCGTGTGGAAAGTCTCCTCCGCTTTATTCCATGGGCACTTTCTCCCAAAGCTATAGGGATGAAATATGGCCGACCTGCTGGATATTGCCACTGCTCTGCTGCTTTCCATTTCTGGGTGGGGAAGGAGGGAGGAAAGAAAGAAAGACTCTTCTTGCTTTTCTTTTGTATTTGTTGTGCAGCCCCCAAATTATTTGAACATTTCTGTTGTAGCTCTGCTGTCTCTATTGTTGTATTCACAGCAGGCTACTCTCTTTGTCTTAATATGACGACAGGAAAGTGGTAGTAGCATTTAGCAGGATTCAAATCTTTTAGGAGTTAAGTGGAGGGATTTGTCTAGAATGAATTTCGTTAAAAAAAAAAAAAACACAGCCAGACCCAAGATGCCCTGCTCTTTAGAAAGATGCTAGGCAAGATTCTTTCCCTGCAGGTCCGCTTATTTCCATCATCGTAAATAAGAGGTAATGGAGCAAAAGCTATTCGTTTTCTTACACCAGGAGAGGTATCCCTTTACCCTTTGCCAGGGCAAAGGGCTAATATGTAAATTCAACGGATAGCAGCAGCTACGGTGCTCTTATAAAATAGAATTCGTTGGTTCGATATAAAATAGGATCCCACGTTAGTACATGGCTTTGTGACGACAGCAACGAGAAAGTTGCACAGCCACTTCCCTTTCAACTTAAAATTCACGCAGAGGCTATTTTTTTCCCCTTAAGGGCAATTTCAAACAACATTTCACTGCAGTATGCTTTTTTTTTTTTTAAGGAAAAGCATGTGAACAATGCCCTGTTTTACTTGCACATTATCTGAAAGGAGGGTTGCATAGATTGTCAGCCTACCCCTTTCAACAAAGGAGAATATTTGTGGCTCAGGGTTGAAATGAGGGGTCCTTGGTTTTCTTGGAGCTTGTTTTCTTGCAGACTTCTAGGCTATATCACCACTACCCTAATGATGTTACCCAGTTTAGAGAATGAAATGTCTGCAAGAAAACAACCAAGCTCAGAGAGCACTAAGGACCCCCTCACCCTACCACTTTCTTAATTTGAAATAATGGATTTTGAAGAGGAGAACTCCAATGGGTATAGGCCTAAGCACCCCATAATTCCTGCTTTGCAGATCTTTCTCCATCAGTTGAGTTTTGGATTTGGCTGTAGTGCATTAGAACAGGCATGTCCAAAGTGCGGCCCGGGGGCCAAATGCGGCCCTTTTTCAAATTTCAAGCGGCCCGCAGCCTCTTCTTCCCACTGAAGTTATTTGTTTAGTCTTTCATAAAATACCGCATTTTTCGGAGTATAAAGATGCATCTTTTTCCCCTCAAAAAAGAGGCTAAAAATCTGGGTGCACCTTATACACTGAATACAGCATTTTTTGCCCCCCAAAACTCTGCCCCCTTCACCAAAATGGCCGTGCATAGCCTTTAGGAGGTTTTCAGAGTGCTCCTGGGGGCTGTGGAGGGCATAAATGAGCAAAAAACGGGCCGTTTTTTGCTCAACTTTGCCCCCCCCCCAGCCCCCAGGAGCACTCTAGAAGCCTCTTAAGGGCTATTCATGCCCTTTAAAAAAAAGGCCCGTTTTCATGAAAAATGGGCCGTTTTGGGGAGAGTGCAAAAACTTTTTTTTAATTTGCCTCTTCAAAATCTTGGTGCGTCTTATACTCTGAAAAATACGGTAGTTAATTCGCATTTAATGTTAAGGGTTCAAAGAATGTCAGGCTGAATGATCGGCCCCACACATTTTCACCTGACCAAATCTGGCCCTCCTTGCAAAAAGTTTGGACACCCCCGCATTAGAAGAATGATAGAGAATCAATGTACATGAATGGGATTTGAGGGGTGTATGTGTGCGTAATTGGAAGATCTCAAGTAGAGTTTTCATCCCAAATGTTCATATGGCAAACCGAGGCAAACATGTTGGAGGTGAATGAAGGTGGCAAAAAGATGTCAGCTCCATCTGGCCCATATTGCCCTCCCAAAAAACCATTCCGGTTTTAGAATGGAATTGTTCTTCTTCTCTCATGTTCTATTTCCATCCAACAAATGACCGAAGAGACCTGCCATCTCAGAATACCTTTAAAAACTCTTTTAGCTAGCCAAGAAGGTCTTCCTGTTCCTTGCCTTGTTGTCTCAACACAATCTAAGCACAAAGCCTTTTCTTTGCTACCATCTTAGTTGTTTGGGACTTTCTTAGTTCCACAGGGCTGAAGATCATCGAGCTGGTTTGCTGGGTCACAAAAGCATTTTGCCCAACGCATTCTAGGCACTATATTAAATTGCACTTCCCACATCCCCCCCCTGTCCCCTCGTGAGCAGAGGCGGTGAGAATTTCTCCTGTATGCGTGACTGACTCCTTCTTTGTTTCTCTTTTTCACGTGACAGGGAGCCAAGGCCTGTTTTCTCCGAGACATTCCCTTTTCTGCCATCTATTTTCCTGTGTACGCTCATTGTAAACTGATGCTTGCAGATGAAAATGGTCACGTGGGAGGGCTTAATCTCCTTACAGCTGGCGCTATTGCAGGTAACTTTGTTGAGTAATTGGCAAAATAAGTCCACCCACCCACCCCCCACATTAAAATTCTTGGCAACATTTAATATTCATTAGACCACGTAGAGGAAGCTAATATACTATTGTGTTTAACTTAATCCAAATTTGATCACCTTTATCCTTGGTGGGTGGTAGCCTAATTTTGATGATGGCTAATTACATTTGCATAATGTGGATAAATAGCTTAATGCAGCTCAGCAACATGTAGTCAAACTGGGTTGGCGGGTTGGCTGGGGCTCGCCCTTGGTTTCAAAGCTCTCCGCTTGGGCGACCGTTTTTGAAGGCAGCAAGAATTAATGTATGCCCCTTTCCTAAGTTTTGGTGCAGAATTCTTAATTTTGGCAGGATATGCAAAGTGAAAGCCCCAATTTAGGCAGTTTTCAATTCAGTTTTGGGAAGCTGGGCTCATATTAGTTGGAAGAAGAAACTTTTAAAATATTTCTGTAAAAGAAGGAAGGAAATTCGTCCTTGTTCCTGGTGTGGAAAAAAAAGGACACTTATTTGTCTATTTGAAGTTTCTCCCCTCCATTCCACTGGCGGTTCTCATTTAGGTGCATTGCCACTCAGTTAGGAACAATATATTAAGCCAGTTCTTGTTGATCATGTGAGGTCCCCTAAGTTTCATATATGGTTACCTAGCAACCTCCTCCTCTCTAAGCCTGTGTGCATACAGCACTCAAACTGATTGAGAGCAAGCAAGGACTGACATTTGCTTGTAGGAATTGCTCTTTAGAATTGGTGCAATCTACTATGTTGCTAGATTTGCAGTGAAAAATATTCAGAGTAGGGGTGAGGGAGGAGAAATGTGGCCCAAACATTTTGTGGGCTCATCCTTGTCCAATACAGGTAGTCCTTGACTTATGACCTCAATTGAGCCCAAATTTTTTGTTGCAAAGTGAGATATTTGTTAAGTGAGTTTTGCCCCATTTTATTTAAAAAAATTGCCACAATTGTTAAGGGAATCAGTGCGGGTGTTAAGTGAGTAACATGCTTGTGAAGTGAATCTGGGTTCTCTATTGATTTTGCTTGTCAGAAGGCCACATCACTCCTGAGCACTGCAACCGTCATGAGTCAGCTGTTTAGCATCTGAATCAAATGACCTTGGGAGTGCTGCAACGGTTGTAAATGTGAAAAACAGTCATAGGTCACTTATTTCAATGTTGTAAGTTTGAACGGTCATTAAGTGACCTGTTGTAAGTCAAGGACTAGCTGTACAGTGCTATTTAAAACCTGTGAGTATTATTCAAAATTATGGGGAGCTCCTCCTTTGTCACAGCTCTGACTGAAACCCTGAAGCTATTCTTCTAAAACCTCTCCTGGAGGTATTTCTAGGTACTATTGCTCGCTTTTGGTAGTACTGAGACTCAGCTGAAGTCCATTTCTCCCACAGGTGTGCCTGCGGCTTCTTTGGTGACTCCTGCTGATGTCATCAAGACAAGACTGCAAGTGGCTGCTCGTGCTGGTCAGACAACCTACAGTGGAGTTATTGATTGCTTTGTGAAGATACTTCGGGAAGAAGGACCTTCTGCTTTTTGGAAGGGAGCTGCAGGCAAGAAAAGGATTTCACTTCTTGACCAGTAGAGAAACTTCTCTACGTATATATTAATGAATGGTATTAAAATTGGGAGAGTGATGGATCCAGTCTTGCAGCTGTTTCCACCTCTGGCAACTTCAGAGCCATCTTCATATCTTTGTCAGTACACTGAATGTACAGCCTCATCGGTGGGAATGAGGACAACAAGATGATGAATTTGCAGGATAGATTTAGAGATTCTAGTTTTCACAGAACACCATCAAGAGATTTAGGTTAAAATTTGGCTTTAATTGTGCTTGAATGCTGGCCAATATGCATAGAAGCTGATTGATTACTACTATTTTTATTAAGAGAGAAAGTTGGATGTCATTATTAATTAAGGCATTAATATATCTGCCTATCTCAGCAGAGGATTTAAACTCATAAAAAAACAAAACAATAGAAACCTCATAAATAATAAAAATCTGATATTAATCCACACATACCAAACAACAGAAGTAGAAATTGAAAGGACAAAAAACAATTCATGAAGTGGTTTATGGATATGGTGAAAGCAACTGTGATTTCAAGTACCAAAAACTATGGAGTGGTATTTGTGAATGGTGGTCATGGAAACTAAATTTAACTTTCCTCCCCTCTCCTCTGTTATCTTTATTCTGCTTGTTATTTCTTGTTCTTTTTATGCTTTCCATAACAGTGGTCATGAAAGAGGGGAATAATGTTTTTGGTATATGTGTGTTACATTGAACGCTTTTTTTTCAACAGCCCGAGTGTTCAGATCCTCACCCCAATTTGGTGTTACTTTATTGACTTACGAACTTCTACAGCGCTGGCTCTATGTGGATTTTGGAGGCATGTAAGTATAAGCGATCATCTAAATTTTAAAGGATGTTGACATGTACCAGCCCATTACAACACTGATGCATCTCAGTAAAGTGTCTAGTATTTCTGCTTTTCTTTGTTTTTCTAAGTACAGAGAATAATCAGGTAAAAGCAATTTGAATCAGAGGGAGCTTTCCTATTCATAGAGAACAGGACCTGTATCGAAGAGTAGACCATTAAAGTTTCATGAAATGCTTTTATGAGCATGGTACCATAGTACAGCAGACCAACTGGTTAAAACAGGACTGGATTGGATAGAATTCCAAGTCAAAATTTGTCCACAATGGCTCTGTAGTGCCACAGAGTGAAGGACAACTGTAAAATGACAAAGGTTGAAGAACTTCCATCCCCAGATTTAATAATTGTCATAATGCTATTGGAAGTTAAATAGAATCTTTACAAATATGAATAAATTGGGGAGTAATAAATGAAGAACAGTGTAACAGTGTACTTTGTAATCACAGGAAACGGTTAAGGCTATTTACACCCAACACTAAACACCCCCCCCCCAAAAAAAAACGGCAGGATAGGCTACTGTATATAAACAGGGAGCAAACCCTAAACTCACTTGCACTGATGTTACCTAGTTGGCTGTTGAAACATCTGCAAGCAAACAACCACGCTCAGAGAGCACCAAGGACTCCATAAAATATTTTCATTCCTATTTCATGGGAAAAAAAGGACATGAAATAAAAATTCCAGGCAGCCTGATATTTTGTATGCAGCTTGTCTGTTGCAGAAAAGAAAATGAAATTGATCAGAGCTTGCTTATTTTATTCTTGCTGTTTTGCCTGGGTCAACTTCTGCAGCTTTAATGTAAATCATCTGTTCAAAACAGTGCTTCTGGGAAAGAAGAAACACATACTGTATTTTTCGGAGTATAAGATGCACCTTTTTCCCTCAAAAGAGAGGCTGAAAATCTGGGTGCGTCTTATACACTGAATACAGCATTTTTTGCCTCCTGAAACCCCGCCCCTTCACCAAAATGGCCATGTAGAGCCTTTAGGAAGCTTTTAGAGAGCTCCTGGGGGCTGGGGAAGGCAGAAATGAGTGAAAAACAGCCCGTTTTTTGCTCAATTTTGCCCCCCCTAGGAGTACTCTATAAGCCTCCTAAAGGCTATGCATGCAATTTTTTTGACAAAAAATGGGACCATTTTCGTGAAAAATAGGCTGGTTTTTGCTCATTTTTAAGGCGGGGGGCTACCCCCCAGGAGCACTCTGCAAGCTGTTCATGCCCTTTTTTTGAAAAAAAACAACAGGCCCGTTTTTGTGAAAAACGAGCCGTTTTGGGGAGGTTTTCAGAGTGCAAAAACTTTTTTTTTTAATTTGCCTTTTCAAAACCTTGGTGCGTCTTATACTCTGGTGTGTCTTATACTCCGAAAAATAAGGTAGTTTTAACATTTGGCCTGATCTTACATAGATTAGCGTGGCTATGAATTTCCTAAGGGAAGAATCCCCTGGCCTGGATTTACTTACACCTCAGATAAATACATACCTGGCGAACAAGCCATAAGCGTAAAACAGTGACAAAAAATGGATTCAAATGATTGGTTTTGGTGTTGTAAGCCATGGCTATTTGGTTATATACTTGTGAACCAAGCCACTGTTAGTCGGTGAACTAGGGTTAAAACAGAACGTGCTGTAATAATTATACTAACAGTAGCTGAATGTGGCCAATGTTTGCTTGTTCCTCTCTTACTAGCAAGCCCTCCGGCTCCGAACCTCATCCCAAGTCTCGAATCTCAGGCCTGCCTCCTGTTAATCCTGATCACCTTGGTGGATACCGGCTTGCCACAGCTACTTTTGCTGGAATTGAAAACAAATTTGGGCTTTCTCTTCCAAAATTTCGAGCAGCGAGTGCCACTCCTGTGCAAACCAAAGCAGCAGCTTGAATCCCGAGCTGACTTTTCCAGCAGACAAAAGCAGCCGCAAAGGACAGTTCTGAGAACAGATCCTTGGCTCTCCAGCCAGCTGCATGACACTTTACTGAACGGAGACTGAATCATTGCTTCTTTCTATACAAAGATACAATTGTCGTTCGCACACGGGAGATTGATTCGGGCTTTACGATCAAGCTATTGATCGTTTCTCCTCTTCTGATGGCTTGAATTAGTACCCAGGGCTTGGCTTTGCACAGCTTGCACTCCATGTTACTGTACATATTGTACATCTTTGTACAGAGACATCATTACGGCATTGAAATTGCAGTTGCATTTCTAGAAACAGATATTGCAGTTCTAAATAGTTTGAAATGTACAGACTGTTTTGAAAGTGTTTTACTAAAAATCATGTGACAATAAAATGTATTTAAAACCAGAGCCCTGTAGTGTCTTTTCTTTGACACCAAATCTTTAAGAGACTAAGTTTTAAAGAAGGTAAAATTAACCTACCAACGTTGCTGCTCAATAATATTCTAATACTCTGATGTTTAGGGTTTTTTTTTTTAGGAGTATGTGTACAATTTTTAAAAAGCCCAAAGAAGCTGAAGCGTTAGTAATCTCTCTGGTCTCCCCATTATAGATTGAGGGGAGGAATGAAGCATGTTTTTAAGACCTGGAAATGGGGTCTCATTGTCTGGCCAGTAATTAGGTGAATGCAAGGAGAGCTACTTGATGATGAAGCCATGGCAATATGCGAGGGCAACAGAATTTCAGGCAATGTACCCATGTGACCATTTCCTCCTTAATTGGGGGCTTATCTACAAAAGGAACTCTGTTGTACATTCATAAGGTCCTGTATGCAGACACAGGTTCCAAAAATTAGAATTCAAAAGTGCTAGATACAAAATGCAAGACTGACTTAGAATGAGGTTCTCTGTCTTTGGGAGATCAATACTGAGGTAGTGAACCATCAATCGTTCAATAGAACTGGTTAAAATCTACCACTCACTCAGATGCCTGATCTAGATCTCAGGCAGATGCAGTAAACCCATCAAAATAGACACACCATTCCCAGCAACCAATTAATAGATGCCTCCAAGGAAACTGCCAATCACCACCAACTACCCTCAAGTCCAGAACTGCAAGGCAACTCCCTCCCCTCACTTCTGAATTGTTACACTTAGGAAGCCTCACAGGAAAATGGGGCAAAAAGCCTGCAAACCCCCCCCCCCCCCATCCTTCCCAAAGGCTGGAAAATCTGGTTACTAATATGTGCAATGAAGGTGATCTATTACTATCCAAGAAATCCATATGAATGGAAGATTTTTCACAAAATCATTTTTAAAATATTTGTCTTGTTGTAGACAATATTTTGTATCTGTGCGTATCATTTTAAAGGTTCCACCTGAACAAGACTATCCTGTGTCCTATCTTGGAAGTAAGCAACTTTATTCTTCAAATGGCTACCCTTTTTTTAAATTACACTGATGGCTGCAGAAGGCCTCATGATGCCTTGATGGGAGAAACAGGATTGAAATATTCAGCCTTCTGTATATAGCGGCAGATAACGCAAGACTTTTAGGAACCAAAATCCACCAAAAAAATGGTTTTGGCTTATCTGCAGATGGCCTTATCTGCTAGTATGTATTTTAAATAGTCCCACAACTTCTTTAAAATACCATATATCTCATATACTTGCAGATACTCCAATCTGGATGAGCAGATTCTCAAAATTTTAACCCAAATATGAAAAATGCACCAACTGCTGATAAGCCAATTGTGAAAACTAAATCATACAAAAATATTGAGGGTAGGCACATTTTTCATGACATTTGTGTTAAAAATTTCAGACTCAGCAAATCTGCCAATGGGCTTATCTGTGTGACTATATACAGTTTTTCTCCAATATATACTGATTCATTTTACACATTCTTCCCCACCCCCAAACATATCCCTGAAATATGCCATTTACTTCTCAATTAAGGCAAGACAAATCAGGTATATCGGGGGGGGGGGGGGGGGACAGGAAAAAGGTTTACATGTGCCATTCAAGCCACAGGTTGCCCACCCATTCTAAGCAACTATACGTAAAAGCCTGTAAGCAGTTATTTCAGAAGCAATTAAATTACAAATGTAAAAAAGTCTTATTGCACAGGACAGTAACTGGCATTTACAAAAAATGAAACTACCATCAATGATGAAATCAACTTTACAGCAATGCAAAATCTTAAAGCTTAAGATGCCTTACTTTACGGCCAATTTGCTGGTTTTAATATTTCTACAAGCAATCTAAACTGGCTAGAAACTAGAGAAATTGTTCTATTCTGGTTACATGAAATTGCGAGTTTACTATACAAAAATGAAGCGTTGCTTCTTAAATTTTAGAAAAGTGCCTAGAAAATTAGAGATTATCCTTTGGATTTCAAAAAGATTTTATTTTTTATTTTTGGGTAGAATTGTGCAAGCTATATCCAGTTCAATAATTTAAGATGAAGTCTTAAACCTAAAAATCATTTGTATCCTTCATTTTTATTATAAGCATAAATAGAAAGTATATTTTAGATTACTTTTCCCATAATCTCGTGTGAATTATTAGCCTGTAACAGAATCCTATTTAAAAAACCCAAGCCTTTAAATGAATACATATGAGAAATACGTCATGTATTTTATTTATAAAGAATTCTTATTAACTACACAGATTTGACAAAAAATTCAAGGGATTTTAGAAATTTTCCATTAATTAAAAAAAAGTTTAATAGATTATTTTTATTCCTTTTCATGATCTATCACCATGGGAGCCTACTGTATAACATATAGGATAAAGGTTGCTGTGAACAGATACATGTGTAACTAACTCTAAGCAGTTCCATAATCTACCCCCCCCCCCAGATAGGTTAACATAACTTACTTAAATCCCATTGAAAGTTGGACAGCCTAACTTTAAATATACAATATAAGTAGTGTTTCAACTGACGATACAACTTGCCAAGTTAGGATAAATATTAATATATGCGGATTAGATTAAGAATATGTGATTTAGCTTTTAAAAAGCAACTTCACAAGATCTGCTTCAGTAATCTTTCAAATCCATAGTTGACTGCCCGTTTTCACGTTCAAGTTGCTGCTGCAGGCTAGAACATGCTACTACATGGAAGCTCTTGTAGTTCATTCCCAAATTCACTGCTAGAATCCACTGTAAAATTTTAAGAAGGAATTCGAGTTGCCGCTTCCTCTTCTGCATCAGCTCTGTTTGCATTAATTTCAGCTAATGTCCGACCAAAACGGGTCCACTCATCACTTCGGGGAACAGCAATTTGCTATGGAGAAATAGTTATATGGGAGGTATTAGTAAACATGATTATGCTGATTTAAAAAAAATCATTGGTTTGTATCCAAAATCTAGAATTGAAACAAACATACATTTCTAGGTTCCCTGAATTTTTATGCATATGAAAAATTTATTTCAACACAAAGAGAAGGCTCCATCTCTATTACAATGAGGAAATCACAGTGAACAAAGATCTAGGCCAGCGATGGCGAACCTTTTTTGGCTTGCGTGCCACAAGTAGGGGGAGGGCAGGGGGGTCGTGTGCGGGCGTGCCACACCCATAATGCAATGTGCGACCCCCCAGTGTGCATGCGCGCACAATGCGTGAATTCCCCCATTTTTACATGCTTTTTTCGCTCTCCCCAGGCTCCAGAGGCTTTATAGGAGCCTGGGGAGGGGGAAAAGAGCCCCCCGCCCCCCTGGAGGCCCTCCGGAGGCTTCAGGGACCGTCCGGAGGCTTCCCTGAAGCCTTCGGAGCGCTCAAAAGGATCCTCCAAGCAAACCGGAAGTGACTTCTGGGTTGCTCGGAGGGTTGTTTTAAGCGCTCCGAAGGCATCAGGGAAGCCTACGGACGATCCCTGAAGCCTCCGGAGGGCCTCTGGGAGGGCAGGGGAGGCTCTTTTCGCCCTCCCCAGGCTTCTATAAAGCCTCTGGAGTCTGTGGAGGGCAAAAAATGACTTTTAAAAAGGTGAACTCAGCTGGCCAGCGCGCGCATGCATGCTGGCCAGCTGACAGGGCAGTGCCTTGCGTGCCCTGACAAATGGCTCCACGTGCCACCTGTGGCACGCGTGCCATAGGTTCACCATCACTGATCTAGGCAGTAGCATCTAGCCAGTGTATAACTGGACACAAACAGTTCATAGGGTGGGAATAATATATTTCACATTCTTCTTTTTTTAGAAGAATTGTACTTCCAACCTGCTGCTCTACTGTCTGGTTAAGACCATATATAGGAAAAAGAAATTTGAAAACTATTTACTTGTCCAAACCAGTAAAGCAAACCTAAGCCACAACTATTAGTTTGAACAACTTTGACAGTACTGGAGAATTTCCCCACACTCAAATATAAAGGATTCTGAAGTGACACAAAAGCAGTCAAACAGCAACTCTTTTTGGCCTTCTGACCTGAACTCGGTTACAAACTGTATCTTTGTTGCATAGTAACTCTCCTTTCATATTCTCCAGTTTTAAACTTGGTGGATACAGACAACTTTTTACATTACTTTGCAACATGAAAGATTCTGGATAACTTGCAATCTTTTCTGAAAAAGTTTGTAATTTGAAAGTCCTGCCAATTGTTGCCATCAGATGACCCAGAATAAAAAAGGAATGGTGAATGAGCAGCAGCATTATGGAAAGCTGGGTTGGGCAGTAGTTTCCAAGAAATAGGGGGAAGGGTTGAAGTAGTTTTAGGCTGCTTCACAAAACTATATTCATGATAATTTCTTTAAATTTTCATCTTTGCATGCACACACACTCGCACTTAAATCTGCCCAAACTTTAAATAGAGACGCACTTTCTAAATTGAAACAAAAACATGACTCCTATGCACTCTTTATTATTGAAGCAAAGCAAAATAAGTTAGAAAATTACCTACCTCTCCCACATCATAAATTACTATTTGTCCTTCGGAATCTCCCACAGCAATCTCACGTCCTGAATTTGTCCATCTTACATGATTAAGGGCTGGATTTCCATCTACGGTAATGCTTGCTGTTGGTACCTATCCCAGTTAAACAACAATGCTTCGTCATGATTAATGCCCTCTTTGGAATTTTGCTAGATTTGTCACAAATATTCAGATGACAATATGGCCATTAAAAGTTATCTAGCTGTCCCTTATCCTAACACAACAGAGAAGGAAATATTTTACCTTTAACAATGTAAATCTCTCTGATATACCCACACAAGGCCCATTGGAAGATGGATTTAGTAATGATAGGAATTAGAGCACCAAGCCTTCAAAGATGACAGCTCCAAGTTACTGAGTTCTTCCTTGCTTGGCTAAAACCTTGCCTGGATATGCTGAGTTTGAATTACACTGGAAAAATTACTTTATTATAGGTAATACTCTTCCACTCAAGCACATCATAGGGAGCGAAACTGATTGCTGCACAAAAGTAGTGCTAAATACACTCAGAGTCTGATGCTTTAAAGCATTGAGTGAGAACATCATGCCTAGGTTTTGCTCCGTGCTCAGCAACTGATAGCACTGCATTCTTCAGCAATACATGGAATACCAGCTTCATGAAGCTTAATTGTTGCAACTATCTGTTAGGTTGATAGGTTGGCACACGGTAGTATAAAGAACCTGAATTCATGCCAGATAGCAAAAAAGCCCTGGTTTTACCCTGTACTAGAGTTAGGTGAAACAATGTCATGGCATATTCCTGCCAGCATAAGCCACATGTACAGTCATTCATTTTCTGGTCATTTAAAATGTATTATTAGTTTTATTAATCAAATTTATATAGCTGTCCAACTCACCAAGGGAGACTATAGATGCAACAATAGATAAAAATATCAAAACATAGAAGACAAATATATAAAAAAATAGTATTAAATACCGTAAAAAAATACAATAGAAGCGAAGGGAGAATAAAAAATGTCCCCCTCACAATGGAGTGGTCTAGCCAAGTCTCTGTTTCTGTAGAAGCCCAGGCCAGGTCATATAACCAAGTCTTAAAGATCTTACAGCATTTCAAAAGGGATCAAAAGCCAATCTAATGCGGGGGGGGGGGGGGGGGGAACTGTTCCCTAAGATGGGCACTACAATAGAATAGACACATCTACCAAATGTAAATCTGTAGCTGAAGGTACCCACAGTATGCCTCTTCTGCAAAGTCTGATGGGAAGGGCTGATGTAAAAGGGAAAAGGCGGTTCCTTAGATCGGGCTTCCCAACTCCTGATCTGTAGTGCATCAGAACCAAGGCTGCACAAATGAGCAAAGCCTCATCTGTGCATGCACGGAATGCAAGCAGTATACAAAACCACTCCTCCTCCGGTCCATGGAAAAACCTCTCTCCACAAAACTGTTTCCTGGTGCTCAAAAGGTTGGAAGCCTCTGCCTTAAATTGCCCAGGCCCATGCCATAAGGGCTTTATAGGTTAAAATCAGCATTTCGAATTGGAGCTGGAAGTAAACCAGTGCAGCTTACAAAGCAGATGCCTAACATGGGCTGTAGGAGTGCACATAATTGCCCACACCTTTGCATGCTAAACTAGTTGAAGCTTCCAGATATTCTCCAAGGGCAGCCCCATGTAAAGCCCATTGCAGTAGTCCAATCTGGAAATGACTAAGGCAAGAGTGACTGTAAGCAGGGCTGCTGACCCAGGAAGGGGCACAGCTGGTGCACAAGGCAAAGCTGTGCAAAGGCCTTTTTTGCCATGAGTGCAATCTGTTTACTGGAGTTGTGAATATATAGGGATCCCCATTTAGCACCAAAGATGGCATAGTCCTGGAATCAGAGGGTCCCAAAACCCAAAGCCATTCAGTCTTGCCAAGGTTCAATTGAAGCCTATTGTTCCCCATTCAGACTCTTGCAGTCTCAAGGCACTAGGATAAGAGGGTCATGGCATCACTTAATTTGCCAGGGGCAGAGGTATACAATTGGTACACATGGCAATGGATGAGCTCACTCAGTGGCCTCATGTAGATGTTAAAAAGGAAAGGAGAAAGTACCACCCTGAGCTGCCCCACATACGTAGTTGGGGCTGACAATGGGACCTTTTCTTCCTAATTATCACCAAATCTGATTGACCCCCAAAGGAAGGTGGCAAATCAGCACAACACCATGCCACTGACCCCAGCTGTCTGAGAAAGATAACATGGTTGAGGGGATTAAGAGTCTCTGAGAGGTCAAGAATGGCATGGATGGATGCATTACCCCATCCCATCCATGCAAGAGACCTTCCAAAAGCAGGACTAGTACTGTTTCCATCCCATACCCAGACTGTATCCTAACAGAAAAGGATCAGGATAATCCAAATAAACTGATTCCATGAAAAACTATCCAGTTATAACATTAAAGGTTTACCTCTTTGTGAGGTAATTAGGTGAAGAGCTAAGGAAGATAAAATAAATGTACAACTTTTTAACATATTATTTTTTTGAATATATACTCCAGTCTTAGGATACCAAACCAATTTTGCTTTACCTCAGTATCATTGTTAAGATTCCATAGATCAAGTCTTCCCATTCCATCTACGCAAGCAAAAAGGGCAGGGTGAGTGGGTGACCACATCACATCATAAACGTAATCTGAGTTGTCTTCAAATGAATATAGAGGTTTGTTGTTCTAGGGAAAAATATTTAGCATTAATATACCTTGCAATTGTAAAAAACAAAAATAATTAAGGCATGGTGGCAAGATTTGTGATAGTCAGGAATCGCTATTATTAAATTACATTTTCTGGCTTCAGGACCAAAGGCTGGCTGATGGTCAGCAGAGAGGATATGGAATACTGAATCCTGTTTGTATATTTTGGAGGTAGTGGAATTAATAACACATCTTTTAGTACTCAAATTAGAAAAAAAGTATTACAGTGCTACGAACTGACTATCTGTAACACAATTTGTTGGTTGCAGAAATGCGTCTGGGAACAAAATGAACCTCTGTGTGAAGGCAGTCTACCACTCAATGCTTGTATTTAATCCTGAGGACATCAAAGCAAAGTTCAGCTATGATTTGTCTTTTGATTGTTGATTCATTATGTGTCATCAAGTAATTCTTTTAGTAGCAAAGTTTCAGTAAATGCTTGAAGCTTCTCAATTTGAAAAAATACTGAGTCATTCTTGAGATTTATACTAAATTTGATTATATAAGTATAGTAATGTAAATTTAATAATAACAGTTGATATTAATGAAGCTGCAATTTTTAATTTCCTCAGAACTTACACAGAAGAGATTTTAAAAAGAGCTTGGGCAACCATTTGTCTGAAATGGTATAGTGCCATAATGGCAAAACTATGGCACGCATGCCACAGGTGGCACACGGAGCCCTCTCTGTGGGCACACGAGCTATTGCCCAGCTCAGCTCCACCACACATGCGTGCACACCTCCCAGCTGATTTTCGGGTGTCTACTGTGCATGCAGGACACATGCATGAGGGAGAGAGGGGGGTTGTGTACATGTGTAGGGAGCATGGGGGGGGTCAAGTGCCGCCTGTGTCCCATTTTTGGTCCCAGGAGGCTTCAGGAAGGCCTGCTAGGCCAAAAGCAGGAACCGGGGGCGCATGCATGCGCAGGGGGAGCGAGTGTGTGTGCATGCATGGGCAGGGTGGCGGGGTGTATTGCATTGTGGGTGTGGGACCACCCACAATTTGGGCACTCAAGGACAAAAAGGTTAGCCATCACTGGTATAGTGTTTCTAGCTTGAGTGGGGGAAGGGGGGGGCTAGAAGACTTCCACTTTAATCATGCAGAATTTTATAATATTCATGAAACAAACAAGATACCACTGTTTCATTTTGTGTGTGTGCATGTAGTGTCTATGTCTGTGTAACGTTGTTATGCACTATGTAAACATAACATACTAATAGCAACTTTAAATTGCTACAATGGTTATAGGGATCTATATTTATGAGAATTACCACAGCCAATATAAGAAGGCCGAGTAATGGATAGATCTGATCTGTACACGTTTTACTCTTATATTGTAATCATATACTGAATTATGGAACTGATGATATAAGACATAGATGCTTCAATGAAGCTTCTTGACAGAAAACTTAGTTCTGCATAGACCATTTCCATAAGATGGGTTTTTACACAAATCAAGATTGTGTATATTTATCTACTGATACCTTAGTTGTCCAAAGCTTTACAGTCCAGTCAAAAGAAGAAGTTACAAATAGATGTGAAAAGTCTACAGGTCCAACTGCTGCATGGCAATGGATACCTGTAATGGGCCCTTGGTGGCCTTCAAACATCTCACTGATTCCAGCTTTGCTGTTTAAAATACATACAAAGAAAAAAAATTACTCTAAAAGCAAAAAAATACTGAAACAAAACTCTAGATACAAAGTACTACTTAACAGTTCACAAAGTGCATCACAAATTATCTCTACATTATTGGAATTATCAAATTATCTCTACATTATTATCCATGGAATGGAATTAAGCTCAGTAGCACTATAAATAAAAAAACTGTATTAATTAAATAGCTAGACATATGCTTTGAAAGATAATGTTTACAAAATATTACATATTCTAGATAGGTGTATTATTTTTTTCAAACTCCAACTAAATATTAGGGCCCAAAGATTAAGACATTATTGTTTTCCAAGAACCATCAAGCTTCCCAAGAGATGCATTTCCTCCTTGGGTAATTTTCAGTCTGAAAACAGGGATGATAAACCCTCAACTGTATCAGTGTAAACTACCAATTTTAGTTAGTTCTAACCCAAAGCACTGGACAGCATGGGCTGATGTGTGTTTGAGAAGAGACTGGAGTCTCAATTTCATTTAAGAAAGCAATAGATAAGCTACAGCTATACAATTTCAAAACAGATTGAACAGCAGGAGACAAGCTGCCCAATTTATGACTGGTGCGTGATAGTACTGTATAATTATCAACAAAACCAAGAATTTGGGATATTCTGTCACCGTTCCCCTCCAAATTTGATTAATCAGCGTATTCTGTATCAAAGCTCAAAAGCTATTCTTATCTAGAAAAAAAATGAGATGCTGATGTTAATTGAAAGTTTTAATTATTAAATAGATACTCTTTTAAAATCCTTACACAATTACTTTTAGAGAAGTGCAACTGTATCTAAGCATCCTATGACAATTAAAGAGCAGCAATCCCAAAATTAATGTTCCTTAAAGTATGACCCAAGATGTAACACCTTGTGGCTGAAAAAATGTAATCCCAGGGTCTAATTACCTGCCATGGCGACATGCTGTGTAGACAGAGCCCTCTTCACTTCCAACGACAAAGTTGTTGACATCTCCAACAGGGAAAGACATAGAAGTGACAGCAACAGCTTTGGATTGCTTATGAACTAACTCCATGCTATCCTGGAGATAAGGATATCATATTTTTGTTTTCTGTTTTCCCAAAGAACTTTTCTGTTAAGACCAGGGAGTATTTCTGATACTAGCTTTCTACAAAACATTTGTATTCTACATACTTGCTTTATTCATATTTTGCAGCTGAACGTATTTAACACAACAAAACAACACAGAGTAGATGATGACAACGTAGAATTTTTTTCTCAACCTATGGAATGTATATTTTATTAATATCTACAGTAGGACAGATATACTACATATTTCTCAGTATTTCTCAGATGCTCTGTGATATAATTTAAACTGAAAGTTTATCACTTAAAATCATTTAATGAGCTTCTATATTTAAATAAGCATGTGAACTGAAATATCCTCAGTACAAATTTTATACTACTTTAAACTGCATGCCAGCTCTCAAAATTCAAAAAAGAATCTTTAGATATATGGGACTGGGATATCAGTCATTTCATACTGCTGTAGCATATATTTTATCTGCAGAACTTTCCTGAAACAGATATAACAATACATATTTGACATATTTAATAAGAAATATACCTGTGGCTGTGATAGCATATCCAGGCTCCATGAGCAAATCTTCCCATCAGTAGAAATGCTGATAAGGTTATGAGCATTCTGTGTCCCCACAACATTTACACAATACACAGGATGCTAAAGTAAAATCATATAGTATAGTTTAACAAAACTTCCATGGAAATTTAAGATATCTTCAAATAACAAATGCAAATCTAAATTTTAAATGATCAGACAAGAAGGACAAGAAAGATATCCAGGGACTTAACAACCTATTGTTTTCTACAGCTAATCATCAAATCTTCCCCAGAAACTAAGATCTAGATTTAGTTGCTTAGCATTCCTGCAAGATTAGACACTTCACTGAAAGTACAAAAAACAGTGATGGTATAGGAAGGATGAAAGGTTCATTCTTGGAATACAGGTAGTCCTCACTCACTGATTCTAATTTGAACCAGCAACTCTGACACAAAATAGGAAATTATGTGACTGTGACTGTTCTTTCAAGCTGGAAAAAGACAAGACTATTCAGTTCCACATCTTTGGCTTTTGTTTGCCTCTTAACCACTCCCCTGCCCTTTAGAATGTTTGAATGCCTGTTTACTGTCTTGTACACATTGAAAGCAATGTAACTGCATGGCAGCCCAAAGCTGGGAGCCGTAGGGCCACTATGCAAATAGCTTATAGTAATCTCTTGAAATCTCTTCTTCTCCAATCTCCCTGCTCTATGAGGTGGGGTGGGGGAAATAATTGATTTCTTTATGCAATCAAGATATATTTGCCTGATCCTTGCATTGCTTTTGATAGTTAGAAGGGCAAATAGGTTACTCTCTTGTAATCCTTTCCACTCCAATCTCTCTTCTATGGGAAGTGCATGGGGGTGTGTGGTGGAAAAAATCCAAAGGTGAGGTACATTACAAAGCCTACTTATAGTACTGGCAATTATGTGATTGAGAGATGCTGCAAAGGGTTGCAAATGATCACAGATTAGCTTTAAAGTTATTTTTCAGCACTGTTATAATGTTGAACAACTGCTGAATGAGTGGTCAGTAAGCGAATACTACCTCTAAGCCAACATTAGGAGGTGAAGTTATGACAAAAGAAAAGCTGAACATCAATAAAAATAGAAAAGAAAAATAAAATAGAACAAACAGCTATAGTGATGCAAAAGCATGGTATACCTATCAACATTCCTAAGCATAGATCAAAGGAATGACCAGACAGTCTAGATTTTGAAAATATGAATAGCTAATACTTTCATTTCAGGCCTACATGTTTTCCCAGCAGGGAAAATGTGCGTCTCAAGGGAAAGTAAGAGCTAAGGAACAAGTAATATATGATCTCCTATTCATAATGAAAAATTCAGACACCTTGGAACCTGGAGAGAGACAAATATAGATGATAGGAAATACCATAGAACCAAGTAATGTGAAATGGTGAATTGATCCTTTCAGCAAAAAGTTTAATTCAAATAGGACTATAGTATCTTTTATATAAGACACTCATTTCTTGAATGTTATACTTTTTTTCTTCACACATTCTGAATTTTATCCTATCATGCTCTAAGCCAACACTACCCTAGATTACTGAATAAATCAATAATTTTTTCTTATGTCTTGCCTTAGTTTCTTTTGTCACTACTTCACACTCTTTCTGTGCACTTTGCACAACACTGTTTATCCTGAAAGGAAATTGGGTGATGAAGATATATGGATCTTCTGTTCCCTACCGTGTGAGCAGCAGCTGAAAGGGGAGTTCTCTGAACTGGTGTTCGCTTATTGCTACGGTTATCCCAGAGCACAATTTGTCCAGAGTATGTGCCACCAACCACCAAATTTGGATGAAATTTTGCAAATGTAGCAGACATAACAGCTGACTGTAAAGTGAAAAAAAGAATGTAAATGTTATTTCTGAATATGACTGTTTACTAGAAATATTTCCGAAATGAGTTCAGGAATGACTATATCAGAAAAAGGCACATTAATGGAACATCTTTTAACCTATGAAATGTTATATCATATTAAATATATAACACGGAAATGAAATTTCATTATTATGCTGAAGGCTACTTTCTTAAGCATAGGGGTCAGGAAGATAGTTGAGCCCAGATGAGTTTGCTCTGTTTTCTCAGCTGTCATATTATCTTGTCTATGTCTTACATTTATTATTTCACTAGTTGTTTCATTAGAAATAAATATTTTACAGTAGCCTATATTGAGGCCAACTTGTACATCTACATTAGATCATTTTAAGTTGAAATAATTTATTTCAACTTTATTAACTTTATTTCCCTTAAATTTTAGGCTATGTATATTTGTTTTCAAGATACAAATTGGGTTGAGATGTGATTATATATTTTAATAATAAATGCTGACTCTGTACTTAATGCACAGAACGTCATGTCATCTTTTACATAGTATGAGGTTGTGTAAGTTTAAATAAGGTATATTATGCTAAAAAGAAGGTAGCTGGATCCTTCAGACATCAACATGTGTTTAGAATGGGTTACATTTGAAGTTCATGTCTCCTCAATTAAATCATAATGGTGATAATTAAAAGGCAAGTCTTGTCCACTTTCATTAATACCAAATCTTTAACCCTGCAAGATAAGAACTTGCATTACCTGGCAGTGAAAGACATATTCTGGAGTTGTTTTCTTATATTTCATATTCCAGACAAGGGCCACTCCATCAGGCTCATGAGGAGCATCTTCATTGTTGTTGTAAGATGCTACTAACAATTCTGGGTACTAGATAAAAAAAGAAGAGATTCTCTGTTATTGGCTTTAAATAAGACACTTTCAAATAAATCCAAATTAAGTTACTGAACACAACTTTATTTCTTGGAAATCTATTTTGACAAAAGAGTAAGGAAAATAATATCTACTAAGGAAGATTTATTAGACTAAGTAAAGTTACCTGAGATGACCAATCCAAGCAACTAACAACACGATGCTTTGACCAACGTTCATCAAAAAACTGTCTGTTTAAGGATAGTTTAGCTCCTGCCTGAATTTCTCTGGGAAAAAAATAAAACAATAAAAGAGGGTGGATTTAGGATTATTTCCAGTAAAATTAAAACAAATGGAGTAATGTATTTTAGAAATTCCCATATTACCCTTCTTTGTCTTCTATATCCCGGCCACTGTAGTCAAAGAAAATATTAATTTGCTCAGAAAGAGCTCTTTCTACAATTCTTGTAGACTGATCAAAGAAGCTCAAAAACTCTTCAGAATGCAAAATTTGTTGCTTTTCTTCTTCTGTTAGTTCATGAGGGGCAACTGTGGAGACAGGTTTGGAATATGACTTATAACCAAGAGACTAAAATGAATATATTTAATGATTAGAATGATGGGTGTGTGTGTGTAATTAAGATTTTCAACAGTGATGAACAGCTGCAATTTTATTCAATGTTTTTTAGTCTTTAAACTTTAATACAAATTTCAAACAGTAAAGAGAAACATACACAACAAAATGAAAACAGAAATTTGAGTCAGATATGCTTCCTCCTTCATATTATTAAAAATGAGGAACATAACACTCTTTAAGAGAATACCAAAGTAGGGAAACTTCCTGTTGGCAGGATTAGTTTTTATTTATGATAGTTAATTGTTTCTTTGTTGTTTTAGTATTTATGATTAGTTCTAGTTTTATATACTGAAAGTCACCCAGAGTTGTTAGGCATATGAATGGATGTAAAGAAATAAAATATTTATACCTTCTTCCTCTTCTTCCTTTTTCAAAATGCTTTCTTCCTCAGGTTCAACTGGTGGTTTTTGTATAACTACATCATCTTCATCTTCCTCATCTGTAAAGAGGAAAGTTATCAATAATTGCTTGGCCTGTTGGAATCTGGGATTACATTTATTAAATAGTGAAAAAAATAATCAGTCAAATATACTGTCACTGTCAGTAAACTCTTATCTAGTGATTTTTCTAACATAGCATCAGAACTAAACATACAGTACAGGGGAGCTTTTCAGAGATTGTCACTTTAAATTCTTAACTTTTATCAGCTTTGTCACTGCAGATGAAACATTCATCCATGTGATTTTACACTGCATGTTCACATATACCTGCCATAAAATAATGAAAATCAAGCATCTTAACACAGCTCTCAGAACCATAACTTTTTTAAGATATAGATTTAATAACAAAGTTTTTCATAAGGGAAAGAAGTTCCTTTAGTTTTGATGATGCTAGGAAAGGTAAATTTTGCTAAGACAATGGCAAGAGAAATTATCTTTTTTTCCTTATCATTCTAACTGCAAGTAACATTATCATTATAATGTTTTGCCAGGGAGCATTTTAAAAGTAGAATGCTGTAAGAAGTGTCGACGCTTTGAAATACAGAATATGTGTACCATTTTTTGCATTGTTACATTTTGTAAATAGTACTAGTCCGTAGAAAATTTAAAAAAGAGCAATGTGGTGTTGTAGAATGTTTCCTGCCTCTTTTTGTTCTGATTCTCAGAGTATCTTTCTTAAAATACTTATTTCATTCATTAACTAGCTATGTCATCTGTCTAGAAGAGAATGGAAACAGAAGCCTGAATCCTGCCTTCTTGCAAGTAATGAGGCAAGATTCAACAGGGGTTTATTTGTTACAGCCATTCCCCTGACCCATGTTCAAAGTCATGGGGGGGAGAAGGAAGAGTGGTCAAGAGGTGCAAACCAGCTGCCAAGCTATGGTCCCAGCAGCCAGGCCAGCTGACTAGACAGCAGCAACCAGATGGTATTGCTGGGATTGTCTATCCCCGCTCTGAGGTGGCAATGGGATGGCACAGCATTTTTCTGCTTGACTGCTTCCAATTATGTTTTTTCTCCAATGGCAAGTCTGTGCAATTACCAACTCTCCAGGAGGTCCAGAGACAAGCCTTTACCCTGCAAACAAAAATACAGCTTGTAGGCTCTACCAGCTGCCAAGCCACACACATAGTGATAGGCTGAAGCAAAATCTGGGAGAAAAATCTTTCTAACTCTAGTTTAGTCAATAAAAATATAAATCTATACCTGAAGGAACAAATGTCTTAAATGACACTATATAATGCATACAATAATACAAACTCCAACTTAATCAAAATGATAATGACGTATGCCAATCCCACATTATATGAAATCGAGTGATTTTTACGTTCTGACAAGTTTACAGAACTAGGATAAATGGCATGAACAATTTCAATATATGCTCATACTTCTGAACCAAATGGTGAAGGTTAAAATCTTTCCTTTCAAGGGCCTCAATCAGCCACAAAGGAAAACAGTAATCACTGTCTTTTCAACCAGCCCAACCACATTTGTCAGCCCTTTCTCCGTCAATGCAGCCAGAGCAATCAACCTGCCAAACATTCAGAATGGAAAAACAATCTGAAAATACAGGGTATAATGCACCTGCCAGTGAAAATGGCCATTTCAAGAAAAGCTAGTGATCTCAGTGACCCTGCTGAGGAGGCGGTGGTGCAAAGGGGAAAGAACGCGTAAAAGAATTCTTAGTGATCTCCACTCTCTTGCACATTGACATTTCCTTACAAAGCCTGCCAATTACAGCTTTTGTGCTACTTAAAAAAAATGAAAGCTTTTTTGGACAAAATAATCACACAGAGAAACGGAAAGACACTGCTCCTTTTTAGATGAATTTGTACATACAATGGACTATTAATCAGAAAACTGGATAACAGAGCAATTCTATGCCATGTGCCCCAAACAAGAGACTAGATTTCCACCCAAGCATTGGGGAAGAGAAAATTGATAAATGCATAATTTTCTCTTAATAATGAGAGATTGTGAATAGCAAATTACAAAGCAATGACTAGATTAAATAATTTGGTTGAATTAAGTGTGGACTTCTCTTTTTGTATGTAGACACGCTACATACAACAAACAATGCCACTGTGACTTCAGAACAGGAATGTCCCCTTAACCTTTATATGTTGTTCAAAGCTCAAATTCCATACATTTAGAAGTTAAATCTCAGCTTCCTGGTTCTGCCATTCCATTCTAATTCTAAGTATCATTTTCTGTGATAGAAGTCAAATCCTTGTCAAAAGCAGATGGGCAGCTCTCTACTATTGCCCAAGTGATCTGGTTATTTACATATATTACAGAGATGAAATCTGATAATCAATTGCCCCTCCTCCTTTTCACATTTTTAGTGTAGATGACAGATGTATAAACAAATTCCTCCTCGTCCTTATTCTTTATTTGCTGTCAACGCTTAGGAATAACTATTACTGAATCTCAGCCCTAGAAATGGTATTTCCGCAATTACATAAATACGCTAGCAAGCACTGGAGCAATTTTTCATCTCAGTTTAATACTTATTTTTAAGATATATGCAAACGCCACTAAATAAATAACAAACTTTAATCCTGTTAATCTTATGTTTTATCACTTAATAGCACACTAACAATGGAATTAAGAAAACTAAGTGGATAGCCAAGAATAGTTATTCCTTGGTAGTTTAAATTTAAACTGATATGCAAACAAATCAGCAGAATTATAAATTCACTTCATTACACACACACACACACACACAATTTTTTAAGAACAATCTACTATTCTGGCAAGAAACCATAGCTTTTTCTAAACCATCCTTCTGCAGGTCAACAAATTTGGGCTAACTATGTGACCAGAAAATTCTTAGCTGTCAAAAGTCCTATTCCTGCTTTTTACTCAATAGTACACAAAGCCTTTGAAGTACTTCAAGCAGTGCCTGATGCTTTTAAACATCACTGTGATCCAAGAGATGAGGTTTCTGTCTATTACTCACTAGCCTAAATGATGCAGTTGTGCTGGCATAATGGCAAGCACATCTGAAATTCCTGCTGCTTCTGCCTTCTTTGTTCCTTGTATTCAACCCATTGCCAAATTAAGCTGCTTAATCCTGTACAACACTGTGAAAATATAGACTACTTAATCTCCCCCCCCCCCCAATATATACTGGTCTGTAAAATCTACTTCTCCAGCTTTGTCACCTTAGTATCCAAATGACACCTGCTCTCTTAAATAAACATATCCTTTCTTTTGGGTATATTTATTAATGTATGTATTATTGTTCATACTGTAATATTCATTCGTAATGTAAGTATTAATGTTCATACCAATTGTTCTCATTCCTTCCAATATCGTTTTGTGAAGCCTTTCAATTCTACTTTAATTTCTTGCCTTGCTAAGAGAAAGCCTATTCATATATCAATGAACACAAAATCTTTCCCTTATTGATCTCACTTCCATCTTCCATCTTCAAGTGCAGCTATAAGTATCCATTTTTGTTTGCTTCTCAATAAAGCTTCATATACATCAATGGTTCTACTAAAAACAGACCACAGAATAAAAATGCAAAATTATCTGAACTTTATAATTAAATTGTCATACAGGTTTATTTTTTCTTGCCAATATATATGTCCCATAGAATGTACTATTTAAAATGGCAATTTTCATGACTAATATTTTATGTACAAGGTGTTACAAATACAGTATTATGTATGAATTAAAATCAGAGTATTAAACAGCAGCAAAAGTTAAACAGTATTGCTTACACTCTAATATATATGCACCAGTTGTACCATTCTGGATTAGGCCCTGAAAAATATTTTGAGAAAATGTCCAGCTCTTTTATTTCATTGCTGTAATCTCTTTTATTATTCAGCATTTAAGATTTACCCCAATGGTGCAGAAATGCTTTATTTATTTCACATTAAAAGCTACACTGCCACGCAAGAACATAACAATGAGGAGTGAAACTACATGTCAAATCATTTTACTGATGAATATTTATTACAATATACTAAGTGGTTACTATGTTTTTTTCCTTGACAGAGGATCTAAGGTTACAAGGCAAGCATTAAAAATCTGTAAAAGTATCAGTTACTTTTAAAATGCCAAATCTCTTCTCAGTGAATGGTAAATGAACCAGTGAATTTTTACTTAGTGTTAACATCAAAATTGTGCTGTATTTTGTTGAGATGAGAAGAAAAGCAGGCTGTAAATTAGACAGCGCCTTGCTACAACTCTAAGAGAATGAAGTTCCAGTTGTCTGCGTGGTCTGTTGTTGCAGAGTAGGTTAATCAAAGTTAAATCATCTGTGAAATGGGTGTCTTTTGTTAAGCCGAAGTGTCTTCAGATCACATTTACTATCTGTTTTATTTTGTTTTTGGCAGATACTTCTTAAAAATAGTAGAAGGAAGTATCCTAGACAAATCTTTTTGTATTACATCTAAATTTTTCTAGATCTAGAATTTTTCAAATGATAAAAGTTTGACAATATTAAAGCACTAAGTTGAGATAATTTGGTTAGATTCACTTCTCTGCTAGAGGCCTCATTTGCATCCCTGCTTACCTTTCTTTTCTCATTCTATTAAAAATCCTATGCATCACAGTCCTGACAGTGACACCTATCAGTAAAACTGCAAGATAACGACAAGCTTTCATTCAATGGGAGCTAACTGATTGTTACTTGTATTGGGGAATAACAGACAGGCAATCTGAAGTCACTTTGAAGATACACATCAACAATCAAACCTCTAACTTATGTGTTAACTTGACTACTTTTCCTTTGTATACATTTTTCTTTCAGGAAAGAAGTACAGAAACACATGAGACTAATATTTTACTGAATCTTCAGCTTGATCAATACTAAACTACTACAAAACATTGCATAGGCAATTAAGAAAAGTGAGTATGTATGGTGACTTTTATTTTCCCCATGTTCTGGGACTATTTATTCATATCAGGGGTCTACTGTGACTTACATACACAATAGAGTACAAGACTGGAAGTTACAATTATTAATACACAATATTCTGTCCAGATACATTATTTTGTTATGTGAACATTGTAAGAATTAAGTATAGGTAATAATTTAGTACTTTCATACTGAACAATACATCCAGAAATGGAAGATATATATAAGATTCAAAACAGAACCTCCCCTTCCTCCTTCCCAAGAAAGGTAATCTTTCTTTCTTTCTTTAAGTTTGGATCTCTTATATTTATATTCTTGTATAACTGCTCTTTTGACCTGTTATTTCTTTATTTTATTTTTTGCTTTTTTACAGTGTGCAAGATACTTTGTTACTTTTTTTCCACTTTAATTCTTGAGTTGAGTTTGACTCAAAGTCCCTGTAACCAACAATTAGGAAGAAGTTTACCACTGCCTTCTAGATTTTTTTTAGTTCTTAGTCTAACAGGAATATATAAATAATACATCAATGAATAAATAAATAGGATATATATAGCACAAAAACTATATTTTGCAGAACACCTTTTAGTATAAGTCTTTAATATAAAGTTAAGACATATTTGAGGGCAAGTTTGGCATAGTGGCTAAGGCATCAGGCTAGAAACCAGGAGACAATGTACTTTAGTCCCACCTGGGACATGAAGCCAGCTAGGTGACGCTGAGCCAGTCACTTTCTCTTAGACCCTAGGAAGGAGGCTATTTCAAACCACTTCTGAAAACACTTTCCAAGAAAAGTGCAGGGACTTGTCCAGGCAGTCTCCAAGAAATGAGCACAATTGAACAGAAGAAAAATAGAAGTGTTTTTTAATCTTAAAATAGATTTGTAATCCATATTGAGAGTCTAACCAGACTACTTGATAATTAAAAGAGCAATCATTCTAAATATTTATACAAACCCATGTCCAATTTTCTCTCTGACTCCATGCTGACCTGACCCCAAGTGGGTTTTCCCCCAATGGGATTTTGCCATGTATTTTACCACAAAATGTAAACAGGGGAGGCTCAAATAGTCAGCGCTCTCCTAACCATACCAATGCACTATGAATCTGTTGCCGACGTCCATTTCTCTTCAAGTACATGGTGACCCAACCATAACCTTCATAAAACCTTCTATGGAATTTTGTCTACATGTCTACATCAATACATGTACATAAAAATTGGATCTGTTTATCTATGACAAGAAACAGAGAACCACTACCAGTAGTCTTCACTTAACAAAAATAACTGGGATAAGAACCTCTTTCACTAAGCCATGCAGTTGTAAAGTATGATATCACATGAACATGTTCCTTAGCAAAGCTGACCTAGCTTACCATTGTTAAGTTAATCACTGTGGGTCATTAAATGAGGACTCCATATGACTACAATTTCTGATTTCCTGCTGACTTCCCCACCAACTCTGCTTGGGGGAATCCAGAAAGGAAGGCTACAAATCATAATCATGTGACTGCATGGATACTGCACCTATCAGAACTTCAAAAACCATCATAAGTATCACTTGTTCAGTGTGGTTGTTTGAACAGTTGTAGAACAAGTGATTGTTAACTGAGGACCACCTATATAGGGAATTAATTGTTAATTATAACAAAGCCTATTTATTACAGTGGTTAAAATGCTGGCCTAGAAACCAGGAGATTTTAAGTTTTAAACACACACACACCCCTTAGGCATAAAAGCTGACTGGGTGACTTTGGCCAATCACTCTCTCTCAGCCCAAACCCCATCCCCACCCCTCAAAAGCTTGTTGTGGAAAAATGGGGGTCAAGAATTAGGTATGTTTGCTGCCTTGAGGAGGGAGGGAGGGAGGGGGAGGGAGGGAGGGAGAGAGAGAAGGAGAGATAATCTGTTATTTGTCACAAGTAAATATTGTTATGCATACAAACTAGAAAGAATGATGAGAGGCAATTATGGTTGCACCTCACTTCCATACCATCCAGTTTCTTCCAGATCAGGGGTGTCAAACTGGCAGCCCATGGGCCGGATGTGTCATGTGTAGGCCACGCCCACCCCAGCTTTGCGAAGGGGAAAAATGTTGCAACATGTCATGTGAGAGCAATGTGAGTTTGACCCCTGTGTTCTAGATAGTTACCCAGTCTTTTAGAACACATTTTTAACATGCAGGGACATAGTTCCAGGGGTTTTGTTTTTAGTTTTTGCCACAGCACATCCCAGTGTCAAAATAGAAAACCATTTTGCATGTTCCAAATATGCTAACTTTTTCAAAAACTTTTTTAAAACTATAATTGTGCATAGCCACTTTGTCTATAAATGTGCCTTTTGTTGCCCTTGTGACTATAACTGATTTTACAATTTATTTTATGTTAAGGAAACTCTGTAAAGCCTCTAAGAGAAAAAGACCTGTATATGATACTTTATCAAAATATCAAATGAAGGTAAGAGCATCTAAGAAATAAGCCAGAATTCTTTGACAATTCAAATTTCTTGACACGATTGTTTTCCTTTCTGCAAATATTTTTTAATATTTTCCACAATAAAAGTATTGAATTTATTTTCGGTATCAAGGTTTATGACACCTACCTTGTCACATATAAGTCTTTTTATATAGAAATATGTTCTTGATGTATAAGGAAACAGTAAGAATGAAATTTATATTTACCTTCTTTAGGCTGAGTCACAACTGGGGTTTGGGTCTCCTTTGTATATGTGACCATTTCTCGAGGAGGAAAGTCAACTTGAGTAATTTTGGACATTGCAAGTTTAATAGGTCCACGTCTAAAGAAAATGAAGTGGGACATTATAAGGAATGTGTTTAGAACACCTTGCCTAACCCAAGTATTCTATGGAGAAGTTCTATGTGAAAATTTGACAGAAAATCAATATAACTATACTAAAATCGATCACAATTACTGTTTCTGGCATAAATATTAGTGGATTTTGGATAAATCCATAATAAAATAAATAATTTACTTATAAATAAAGTAAATAATTTACTTTATTTTAAAGTAAATAATTTACTTTATTTTAAAGTAAATAAAACGGATTCATTCCAGAATTTTATGAACAGGATGGTCATGTACAGACCATACTCTCAAAATCCCTTCAAAGAATTCCAAAACATCACTACAGGATAACTGATTTTTTTTTACTTGATTATTTTCTCTATTATTCTGCCATATAGAAATGCTAATAACAACAATAAATAATGTGCAAGTCTGGATCCAACCTAATATAAAGCATGTGCTTTATATGTTAACTCAGTAGAGTTATAATTTAGTTTATAAAGTATCTTATCATGTTGAAATCAATTATAATTAAGACACCATTGTGCAATGATTTTTGAATTAGATTCATGAAATGCCTGAAGAACTTCATGATAGGAAGGCACAGATTTGATTTGAGAGAGGTGTGCCGGAATGAAAAGGAACATGTAACTATTGAGCGGGGGGGGGGGGGGGGGGAGCTCCTGCTACAGCTGTGTGATCATAGAAACAGACCAGACATCTTTAAGGAGCTGCAGGTAAGAGCCATGTTTGCATTCCTGAAAAGTACCTCTTCAAAACTAAATCCAAACTATTGCATGCACTATCATAATACATCATGAAATAGTTCCCATTAAGCATCTGAATATATGCCTACTGTATTTTGGTCATAATGCACCTATGCTTCTCAAACATGTTTAAGGTAGAAAAGCCCTGTTCTATAGTCCTGTTCTATTCCACCCACTGTAATAAAGTTTCATATTTATATTATACTCTTCCCACTGCAATTAACATTTATTCTTTACTCCTATATGATAGGCCAATTTAATTCCTGCACTATAGGTTTGTAAATAGGCTTATTTGCAGAGTTATACTTTATCACAAATATAAAAGGTAATAAATTATTTTTTTAAAACTAAAACATTTAGTAAATAAGTAAAACTTATAGTGCTGAATGTAAATTCAAAAGTGACAATCCAGAATTGTAATTTATTTACAGGTTTTTTTTTCCAATTCTGTTAGTCAGTTTTCCCAAACACATATTTTCTAGTTTAATACTGTTTGGAAATGTATTCTAAAAACCTGCTTATTAACAAATTCAACACTATAATATTACTTAATAAAACCTAATCACAAGAAAAATGGTTTCACATGTTATTTTTAAGACTCTTACTTTGAACATATATAAACAATTGCTACAAAAAGATGGAAGATTAAAAAAAACTCTGCTGTACCCCAGATCGGAATCAGAGTGGAGCTGTAGAACAGATGGATCAGTATCCCAATGCAGCGTCCTGATACACAGGTTGAAGGACAACCATGCAGCATTAGTAAAAAAGGCCATAGATTAGTGAAGCAAGTACAGTCTATGAAATGTTAAGGCTATTGTTACTCATATTATGGTTTCAAAAACAAAGAAATGCCAAAAGGTCAGTTAGTGAAAATCAAGTAGACATTCAGTGCTACAGGAAAACATGCAATATATAATCAATTAAAATACAAACATACAATTAGCATTACTAGTAATATCATATACGGGCTATCAACATCTGAAAACCAAATCTTTTCGTTATCTTTTTGCTGCTGTCTAGATTTTTGCAGTCCATATATGGTACCCCTAACTATGACTGCAATATTATATTAATCAAATAGTTCACAGCACCTTTTCATAAGCTTAATATGCTACATTTTTAAAGTATTAATGTTAACTAAATTAATTATTTATAAAATCTGTGATTCATCAATTTTATTCATGTTGAAATACATGCAAAGTAAATGTTTTAAAATTAACCAACAAAGATTTCTTTAATTAGATGCAATTGATAGTATTACTAGATACATTATATTTTTGAAGAATTATAATTTCAAAACCATGAAAACATGTTAGCACATTGATAAAATAGATACACAGATTTAGTTGTGCCATCTGATCCACTTCATTAACATATTGTAATCTTGCCCCAAGCATTAAATATGTTCAGGAAATTGTCATATTGGTAAAGGAAATGAGTCAACACATAAACCTTTGGGTATAGAAAAAAATGCTTTTCCACTGGGATATACTACTGCTAGTGTTTCCAAGACATGACATTGCTATAATTACGGGTTAAGCACAGCCTTGGGCTTATGCCATTTAATTTAAAACCAACCCAAGACATCCAATGTCAAGAAAACAGCATGTTTAATAAACTTATTCTACATATGCTTAAATTCCAGTGAATCAAAAGTAGTCTTTGAGCATGATGCAGAAGCTTGTATATTCATATAATAAACATACAATGCAACATACTGCAATAAAGATGTAAAAGCAAATATATTTAATATATTTATTTGAATATTTTATTTATATATACATCTGCATTTTATTAACTATTTTTATATATATTGCCAATAGTCTGGAGTCAGAAATGGCATAATTATTCCAAAAATTATTATTGGGATATAATCATGTTGCCAAGGCCCCAAAATGATACAAGTGTTTATATTGATGTTATCTACTTTTTATCAGCTTTTTTCTTTGAAGAACGTTATTGTCATTGTTGGGTAGAATTATTACCTTCTGTCTCTCATTTACTCAGAGGAACAGTTGTTTATAAATAATAAGGCACAAAACTCTATTCTGTCTCAAAGGCAACTAGTGTCTCTTTCTTTTATTAAATTAAATCCTAATTAATTAAATCCTCTACTTTTCTGTTTCCTTTTTTACTCTGCCTCTTTCTTACATCTTTCTCCCAGTTTTTTTTAGCTTTCTGTCCTACCTTCATTATAAGGAGTGTTCCCTTATCTCTGTAACTCCCATTTCCTCTAATGTATGCAAAAAGACCAGTTTTACACTCGGAATACACAGATTTTCTTCCCTATTATAAATATTGAAATTGGTTTTGTGCAACTTGAAAATAATTTGAGATTCATGTATATTGAATATAACTGGTTTACACTTTCCATTATTCAAAATCTTTCATGTAAAAATTTAAATCCAATAAGTCTCATGTATATGATTCACAAAAAGCAACCAACCAACAAAACATTACTGTAAATACATAGAAGCTAAACTTTTCATTAGTTCTCATTCTCCTAGTTACCCAAAGTTTCAAGAATATACATTGCAGTGTCTAATCTTGATTTTATTATATTTTAAATCTTGTTTTTAATCAATTTTGTTAGTAGCAAAAAAGGGAAACATTTATTTATTCATTCAAACTCAATTAATTCACCTACATTTGAAAAATCAAGCAGGTGGCTTACCAATAAGTACTCTTATGACTTCTTTGATCTTAAAACTTTCAGCAGGTATAGAACTATTTACGCTTTCTTAATAAGAGATTACATTACTGTGATTCCTGGGGACATTAAGAGGTCAAACACTATGCTGACTTGTTCTGTAAATATTCATAACTCTCTACTAATTTAAATGAATATGAATTGAGAAGGCTTATTACAGCAAGAGAGCCAGTATGGTCTAATGGTTAAGGCACCAGATTAGAAACCAGGAGATTGTGAGTTCTAGTCCTGCCTTAAATATGAAAGACAGCTGGGTAATTTGGGGTGAGACATTTACTGTTAGCTCATGATGTCAGGCTTGGGCAACAAGCCACTTGATCAATTCCAGTTGCAACCAATTGATTAACATTTGGTTGATCCAAAAAAGCAGACCCTGCACTTGTAGAAAACACAAAGAGAAGGAAAAAATGACATATTATAGCCTGACAGCCCAAGCTGCACCATCAAGTGAAATCACTGTAAATTTATCAGCAGCCAAATGAGCTTAATATAATAAATTCATAGAAACTATATCAGTAAGACAGGATTATTATTATCTTTGAAACTGATGAATTACAAGTTTATTAAAAGAGAATTGTTATATGAATGTATAATTAGCAAATAAATCATAGCAGACTACATATTTTAGTGGGATTCTATTGAAAAGCTGACTTATCAGGCTTGAATATCTCTACTGGATAAAATATTGTGAATGAAATGGTTGCAATATGCTTACCGCTATAGGACAAAGTAAGGCTGGTAAGCAAGTAAGATTAGTTCCAAGTATTCTATAAATTGCATTTTATTTCCTAGTTGCACTGAAAAACATAAAGCTAATCTTATTGAAGGATGGCAAGGAATCAGTAATTTCTGGCTTGTTGTTGTTGTTAGTTGCAAAGTCGTCTCCAACCCATTGCAACCCCATGGACAACGTTCCTCCAAGCCTTTCTGTCCTCTACTATTCCCCAGAGTCCATTTAAGCTCATGCCTATTGCTTCAATGACTCCATCCAGACACTTCATTCTCTGTCGCCCCCTTCTTCTTTTTTTGCCCTCAATCTTTCCTAGCATTAGGCTCTTCTCCAGGGATACTGGGTTTCTGACTAGCCTCCCCCCAAAATGAACAGCTGGTTCCTGAATTATGATGGCAATTGGGATTGGGATGCCATTGCTAAACAATCTGATTGTAAAGTGAGACATCATCCAACTGCATTATTTATTGATCTAGGCAATCCTGCTTGCCGTTGTAACCCTAAAATGTGTATGTTATTAAGCAAAAAGCAGTGGGAATTTTTTTTGCTCAATTTTGCCCCCCCCCTTCTAGGAACACTCTACAAACCTCCTAAGGGGTATTCATGCCCTTTTTTTGAAAAAAAAACAGGCCCGCTTTCGCAAAAAACGGGCTGTTATTGGGAGGTCTTTATACTACAAAAAATACAGTAGTTTCCCAGTAACTGTTGGACAGGATGACAACTTACACTAGGATATTGCCCAACCATACAACTGCCTGGATGATTCCACTCATCACTGCAGTTTTAAAATCAGGAGGAAAATAAATGTTCACGTTTTGCTAAATGCAGCATCACTTATGTAGCATTCTTACCTTGCATTGTTTCTTACATGTTATTTTGAAATCTGGTCATAATAAATTCTATCTGTCTAGGGCGTATTTTAAATACTGTTGGCAGCAATCATGCCTTGTCATGTAGATGTTGGCACCAATCATACAAAGATCACTCAAATTTATCAAATCAACCATATCAGTGACAAGAAAGCTTTCTGAGTCAGCTGAAAACTTCCCAAGGGCAATTTAAAATTCATATGTGAATGTGTATTCGGAGATTTTACTAACAACATGCAATAAAAGATAAGATGAATAATTCATTTTTATAATTTTGCAGCTGTATAGGGCCATTTCTTTATAATCTTTTATTACTAATACTAGTGTTTAATGCTTCTGTCGCCTTCCTGATTTCTTGTTATTGGTAAAATAATTGTTAAATATGTTTTGTTATCTTTATATTTAATAATCTTTTCAAATTATGTATTTTTGCCTTTTGTCAAAATAATATGTATGATTTTTTTAGTTTTATGTTTTCTAGTTTTGTTAAATAAATACTTTTAAAAGACTTTAAAAGTAGAGTCTTTAGGAATGCCGGTAAGGTTATGCTGGGCCCTATAGATATTTTATTTGTTGTATACATTTAATACTACGGTAATCTTAAATAATCCACAAGATTCTTTTAAAAGCTGATCTTGCGGGATTCAAGTGCCTTTTAACCAATTCATTCTTATGTTATACACTTAACTAACTTCCAGATGACTGATTATAGTAGATTTTCTAAACAACATAGACTAAATTTAATAAGATTGTTACAGCTATACCTATAAAATTCAGCAAACTATTTCTTGTGCACTATTTAGCATTTCTAAGCAAATATAATGGTAGTTTAAAAAAATCCGTAAGCTATTTTTTCCAGTTTATACCAAAATACTAAGAATAGATACTACCTTTAGAACTGTACTTGCTATAACATTTGAATCTATAGCGTATACTGTTTATCAGAAGAAACCTACAATAAACACATCCTGTTGATATTATCCTGTGGGAGAGAACTCTGATGTAAGTAATAACACCAATTAATACAAAGAAATCAGGCTGCAGGTTGCTCTCAGATTATAACTATTAGTTGAGCAACAATTCAAAGTTACAATGGTGTTGAATGAGTGGGAGTTACAATCAGTCCTCAGAGTTCTGACTGGCACAGTATCCTCAAAGTCAAATAATCCCAGTCTAAGCACTTGTTGCCCAGTTTATTATAACATCACAGCAAACTGTGGTCATGTGATCTGTGATTTGCAATGTTCCTTGACTTACCCACAACCAAATCAAGGCAGAAGTCAGGAGGAGGTTGCACGTTGTCCCTGCTGCTTTTTCACCTGCCCTCCATAGTGCTTGCCTGCAGCAACCTCCTGTAACACCCACTCATACTCCATAGCATCTGCCTGCAGCGCACCCTGTCTTCTACTCATACAAGTATTATAGGTACAAGTGAAACTTATAGGTTAAAGGCATAATTAACTCCTACACTACATATTAACCTGACCACATGATTATGTTAAACTGGCTGTGGTTAAATAAATCTAGAGATTACTATGTTTATTAATAGTAAACCAGAGATTTTAAAAAATCAAGTAGTAATCATTATTTTTCAACCTGTAGACTATGAAACATAGCTACTTACACTAATAGAAGCAGGCCTTTCTCTCCCTTTTTATTTCTTGCAAAATTTGCTCTAACTGATCCTTTAAACCTCTAAGACAGCTGCTTAAAAGAAAGAAACACTAGTACAGTGGTAGAAATGTAAGAAACCTGGGACATTAAAATAAGAAATCTAATGGCACAACTCAAAAAGACAAGGAATGATGAACAGGAGAAGAACACCCAATTAGATATCACCACAATCAATAAATACAAAGCAGCAGAAGGCCATAGAAGAAAACATAGTGTTATTTTCAAATCTATTTAGTAAGCTACCAAGGCTTCTATCTCTTTTCCCATCTTACCCCATGCCAATAACAATTTTGTCGATTATCAGACATACTAACTTTTTTATAAAGTGAAACCAAGCATTAGAGTATTTTGACATACTGCAGCAGTAAAAAAATATACTTGATAATAAATATCTGATTATTTATTTTGCCTGTAGAAATGAAAGAACTTAAATTCATGATTTAATTAAATTGTATTTTATTCAAATGAGTGCCAATCCAAGATGCAACATTAGGAAAATATCAGTATAGGAATTAGAAACATTAGGAACCTTCAGAGAACTACATATTATATGGACTCTCTTTCCTTAGTATAGGCATACCAGTCATTATCTCAATTTAAACACTTTCATTTTCTTATTTGGTTTTCCAGAGTTTTAGCTGAGAATTTAGTACAATTCAAGACACATTTTGGCAAGCATGCTTAATGGAAAAGAAGCTGCCTTGAGAAACTGAAAAGCACTGGCCTCAATTTTCAAACAAATTCTGCTGAATAGAGGGAGGAGAAAGCCATTGGGATGTCTTGTGACATGCCAAGAAGAATGGGCTACGTATATCTTTTGATACGTGCGTTATATTACTGAAAAATACCCTAACAAAGTATTTTATACCTCACAATATCAATTATTCTGAGAAAACCTTGAACCATACCTTGAACCAACAGCACCATCACCAGAATCCTGGCTTCCGGCCTCACTTGGTGTGCTCACAGATTTCGAAGATGGAGACATAGGAGGAGGGACTAAATAGTGAAACAGACAGGTATCCGCTGTTACTAGTCGTAGAGGTTGCACAGCTTAGGATGTTTCCAAATTAATTTAACATGGAAGCATTAAAAAGTGATGGTAAACAAAAGAAAACAAAAATAAATAAAATGGATGAAAATGAACAATAGAAAAAAAGGGGAAAAGACAATGTTAACATACCATGCTGGAGATTCATGCAGTATTTGCCATTTAAATGCATTTTGGGATAATATTAAAAGATGTTACTTAAAATGCAAGGAAAAATATAGATTATTAATATAATGGTAATACCCTTTTCTTAGAAATTAAGTAATTAAAAATGCAATGCATTGCGTAGAATTCCCATAAATTTTGAGGAAAGAATCAGGAGAGAAAGAACTAAGATGATTATCCTTTCCAGACATTATCTTGAAAAACTGCTACACAAGAACAACAGAATGGCAGGCAAGGTAATTTATTTTATTTTATTTTAATTTTATTGCTTTTTTATGCCTCCATCTCTTCTACGAGGTAATTCTGGGTGGCTTACAGGTTCTATGAAAATTATCTCTTTGCAACTAGTTTTAGAAGAGGTTGATACTGAATCCTAGGGCATTTTGCAGATAAGGACTTGTAAAATGTTGTATTGTGTATTGAAATAATTTATTTTCAGCACATTCTGTTTTCTAGTTCTCACATTTAATTTTAATTTTTTAAAAATCTGAAATGTCAAGTGGCAATGGTTAACCTTAAATGATTTTTTTAATTACTGAAGAGAGTAGGATTGTATGTTCTTTACTGTTTTAATTTTAGAGAAAACAGAATTTTTCACAGAAAATTATTCGTACACTAAACATATTTTCACCATTATTGTGGTTAAATGTATTGGCTTTGATTTACAGTGTCCTTTTACAAAAGTCATACCCACAGTATGCCTCAATAAAAGAAAATGGGACAGAGCCAATTCCTGTTCCAGTGTTGCACTATGCAGCATTGCTCAATATTATCAGATAATTAAAATATAGGTACTGATGGAGGATGAAATATATTTAAACAGCTGAAGCATACCATAGAACTGATGAAATTGATAAAATCTTACCAGAATTTGCATACATTATTTCTTTCACCACTGTACCTTAAATGTTAATTTGAAAAAAAAAACCACCTCACAACCAGCGTTAGTTCAACTAATTATTTGATTACTTTAAAAAGAGACAGTTGACTTAAAGTCAAGAGTCCTTGTTTAAAACTGGAATAGGGGTGAGGGTAGGATAGGCAGGATATTCAATCCCGATAAGCCTGAGAGACTATGGGTGCATAATCTTTCCAGAGCTCAAAAATTTTCATCTTTTGTTCTAAATTAGTGGTATTTTCCCATACAGAACCGACACACAATTGGGCATCCTCCTGGACTTAAGACATCCTGCTTAAAGAGGAGGTAATATCTATGGCTAGGAGAGCCTTCACTCAAATTTAGCTCATAGGCTAATTGCAACCTTTCTTGGATAAAGGATCCCTTCTCACGGGAACCTATGTCTTGGTCATCTCATATGTGAATTATTGCAATTTACTCTACTTGACCTGCCTTTGAAAACAATTTAGAAGTTGCAACTGATCTAGAATGCAGTAGCACAAGCAATAATGGCTACATGCTGATTTGCCCATATACGTCCTCTGTCACATGAGCTGCATCAATTATCTGATGAAACCTAGGAAATGGACCTTCTCTGTTATGACTCCTGCTCTTTGGAATAGAGGTTTGGATGGTTCTGAGTCCTGCCCCTGCAAGCCTTTAAATGATTTCTGAAAACCTGTATTTTTCCCCAAGGTTTGATGTAGGATGAAGTATAACTATTTGGTGTGCAGTATCTGCTCACATTAGGGCATGTTTGTTTTCCTCTTACATATACTCCTGTTTATTTTTTGTTTTTTATATTATATGTTTTTAATCTGTACAATATTCTGTCATTGTCAAATTAGAGGCCTTAGAACTCTAAATATTTTAACTAGTCACTGCTGCCATCTACTGGTTATTTTACATTAGTAGGAATAATCTTATAGTAAACTAAGCTTCTATCATTCCCAGTAATTTTCATGAAATATTTTTAGATTGAAATGCTTAAAATACTTAATGTGATTTTTTTTTCAATTTCAAAAGCTTTTCTATTGTTCATGGCACTCTGAATGGAAATTTCACATTTGCAGGGAATCCTTACTTAACAATAAGTAATACTAAAAAATGCAACCAAGTTGAAATAGCATTATTTTATTTGCATACTAGTTTTGCTTTTAGAATTTCAAAACATATTGAAAATTTGCATTAACAAAGCAAAATGAAAGATCTTGCTGAATTAGCACTTACAGTAAGGGTTAATTAATAAAATTGACTATTGTTTATTAAATTAAGCAGTTAATAGGTTAGTTTAAATTAATGCAATATCTAAACTAAATTATCTTTAACTAAAATTAAATTAATGCATGATCTAAAAACTAAACTTTTAAAATTTAAATCTCTCATTTTGATATGAAACTGCCTACTATGGGATTATGGTTCTTGGCCTCTATAGGTAGAACTGTGGCTATTTGCTTCAATATTTTCCATTTCCTGGTATTAAGGATAATGAGAACCCTCATTAACAGATGGGAACCATATGTGGTTAATGGTGCTCTTGCATATGAACTACCTAACTAAAATAATAAAGTAATGACAATATTTCATATAAGAGATCAAAAATATTTGCCCTCACAGAACTTACTAAGCAATAAAGACTACCAAACAAAGCAATGTTTACTTCCAAATAAAGATGCAGAAAATGAGGTAGTTAATTATGATCCAAAGAAATCAAGCACAGTAATTTCTGGTGCTCTAATGAAGGCTGAGAACTTCCTTTTAATTAGAATACTTTAACACATTTGAAAATAAGCTCCAGAGTTTAGAAATTCCAGGGTAGGTAACATATTATATACATATATATGCATGAACAAAGAGAACTAGAAAGGGACATTTATAATTATTTCAAAAGGACCAGGAATGTTACCTTTTGCAGTGAAATTCCCCAAGTTTCTAACCTAAAATTCACAGCCAAATAACATTTGAAATTGGAACTATAGTCAATTTACCTTTGACTATTTTTTCAGATAAATAATTTTTAGAACAAAATGTGTACTTTTGAAACCAATGCTTAAAAGACTTCCTAAATACTTCTAATGCTAAAAAATAGAATTTTATATTTTATTTTTTAAAGTATGGCTATTTTTCTAGACAGCTGTTTCCAAAATATATCCTTCATTTTTAAGACTCATATTAAAAGAAATAAATGATTTTTGCACCCAAAATAAGCTACTTTATTCATTAAGAAATTGGCCCATTCAAACAACTTGAACAAGTAGTAGTTACTTGTCTAAGATTGGTGGCTATGGAAATTGAATGAATGAATGAATAAGGTAGTTTCCTGCAATGTTGCAATGCCCTCTTGTGGCATAGTTCTAACTCTTTGTGCTAATAGGCAGTAACTATCTACAATAGTTAACTATTTTACTTAAAAGAGTATTAGGCTTATACAAATTTTAAAACAACTTTTAAAAAACTTCAAATAGAAATGTTGGTTTCACAAGAGGGGTTCTATCAATAGAATTGGAGTCATGGGATGCTTCCATTGGAGAAAATGATATAAAATGAGTTAATTTATATCCTTTCTTTCTGGTACAATCTCTTCCAAAGTTTCTCTCAACTCTGAAGTACACTTAGCTAAAACCAGCTTCCTCTCAAACTCTAGTAAAAGTCTCTGCTGGATCATATTTCTACTCTATGAACTGATAGGCCCTTTCTTCATTCAATCAATTACTTAGAAAAAGAAGAATGAAAATATTTATTTGACAACATTTAAATTAGGAATAGCAATCTTAAACAATCCGGATGTAGTAAAAAAACATCTGGAAGGTCTAGGCTGCCAATCCTTTTGCTGCATTGATTTTATATTTTAATGGAATAGTCTTAAAAGTTTTAGTTGATGAAATATAAAGAGATGCACGAATTAGAAATCAGTAATATTATTCTAATAAAATAATTCTAAATCAGACAGAACAATGTGTTCTGAGAAGTTTCCTAAATTAACTGTAGTGATAATGAACACATATCAGGTACATGCATGAATGAGTAATTCAAGTTTCATGCTAAGGTTTCATTGCATGAAAGACATTTACATGACATTTTGTTCTGTATACTTCTTACCCATGGGAGTATCAGGTGTTAAACCCATGCTCTGAAGCAAAGCTTCTGCTTCCCGTCTCTTTTTTTCAAGGTCAGACTCATCTTGTGCAGGAACAGCATCCTTCTTCTGATCAGTCTATGCATTTTATTAAAATGAATATGTCATTTCACATCTTTAAAAAATGTTTTTAAAACAAAAATATTTGGTAATAATAAATCTGTAATATTTTACTAAAAGTCTTACCTTGCTATCTGGATGAGAAATTTTATAGCAACAATCCTACTTGAAGGAAGAGAAAGGTTCTTTTCTTTTACACTTTATATTTAGTTTCTATTTTTATATTATTCTGCATTATGATTTAGTATTGTTAAAATTGATAATAGAAAGTATTTAAAAAAATTGAAATAGAGGACTATATTAGTTTTAGCCAATTTTTGAAAAGCAGAACATAATAATTCAGGCTGTGCATTGTTTTTGAACACACAGAAATGCAAACATAGCACCTGTGAAGAAGCCACTTTAATGTGATTCATTAAAACACAAATATTCCATAGAATGGAAATAAGATATGGCTGCTTTAATGACTCACAGAGGTACTAAATGTTCAAAATATCTATTCCAAATTGAAGCTGAAACACTGCACATCTTAGTAGCTACACTGAGGTAAGTGGTGATGATATAATTATAAGCCAAGACAAACACTTTCAACACTTTATACCTAAAGATCAATGCAGAAAAATAGGGCTCAGCTTCCAGATTACTACAGCAGTAATAAGAACTAAGGTAGACTTGCAACCAATAATTTACTGATATACTGTAAATTCGTATTTGTACTAGTAACATACCATACATGGCCAAACAAAAATATATTCCAGGCCACCAGATATAGTTATTCAAAAACTCCTTCATACGACTTTTATATAGCTTACTGATTATAAGTAGAATTCTTTTTCCTAGTAAGTTCCCATGAATTTTTATAATTTTGTAAAAAAGATAATTTTACTATGGAACAAGACTTAGTAACAAATTAATTTGTCCACAATCTAGAAATATTTATTTTCTTTTGCTCTGACATAGCAAATTTTATTATCCTGCTCCTCAGTTTAGAAAGAGATCTCATAGGAATTTAATATCAATAATAATTCTTAACACTTTTTCAAACAATCTGAATTTAAACTTGTTCATAAAGATTTCATCCATTATCACTATTCATGAAGATCACCTCCAATTCATTGTGATATAAGTTCATGTATGCTTTAACTGACTTTATCAGCTGTAAATTAACAGCAAATATTATACCAAACAGAAAAATAGTGTTAATTTCCAAGAAGTTCTAACACTTGTTAAAATGCAAAAATCAAAAAGAGTTGAATGAAATATAAAGACTCTCATGTATCTCTAGAATTCTTAAAAATTACTCAATACAGCAATCAGAGTGGCTCATCTCAGAAGAAGACTGCTGGTCAGGAAGTATATCACTAAGATGCATGATGATGTCAGTTTGGAAGTGTCACTAACTGAAGGTATTGTAAGATAAAAAGGCTTTTTGTAGAAATGAAAAATTGATAAGATTTCCTTCAATATTGGCCAAATAGAAATAAAAAAGAACAAAACTTTAGCAAGAAATGCAAGCAGAAAAAAGACAAAACCCCACCGCACCCGAGTATATTGTTAAGCATATTAATATAGCCAATAAATACCTCAGAATATTGGTTAAAATGTGAATGAAAAGCAAATAATAATAGCTTTAAAACTTTAGAGAAGTTTGCAGAGCTCTTTGCAATTGTTTTTATAGAGAAGAATCCTATTTTTTCCAAGAAAATATAAGTAGTTTTGAATCGCCTTAACATGTTAAGAATGAAAAAAATACTGGCACTAAGAATTCAAGTGTGAAACAAAAGTAGATATCTTCTAAACATAAATGAGCATAAAGCCTTGCTTATATTTAATCAGAAATATTTTAATTATTAGTAGTAATGTAGCGATACAGATAAAACAATGCATATATTGAGCTATGTAAAGTCTGGGGAGAAAAATGATTCTATGAAATTATTAGTGTTATTTATCTGATGTTTCTGAAAGATAAGATTGCTAACTGCATTCAAAACTTGACATATACTGTTATTAACAAAAATTACTAGTAAATTTTAGTATGTAAGCAAATTATCTGCTAGGTATAATTTGAAAAAAGAATTCTTACTTCCTTTTTCTTTCTTTCTTCTTCTTTTCTTTTTTTCTCCTCCCTTATTTGAGCCAAGCGTTGTTTCTTACGTTCTAACTCTGCCTTCAATTCACTTTTATCAGACATAGTTAGAATCCTGTCAATAACATGAATCAAATACAAAATTAAGTATTTTTCTATATGTATATCTATTTGTTAAAATAAAAGAGGCATACTACAAAATATGGTTCCTTGGCAATAATGTATGAAGGAGTACCACCTGAAATTTGGAACAAACTTTTGGCACCAAACTAAATTGTAAACATATTTATCTCTAGATTAATTTAATAAAAATGCAGAGAGCTACATAAAAATTAGAAACAGATGAAGCTGGATGACAAAATAGCATATGAATACCAGGGTGGATTTGATTTAAATCAAGTCAATTTAAATCATGATTTAAATCATAATTTAAATCACTAGTAAAATGGCTTTATTTAAATCAACCCGATTTAAATCAGAATTTTTAAAGAGGAACTATCATGTCCCGCAGCTCCTCCTCCTCTGACCCGCTGTTGACTCAACGACAGTCACAATATTCCAGCCTCCTTCTACATAACTAAGCTTCATTTCATGCTGAATAAACTAAATTATTAATGTATCTTAAATAGAAAACTATATTTAGATCGATTTTTACTCCAAAAGCATTTTATTAAAATAAATTTGATTTAAAAAATCCAATTTAAATTTAAAAAATCTGATTTAAATAAAAAAATCTTTTTTGGTTTTTTTTTTTAAATCATTTGATTTTATCCACCCTGATGAATAGGGAATATTTCACCTTCACTTAAAGAGTTATTTATAATAATGTTTCTGAAAGGCCAGCTAATATTTTTGACTTTTATATATATAAATTAAGTTAAATCACTCTTTGCCATAAACTTATCCTTTTCCTTTAATACATATTGCAAAGAAGCACTTACTATTAGGCAAAGATATTAGAAAACTTCTTTGGGTAAACATTTTTAAACAAGGTGACTTAATAAATCATCCTTCCAGGAACTCAAAACAGTTCCTTTATGGTTTGTGCTTCTCCAGATTTTGAAATGCATTTATAGAAAACAGGGAAAAATCTTGCTTTTTTGTTTTAATATCAGGATAATTAAGAAATACCAGGACTATATATATTTGAATAAACAAACTGATTCAATCAATACAAAACACAAATGATATAGATTTGCCTTTTCCCTCCACAGCACCACCACAAACATGCATATTTTTCTGCAATATTCCATTGGCCACCTTACAGTTATCATATATATTTACCTAGACAGACTTAGTTCATCCTGGCAGACCTGTTTGTAAAGTACTGTTTTCCCCCTTTATTCCAACACTGTTGAAGGACAGCCTCAAGGTATATAAGGTCCTCTAGTCTTTGTCCAGATTCTCAGAAGACAGCAAGTGACCATAGGCCTTGAGACAAAGCCAACAGAGGCAGGATAGTAGGGACTAGTAGTAACAAAGACAGCTAACTGGGTAGGAAGCACTTTCATTTTGTAGTGGGTAAAACATTCAGACCCTAATCATACATTACTATTGATGTTTTGTTGAATCAGTGTCCCATCATATTGTGGCTGTAAATTACAGAATACATTTGGCATCTGGATGTGTCTGGTTTCCAGTTCTGAATCTAGATGTTTATTGGGAGCTCAGATGGGGTTCTTTTGCTCCACGCCTAAAGTGTTGACATATATTTTAATTGTAATTTTTTAGGGCAGAGATATAACTGTGTTGCTCTTTTAAGCGCTCAAGATACTTGGCTCCTCGACTTACGATCCCAACTGAGCCTGAAATTTATGTTGCTAAGTGAGACATTTGTTCAGTGAGTTTTGCCCCATTTTACAACCTTTCTTGCCTCACTGGTTAAGTGAATCACTGCAGTTGATTAGTTAGTAACTTAGTTGTTAAGTGAATCAGGCTTCCCCATTGACTATGCTTGTCAGAAGGTGACAAAAAGTGATCTCATCACCTTGTGGCAATGCAAATGACCTAAATAAGAACCAGTTGCCAAGCATCTGAATTTTGATCGCATGATCATGGGGATGCTGGAAACTTAAGAGTTAGACTAACTTTGTCACTTTAAATATACAATAATTGTCATACATTAAAATGAAATTCCATTGCACACAGCTCGCAAAGGGTCCAATATACACTACAGAAACATGACAAAATAAATAAAAAATATGCATATACCTACATATTTTGCATATATTGCAAAGGTCAAAAGTCTGTACTCAGTCATCCAGGTCATGGTTGTCCCAAAAGGTGCTTTTTCAGGAGGCCACTGGAATTCCTTTTTTTTCTTTTCTTTGAAGACGTTTCTTGGATGACAAGCAAAGCGTCTTCAAAGAAAAAACAAGAAAGCCCACGTGCTTTCTGAAAAAGCACCTTTGAGATACTGCAAAGGTTATAACAGTGAAAAACGGCCATAAGTCACTTTTTCCCCAGTGCCGTTGCAACTTTGAACGGTCCTTACATGAACTGTTATAAGTCGAGGACTAGCTGTATTTCCCTCAGAAAAACCGCTCCGGAACTAGGAGTGTTTCTGCCGTGTGTGTGCGTGTGCATGTGTGTGCGCGAGAGAAGAGCCGTGAACAGAGTTCCCAGAAGGAGGCGAGATAGGAGGCCTCGCCCAGCGGCCTCTTCGGAAAAAACTCAACGGCAATGACCGGAGGAATCACCCCCAAAGACACCCGGCCGAAATAAACAGAGGGGTCGGCTGCCGGGCGTTGCCCGCAAAAAGCGCCCGCCCCTTCCCCCACCCCGCCCGCCTTATCCCTCCTCACCCTCCCACCCCAACGGCCGTGGCTCGCGCCCTCCTCATCCTCTAGGGCCCCGCCCATCCAGGGGCCACTTGGGCTATGCGGGACAGCTAGAGGCCGCCCTGGGCCCGCGAGGCACTGATTTAAGCGAACAGGCATTGGCTCATCCTGCCCGAGGCTAACCTGTCACTTAGGCCCTCCTCTGGTTCAGACCGCTGCCGCTTTGTTTCCAGGCGCTCCTTCAACAAAAACGGGAAGGGACGGAAGAGGAAGCCGCCGGCGGACTTTCAAATAAGGGGAAAGCCGCCGTGTAGGTGGGTCTCTTACAGGCGACAGCTCAGCATCCTCCGAAGGAGCACGCATGCGCGGAAATAACCTGTGTCGACGGAACAGGAGGTCGGTCATGGCTCTCGGTCGCATAGTTATACATAGAATGAGGGCGCATGCGCAAGGAATGGAGAAATTCGTCCTTATTCGTTTCGGGCCTTGCGGACGGCGTTTTCGATTTCACGAGGGGCCGGGAGCTTGTTAATTCTTTTAAACATCTTCTTCCAAAGAAGCGAAGAAATACGGTTAGATTAAAAAAAGAAAAGAGAAGCATGTCCACGAATGTCTCCAATGTTATAAGTTCGATGCGGAAAGAGAACTACAGTTCCCGGCATGCGATGCGGCAAGTCGATGCTGTCAATGGGATTTTTCCTGCCGCCCCTGTCTATGTAGCCGGCTTGACATTGTGAATTCAGAGTCCATCTTCCGTCTTTTGCTGGAAATGTGTGATATGCTGATATTGGAAACTTTGTTTTGCTAGGGGCTCTCTGAAATTTTCCCCAGCAAATGTAGATAAGTGCTTCTGGGGTTTTTTTCCCCTCCCGTAGAATTTTTGCCTGTGATTTCAAGCCATTGTATTACTTCTTTATTCAGAAGTAAATTCAACCAAGAGAGACAGTTTGGTGTAATAGTTAAGGCATCAGGTTAGAAAACAGGAGACGGTGAGTTCTACTTCTGCCTTAGGCAGGAAGCCAGCTGGGATGATCGTAGCCAGTCACTCACTCTCAATTCTGGGAAGGAGGCAAGGGGTATTTCTAGAACATCTTGCCAAAAAAAAACTCCAGGGACTAGTCCAGGCAATCTCTGAGAATTGGACACAATTGAAAGAAAGAAAGAAAAATATGCTTGGATTTGATATTAAGGTTTTGTCCCTACAAGCTAGAGTTACAGCATCTAGAACCTCCTCATCCTAACATGGTTATCTCTGACCAAACAATAAATCGTGGATTTGAGATTTGGGGGGGCTGTTTGGTGGACCAAAAGTAATATTTCTGTATTCAACAGTCTGTATAGAAAAGTGTCAATCATAGCATAATAGCATATAACAGGAGTAGATCTATTTATAAAAATCAGTAGTTACATCCATCTGTAAGTAATGCCAGATGCAATCATAGATTGGTAGAAATTAGCATCTTGGATTATCCTTTGTTTAGATTTTATTTTTTTAATTACCTATATCCTCTATGGCATATTGCCAACACCCCAAATATATCCACCAGCCCAATAATGTTGCTTAGTATGTTTATATTGTTTTTTTAAACTGGGATCTTAACCATCAGTACTTTAACTTTCAAAGCAAAATAATATTATAAGAATTCTTCACATTAACTATTTTAAAAAATCACTCTACTTTATGCATACTTCCCTAAAATGACACACAATACCAATGCTGGGTAAAATTTTGCAAGAATGTTAGCTACTAGTAATACACTAATAATCCGAGTCATTCAGAAGTTTGCAATTTATTATATGGATATTATGTATACTACGTAAGACAGAAGTGAAACCAGTAATACAGAGCACACCATTGTCAACTATCAAGATTAACATTTCTAAATATGTTTTGTGTTTATGAAATAATAATAAAAATAAATAAATAAAATAATAAAAAAAAACACTGGAACCATTAGGTTGAGAAGGTTTTAGAGAATGAGAAAGTCAAGATCTTGTGGGACTTCAGAATCCAGACTGACAGGCACTTGGCCTACAACACACCTGACATAACAATAATTGAAAAGAAAAAAGTATGGTTCATTGACATTGCAATCCCTGGTGATGCACGAATTGAAGATAAACAGCAAGAAAAAATCACAAAATACCGGGACATGCAAATTGAGGTTGAACGACTGTGGAAAAAGAAATCATGCGTTGTCCCAATTGTAATTGGTGCCCTTGGAGCAATACCTAAAGGGCTACCTCGCTATTTGAAAATTCTAAATTTACCTGACTTGAACATTCTGACTACAAAACACCACCCTACTTGGAACAACTTATATCCCCCCCGACGTTACCTTAACAGTTCCTAGGTCCTTGGTTAGGACTCGAGCTGTTTAGCTACCAGCCAGCCCCAAAGGCTGTGAATCTCACCAAAGATTTAGATTAATAATAATAATAGTAATAATAGTAATAGTAGTAGTAATAATAATAATAATAATAATAATAATAATAATAATAATAATAATATCAGTAATCTTTAAAAAAATGAAATTAGGCTACCAAACAGCCAAAGAAGCTGAAAAAATTTCACATTTATTATATATGGATGATTTGAAACTCTATGGAAAGTCAGAAATAGAAATCCAATCACTGACAAACACAGTCCGAGTATTCAGCAAAGATATTTCAATGCAGTTTGGCATGGAAAAATGTGCCACTGTATCCATAAAAAGGGGCAAAATCACTACATGTGAGGGAATTGAAATGCCCAATGGCCAACTAATTAAATGCAATGAAAATGAAGCCTACAAATACTTAGGCATTTTGCAGTTGGATAACATCAAACATGGAGAAGTAAAAACTATTGTCAGGAGAGAGTACACCAACAGAGTCAGGAAAATTTGCAATACCAATTATAAGATACACAGCTGGTATAGTTAACTGGACACAAGCTGATTTGGACATTTTGGATCGAAAAACCAGGAAACTAATGACAATGCACTACAGTTTACATCCACGCGGTGACACTGATAGATTATACCTGCCCCGAAAATCAGGTGGCAGAGGATTATTACAAGTGAAGCAAATAGTTGAAGAAGAAAAACATGCACTGGCTGATTATTAAAAAGAAAGTCAAGAACATCTATTAATCAAAGTAAAGAACAAAAATCTACTGAAGGACCAACAGAAGAAACAAGAATACAAAAAAGATGTGATAAAATCAAGAATGGAGAGTTGGCAGAACAAAGCATTACATGGTCAATTTCTGGAAAAAATAAAAGATAAAGTGGACAGTAAAAAAACTTGGTTATGGTTAACAACAGGTACATTAAAGAAAGAAACAGAGTCACTAATCCTGGCTGCGCAAGAACAAGCTATCCGCACAAATGCCATTAAGGCCAAAATCGAAAAATCCTCTGATGATGCCAAATGCAGACTCTGCAAAGAAGTTGATGAAACTGTTGACCACATACTCAGCTGCTGTAAAAAAATCGCGCAGACTGACTATAAAATGCGGCACAATTCAGTGGCACAAATGATCCACTGGAATTTGTACAAAAATTATAATATTAAAACAGCAACAAACTGGTGGGAACATAAGCCTGAAAAAGTCGTTGAGAGTCAGATGGTCAAGATCTTGTGGGATTTTCGCATACAAACGGATAAAATACTGGCTCATAATACACCAGACATCACACTGGTTGAGAAAAATAAGGTTACAATCATAGACATTGCAATACCAGGTGATAGCAGGGTCGCCGAGAAGGAATATGAAAAAATCGAGAAATACCAGGACTTAAAAATCGAAATCCAACGATTATGGCACAAACCAGCAGTGGTAATTCCAGTGGTAATCGGCACACTGGGTGCTATTCCAAAAGCACTGGAATTACATTTAAAACAGTTAAAAATTGACAAAATCACCATCAGTCAAATGCAAAAGGCCGCACTGCTTGGATCCGCACACATATTACGAAAATATGTTACGACGTCTTAGGCCCTTGGGTGGGCCCGACTAGTAATTAATGCCAAATCCGGCGAAACAACTGGCCGCTGTGATACAATTCTTTTGATGCAATAATAATAATAATAATAATAATAATAATAATAATAATAATAATAATAATAATAATAATAATAATAATAATAATAATTCTTTAAAATGCCTCCAGACTATGAGCTGCAAAAGGTTACCATAGTTAATGAGCAATTTTACCCCATTAATTCCTGGCCAGGAATGGAGTGAAAAATCCCATCTTTTGTGGTAGTACTAGAACTCTCAACAACTGAGTTCAGATTTTACAAATATTTTAGGATGCTGATTATCTTCGAAGAGATCTAATAAAGGAGCTGTGGAACATGGGTTTACTAAAAAGTTACAGTTTGCTTATACATGGTTTATTGAATATCTTATTGGTCAGTGTCAGGGCAGCCTCCATCAGTAACCAAGAAAGAAACCACTTAGCTCCATATTTCAGAATTAAGAGTACTTTTACTGGTTATAGAATAAGAATAGAATAGAATAATTTTATTTGATTAGCCGCAACCCTCTCCCGAAGGACTCGGGGCGGCGTACAATCAAAACGGATAAAAATGCACATAAGACAAACATATATACAAAAAGAACAGAGACATATACATATGTGCATGGAGGAGAGTTGACTTATAAGTGAAAGACAATTAAAAACACAATTTAAAATCCCCTTAAAAATTACTAAATTAAAAAACCCATCAGGAGCGTTACGAAGTTATGGTTGAGCCAGGCCAGCTATTTGGAAAAGGTGGGTCTTGAGCTTGACACGGAAGGAGCGGAGGTCAGTTGTGGTCCTAATATCCGGGGGGAGGTCATTCCACAGGGCTGGGCCCGCCACAGAGAAGGCTCTGCTCCTAGGCGCCGCCCCATGGCACTGTCTGGTGGACGGCACCTGGAGAAGTCCCTCTCTGTGCGAGCGGATGGGTCGTAGGGATGTATGGGGCAGAATACGATCCCGCAGGTAACTAGGTCCTGAGCCATGGAGCGCTTTAAAGATCGTAATCAAGACCTTGAAACGCACTCGATAGACCACAGGAAGCCAGTGCAGCTCGCGCAGGAGAGGTGTCACATGGGAGTACTTAGTACTCCCCATAATCACCCGCGCGGCCGCATTCTGGACCAACTGCAGTCTCCGAGTGCATTTCAAGGGAAGCCCCATGTAGAGAGCGTTACAGTAGTTATGAGTAGATAGCAGCTAGCAAAGCAAGATCTGAGGCAAAAGCGCGCGTAGATATCAATATGTGACCCAACTCCCTCCCCCTAGTAACCCCATCCCCCAGTCCAATCCGCACACCCCCAGGTGTCATGTGGGCTGCAGCTTCAAAACCCATCATCAGGTTAGTATGCCGGACGGTTGGCCTTAGCGGCAATTCCACTATCTGCAGCATGCACAGTAGTTGGTGAGAAAACCACTCCCTTCTTCATTCACTCCTGTGCTTTAGCTTCCCCTCCCAAATACCATGTTATCTCCCCCCTCCCCATTTCAATGGCAGCCGAAAGTAAGCAGCAAAACACAGGCTGACAGTCAGGTTCATATAACATGCTAAACCATAAATAATGGCTCACCAACCACAATGGCTGGGTTTACACAGCACACTAAGACAAACCCAAACAAATGTCCTGGGCTTTTCAGAACATTTGCTTCAATATTTTAGCTTTAAATTTCGTTAAGATGTTTAAATATGCTAAAACTAACTAACCAGAATTGAAAATTACATATTTTGACCTTCACCAAAAAATAATTTGTGTCAGCAGTAGGGAAATAACCTTGGATGACAATGCCAGAAATAGTTGGCAATCCTTTTGTTCTCTTGCCTTAGTAGACAGCTAATACTGTTTAAAAGCAGGATGACAGTGAGATATTGAAAAGCATTTTATGTCTTCTGGTTAGGGTGAGGCAACTGCAATCCTGGTGTCGGTTGAAGAAATATCTTTTAAACGTTGTCACTCTTTGTGACAGTGTTAGTAGCTTTATTACCATGTTAAGAATACAGTTGTCCATCATTTTCTATAAATGGTTATATATGATATTTGGTATTGTGGAGTCTGTCATCACCCACCATAATATTTCTGCATACAGAAGATATATGGTTTAAATACTGATATGAAATGTCTGTTTATTACAAGGAATCCTGTAATGAAGGTTCAGCTGGTGCTGATCCACAAGTTTTTTATGGGTGGAAAGAAGCTATTGGTAGAGGAAAGGAAAGGAAAAGTTTATTCACCACAATTTTTTTATTAAACTTTATGAAGGAAATGGACAACACAAAGTCAAATATTAACCTTTCCCTTTCATGGGTCATTTTATTTCCTCTAGATTATTGTCTAGATTTCTGCCTATTTATATTGTTTTGTAGAATTTAAATGGTATCAACTGATTCTAAGTTTCTATTACTGAAACTGTTAAAACTGCTGCAAGAAGATACTTAACTTAGTGGCTACCTAATCAATGTGTCTGTAACAATACTTCCATAATAGTGGAGATACTTTCTAATCTTAAAATCAGAGACTAGGAAGACATACTTAAAACCGTTTGTCCTTATTTTTGAGTAAATATATATTGGATTGGAACATTATTTTTAGTTACTACTAAATGACAACATTTCAGAAATATTTCCTTATTTAAACAGAGAAATAGTATAACCATGGCTGGGCAAAATGCAGTAAAAGCAGGCGTGACTTCTGACTTCCTTTTGGCTTCCCCATTGCGTTTCCTTGTGAGAAACTGGCAGAGAGTATTGAAAATCCCTTCCTTCCTCCCTCCCTCCTCCCCTTCCTTCCCCTCCTCTTTCCAGCAGGCAGGTAAGTGGCTGCTGCCAGGTGGAGGACTGAAGGCAGGAGTCCTTGGCTACCGGTTTGCAAATGTGAGCGCTTGCACCATCTCTGCAACTGCACAGGACCTTCTGCACATGCACGGAGCGTCAAAAACGAGACGTGATTATGTCCGGGCGGGTGGGCAGAGCCTCCTGCCACCACCGCTACCGGTTTGCCCGAACCGGATACAACTGGCTGAATTGCACTACTGACTGAAGGACTGAGTGAAGAAGTGTGTGTGTGTGTGTGTGTGTGTGTCTGGTCAACATGATGTGAGCACAGAGGAACTGGTAAAGGGTGCACTATTTCTCCACTGACTTACTCCCTGCAAGCTTCCCACAAATGGGAAGGTGACACGGAACGTCAGCAATCATATCAGATCCTTCTGGGTTCCCTACTGACTTATGAGAAGCTGTCAGTGGACGTTGAAAAGGAGGATCATGTGAGTATGGCAGCGTGGCACGGTACTGAATAGCAACTGAAGCGAAAAAGAAATCTCCAAATATCATTCCCTCAGAAGTACTGGGTCTCAAGATTTTGTAAGTTAGTCCATTTGGGATACTTTTGTTTTGTCCTATGATGCAGCGTTTTTCCCCACATAAAGGTTGCAAACTATCAAACAGTTTTAGTAGTGTATAGATAGATATTTTATGCAATAATGAACATTTGCTGGAGTATGAATAATTGATTGCCCTGACCAAAACATTTCAGTAGCACTGCATGTTTCCCCTTGTTTTCAATAGGATATGAGGCAAAAATAGGTGTCTTAAGCCTTCACAAAGCTTACTGCCTTACTTCTTGTAGTTCTTGCTATCTGACTAAATAAATATTAAAAACAAAGAATATGTTAAAAAGGCTTCCACTCATCTACCAGACAATTTTTGGGGGGGGGGGGGCTAAACAACACTGTGAACCAAGGTATTTGAAAATACTCCAACTGGGCATTTTCTTGAAATGTCATCTATAAAATGTTCCCGAGGACCTTTCATTTAAACTTATAATACTAATACAAATTTTATATATTTCCATTAAGGAGACAAATTACTTTTGACAGAAAGAATCAAAGCCATCCCAGAAGGGATACGCCATAGTAATGATAGCAAGGGTAGTGTAGGAGGTGGGAGAAATTGATGGACCAGTTCCAGTTCAGAGAATTGAGCACTTTTCATTTTTCCTGGAAATAACATAAATGATGGAACCTTTGCGCCTCAGTTGCACATCTGCAGTTCTCAGGTAAAGTAGAGACTGCTAAACGCATCACATTTTTGACATTAAAATGAGTAGAAAGTTATTTCCTTCTCTTTCTTCCTGAAATGTAGTCAAGATTTTATTGAAATAGATGTATATGGTGAGGGGGCGGGGGGGGGGTAGGTAATGTTTCAGATGACAACGCCTCAACTAGAACCTTATTACCATTCTATCTTCATGCTGATTAGAATCCAGGTTGTTTATAGCAGAGCCATTATGAGAAACTGGCAAATACTTTTCTGCCTCAGTGGAAATGAAATCTTTCTACTGAACACTTTGTCCCGGTGAATTTTGCATTTGAATCAGTAAGGTCATTGCTTTGCATAAGATGATGTGGAATATGGTTTGCTGGGCTTCAAAGGAAACTGATCCTTTACTGGGTGGAATGGAATATAGGGCAGGAAATATTTGGGGATAATTAGCTTACTTGGATAAGCTGGTGAATGTGGGGGTCATAAGGAGATGTTCTGCTTCGTTATTCTCTAGCAGCAAATGCTGATTATTTCAACATAATTATTCCAGAAACAGTGAGGCTCTCCTGATATTAATTTGCCTTTCACCATTAGCTGTATTGATTTTTACACTGATGTAAAACAGCATTCACTCCAGTAACCTTGAGATGTTTGGGTCTCTGGTATGCGAATGGGGTATTCGGCAGTTAATATTTCTACAAAGCAACGAAGGAAATTCTTTCTGTTTACATTATTTATTGGTGAATGTACATTATTTAATCTGCATTCAAAACCAAAGGCATTCCTTAAGTGATTGGAGCGTTTCTTCAACCCCATAACATCAATTTCTATTTTGTGTACTGTAGGGTGGATATGAAAAAGAGAAAGAGAGAAAGAGATGGGTCTTTGTATGTATATATTTTTGTCTGTAGACAGCGTAGGTATGGTAAGGTGTAAGGTGCAGCAGTTAAGATACTGGATCAGAAGTGGAAAAACCCAGGTTCTACTCTTCCTTTAGGCATGGAAGTGCTGGATGATTTGGGGCTTATTATTCTTTAAACTCTAGATTGGGATGTAAAAAAAAATCTATTTTATTAATCTGCACCTGTGTGGTATATTATGGTCTATAACCTTTAGTAAAGTAACCATCGATCTGCAGAGGACTGATTTGGGGTGATAATATTGACATCTGTGGCCTCAAAACATTTATTATGTAGATTGTTGTTTTTCCTGGTTTATTTTAGTCTTTAGATGTTGCTGAGTCGTAGCCATGAGATTGGGCAATTATATAAATCATACCTATATCTACAGGTAGTCCTCATCCCTGCCCCAAATGCTAATTGGGATCAGAAATTCTGTTACGTGACACAGTTGTAAATTGGAAAACCATGTGACTGCCATTAGCTATTGCAGTTCTGGCAATCACAGTTGTTTTTTAGTGAGGACTGTGAGGATCATTAAGTGAGGATCTCAGTTGACTGTGACTTTTGCCTTCCTGCTGGCTTCCTCATTGACTTTGCTTGCCAATGTAAGTGAACAATCATTGAAGAGTAATTGGTAAACAAGGACACGTGTATGTGTGTATGTATGTATGTATGTATGTATGTATGTATGTATGTGTATATATATACACACACATACACACACACACACACACTTATAAGCAAAAAATTTGCACATGCATACTCACTCTGTGAAACTGTGTTTTCCCCCCTACTTACAGTGAGTCTCATGGGGCTCCCCTTGAGATGCATCCGAAGACTACAGTTGGTTCAGAATGCGGCCGCGCGGGCTATCACGGGGAGTACCAGGTACTCCCACATAACACCTCTCCTGCGTGAGCTGCACTGGCTACCTGTGGTTTTTCGGGTGCATTTCAAGGTGTTGATTACCATCTTTAAAGCGCTCCATGGCACAGGACCTAGTTACCTGTGGGATCGCATCTTACCTCATACATCCCTGCGACCAATTCGCTCCCACAGGGAGGGACTCCTCCGGGTGCCGTCCCCTAAGCAATGCCAACGGGCGGCGCCCAGGAGTAGAGCCTTCTCTGTGATGGGCCCAACCCTCTGGAATGACCTCCCCCCCGATATCAGAACCACTACTGACCTCCGCTCCTTCCGACAGAAACTCAAGACCCACCTGTTCCAATTAGCTGGCCTAGCTGATTTATAGTCCCACTTTTAACCTCCTGGCAAATATTTTATTCTGGGGTAGTTTTCTTAGGGGTAGTTTTTAATGTATCTTTAATTCTAATTTTAATTATTATTGTACAGTTTATATGTTACCTCCTCTAGCTATATTTATCTATATTTATGTATTTATACTGTTGTTTTAATATGACTGTACACCGCCCCGAGTCCCTTCTGGGAGAGGGCGCGGTTTATAAATTAAATAAAAGTAAAAGTAAAGTAAAAAAAGACCTAATTTTTTGATTCATTACATAGTTATTGGTAACAAATTTGGCGAGGCTGGATCATACAGAATCATTAACTAACAAGTACCGATACAGATACGTCTGCTTTTTATTGTGGTAATAACAGTATCATTAGAATCAATTGACCCCATCAAATAATTTAGTAAGTGTAATTATGGTGGGAGGTGATAGCTGTTCAGAAGGAAAACTTTCCTGTTGTTAAATGCAATAAAACCAACAGCTGAAGAGAGCTTTGAAGTTTATCGATCAGTGATCATAGGGTGTTCAAGCAATTTATCATGTTGGTTTTCAACATTTCATTACCTTTTCCTGCATACCTTGTTGGGAATACACAGTGGTTGATTTAGATAAGAACAGCCTTGTCCTTTATTATAGATAGTTATTGCTTCTTTCTCACTTTTTTCTTTTAGAATTGTACTAGGCAGAAGTTTGAACAGAAAGCTTGTTTCTAATTCTTGCACAGTTTGTGCGCCTTGTAGCTTATTTCCTTCCCTGCCAGGACTGTGTTTTGTGCTATTTATCTGCAATTGTAATGGCTTCCAGCGTTTTCTGGGGTCCACCTTAAATATGGCGTTTATGTCTGCTAATGTTTACATTATATGGGGGAGTTGTCCCATGATATCCATCAAGTCTTACATCATTATGTTCAATACACTGGACTAAACAGCAAAACGATTGAATCAGATTGTAGTTCAATCAACACAGGTATTTGTAAATGTGGGACTATGTAAACATGGTTGGTAAATTGTGGTTAATGGTTTAGTGCAGGGGTATTTGCAATGCCAATGCTTCCTCAAAAGGAATTTGCTCCACATCTTCCCTTGTGCTTTTATTTCTATTTTTTTTTTCTCCAAAAGGACTGGGCATCAGTATAAAAATATCAATCTGAAAATAATCAGAATGGTTTGCTACAAACTGGACTTGTTAGTCCTCCTGAGTAAACCAGACACTTCATTGTAAGGCTTCATTAACAGAATCTTGCCAGTCTGGATGCAGAAACTTCCTACTGCCACTTTTAACTGCTTGATTCATGATGGCAGATATTTTCTAGGTTTCTTCCTTTGACTGTTAATCTGTTAAGGGCTCCTGCCCCTGTTGTCTGATTGTTTTCTAGGCAGCGTCTCTTCCCCTCATCCCCCAAGGTCATCCACACATTCCATTACACAAATAGACCTTTAGAAAGGAAGAAACATTTCAACACCATTACAACAGGGAAATCAAGCCATGTTCATCATGAGTCTCCATTATGCACTAAAATAAAGTAATGGTTTCTGGCAAGAGAGGCAATCTTTGACATCATGGCATAACATGTTTATCAAACTTGAGATAATGGCCTTGCTATTAGCCACTCTTCGTTGGCTTTTCAAACTCACAGGCCTTGGCATTGCTATTTCTGCCTAGAGAAACCAAAATTGGATTTGGGAAGTATTGCCATGTTCTAGCTCAATAGTGTTCTGTTGGGTGCCATCTGGGGATTCCATGCCCAATGTTATATATGTATACCCTGTTTTCCCAAAAATAAAACCCCCCTGGATAATAAGCCCAATCAGGCTTTTGAGCGCATGCGCTAAAATAAACCCTCCCCTGAAAATAAGCCCTCCCCGAAAATATTGCAACACAGCAGCAGCTATGAGGTGACCACGCTCGCTGCCTCCTGCACCTGAAAAATAATAATATTCCCCGAAAATAAGGCCAAGCGCTTATTTGGGGGGGGGGGTCAAAAGAAAATAAGACCTTGTCTTATTTTGGGGGAAACACAGTATATGCATGTACATAGAAATATGAATACATTTATTTTTGATGTGGCTACTTGGCAGATGGACAACATAATTGTATGGCACTGGCCTAGTTCCACCCCACCAAATCTGTGAAGAAGATCTGGTTTTAAACCATTCTGGATGTGCTCTTCATTACCAGAGACGCTTAATTTGGCAATAAGATTTCCTAAATCCATTGAGGATTTGTTGTAATACTGCAAGAACTACAGTTTTTCTTGCATGTTTCCTCATTGTTATTTTAAAGTGTAAGCCAGCACCAACATTTTATTTCCAATCCAAACTAATTTGCTTAAATAAGCAATCAGAGACTGAACATTTGCTTCTCATCAAGTGAGGCTGATCTACCGTAATCGAATTACTGTGTCAGAAAACTGACAAGCAATTTAACCAACAATGAAAATATATGGTAAATAACACACACACGTAATACAGTTGGGATTTTTTAAAAAAACTTTAGATCAGTAATTCTGATTATTTTCACAGCATTTCAACAAATAGTATTTGGAAAGAAGCAATATTTGATCTTTAATGCTATCATATTAGCAGCTTGATCTTAAGTATGATTCTTCTGCATGTGTGTGTTTGGATGGGCTTCACTGATCAGCACAAAATAAACCTTGAACTGTTTTGTCCGTTTTATACAAATGGTACAGGTAGTTCTCGACCACATGTGAGCCCCAAATTTTTGTTGCTAAGCAAGACATTTGTTAAATGAATTTTGCCCCATTCTAATGCCTCCTCCATAAATGAATTATTGTTTGTTTTAGTTGCATGTTACCTGTTAGATTTACATCCAGCTCTTTCTTTGGGAACGGAAGTTGGTTCAGTAAGGCTCTCTCTTCATTTTATCCCTGCCACAGCAAGCTGGAAAATATACCAGACTGAAAGCGATTGGCCCACATTCATCCCGTGGTAGTTTTGGTAACTGGGGGTCTCTAACCTTAATGGCTTAACCCCTATAAACTATGTTTAATCAAATTTGGGAAATTCTGACAATTGAAATTCACACATCTTAAAGCTCCCAAGATTGAGAAACGCTACACTATACTACACTAGTTCTCTGCCTGTTATCCAAGATACTGCTTATAAGCGCTATGTGCTTAGAGCTCAAAGTATTGTTACCCACACACCCACTTCATGGTTTGTTTCTGTTGCTCCCCTCTAGGAGGAGGTTTGAAGTATCTATAGCAGGAGTATGTACTAGAAAGTCTAACAGCTTTGTTTCTTAAGCCATCTGTCTTGTAAACTGACAGGATTCTCTTTTTTACACCATGTATATGTATACATTTGAACTAGTCTGGGATGTTTCTCTGTGTCATATGTGTGTGTGTGTGTGTGTGAGGGGAGTATACACATAATGATTATCTTTTGAAAGCTGAATGCAATGAAATTTCATTTTAATTTATGCTGATTAGTGTGCATTTAAAGTGACAACAAAGTCGCTGTTCCGTTCCATTCTGTTTCATTCCATTCTTACCATGGGGAAAAGCACAGGTAGTCCTCGACTTACGACTGTTGTGGAGCCTGCCCATTATGGTTGTAGGTCGTGACAGTCTTAAAGCAGGTCATTACACGACCGACCTGATTTTACAACATTTTTTTGTGGCACTCGTTAAGGAAAACATCATGCTAAGTGAATTCAAGGTTGTTAAGCAAGCACTGCAATATTAAACAAATGCACTGTTTGCCATGGAATGAAGTAAACACCAGTTTTTGGCAAAAGTGTAAATGTGATCACAGGATGCTGCAAACGGCCGTAAAGGCAGACTGGTGCCAAGCACCCGAAATGCAGTCATGTGACCATGAGTGGGCCTTTAGAATTTCGGAACCAGGTTGTAAGTAACATTTGGGGTGTCCATTGTAACTTTAAGCAATTGCTAAGCAACCAGCCATAAGTCAAAGACCACCTGTAAAGGCAGTCTTTCAAATCTGTTCTGCTGCACAGTGTAATATTCCAGTTGTTCGGTGATGTTCTAGCCTCATGGTTTGTTAACTGGTTCTTTCATTCTTTCTTTAGAGCAGGGCCTGTAAAACAAGAACTTGGTCGTGCAAGTATCAGCTGTGAGTAAATAATACCAAAATATTATAACTAAAATTGTTGAATCAAGAGAACCTATGGATCAGTGGTGTCAAACGCAAGGCCCGTGGGCCAGATATGGACCGTGGGGTGCTTAGATCTGGCCCACAGAGCCGCCCTGGAAACAGCAAAGGACTGGTCCGCAGTGCCTCTGCCAGCAAAAACAGAGCATGCACCCCACTCCCCTGAGCTCGGTTTTCACTGGCAGAGTGCTAGCAAAACAAACTAAAAACAAAACAAAAGGAGAAATGTTTCCCCTTTTGCATTTGAGCATGCAAGAAGGAACAGGAAAGGAGAAAGGGAAAGGCAATGAAAAAAAAGGAAAGATGGGAAGTGAGCAAGGAAGGAAAAATAAGGAAAGGGGAAGGAAGAAGAAAGGAAAATGAAGAAGAAAAGAAAGGGAGGGAGGGAGGGAGGGAGGGAGGATATTATAATGAGAGTGAGTGAGGGTCTGAGGGAAGTCCTGCCTTAGCACTTGGCTACCACAGGTGCCCCCTGACAGAAGTGATGTCGAGCTGGCCACGCCCCCCCTGGCCAGCCCCCCCCCCCCAGGTCAAACACCACCCTGATGCGGCTCTCAATGAAATCAAGTTTGACACCCCTGGTATAGACCATCATGTTCCATACTGTTTTCCCGCTCGCCCAAGCAAATGTAAGAGATGTGAGGACAAGAAAGGGAGAGTAGAATAGATGCAAATCAATTATTTTATTTCACTACCTCACTACATACATGCCAGAAAATTTGCTGGAGGTGAATTATGAACTGAATACCGCATATATGTGGTAGTGCTTTTTATTAAAGGAATCTTGCATTGTAGCCTAGGATAGATGGACATGACTAGTCAAAATCATCTACCCTGCCAGATAACCTCCAGATACATTGATTATAATGTCCGTAATTCCAAAGCCACGTGATTCATGTAATTATGGAAGCTGTGGTCAAACTCACCTGGAGAATGAGAGGTTGGGAAAAGAAACTGGACTCTGAAGCAAATTCACACAATTCTCTGAAAGCAACTAGCAAAGGGAGGGTTAATTCCATATGACAAACTCTTTGGGAAAATGCTGACATGAGACATGCTGCAGCAATGAGGCAATGTAAACATAAGATGAAGATGATGAAAACAAATTAGCTAAGTCTCCTAGAATCAAACTTTAACGTGATGTGATTATATATATATGAGGAAAAACACAATGTTTAGACTGCCTGTAATTCCAGTAATATGGTAATGAAGCTCAGTGCATAATTTCTGACCCAACTAATCCCATGGGTTTTTTAAAATGCCTGTTTTAAACGACATATCATCAGTAGTGCTTCAGTGGTAGGTGACAATGTCATAATGGATACCCAGAGACCAGTTAAGTATTGAAATTGAATTAAAATTTGTAGCACCAATTAAACAGGAAGGGGGCTTGGCACATTCTAGCCTGGAGACATTGTACGCATCAATGTTTCATGGCAAAATAATTTGGGTCTATTTGGGAAGTATTTTCCCCAGAAGCAAGGTTGCTGAATAAATCGATAGCAGCTGGAAACAGATTCCTGATGTGGGGCTAATGTTTTGTTAACTGGTAGCAGCGTCTAGTCCATAGAATTCAGTATATTTATTCTCACTGTTTCATTGGTTTTCTGATCATACAGAAAATATGGCCTTACTGGGAATAGTGAAAAATTAACTTCATTGGTATCTTCATTTGTTCCCATTCAAAATGATTTCAACAAATACTCAACACTATCTCTCATGGGATTCTAGTACAGAAAGTGGCAAAATGCGATTTAGGCTATGGTAAAGGATACATAACTAGTTGAATGATTGTATCCATAAGAGTCCATCTATGACTCTATGTCAAGCTTCAAAGAGATGGTGAGCAATGTATCGGACGACTTTGTTTTAGGCCCCGTTTCCTTCAATACATTTATAAACATGTTAGTTGAGCTTCAGAAAATAGAATTATCCATTTTCCAGATGACAAAAAATATGCAAGAGAATTGGAGATTTGGAGAATAGCAGCAACATTGATGATGATTATGGCAAGCGGGAACGCTGGGCAAAATCTAGCAAGGTAATTTATACAGTTACCAATGCAAAGCCCTACTTTTGGATAGGAAAAAAAAAACCCAAACATTTTACATCTAGAATATTGTATGCTGTTCCAGATACTGCACTTTAGAAAGAAGAAAAAATGGAGAATGTCTAAGGCAGGGGAGTCAAACTCTATTTCATTGATGGCCACATCAGGCTTGTGTTTGACCTTTGGGGGCCAGATGGGCGTGACCAGCTTGACATCACTCATGTTGGGGGCGCCTGTGGCAGCCCAAGCGCTCTGCCAGTGAAAACGGGCTCCCGAGCTCCGTTTTCGGCTGCGATGGAATCCTGCAACCCTCTGCCAGCGAAAACGGAACTTGGGAGTGCTGCCCGCAGCTTCGTTTTTAGCTGCGATAGCCTCCTGCAACCCTCTGCCAGCGAAGACAGAGCTCAGGAAGGCCTCATGCAGAGGCCCTGCAGGTCGGTCCTTCACTGTTTCCAGAGTGGCCCCACGGGCCAGATTTAAGCACTCCACAGACTGGATCCAATCCCCAGGCCTTGAATTTGACACCCCTGGTCTAAGGGAAAACAATTAAAATGATGGGTTAAGCTAGAAAGTTTAGAAAGAAAAAAAATCTGCAAAGATTGGCTAGAAGCAATGGACACATTTAGCTTTGAGAAGAGGAGACTAAGGAGAGATATACTGTAATCATTGTGTTTAAATACCTATATGCTATCATATGACTACCTGCTTTCTGTAAATCATGGAGTAAAGCTATTATACCAACAATGAAATAATCAACAAAGCAAAAGAATATCCTAAGCAGAAAAAAAGAAGTCATATGGCATTTAGACTTTCTCGTGGTGTTACCATGATTTTGCTGGCTATTGCATGTAGGAGGGAAATAAGTAACATTAAGGATATTTCCAAAAGCTATCCCCCAAATTTTGACAAAATTGCTATTCTTGTTTTGACAGTTGCTATTCTTAAATGCTATGAGTTTGTGAATTATTCTTGCTCCAATCGGTGCTTTCCCCAAATAATCAAAGGTCAAGAGCAAAAAACTGGAACCTATATCCTAACTTCACATTTGTTTGTTTTTAAAAAGACACTGTATTGAAAGGATGAGCCTTTATGAATTTGTTCCCATATAAAACTAGTGTGGCTTAAGGCTCATAGAATATATTGTAATTCTGAGAAATGCTGACACACATCTACAGTTGTTCAGCATATAAAAATATCATTTAATTAGGCTGACTAAATTATGCAGGGGCCAAGTAGCAACCTTTTTCTCTGCTTGTG